>NW_027315735.1:7338182-7938182 GCF_026437365.1 Eucyclogobius newberryi
CTGGAGCGTGAAGGTATCGGTGGTGCCCGTAGTGATCGGAGCACTTGGGGCAGTGACCCCTAAACCGAAGGAATGGCTTGAGCAGATCCCAGAAAAAACATCGGACATTTCGGTCCAGAAAAGTGCAGTGCTAGGAACAGCAAAGATACTGAAGAACCCTCAAGCTCCCAGGCCCGAGCTTGAAGGGGGAGAAATAGAGACCACCCGCGGAGGGTGAGAAAGAATATAGTATATACATACATATACATGTGTGTGTGTGTCTTTTTTTTCCTTCCCACATATATATATATATATATATATATATATATATATATATATATATGTATATATGTGAATACATATACATACATATGTATGTATGTGTTTTTATGTTATTAATTGAGATAAGCCCTACAGTAAAGTGTGACAGGAATAGCATGATTAACTGATTACTCCTCTCTCTTTTTTTTCCCCCTTTTCTTTTTTTTGAAAGAGGGAGGAACATGCAGCAAACTTATCAGAGCCGGACTTGAACTCGGCCGGCTGCACATGGAGACAGGCATAAGATAAGATAAGATATTCCTTTATTGTCCCACATGGGGAAATTTCATTGGTGCAACGCAGGTAGATACAGAGGTAGATACAGAAGAACAGATCACTTATAGGAAGTCTGAAAAACACTTTCAGTAGAAGATCTCCTATAAATAAATAAAAACTCCCAACATACACTGATTACTTCAGTTGAAATAACAGAATTGATGAAAAACCTGACTAAGAACTGTTAATTTTATTGAGAACCAAATTGACATTGAAAAGACGACTCTTAAACCCCTAAAGGCACTGAGCCGGAGACTGACTTATATTATATTTGCCTAAAGTTCTCTGATCCCTGGAGCAAGCAGGAGCAGATTATCTTAATATCATCTTTAGCACTAAATCCACATAGTCAAATGTCACGATGTGTCCCGGGTCGTCCACGCAAAAAAGCAAAAAGTCAAAGCGGCCCTGAAATAGAGACCGAAGGATGCATGTTTAGATATCAACTGTCAACCAAGTCATCATAGAAGGTCATGAATATGCAAAGAACTGGAAAGGTCTGCAGAAGTTTGGATAATCCCACTGAAATGACGTTCAATGAAGTCCACACAGAGGCTGGCTGGGTGAACCATCTCTCTTAAGAAAAACATATACAGCAGCTGCAAATGGCATTGGAGGTCAGTAATCAAACGATAATCAATAATACATTTTGGTAAACGATTATTGTTTGTTGATCATATCTGACTTGTAATTTGTGTGAGAAGTTCAGTTGAGCTAACGATGTTCCTGTTGTGTTTTACAGTTCAAGGTTTTCTTTGATTTTTAAGAATAGATGTATTCTTGGTAGTTCATTTTGGGTGAATTTCAGTCATTATAATAAAAAAAAAGTCCTGTAATAAGTCCTGTTTAAGTTATCACTGAATGACTGAAATAACATGCTAACTGCGAGTGGTACCAAAGTACTTTATGTTCAGTTTAATGTTCCCAAAAAATAATCATATGGGAATTAAAATGTGCCTAAAGGTCCAATCAATACCATTTAGCTGCCATTGTGGGCCAATTCAACAAGAATCCCAAATTCCACAATGTTGAACGTTTCATTTTCAACACTGTAAGCCAGGCATGTCCAAACTAGGGCCCGGGGGCCAAATACGGCCCTCAGACCAATTTTTGTTGGCCCTCCAGCTTCCTGCTATGTCGGCCCAAACAACAAAAAGTAGTACTTTTTACTGTGAAATTGGGAAAATTCAGGCATACTGATGTTATACCAATCTAATATTAATGTTCCAAGTCTAATTAAAGGTGTGGAGGCTCATCGCAAGTACGTCAAATGCAAAATTTCGAATGATTCACTTTGTCATTCAACAAATTCGACATTGTCAAGTTGTTTGTGGCCCTCTGCCCCGTTTAAGTTTCAAAATACGGCCCTTGGTGAAAAAAGTTTGGACACCCCTGCTGTAAGCGATCAAAGCACAACCCTAAAACTGACTGTCTGGATTTACCTCCCTCGTTATATTTGAAACATTCTAATTATTACTGAGGCTCTTGTGTTCGGGCCTGGGGTCGTCGATCGAACACACAAATGACAGAATGAGCGCTAAAGCTAATAAGCTGCGCGCAGATAATCTGCTGGACAAACTGCTGTTCTGATTTGATAAATGATGTATGTTTTCTTTTGGGCCACACTCTGCAAAAAAAAACCCTCTTGTTCTAATGACTAGAACTCATATTAATGCAGATTTGAGTCATTTGAACTATTTACTTAATTTGTATGTGTAGATATGTGGATTGGTTTTAAGATATTTTGGACAGGTTCTAATATACATTAGAAATGTGGTTAGATGCACTTATTTAGTGGACTTTTTTAGTCGGGTTGAGGGTGACTGGAGCCTATCCCAGTGACTTTGGGCCTTTTATTTAAAAAAAATAAAAATAAAAAAATAAACATATATATATATATATATATATATATTACGGTAACTGTTTCTTACTCGACTGCTAGATTTTAAAAAGAAGAAAATCTAGAAACCAAACTGAATTTGTTCTGAATGTACTCCGTGCACACTGTTCCCTCCATGACTCCATCATGATCCCTGGAAGAGTTCAATCTAGTATTCAAATAAGGTCTTCTTTAGCCTCGCGCCCTTCACCTGTCCCACCCCTCTCACCTGTCCCACTCCTCCCAGCCCCAGTCTTATTGGTTTGTCTTATTAGTGAGTAATGAGATCTCCTCTCTGCAGCGTTGTCCTTTCTCTCAGGGCTTTGTATCTGTGTGGGCCGGGGTCGCCTAAATAAACCATGCATCCGGGTGAACTTCTTTACAAGCCACATGGGACATATTTTTCTGTTTGGCATCAAATCAATGTATGTTGTTATGTCCACTTTGTTAAAAAGCTGTATAAGAATCAATAATGAGTTGATCCCATGTTGTATAATCTAGAAAAAGTTTGTCAACTTTAAATGGAATAAATAAAGCCAAGACTTAAATCATGATGAACAAATAGTTTATTAAGAATGATTCAGGATTAGTAACAACTTAATTGGTGTTAAGAGTTATGGTATTGATTAAGTATCGTTACTAAGCTTGAACCCTGCTTCATGACCAGTTTGTTCATTATGAATTAAAGGCGTAATGGAAAATTTTTTGGCGCCAAAACTGAGTCTCATTTCCTCGTGGCGTGGACTCCCGATTAATCCTGCCACATGTCAATCATAGGATGCACCTACTGCTCACCTGCAGCCTCGTTCTGGCTCGTCCCCAGGAGAGTAGCATGTTTCCCTGTGTCTAAGCGCATGGATCTATCATAATATAGTTCCCTAAGTTCCCTACAAAATTAAGACAGAGAAAGAC
The DNA here is from genome assembly GCF_026437365.1 of Eucyclogobius newberryi. Classification (NCBI taxonomy): domain Eukaryota; kingdom Metazoa; phylum Chordata; class Actinopteri; order Gobiiformes; family Gobiidae; genus Eucyclogobius; species Eucyclogobius newberryi. The sequence goes on from NW_027315735.1 coordinate 7,341,550, forward strand.
AGTTCGAGCTGGCTCAGAAGAGATGGAAATCTACGGAGACGAGAGATGCGATGCAATCCGTCGCGCAAATAAACAAACAAACGCATGTGTGGCCGCGAGGCTTATCTCTGCTTCCGAACGGGGGCTAGTGCGCATGCGCACTTCCGCTTGGGTCCTTTAAGTCTTTGTTCATGCTTTATTAACACAAATTAAGGTGCAGTTATTATAAAGAATTACTGACACATTTAGTGAGACCAGATTGTTAAGTTCTAATGTTGAGGGCTGAAATGGGACAGGGGGAAATGTCAAAGCCAAAAGCTGGTGGTCTAATCGAGGGATACTGTTGCTGTTGAGTCCTTGGGCAAGACACTTCCTCCCAGGTGCTTGTGTGTGCTTGAAGTATTTTGTGATTGCTGGGAACCAAGATGATGAATTCAGACAATGTGCCCCAGGGCAGCTGTGGCAACAAGGCTAAGTATGTGTATAATAATACCTAACACTTGTATAGCACTTTTAAAGCTACTCAAAGACACTTCCAGACGTTTAATATCATATTATTACATACAGATATAATCATAATTTAAAAAAATGATAGGGAAACTTAATCTTACACAGACACTACAAATAAAACTCCTTTATTCCAATAAAAAATATTTGTTGTCAGTTTGCTCTCTCTTTAATCAATGACTTCATATGTCCACACAGGCCACGCCCCTCCTACATTATTGGTTTACTCTTATTAGTAATATTGCATTCAGAGGTATATTAAGGGGCGGGGCGCACTGCAAGGATTTGGGGTAAAATCCAAAAAGCAAACGGATCAGGAAAAGGACAGACAGGGGATGGAGGAGAGGGGAGAGAAGGATGGAAGGATGGGAGAGAAAGAATGATGAGAGAAGGAAGAGGCGGAGAAATTGGAGTGAGGGAGCGATGGAAGAGGTGAAGGAGGACAGGAGAAAGAGGGAGAGAATGCTTTTCAAACTGTACTGTTCAAAATGTGCTGCCAGCCAATATTTAACAACTCTTCATGGCGTAAACTTAAATTACAAGTTGCTAAGACCACTGGGAGGAGCTTGTGGGTTCTTGTACGTGGGGAGCAACTCAAATAATGCTTGACAACTATCAATTCAAAATAAGATACAAAGAAATAATATATATTATCGAGGTGCAGGACTTGAATTATTGGGTTATGCATTTTATTGGCATTATCATAATTATACTATCAAAGCCAATATACCAACTCATTTTTATCATATCACTCGCAATGGAATGTATAAATAACTGTTTCAGCATAGCTTTACACATGAGTCAACCAAAAATGTGTATATTTATATTTATGAAGGTACCGTATGTATATGTATTTATGTACTCTTGTATTATACTTTTATTTTGTCAAGCTACTGCTGTGCATATGTTTACTTATCTGGGCAAATGACTAAAAGCGATTGAGACTATTTCCTTTTGTTTTGTTTATTCTTTCCGTTTTGTTCTTAATATAACATAAAAAATGGTTTGAGATTGAGTCATGTCGAATCGCCAATGATATGGGTGGTTTGTTTTTTTTAATTTAGAGTTCACGACAAATCAGTAAAAATGTGATTTGGAACAGAACAGAAGTGAGATATTTGTTTTGTAACTAACGGCACAGATTTAAAAGTCTGTCTTTCCAGCTGGCTAAAATAGCTGTGTTTATTGATACTGTACATTGCAGCAGAACCAGTTAATTGTTAATTATTGATTGCTGATCATTGATATTACGTGAGCTTAAATACACTAAACTAAAGAGAGAAGAGCGGGGGACAGAGATAGAGGCGAGGGAGAGACAGAGATAGAGGGGGGTGAGAGAGGGAGAGATGGAGAGAGAAGGGGAGAACAAGGAAGAGAGAGTAGGAGAGAGAGCGAGGCAGAGGGTGCAGACGCTCTGCGCAGACGGAAGGGGACACATGGTGTAAGCAAACACTGGTAATTGCATTAGATTCCCCTGGCACATGGCTAATCCCGCTCCCCTCACAACCCCCATCAGGTCCCCCCTACCAGCACCCCCCTTCCCTCTCTCTCGCTCTTTCTCACTCACGCTCTCACAAAACTTGACTAATTATTAATGTTGTGTCTTGCAGAGAAGCATTGATCGATATAAGACGCTGACAATCTGGAGGCGCAGATCGGATGTCACACACAGAGGAGGACACCGCCAAAAATATGATGGATTAAATAATAGATAACTAATGCATATGTGTCATAAGTGGGGAAAAAGAAGGACATTTTGTAAAGACGGATGAAGAGCGGGAATATATGTTTGCATATGAATGAGACAGTATAAAATGTCATATTTGTAAAGAATTTTGTTAACAATTTACGGAACTATAGACTGCAAATAATCATGGTACATTGGACAGTAAAAGTAGACGTGCATGTCTATTTCCATATAATTTAAATAATAAAGAGCACCTCTCAGCTGAGGTCATGGGAAACATACAGCTCTGGACCAAAACAATCTTGAGTTAAGTTATATATATTTTAATGTATAAATAAACCTTCAGAGAGTGTTTTTTCCTTCTGTTTTTCGTCTGTGATGTAAACAGGAACATGATTGCTTAGACCTGTTATAAATTAGATACATGTGTATATTGGGGCTCATTTCCATTCAGATATCAATTAATCCTATATTTTTCATCAATTGTTAAATGTAATTCTTTATCTTTATACCAGTGCTGTGTGAGGGCCGCGCGTGGAGGTTGAAATCACCACCACAGACAGTTTATAAATATATTTCAATTCATCTACATCTGATTACCAAAATAAATGTATGTTCAAATCTTAATGAATACAGAATATAGACCTCTAATTCTCTCCCAAGCTTTTGTATTTGTGTGGGCCTGGGGTCACCAAAATAAACGTTGCATCAGGGCAATTAGGACGGCTTAAATGCACTTAAGGTCTTATGTTTAGGTGTGGTCTCAGAAAAATAGGACAAGAATGAGAGACTGAACAGGACTCATCAGACACAAGACGGAATAATCATTCAAAACCAGTCAGAAAAAACGTGTTACTATGTAGTATTGTTTCAAGATAAATCCATTTGACAACAAATAAATAATTAGGTTGAATGTTCAAATTGTAGATATCATACTTTTGGTACACCCTTCCAAAGAAAAGAAAATGACAGTACTGTTTTAATTATCAATCAAGTTAATTCGACAAATGGATTGGTAACGCTTAAAACTACTCTTACATGAACAGACATAAAATTATAAAAACAATAATAACTACACTTAATAGCCTTAACAAATATTCAGCAACTAAGTAACTTCTTAACTAATACCCTAACTCCTAACATTAATTAAGAAGTAAATTCTGACATAATTATGTTGACGTTGCTGCTGTAGTTGTGAGAATGTCCACTAGAGGGTAGTGTGACATGCTATAATAAGCCCTCCTCTCTTATAAAAATACTGCAGTATTACGCTATCAGCTCCTTCCATCACATTTGTTTCGGCAAAGACTTTCTTAATTTCGTCAGAACAACAACAAATCCACCAAACTGTTGTTTATCTTCATCTAAATTATGATTCGTCCACAAGTTTCTATGTTATTTTTGCACTTCACACACGTGTGGATGAAGTAAGATGTTGGAGCAAAATTGAATAAATAAATAAATGGGTAACACATTCTTAATTTTGTTGTTACTCTATATTACAACAAAATACATGTGTTACAAGCTGTCATTTGGTATATGACTAGAAACCATTGGAATTGGGACTTGATGTGGACTTGAGGTCAAAAACGTCTATATTCTTCTATCTATCTTCTATCTATAGCGACAAAAAGCTGTTGACAATATTCAAATATTTGAACATTTGTGTTTCTTGCACCACTCTTTTAAATATGTTTTCATTTTTTCCATTTATTGCCTGTCTTTTGAAAATGCAAAATTCTTTGCATTTATTTTAGATTATTATGGAATATTTATTATTTGATCCATTCAAAGGGTTCAGTGCACAGAAGTTTCTCGAAGTTGTTTATTTTTTGTAATTTTTGTATTTATAGTTAATTATTTTAGTTTGTTATTTTAATTTGTTTTATTTCTATACTTATTATGCATGAAAATTAGCATTTGCATTAGCACTGACCCTAAAACACCTTCCTTTATAAGTATTCATTATGGTTAAGTATTAATCTTGGTTGTGAAGTCTTTCACATGTTGTCAGTGACAGCCACCTCTGACTCACATGCGATCTCGAAGTTTTTATTAATTTTAGTATGACTGTCGGTGTAATCCCTCATTCGTCCAGGAGTGTTCCTTTGTAGAAAAAGATTCACTTGTAGTCATCTGGACTCCATTTTTTTTGAAAAAACAAAACGTTTTGACTCTCATCCAAGAGTCATTCTCAATCTGCAAATTTAGACCGGGGACTCAGATATTTATCCTATTCTGTGGTAAGCCCGCCCCTTACCACACAAAGTTGTTACCACACAAAGTTGTTGGTTTCAACCGAAACTAACACCTCTTTGTTTTCTATCAACTTGCGTCTTGTTTACTGTCAGTCCTTTAATGGGCTATTAGTCTCCCAAATGTCCCTGGGTAACTCTCTTTCTCTTCCCTGAGGACCTGATTAGCGTCCGAATGCCCTGGGCGTCTACCTCTCCAGTGATTCAAGATTCCATTATAAACAGTGTTATAATGGAGTTAGTGTAACTCTGCAAAAACCCCATAGAGATAGATTTGGACAGGAAGAAGCGAAGCTAACACTAAGCTTACAACTGCTGCCATGCACAGAGCCCATTTCATTCACTTCAAATGATAAACCAGATCTTATGTCTAGAAGTTACTCTCACATTAGTAGTAGTAGTACTTTTATAAAACTGGCTACTCTACCACCTCTGATGTCGAGTCATTCTAATTTTGAACCAAATGTGTAAACAACCTGTTCATCCATGTGTGCATTTCTATAGCTGGCTGATGGGGAAAAAAGACTAAATCATCACACTAGTCGAAATATGATTCTAATATTGTTTGTCCCTGTAAATACTGTCATTATGGCGTTAGCTCAACAAATCCTCCAGATTGCTAAAGTGTTTGCTTCACTTCAGTGTTTTATACAAATATTACACTTTTGTCAGCCTTTCCATACACACAGCACTCAGACAGATCTGCAGACTTACAGTAAAGATAGTCCTCTCTGAGCTCTTAAGTTCTGCTATTAACTCAAGTAATTGTTGCAGCAATAAGAGCTAAGCAATAATCTCTAAAACATCAAATCTTTTTCTCAATGAACTAGCAAGTTATAAATGTATGTCCTTAAAATGATGGCAATGTTTGAAAATGTTTAGGCTTTAAGTTAAAGCCGAGGAACCTGATTTTTAAACTGCAAAATGAGGAAGTCTGTATTTAAATGTCTTTAGTTTGTATCGCCCAAGCTCAGCCAATCAGAGCACAGTGTGTAGCAGTCCAATTTGGTCCCGAATTTGGGACTATCGGGGTGAAGAACAAAATGTACTTATCTGCAAGAATAAAAGTCAGGCACATCTGTTTTTGTCAGCTTCATGGCTGGGCGCTCCCTTAGAGATGGGGTGAAGAGCTCAGCCATACGGAAGGAGCTCAGAGTAGAACCGCTGCTCCTCCACGTTGAGAGGAGCCATCTCTGGTGGCTCGGGGATTTCATCCGGATGCCTCCTGGGCCCCGGGAAGACCCAGGACATGCCGGAGGGACTATGTCTCTCGGCTGGCCTGAGAACGCCTCAGGATCCCCCTGGAGGAGTTGGAGGAAGTGTCTGGGGAGGGGGAATCTGAGAGTCCCTGCTTAGACTGCTGCCCCCGCGACCCGGCCCCAGATAAGCGGAAGAAGTTGGATGGATGGATGTTTTGGAACTTTAAAAGATACATTCATATCTATTGAAAGTATACATGATCTGTGAGATTGGTGATAGCACTCTACTGGCAGTAGAGGGAACTACTATGGGGAAATAAACAAAACCTAGCTTGCCCCGATATGTTCATGTAATTGTGGTGTTACGTACATCCGCTGGCTGGTCAATTGCTCACATTTGGAATTTATTTAAAGAGGTCTCATCCCCTGGCCTTTGCTCTTCCGTACCTCTGATGTTGGCGTCGAGTACACAGGAGCTACTGTAATCTAGCCACACAGCCTGCAAATCAAAGCTTCCACTTCATTGACCGAAAGTCCAGTGGCCACATTGCAATCGCTGTGAAGAGCTTGTAATTGTGCTCTTGTGCCGTTGCCTTCTTCATTTCTGTGCCTAGTTTATATTGCTCTTTATTGTGTGAACACATTGATTGTGGATTGCTCCTGACAAGCCTCGCATTCACTTTCTGCTGCCTTCAAGTCCAAGTCGCTGTTTTGCTTTGGACTTATTTTTATTTAGCCTGTGGGTCAGTGGACAAACTAGGATTGATCTGGTATTGACGATTAATACTAAACGGTGTGTAAGAGCGCCCTCACCAATTCCATTCGTGTTTGTTTTGTCTTTGTTTTGTGCCAAAGCACCTGAAGCATAGAGTCAGAGGCTGTTGCTAGTGCCAGGTGTCGTTTTAACAGTGTGAGTGTGAATCGAGTTTGAGTGTGTGCATTTTAATCCTAGTTTTAACAAAGGAAATAAAATGGTTTTGTATATTTTACTCAACAAACTAAATGTGAATCTAAATAATGTTTGTGTTTCTTGTTTGTCACAGTTTACCATCCTGCATGACCTTACCCTGACATTCCCTGGACCTATCCAAACTAGGGTGGCGTTGTTTAAATTTGTGCCCTTGGGTCCAGTGGTCTAATACCTACGACTACCACATAAGCACACAGAAATGCTCAAAATGAGTCTTGTGATGGACTCATAAACCGCACAGGAGATCTCAGAGCTTTACTTATGAGGTCCTAAATCTGGGACAAAGACAAGTGAGAACGAAGCTAAAGACAAGTACAGGTTTTTGAAGCTACAAAAAAGTCAATTTGGAATAACACAAGAAAAACAAATAAGGGAACAAAATAAACCTGACTTTTTGGGGCGATAGAGAATAAAGATTACTCCACCATAAATCACTCTAAATACAACTTTGAGAATATAACCGAGAAGGTAAAAACAATTATAACATATTTAAAAGCTAGTCAAAGTTGAGTAAAAGCTCTTAAAAGTTGAGTTTGCCAAATATGATTGTGGTGCTGTTTTAGTGTTTTTGTAGTACTTCACATCCATTACCTCGGCTCAACACGCTAAGACCTAAATGAAAGTCGTTTGGGTGGTTGAGGTTTGTGTGGGCCTGAGGTCACTACCCTTCAAAATAAACACGACATCCGGTGATTAGAACTTTTTAAAGACACTTGACACTTCAGGTTTAAAGGAATTAACCTGGTAATCACAATCTGACCAACCACAGTGAGGACGCAAAAGCCCACCTACTGCTGCTATTCTTTTGTCAAGTAGTGTACACTTATCACTTAGCTGACATTTAAGGCTTCAAATGATAAGCTAATGATTATTTAAGAGGTTATGTCATGCTGTATAATCAAAACAACTGTATATAATGTAGACTAGACAAAAAGCATGTGCTACTATCACTGAAATGGCTATAATATAATACATAGCCTAGGCCTGAAATTACCTAAATTTAAAAACATTTTATTTTATGGAGTACCACCTGATGATGTCAACAAGTGGGGATAAGTGTTTGGAGTTCTGGAAAGAGAGATAGACCAAAATGTATTACACAGACATTTATAGCGGGATGTATTTACCTAGCTGCATAAAAGCCATATTTAAAAAACATAGACAGTGGTCTGCCAGGCTTTCTAAAAAAAATCTACCTTTATTATATCAAAATCTTTTGGCTTTTTAAATGTTCATTCAACAAAAATAAAGGTGTGTGTTTTTCTTTTGTTAAATAAGCGTATACTGTAAATTAGGCCAGATTCGACCTTGTTTATATTTTGGTTGCCAGGTAACAGTTACGGAGTAGGTTTCGTTCATTTAACATCCAGACATTTTAGAATGCCTATTGTTTAAAACTGAGTTGAGGCAGGTCAGAATTCCATGGTGAACCAGGTCAACAAATCTGTAATCTGACAGTGACAGTTTCACTGTCAGATTACAGATTTGTTGACCTGGTTCATATCTCTTTATCAGCAGTAAAAATAAACATAAAGAGGTGTCATTATTAAACTCCTAAGGTCTGATTGCTGAAAGGATTTTAAACCACAAGATTAATATTGCAGGTTTTTGTGAACATGAAAACAGAAAATGTCCCAACGTTGCCCACTATCTTGGATTATGACATCATCACCTCGACCTCTGCTGCCCATGTCCAACCAGGAAGTGAAATTATAAACTAGGTAAAGTGAGTAAACGAGGAAAGATTTTAACATAATCGTAAATGTTTTTCAAGTAAAATATCATACTATAATTACAGTATATATATATATATATATATATATATATATATATATATATATATATATATATATATATATATATGTATATGTATATGTATATGTATATTATTTATTTTATTTAAACGGCCTGTAACCATAAAAAACTGTGTGGTCGTGTTATAGATGTGTATGTAAGCTTGTTGGGGCAGGACAGAGGTTTTGCCACGGGGCAAAGCACCAGTAGAGAACCAGCACAGCACAAGAGGACAGTATAATCCCTATTAAGAAAATAATTTAATAATAAAATAAATTCCCCTGCGAGTACCAGCAGAAAAAGAACCAGGGAGACTAAAATTGCACCTGGAGAGCGATGGAAGAGGGCCTGCTTCAGACGGAGCAGGGCTGTGTGGGATTAAGACTCTCAGGTTCAAAGCAGCTCCTCGTGGGTGTTCCTGATGAGGCTTCTTCTACTCTTCACTTTGTTTGTTTGTCAGAGCTTGGATGCTGCTGCTGGACCTGATCCCAGCAGCAGACATTAGTGGGTAGATTAAGAGGATCAGAAGTGCCAAAGCTAAAACTGTTGAGTTAAAATGATGAAATCCTTTAGTAACCTGATCTTTGACATTGGCATTGCATTAAAATGACCTCAACCGGAAATTCTATCGGAAATTATTTTATTCTGGCATCCCCTTTGACCTTTAGAATTATCTATTTAAATGGCAATAGGAATTTGGGGGACTATTATTAAAAAGATCTTGAAAATGTAACATTATCTCATACTAAAGTCAAAGTCAAAAGATTGAAACTATAAAAATAAAATGTTTGCCCAGATTTATCCATCTGTTCCAGACTCTTCTGATTTCCATCCCCAACCAGCTGCTTGATGAGTGGAATAATGCAATCTCAAGATTTATATGGCAAGGAATCAGAATCAAATCAGATTCAAAACTCTACAATTATCAAAATAATAATTTGAGAGTCCAGCTCCTCCTACACAATATGTCCGGCCTTTTTCATCATCTTATTGAGTCTATTAATGTCTCTGCAGACTGCTGCACCTGAAGACCACAGCAGACCCCAGCAGACCCCAGCAGACCACAGCAGACCACTGCGGACCCCAGCAGACCACAGCAGACCACTGCGGACCACAGAAGACCACAGAAGACCACAGCGGACCACAGCGGACCACAGAAGACCACAGAAGACCACAGCGGACCACAGCGGACAACCGCAGACTGCAGACCACACCAGACCACTGCGGACCACAGAAGACCACAGAAGACCACAGAAGACCACAGCGGACCACAGAAGACCACAGAAGACCACAGCGGACCACAGCGGACAACCGCAGACTGCAGACCACACCAGACCACTGCGGACCACAGAAGACCACAGAGGACCACAGCGGACCACCGCAGACTGCAGACCACACCAGACCACAGCGGACCACAGAAGGCCGCAGTGTACATGATGTTACTACCATAGACTTGTAAAACATCCTGAGCTTTGTACTGCAGAAGGACCTCAGCTGCCTCAGATATTACAGAGAACCTTCTTTCCTGGCCCTTCTTGTAGACAGCGTCCACATTCATTACTCAGACCAGTTTATTGCCAAAATACAGCCCCAAAGACAGTAAACTGGACTTGTTTTTGTCTTTATTGACTTTCTTCGTCCTCTGCATTTGACCATCCTTCTAAGAGGGAGCGCTATGTTCAGAGACAGGACAAGCTAAGGAGAATTAGCGCGTTAGTGTCTACATGTTTACTCTACTTTAAGAGAAAGATGAGCAATATGCCTTTAAAAAAAAAACAAAGCCACCTTCTTCTTTTGAAAATCCACACCTCACCGAATAGCATATTGTCACAGAGACCGTCAACCGTGGAAAATAACAGTATGGTGTAAACCCTTGTGGAGTTGCACGGCCCTTTGTTCTTTGTCTCCACGGTACAGGAGCAGACAGCCTCACGTCTCAGATCATCACCACAACACAGAGCACGGGGGCAGAGGGATCAGAGCTACAGCCCGTAATGACACAGCTCAAACATGAAACATTACTCATCGGACTACAAAGCTGGATCTACAGCTCAGCATCTGTGTTACAAGTGCTGGAGTTAGCGCAATCATAACTACGACGGTCTCCACGAATTTACCTAATTTTCAAACTTTGATGGGATTGGCTGCAGAATTGTTTGAGAGTCACTAGGGGCAGTAGTGTCTAACAAAATGATCTGAGTGAGTCGGCTGAAGAAACAAATGTACAAACTGTAAAGGAAAAAAATGATTATTGGTGAACAGAGCAATGCACACAAGTTGAACATTTTAACTTATACATGTGGTCTTGTAAACTTTATTACTTAATCCAATTCTAGGGTTGTCCAAGAGTGTCACGGAGGACCATTTAGTCAAAAGAAGTGATTGAGATTGCCCCCTCCTGTGGACCTGGACTCTTCCTACATGTCATGTTCATAGACTGTGGAAAGACTGTGCGGCGACCCATCTGCTCCTCAGACCTCTTTGACCTGCTACATTGACTCAATCACATACCACAATCTTACAAAATGTCTTGTCTGTAGACACAGTCACGTTACCCACTGGCTGGACCTGGGAGAAAACCACCAACCCTCAGATAGTTGTCTGTATTTACAATTTAAAGAAGATACAGTGAGACTATTTTCCCATGCAATGTACATTTTATCTAGCTTTTAAAAAAAACTTTTATAAGCAGACTAATTAAAACTTATCAAAGTATGGTAAGCTCTCCCTCCCCATACATGTAGAATGATGTAACAACCACAATAACAAACATTGGTAATTTGTGACCCCTTAACACAAAAGAAAGCTACCCGCAAAATGCTAAAGTAGTTTTGTGTCCAATAGAATCTTTATTTTTCTTTTCTGGACATAGGCCTGGATATATTAGTTGGGTTGACCAACATATCAGTCAGACTGAAACTGCACTGTGGGCACACACTGCTGCCAGCTCCTGCAGTGGCATTAAATCTGCATTTCTTTACTTTGATATTCTCATGACTGAGTAAATTCAGTTTTTACCACAAAAAGTGTATTGTAAAAGCAGACTTTTACACACTGTCTTCGTCTAATTTTAATCTTCTAATCTTTTAATTATAATCTTAAAACTTTTGATCTTTTGCTTCACTTTTCCACCTAAAAGAAGTCTTAAAGCTGTAATGGGCCACAAAAAACATGCATGTAAACACTAGCAATGTGCCAAAGAATTTGTGAGGGTAAAGAACCAGTTTCATCGATTTAAATCCTCCTTTTATGGTTTCAAATTCAGGTAGCCCAACGTGAAAGGATTGACACACTTCAACACTATAAAGTCAAACATGGATCATGTAAATATGATGTATTTGGTCTCCTGTATACACATTATCAATGACGAGCCTTGGCGAGCTCACCACTGCCACTACACTTGAACAGCCTGCAGCTCCACTGTCTCTGCTCTTTTCTCTTCATTTGGACATTTTGTTTGTTTTTGTCTCCAATCCTCCCAAATCCCCCTTCCCTCCACTTAGAGTAAAACAACTTATTAACTTAAGAACAATTATTTCCCATGAGCTTTCGTGGCGGCTGCTTTTATTTTTGCCAACTTTCTTCTCTCATATCCACAATATTTCTTAGCGCTTTAATTAACAGAATGTGGATTTAGTGTCCTCCAGTCTTTTAGCTCGGAGGACAAATTTGACTTTTCCAGATACGGATTAAAAGCACAAAGTTTCAAAATGCACTCCTGTCTGGGTAAACTTTGCAGTAACATAAAGAGGTGCGTCGTAGGTGTGGAGGGATGACTGAAGTTGACATAGAGGGAGTGATGTGATTAGAACGCCTATTTTGGGTCTGAAATGTGGTTAGAGACAGACTGGGCAAGCACTGATTCACTTAAGTTGGCAAAGGAGCATGCCAAGACATATTTTTCTTTAGAAATGGGATTTGGGCTGAATTTGAAAACTGGCGAAGCTATCACTCAGCGATGACAGTTTTATTTGTGTGCTTGTGTAGTTGACGAAAAATAAAAATCTTTTAATTATTTTTTTCTTTTTTTGTTTGACACTCGATCTGCTCTGGTTAAATAGGGAAGATGAACTGCAGCCTAATCAAAAGGACATTAAAACAAATATTTTAGGTCATACTTTGTTTTACCTCGATAAATAGAGTATACTATAACGCTAAGTGTAACAGTCAGTAATAATTTATGTATAAACATTGTACTAAGAGTTACTATTATATTTAGGGTCTGAGTTTTATATTGTTCCACTAATCCTAAATGTACTGTATATCATGTAAATGTATGCTTTGTATATTGCTGGCATTTGACACCTTGCCTGGGACTACAGTTGAAAACTAGCTAAGCTAGAGCTAATACTGGCACATTTACAGACATGTTGATCCATGTGTAGTGTCTCAGTTCAAATAAACTAATAATAAACAAATGTCATTATAGTGCTTTCACAGTGCTTTACATGTTAGCATAGGCTTTTACACAATGCTTAACATGTAATTACAGACTGTTACACAAAGCATTACATATTTTTTACAGGTTGTTACAGAATACATTGTATGCACTTATTGGTAACACAGTGCATTACATATTATTAGAGTTATTGTATAAATATAATGTAAAACATAAACATATTCCTCACCAAGAAAAATTGCTAATCACGAAAAGTGCAACAGAGAGTCTAATCGGATTAGATTGTAGAACTATTAGCCTGTTAAAATGCTATGACTGAACCAGTAAAACATTTCATCAAGGTTGATAATTTATTCATACAATTTCCAAATACATTTTGTGATTGCCGTTCCACTGCTTTAACTCAAATGATGGATAGATTATAAACAAGAAGTATTTAATTAGATTCAATTTTGGTTATGCTTTTTTTTTAATTAGCACATTCAGTATGGTATTAGGCACTACAATAATGCATACTGTTGGGTGGTTTGAAAGTTATCTTCAAAAAATAACCTGTGTTCCATAATGGTAGTTTCTCATTCTAATAATCGACATGCGGAGTACTTTGGGGCAGCTGTTTGGGGCCTTTACTGATTTCAATATTCACCCAAAACCTGCCTCTTGTTCTAGATCACGTTCAAACCGTGATGTATGGGAACGACACCACATCTGCCTTCTTCATCAGGTAATGTACTGTCCATCACCTTGAATTCTGGTCTGTTGTTTTGTGGGCTCATGCAAATAAGTGAGTTGTATCCAAACGAAAAGCATTTTATTCAAATCTGACTTTAAATCACATATTTCCATAGCACATAAATACTATGTATACTATGCTCATTATAGGTTAGCAAGTGATTTATATAAAAATCTGTGTTTCTGTCTTGTCTCAAATATTCCCACAATGCCTGGGAAATATTTTAACTATTGCTTTGAAAAGTCCTCAATTACTTTGTTTTGTCAGCGTGGCTATGGAGATGTGTACACTGCAGACTGACAGTAGGCTGTGACTATAAAGCTGCGCACTTAGCCTAGCCAGTCCAAATACTTGTTTACCCTAGCTGCTGAGATTAGTTTAATTATACGCTGAGAGTTCTTTGAGGGCTAACATTGTATTAGTTCAGCAAGACAAGACATGCTAGCTGCAGCAGTGGAGCCAAGGGAAAACCCAGACAGTGTTTGGATTTGAGTCGAGCCTTAAACGTATTCAAAGGGCAACATGTGCATTAATGTGAATGTTTTGGGTAGCTTATTTTGGAATTTCCCATTTTATGAATTATGTGTAAAATATAGACCCATTATTATGTCATTATATTATTTGAGTGTGGCACTTTCAGATAAATGTTTTGAACTGATGGAAATTTAAGTGCTGTACTTAACAGAATATGATGAACATTTATGACGTAAAATAACACCACCACAAGTGAAGAGAAAATATTAACACGGATTGAAAAAAAGTCTGAAGTGCATAAACTGAATAAATTAAACGCTGAATTAAAGTAACTGAAACATAAAGTTATTTTTAATATAAGTCAAATTTAGTCAGACAATTCGTTTTGATGTTGATTTGGTTGACTAAATCCATGATAAATTAATTGGATAAAAATATATATATTTTTACTTTTACCTTTGATCAATTGTATGTTGATGTGGTTATGCAGGCTACCCGAGTAAGTGTTTTATTTTTTCATTTTAATCATTCAGCCTTCTTTCCGGTTCGAGTGTTGCATATTCTTTTAGCAGGCTTTTACTCCAGATGCCCTTTCTGTTGCACCAAAACACACAGTCAGTTCATTTTGTGAACTACAGAAACAGAAGCAAGACGGTATTTCCTTATTCACTACACAACATTCAGACAAGTGGCTTTAGCTGTTGAAACACTGACTAAATCTTGGACATAAACAGCAATATCCTGTTCCCCAAATCTCTTTAAACGATAATAAAAAGTGTAATAGTTTTAGCTTATCACTGATGCCACAGACTTGCTTTGAATATAGCCGGTGCCCAGATATTTTGCAGCGGATTAGCAAAAGTAGTTGGCAGCTGGCTAGTTAGCTAACGCGCAAGGCCTGTTGTAGATCGCGGATGGTGATATAGCCTTGCAGTAAGACCTGATTACTGTAGCGCTTACTGAGACTTAGCCTAGCATAAAGTTAGCAACCCACACTATTCCCAAAATGCTGACAAAATGGAGGTGCTCTTGTTTACAGATCGCCCGTATCCCGTATCCTTGAAGGTGTCATGGCCTCCTTAAAATGGTGAGACGTTGACAAATGCAGTGCTCACTCATCTCCTTCCATCATTTGTGGTTTGGCTATTTTGGACGGTAAGAATATACAAGGACGGAAGCTACGCCAAATGTCCCACTCTCAGCTGTTGATGGAAGGATCACCGGCAAAAACGGGATGATGCCAATTCCAAAAAGGGCTGGAGATGGAAATAAATGTCATTTGTCTTGACTCAGAGGAACACGATGGAGGTGGTGATAGAGAGGTGGGAGATGATGGCGGAGGATAGGAATGATGAAGCAACAACAGGTCAACAAGCAACAGATGAAACCAGCAAAACAGAGTCATTGGTTTGAGTGTGTTCACAAGGACGCGTGAGCTCTGGGAAATCAGTGCAAAAAGCTATTAGTTTTATTTTTCAGCATACTGAACAAAGCTTTTCTGAATTTCATTATTGTGTTTTAGTATTTATGTGTTTTTAAATGAGTGGGGGGAAGAATATTAGGATATATATATTAGGATTTTGTTAACCCTGCGACAAGTTGGCCACTGTGCAGGGTGTACCCCGCCTAAGGCCCGAAGTCACTGGGATAGGCTCCAGTCACCCGCGACCCCGAAAGGGAACAAGCGGTAGAAAATGGATGGATGGATATATTAGGATTCAAAATGGGATAAAATGAACAATAACCATGCATCCATGACCGCTTAATTTTTGTTCACAACCCTGTTCTGCCACACAGCCACCACTAAGCATGGCTGGCTATGCTAGGAAATGTATTTATTAAAAAAATTGAATACATTTTATTCACAATCAGGTTTAGAAACTGTTTATTTGGTTCATGTAAGGGGTTCAGGACAGGTTTGCTAAGTGGGTCTTGAACTGCATTGTGAAAAAATAAATATCATCCATGTCCCGGTCTCCAGATATGATAATGCACCTGGTGATGTCATTGGGTGATAATCCAGGAAGCTTCTATACAGCTTCATCAAGCAGATTTGAGCGTAAATAACGCTTCACTCAGATAAGGTACACTTTATAGACCCGTGGGGACATTTATCCTTGAATTTGACCCATCCTTCTGTGTGCTGGGGCCACCTGCCAGGAGAAGGGAGCCCCACACTGCTGCGCAAAATGTGCACGAATATGTGACACCTGAGGCATCTTTTACAACGTGGGCTACCACAGCAAATCTGTTGAACTGTGACATTCCACACAAAAGTGGGTGATTACTTAGGCTAACCAAAAATGTTTTACAGACTCTCCTTTTTGGAGAGTACAATAAGAACTGTGTAATGCCTTTTTTATGTGAATGAACATTGTATTATGTATGAATTGTGTTTGTATTTGGTCTATTTTCATTGTGCCCTTGATGTCCAAGACATATTTGTCTATTTGGAGACAACAAAGGTTTATTATTACTTAAATAATAATGTCGTATTTGTATTTTTCAGTACAACCAGTATAAGCTCATGGAGAAGTGGATAATGCCTGTGGCTCTGTGGCGCACATAGCTGTAATCCGAGCATTCTCTTAGGTGCCCGCTCTGTCCTCAGCCTTTTAATAACAGTCTATCCCTCACTGGAAAAATGGCATGGTCTCTGATTAGATTCCCATACACCACGGGCCAGGAACAGACAGTCCACTGGAGTGACCCCTGGAACTCTCGCTGGATCGAGAGGCTAATACCAACAATGCAATTAGATATAGATACTGATAGCTAGGATGACAGCTCTGCTGAATTAAACATTTACATTTTCCAACACCTGTTTTTCCATGATGATTATGATATTATGAGAAAAAAACCTACCCATAAGTGTTTGTGAATGTAAAAACCACAAAAGATAATTCGGTTCGGCCATTATATATTGTTACTTTCTTTCACTTACTTTAAGGTCCTCAACTGCCATATTTTGTTTCCTCAGGAACCTTGAGTTGTGTTTATACCATTTTTTTTTATGTGTGTAATAAATAAAATCTGTTAAATTACGTAAAACCACTATTGCTCTCTACTGTACAAGCATCTCTTGGTATGGTCATGAACCTGGAAGAACTCTTTACATGCTAATGTTTGGCATTACCATAGTGGTAAAAACGAATATAAACTCATCGTGGTAAATAATTATGACGCTCAGAATGCATTAGGTGAGAGACATGTCGACCGCTAAAAAAGTTTCTAATTAACCAGTTTTCCACGTTTTTAAGTCTGTAAAAATCTAGTACAGCACATTTGAAGTCCATAGAGTTATTTCACTACAATAAGCCAAACCAAATAAGTCACTGCTGTCATTTTGTATATCTTTCATGTGATGTCAATGTGACGTCATGATCAACATTCTTGGCATGGTGAAGCTAACTGGAGGCACTGCTCTGTTTGAAGCTCTGTGACTTGCGTTTAATCTGAGCTTTGTTTGAACACAATCTGACCGAAAAGCGCTGACTTAGTTGGACGTTGGAACTTCAACAGGTGAGCTGATTTGGGCTTATAAATGTGTCAAATAACATTACAGTCACAAGCTAGCTTTAGCCAACTGTTTTTCAGTTAGTCACTCTCATATTTTTGAACCTAACAGGACCATGACTGCTCCTATTGATCACAGGCTCCTCGAAATGTATGTATTCGTATTATTTAGCCTTAACAGACTGTGTTTGCTGATGTGTGCATGTGTTATTTAGTTTCACATGTTACCTAGTGGTGGAAGAAGAACATTTTTTTTTACTTAAGTAAAAGTACAGATACAGGGACAAAACAACTATACACAAGTAAAAGTAAGTACATAAGTATGACACACATGAAAAATCATTAATTCAAATCAAATGTACGTCAAAAGTAAAAGGTCAATATTTCAGACAGACTTGCCAGTAAAGCAAATGGATCAAAAATGTTGCTAATTTTTGTTCAGTTGAATGTGTAAAAAATTACACTGTAAAAAAATTACAAATACTTAAACACACTGATGTTACCCATGCTTTTTGTTTGTTTGTTCCTTTTTAAATAAAATAAATGATAAAAAAAGAAAATGTTCAGAATGAAAATAATGATGCATTTGTAACATACACATTTATTCACTAGAGTTAACAAACATTTTGATATCTTTGGGGTCTATTTCTACCCAAACTGTTTGTATTTATCCACCCAAAGTAAATCTTGGAACGACATTGTCTCGGTGCCTCGGTAGTGTTTGCCTCCTCTGATCGGGAACACTGTGAACTGGCCGCAGATGTAGTCCGCTCCTCCACTGTGGCAGCTTGAATTTGTGCAGGGATTTGGCCAGAAGCGGTGGGCAAACTTAAGAACGCTGCCTCTGACATCTCCCACCTGTACCTGTTTTTGCTTGGGTCTATATGAAGGTGTGCTCACAAGGGGCTGCCAAGAGGGGGTTCCAAAGTGCAATTTATTTAGAAAGATAAACAATTTGTTGATCTGTAGAAGTTATTAGAAGTTTTGCATATTTCCATGCAAAATATATATACATCTGAAATGATTGTTATTAAAGTTGATTGCTCTTTTTGGCTGATGTTGAAATGTGTATGGTAAATGAATAAATAAACGTACACTCTATAGCAAGAATACAAATATTCTCATGTATTCCTTCCCCTTCCCCTTTTTCCTTCTTTTTTGCACAGTTTCAAACCAAATATAGAGA
Organism: Eucyclogobius newberryi; assembly: GCF_026437365.1. Lineage (NCBI taxonomy): Eukaryota > Metazoa > Chordata > Actinopteri > Gobiiformes > Gobiidae > Eucyclogobius > Eucyclogobius newberryi. Next base: position 7,360,249 of record NW_027315735.1, read on the forward strand.
ATTTCTCTTTATTTTTCTTCTTCCAAACTTCTTGATTCCTTTGGTACAATTCTTACTACTTTGTGGAAAACGTAGGCCTCGTGTATTTATTTTTAGAGAGATGGTAGAAAAGATAGACCTGAAGCAACTGGTCAAAATTGAAACAATATAACAGCCTTTTTTATTTAATTTATTTATTTACTAAAAATAAACATGAAACTGTAACTAAAGTACAGCACCTATCCATAAATAAATCAAAACATTATTCTGAGCCCTAAGTTTTAGAACTACATTTTGTACTTTTAGGAAGACTCAAAAAATGTTTTGTAGATCCATTGTAAATATATTATTACACATTTTTGCACTTGAATATTTGACTTTAAATGAAAATATTGAAATGTATTAAAATAGATCTTATATTTAAATCGGGTCAACTTTTCTGTGTGTACTACTGTTTGCCTTAATAAATCTTCCACATATTCAAAATGTCTTTCATTTGGGACAGACAGTAGTTTAATAAAGCCATCTCACGGTATTGGCAGACGCACACTTAAAGAACTCGGAGCATTCTCAACTTGAACACTTCCTTTTTATCCGGATGCAGCGTGGCGCCTCTTAAAATATCATCCTTTCTAATCCGGCAGCTTTCGAAGCCTTCACTCTTATAATGTTCTCCAGCTCTGTGCTAAAGCTGCAGATAGGCCGGCATTAAGCGCGCAACAGTAATAAATAGTCAAGTTTGTGCTCGAGATCGCTATCTGTTGGTTTAAATCAATCCCGTTTGCCAGCAAGATACCACTATGAAAATATTTGGCTGCTTCTTTGGTTGTTACAAAATGTCTTCTCCTTGCAGTAAATAGCAGGCAAAGAAAAACGCATAAAAAACACAACAGTCGAGCGGATAACCATTGATCCTTGTCTAAGCCGCGCTCAATCACACTTAAACGGGCCGGCTCTTCGTACCAGAGAAACCGACAACTGCTAATGCCTAATGCTTTAGCGCTGCCTCTTTCCCTTTTTCTATCCGCCTTGTTTGAAACTCGACGTGCTTACAACTTAATACCAGCCGGAATCACGCTGGGCGGCTGGGAGACTTCACTTTGCTGATTCTTGTCAATTTCTCTCATTCCAAACTCGGGGACAAAAGCGTGCTTGCCCCACCTCTTGATCTTTCGCGGACCGCCAAACCGCACACAAAGTTTGTCGCATGACTTTTTCCATCCGCTCCCTTCCGAACTACCTCCTCCTTCCCCTCCCAGCTTTCTCCCAGCTAATCCAATCAACAAGAGTCAGAGTTTTTCTAATATACTGGTGGTCTCATAGTCTGGCCTGATCCTTGCAGCTGTGCCGGACCGCTCATTGGCGAGATTAAGGCAGCTCCTCTGATCATGTATTTCAATATGAATGGGACCAATAACGCGGGTGGATTATGGCTTAGTTACTTTGGAAATCCAAGCCCCCTCACCGCCCTCCCTCCCTCCCCTCCTTTGATGGCTGAAAAAACCCCACCCGGCTGCAATGGCGAGGAGGGGGGGGGGCCAAGAGGGAAGTGGGGGGGCACCACCTGGCAGTCCCGTGTTTGCTCATATGCGTTCTTTAAACAAGCGCCCTGGCATCGCGACCACGCCAGGGCCACTATGGGAAGGGCCCAGTATGGCGAGGCGAGGAGTGGATTGGTCCAGATGGCGCCAGAGTTTGGGATGCCAGGTGGGTGGTGGTTTTGGAGAGGGTAGGGTTGGAGATTGGGGGAGAAGGGGGGGTCCCGACGCGACTCTGCCACGGCTGCTGACGACGACAACGATGCTTGCCTGGCGCGTGGGAGTGCAGAGGAGTGGAACGTGTATGGACGAAAAGGGGACGATGCCAACTGCGGAGAGCAAATAAAGGCTTAATGCATAAGTCCTTTCCATAGCTTTTGGGTAAATATGCCATTTGCTGTTCAAATAAATGTATAGCTGTGTCTTGAACTGCCGCATGTGGACTGGAAGCAAAAATTAAAAAAGAATGCGAATTTTGGCTCTTCCTTTAATTCTGTCTGAGTTGCATTAACAAACCAGTCACGCAGTTGATTTGGCTGCAAGAACTTCTGATTTCTGATCTCCTTGCCCATAGACACAACAACAATGCCTTAAACACCCCACGAGGAAATTTGGGTCAAGTACACTACTCTTCCCTAAAACTAGGTTGGGGTTCTAATTTTTCAACGTTAGGTTTTTCATCGAGAGAAACACATAGTATGAAAATAAACTTCCAATGCCTTCAAAATAAATAAATATCAATTTTACCTGGAAGTAGCCATGCAATAGACAAAACATTGATGGTGAGTCACATAATTCATGCATGCAGGCCTTTTTATTGCAATGCAAACATACTTAATCAGACCAACATGTAATGGTCAATCAATATAAATAATTTGATCAAACGACAAGAAGTGCACAGGCTAATGTTGCAGGGGCTTCTGGCTCTGGAGTGAATTATATATATACACCTATGTTACGTGTCGCTGTAGCTCTAGGGGTAAATTTGGGGAAACAGTCAATAATTCATAACATTTTTGGTTCACAGTAAACTTTAATATTCCTTTTTATTTTCCAGCCACAACAAAGTAAGATGGCATAGCAGTTGGCACTCTCACTTTACAATAAGCTCATAATCTCCTTGTTTCTCGGGTTTCATCTGATAGCCCCCATCAACTTAAATCATGCACAAAAGGGTGGTCTGCCCAGCTAGCAGGTTTTACTGACCAAGATCCTGGCTCATATAAAGAGTGCATAAGTACAAAAATGTTACATACATGACTTTTTAGGTCAACTTTGTGGTCTATAAACTGTGACACCCGCATGGAAACCTTCTGAGAGGGAGGCAAAAACGTTTTCACTTCAAAACTTTTCTTCTAATGCTTAAATTAAATTACAGGTTTACTGTTTGACATTTAACTTTTTAGGTGGGGACTTTTCTCCATGGTAATGTGCATTGCTTGGGCGTCACCTGCTTTCTACCATGAACATATACGTTTAATGTAGTACGGTGAAATATTCATTTAAAAGCAGTAACATCTCCATGGAGACAAGCAGGCGGTGTATCCGTTACATAACTTTACATTATTTTCCTGTAATCTTGTCTCAAATTTTGCTAACATTTTCATCATTTGTTCAAAATCAAGTTGCTTTGTATTGTCAGTGTGTTGCGTGTCTTTTGAACATTTCTCCGTCCTGGGCCCCTCTGTCCTGGGCCCCTCTGTCCTAGGGCACTCTGTCTCGGGACCCTTTGTGAATGAAGTGCTGGAGGTGATTAATATTTGTTTTGGCTCCTCAGTGGGAGAGGAAGACCGAGCTGATCCAGTGTGACCAGGCTAATCCCCTTCAGGCCGCGGGTCTGTGTGCTTCCTCCAGGCCTGCTCTCCTGGTGTTTTCACAGGCACACCGGCACTTGAGCCCGACCAGGGTGAGCTGTCTGCTGCTCATGTTCGCCTTAAGCCCACCGACAACATCGACAACACTTTGACTGGAGTGTGGCGGCAGGAAGACCAGCGAGACCAACACCCTCCATCTCAAATGCCACAACTTCAGACTTTTTAGCTAATTGACAAAAGGCAAAACAAAGATTTACACAATAAATAAATAAATAAATAAATGCATTTAAAGGGCTTTTCTAGAATTATTTCTTGGTCCCGTCTGTTCAAAAGCCTGATCAGGGGGCTATTTTATGGGCTGTTCCAGAACTTGCTGAGAGAGTTTATTAGCATTTTAAAACAATTACTACCACAACGATGTATTGAAGCTTCAAACCAACAAAAAGACGAAATGTAGGTTCAAGACTAAAAAGACTAAAAATACTACGTCTTTTCAGCTTCAACCCATTTTGAGATGATCCCTAAGCTAGAACAGCATCAGGATGTTGTTCTAGAGACTGTTCCTGAGACCATTCTAGAGGCTGTTCCAAAAGCTGTTCCTGTGGATGTTCTTGGGACAGTTCTGGAGGCTTTTGCAAAGACCGTTACTGAGGCTATTCTAGCAACTTTTTCAGAGGTTTTTGCAGGTACATTTCCAGGGAATATTCATGATTTTCGGTCACACACACAGTTCATCTCTTGACAACCATGGAAACCTGAGGCTGTTCAAGAGACTGTTCCTGGAGTTGTACTACTGGAAGTTCCAGAGGCTGTAGTCTTTGTCAGGACCCGTGGAGGGGGAGTCTCGTAGGATTGTGTGGCTCGCAGGGTCTATTGAGAACTTGGACTTGTTGACAGATATACTGCCCTCTTTGTTACACGCAGCTGAGACGGACACAACAGGTGCAGTTTGCCAAGAAATCAGCCTTTCTAGCGTAGTGTTTCAGTGGTTGTAAAAACACAGCTGTCTGATCGGCGATTGCGGCTCCGATTCTCTCCAGCTCCTTGTTGCCTTGTTGGCGCAGTCACTAAACTCACAAACACTGTCTGATAGGCTTCGCTCTTTATACGAGCTTTAGCAGGAGGAGAAATGCTCAGAGGAGAATTAGCGATGGGCACTGGCGGATACAGGGTGGATCCAGAGCTCTTAGCGACTGCTCCACACTCGCAGTGAGAAGAACGCAGGGCCAGGGGACACGCTTCGGCTCTTTCACACACGCATTAACACAAAGCTGCAGAAACGACACAATCCAAAACCCAAGTCAGTGAGAGGTCTTTACATAAAACGGAAAAAGAGCTACTTATGAATTTTACCCAAAATGAATCGTGATTTCAAAAAAGTCTATTACATTATATTCAAGAATCAATCATTATAAAATCACAGGAAACTGTTTATACCCAGTAGAGATATTTCTTCAAAAAACACATAATATACAAATACTTTTTTTTAAAGCCGGGGTAAGGTTAGGGTTAAAGTTAGGGTCAGGGTCAGGGTTAGGGTTAGGGTTAGGGTTAAGGTTAGGGTTAGCCATAAGGCTATATGGCAGTGCCACGGTTCCTGAAACTGCTGGGCCATTTGACCGCGCTCTGCAACCACGGCCTAAAAAGAAAATAAATGTACAAAGTAACCAATTATTTAGTGTATAAAATAATTCTAGGTCAACACACATATTAATATATACTTTACGTTACACTAGAAATCTAGAAACATAACCTCAAATGTAGAACAAGCACCTGTTACTGTTTCATCTACATGCTTTTTCTAATAAGTGGCCCGAGACCCGTCTGAGTTGAGTCATTGCTCCGGTGCCACGCTCCAAACTGCCCTTACTACGGGGCCAGTTGTGCTGAGATCAGGGGCCCCTGCTGGATTAGGACACTGCAGAGGTACAGCTCTATGGAGCCTGTCAGTTTGGTTAAGGCCGCTCTTTGATTACACACAACCGGATGAGTCTGGTGCACCCACCTGTCTCCTCCATCAGCCCGGCCCAACGCCAACACAACAGGGCCAGTTCTTGATGTGAGTAAAGTACGCACAAGTCACTAGGGGGGCCCAAAGTAAATTTGGAATGTTAATTTAGCGTGTTATAGCCGAAAAGCAAGAAAGTAACGGCTTTGACTCACAGCTTGGAGTTTGCATGTTTCTTCCTGTGTTTAGGTGGAGTTCCTCTGAGCACTGAGACACATGCACAATATGTAACATTTTTAATACTGCTTATCATTGCGCAAGGAAATGTTGTGCTTTTTTCAGGGTACTTAGTATTAAACAATCATGATTTTACATTTGGTTCAAACTAAACTAAACTAATCTAAAAACGTCCAAGTAATAGTCAAGTCAAGGTCAATGGCTTCCTGTTCTAAACTACAGAACTGATTTTCACCCCGCCCCTTCATAGTAACATCTCATCGTAGCAAGCAGCGGATTTTCATTTACTTGTTTTATTTTTGAAAACTGGCTGCATTTAAACTATACATGTGTCACTCTGCATCTTAATTGTCCATTTAATCTCACTAAGTACAGGGATGTGGGCGGGGATAGGGAGTAGGTGAACACAGGATTTTTCTGACCACAGAAGCCTCAATTGCAGGATAATGCAGGATTAATTCAAACATGCAGGAATCAATCAAAATACAACTTTGAGTATCCTAATGATGAGTAAACACTATTATGACAAGGTTAAAAGCACATTAAAGTTGATTTGGCAGAATATGTCCTCTAAGGTTTCTGAGGTTGTGGTCAACTGAAGTGTTCAACTGAGTGTTCAGAGGGTTAGATTAGAGTCTAATCTATAAAACTGGTTAGTTAGTGGTTGTGAACGTTCCTATTTATGTTCCATTCTGTAGAGAGTTGAAAGCCACGACGTTCCCTTGTGTTCACGTGACATTTATTATCTGTTGGTCCCTCTAATGCAGTCTGATTTGGGGAAGCGAGCATTCTTATAATATGTTCGTTCAGCTTGGAACACTTTTCAAACAGAATTTTTTCTGTTTTTTTTTTCTTTAAAATTTAATGTAAAAATTGTATTTATGTCCAATAAATCATTAAATAAAATCTGCTCATTCTTTCTCTTCTTTGAAGGTTAAGGTCTCAGTTCAGGGACTAATTATTTACCTCCAATAATCTTTTCAAACCAGAATGATTTTGTGTGATTTTTTTGCACAAGAAAGAATTCTTGTGCACAAGTTTGAGGCTCAGCTTTGTTAGTTACAGAAATGCAAAAAGGAAGATTTAATTTGGCTACAGATAAATCTAAGTGGGCACTCGAACTCCCTTGCCAAGCTGCACGTTACGCTCACATTTTAACCAGTCAAACTAACCAAGAGGTAAAAGTACTGTACTTTTTTTTAGGTATTTTAGGTTTTATACAGTAAGCATTTTATTTTACAGTTGATACTTTTCACTTTTACTTCACTACATCTGAGAGCAGTTATCTGTACTTTTTATTGCACATTTTTGAACTGGACTGAGAAGCAAAAGTATCTTTCATATATTTTGAAGAGTTTTGAGTTCAAGACGCGGGTTTGAGCAATCAAAAATATATCAACAAAAAATTCTCTATATTAACGTATAATATTAACGGGTATTGATCCTGTCAGGACCGTAAGCAGCAGTGGGCAAAGCCGTCTCCAGGTCTTGGTCAGGAGCACCTGCAGCTGTGGGATCTGTGTGATCATACACTTAACACCACTGCACTTCTTATACAATTACTACTCTAATCTTGATCACTTAATTAACCTTTCAAAATTCAATTTTTCTAACTGTGACCATTAGCACATAAAGTAGCATTATTGTTAAGCTTGTTTGCCACGCCATGATCACACTCCAATCGAGTGAGTGTTTACCTGCAGAAGCTCGTCGGAGGCGGGTGCTGATGCGGGGGCTGAGGTGGGGGCCCGTGTAGAGGCCTGGTGGGTGCTGGGGGCCCCTCGTTACCCTAGTGTCAGTGAAGCGGGGAATTAGCTCTAGTGTTGTCTCCTAATCCTCATCTGATTAGTGGAATTTCCATCAGAGCTCCTCCAGACGAGCAGGAGCAAGCGGAGAACTGGGGAAGGAAGTGTGGACTTACTGCAAAAAAGGAGGGGATAGGACTGTTATTTCAGAAAATTCGTATTTTTTTTAAACTCATTTTAATAAGTAGGTTACGTATTAGTTAAAGATTCTTCAATATCCTAATTTTGTGTTGCAAATTTTTGTGCGATGAAATTACCCGAGTGAAAATGTCCAGAAGTGTCCAGACTCTGATTGTATGTGATGTAACTAAAAACAATTAATATGAATAATTTTGTATGTATTTTCATTACAACATTAAAAAAAACCTCCAACCTGGCCCCATTAAAGTAATTTGAGTAATTACAGTAGAGTAATTTGTATTATTATAAGGCTTTTAGTTTTCTTTTCTTCTTTTTTTTTTGTTTCATTCCACTCTCAGGACATTTGCTGCATCTTTGGCTCCGTCATTGGGAGAAAGATTTTTTTAACTGCCAAAAAACGATTTATTAAGTCATCTTGATAGGTGAAAAGTGTGAAAAATGACAAATAATGAACAATAATGCATGATAATACAATGATGCATAATTAAGTAGTGTTTTGAAAAATATTTAAATCGTGAAACGGTAATGTTTCCTTTTTTTCCTTAGTGTAACCCATTCCGACCAATCCCAGCTCTGGGTTCCCGCTGTCACCTGGCTCACTGAGCTAATCCCATAGTGGCCTGTAGATTAGCGCTCTCTCTCCAGGCCACTCCAGCCCAAATCCAGAGGTAAATCTGAGAGCCTCTGGTGAGAGGGTGAGGAGCTCTGTACACTGGATTAGCCACAATGGGATCATATATTAACAAGCTTATGTGCACTACTGATAAGAACCAATACAAACATCATGGCCCGTCGTCATTTAGCAAATGTTGAACTTTAAAAACATGGGGAACAAATGTTTTGTAATAATTTACTAATGAATATATATATATATATATATATATATATATATATATATTCATTAGTAAATTATTACAAAACATTTGTCAATGATTAGTACATTATGAATAAACATTTACACATTTCCTTGTAGATTATTTTAACATTTAATAGCAATTGTGCTATAAGAATACAAACAAATGAATCTAATAAATACATTTAAATAATTTTGCATTGAAATGATCAAACCTGCCCAAAACTAAAACGTACTGCAACGCTGCTCAAGAATCATACAAGTTTTACTCATTTCAAACTTTTGGTAGCTTTTGTAGTTACATTTTTGCTGCGTCATTGAGGGATTGCATTACTTTCTTCACATATTTGAGCCCAAACTTCACGAGCAGCTCCAGGCTCTTGCCGAGCTCTCTACTGTAGATGGCACTGTTAACCTGGGCTTCACGGCTCTTCCTCCTCCAGCAGGCTCCACACGCTCCAGTCCAAACATCCAGGGTCTGCTCCTGATTACCGAGCCCATCCTAGGGGGGAAATTCATTACAGTTTGACAGAATAATAAAAATAAAGGCAAAGATTGTGATCACAGTTGTGTTAACCATGAAGGAGGTCGGAATGTGGAGCGTTTTATCTTCTAACACTGCTAAAACAGAAAAATGGGATTGAAATGGGTTTATCCATCTCTTTGGTATTTTCACATTTCAGTAAGATTTAAGAAATTCAAAAATGCACTTAACAAAAAAAAAAAATGGAATTATATGTGAAATAGAAATTCAAAATTATAAATAAATTCATCCGCGCAAGGCAAAAGTACTGAAAGATCATTCATTGTTGTAACAGTGAATTACAAACAAAAGAAAAAGAAAATAGAATGATGAATAAATGTAAAAACAGATTGTGAAAAAATAATGGAACTGACCAAAATAAAATGATAAAACTACAGAACAGTATGCAACCAATAAATGCGGGGCGCCAGTAAAGATAAAGCCCATTATAGAGTTAATCTTACTTAAATAAATAACATTTTATATGTCTGACTAAGTGCAATTTTTAACAACAATTTGACAACAATTGTTAAATTTCAGTTGAAAAAAACAAACAAAAAACCTCAAACTACAAATATATTGAAATAAATAAGATAATCTATTTCTGCTAACAAAATAAATCCAAACATGCTCAAATGTGTTAAAAAAGGGTGTTTTTCCCCTTCTAATTAATAACAACTACCCAATCATTATATGAAGTAATAATTAGATCTTTCTTTTTGTGTGTGTTTACAGCATAAGATAAATATGATTATACAATGGACTTTTAAAGTGACTATTGTATTTGGAACACAATGAATATTAAAATGACTCTTTCAACCATAATTGTCTTTGCCACATTAGTGAGCCGATGCAAACACATTGTTATTTCTTTTTTGCAATGAAGCGCTGTTGGTACAGACCTGTGTGTCTATGGGATTGGGCAGTGGGCGGGGCTGAGAGGGGGGGGGGGGGTCTGACTGAAGTGTGTTATTGTAACCAAGCTTACGTGGGAGTCAAGAGGAGGCCAGTGTGCCGATCGCACGCTCGGCTGCACCTTTCACACTCACTTCAGCCGGTCACATGACCACGGGGCCCACTCAGCGGGTTCGGACTGCTTTTTCTGCTCCAAATAGACAAAGTTTAAACGTTTTCTGGATCCACTTTATGATAAAAGCAACCTTAATAAAGCATGAACAAAAACAAATTGATTCAGACTTAGTAACTTCTTGATGAAGGTATTAATAAAGTACTAAGCCTCAACTATTCTTAATAATCTATTTGTTCAAGCTTTATTAAAACTTTGAGAAGTTTGGTGGAAAAAATACCTTCAAAAATTCAAGCAATGTCACGGTCAATGTTATTGATTTGCCCGTAATGTTCCACAGTATGACATTAAATATATCATATGACTGTGTCATATGTGATTTTTTTGTAGCAAAAAAAAAGGGGAGTGTCTACAGAGCCGCGGCGTGCAGCTGAAACTGCCATGTTATTTTGTGCCGCGGCTCCTGAAACTACTGCGCTATTTGACCGCGCCGTTTTAGACCGCGCCGGGTTAAGGTTAACCATGAGCTTATATGGCAGTGCCGGGGTTCCTGAAACTGCTGGGCCATTTGACCGCGCCGCGGCTCTGCAGCAACGGCCAAAAAAAAATACCCTAAAAACACACATTTTCACTGTGAGCAGGCACGCCTCTCCAAGGTGTGAGTTAAATATGTTTAATGTCATCCAGCAGGTGGTTGGCCCTCAGTTAAAAACAAACTGAGGACCGTTTTTCATGTTCCGTTTTTCATTTCTTCTCAAAAACATATCAAGAAAGCTTTTAGTTCTAGGGCGACATTTTATAACACTTGTTTTACATTTGCTTTAACTATTTTATACAATGTCAAGCTAAATTATGTAACATTATGTGATTATTTTGCTTGTGAACCTTGAAAGTAGAAACCAATCGGCCAATTCTAACATCAAGTCTTGCTAATGCAGATGTTAGTGGTGCGTTTTTTTGAAAGCGACACACTCCCGTTGCATTGTGGGACGTGCCGGCGCGTCACCCCGCCTCACCTCTCGTGTGGGTCTGCTCCCCCATCTGGACCCGATTGTCACGTAGAACCCGAGGAGAACTTAAACACGACACGAGTTATCACGACGTAGAGTCCGGACCAGACAAAACATCAACATGAACACTCAACACGGCGAGACGAAAACCCTCGTGTCGGCTTTTCAAAGGATCGATTATGTCACCACAAAGTTACAGTCTCAAGAGGGGCATTCCAGATTCCACAATGAATATAAACATTTGAATCACTTTTTTCAACGTTGTAACAAGATTTGGAAGGTTTTAAGTGACTTTTTAATTCTTAGTAATTATTTATTTCGTTCTGTGCTTGAATATTCCGATGTTTCTTCTTCGTCTTAAGGTAGTGTCCTCCTTCAGGAAGTGTTTCAACTCTTCTGAAGCACTTCGGAGGTCCACATCATCAGAGCGCCGCCAAGTGCTGTTCCAATCCACCTAGAGCCCTCGATCGCGTCCTCCACGTGTGCACCTGCGGATCCTTGGCCACCTCGGAGTGCTTCAAATCACCCACAATGCACTGCAACTTAACATGTTTGAGTGCAGTTTGACAAAATACAAGAACATTTTTACACTCAAACATCTAAATAGTTCACTGTTTTAGCCAATAGATCCATTCAATTTCAACATGACGGTCAACTGAAATTAAAGTAAAATTTTAAGTTGTGTGGTGATTGTGGCACTTACAACAATTTACAAGTCTTTATTTAAAAAAAACAAGAAAAAAAACAAAAAACTTTCTTACATAAAAGTGAATTGAGGCAACAATTCCTTTAAAAAAAAAAAAAAACGTTTCTGGCGGGTAAATTAATGCAAGCTAACGGGCTAGCATGATTGTTGCAAATACACAGTCATTTGGGAGATTGAGAATAACAAATCCTTCCAAATACTATAGTCCTACCTGCAGCATAACCCCAGACTGAACCCTACTCACTATGTATACAGAAACTATGCTAGCAGATGTCACCGTCCCTTTGTTTACGTCTCCTTAACATATTCCATGCTCCGTCCCGTAACATCCCGTGATCCACAGCGTCTTTTGTCTGCTGACCTCTGCTCGACCCTCTCCGTGTCGGCTCTGACCCCATGTACTGCGGCTGGGATGTTACTTTAGCCCTCCAGTGTACCGCGCCCTCTCCGTCAGCCCAGCTCAGCCTGCTCCTCACTGCTCTGCGTCACTGCTGACTCCACATCTGCTCACTGACCGGAGCCTAATGGAACACATGTGGTCAGGGACGGTCTGCGAGAGGCATTTCAGAGGGCTGTGGTCGCCGCGAAGCAGTCTTGTGCAGTTTGGAATGGCACAGTTTTGTAAAGGAGACATTATGCAACGTTTGGTAGCTTTAACATGGTATTAGGTGGTTTTCTCACCTCCAATGTTTTTCAGAACAGATGTTTGAAAACTCAAATGCTTCAAGAAAACTCAAAACATGATTCATATTTGTAAGATAAATATTCATCATATTATTACAATTTCAGCTGGCCCCTATGTTTACTAATTGAATTAAATGACTCAAGTTCAGAAATATTAACCTGTTTTTCATCGTCAACTATTGCAAAGTTGACTATTTGAAACATTCCGTCCTTTTTTTTGTTGTGTTTTTTTTTTCCTTTATTTGTCAGGGACAACGTAGAAAATCATTCATCTTCAAAACAAAAAAAATATTTGCACCAGATTATGTTATAATTGTTTTTCCCTCCCGTTTACCCACAATTCACAGTGAATTTGGCACATAGTTTGAAGGTATTTGACTGCCACAGCACAAGTTCACTCGCCTAGATGGCTCCAAATCGCTGTGGTATCCAGGAAAACTAGATTCCTTGCAGATTCCTTCCACAGACCTGCACTGCTCTGCGGTCAGATTTACGGTCAACACGGGACAGATTCACGTGTTTTGAGTGGGTTTCTTGCATAATTGCCTGTTACACCAACTGTGGTTTACTGCGGTACAAACTTGATAAACACAGCTCAAGTTCACGATGGTTCGTACAAAAACACACATCCAAACGATGAAAACTGCTCTTGACCATTGCAGTGTCCGGGTCCGACCCCTCTACTTGCAGTTGATATAAACCTGGCGTTTTTCTCCTGCAATCAAAGCGCCATTACTAAGAAAACCTTCATTTTCCGCTACCTCCCATACACGCCCACTGTTTACATACTTAGTACATACTTCATTATCCAATTTGTTTTTCTTAATCAGGATTCAGCAGCGTTGTGCAGTAGACTGCACCTTTTTAAGTTGTTTTTAGATCAATATTTTCTAATAGTTTTGAAAAACTCCACACGGCAGGCCCGGTCCTTAGATTGAAAAATACTTTTAGTATCAGTCAAAAGTCAAAAGGAAGTGTCCAGATGACGACCTTTGAAACTTTTTCTACAATGGATCACTCCTGGACTAATGAGGGATTGCCCAACATAAGTATTTTAAATATAGAATGATGATTCTGAGAGGGCTGCACAATCAAAGGGCAATAATGTAGTAATACATCAATATCTATACAACCTTTAACATCAGCAAAATGTTACCATTATTCAATTATCAGCAAGGGTTGCTGATACCGCTGTTATTAGACTACTTTTTTAAAAACTAAATCTTAATTTGACCTTAATCTTGAGGCTGCATTAGCTACCTGTTATTACAATATTAGTTGCTTCCTAACCTTAAAGAGTTCATGTTTGCTTTTCAGCAAAAAGTGAACTTACTTGCGAAAATGCTCAATAGCTTCCAAAGTTGTGAAATTATATTAGCTTCTGTCACTCATCAATTGTTAATTCAATCAAATAGAAATTCAAACTCATGCAAATTTACCCAACATATGAATTTCCTGTAATTGCGTAAGATAAACGTTCCATCTCTTCTCTCTGTACAATCCAATTAAGGTCGGATGGCTAAAGAATCTGATGACTGTATGCTCTGAAACGAGATCACGTTAGCTTAGCCGCTCATTACCCTTCATTGTGAGCTCTCTGGTTAACATTGTCTCACAGATGTTAGCTTTGGTCTGAATGATGAATCAAGTGTACACATGTGGTATGTAATGAAATTTGACCTTTTCCACAATCATTTCCTCTTTTGTGAAAATTCATTAGTTTCAGTTCGCTAAGAAAATAGCACAGTCACGCAAAGGCCCTGTTTTAGCGTAGTCTCACTATTTCTGCTACGTCTGGGACTTGTTGGCCATGTTTTAGCAATATGTGTTTTAGATCTGAATTTTTCAACTCTTTTCTTGAAATTACAAACTGCTTAAATGATTTAAATGGTTGGCCACATGGTCTCAATTTAGACTTTAGCTATAGCCTCGCAAAACACTTCAACTATACAGTAACTCAAATAACGATATGGCAAAATATAAATATTTAATTTGGCGATACAGTATTAACATTATTGGCTACTGTATCCATATTGCCTTGGGTATTTACTGATATAGTATTTACATAGTTAGAGAAACTTGAAGTATTCGCTGTTTAATTGTGAAAACGTTGTATGACAGGTAGAGTTTTAACAAAAATGTACTGTGTAAAATGTATTTGCTCCTTTAAAAATGTAGTTTTAATAGCTGAAATGCATGTTATATGCTCTTTCAGCTGCTACCTTTTAAAGTTCAGGGGTTTACAAAGTTTTTTTCCCCTGAATCTCCATTAAAAAAACAGATTGGACTTGTGTTTCTTTTGAAAGTATTGTTCATATCCATAGCAAAAGAAGGTGGAATTCTGTCAACTAGATAAAGTTTTTTTTGCATGTGTCTGAATACATTTGACCAAGAAGCATCTTCAGTTCTGACGCAGCTCTGGTGTAGACAACGCCTACCTCCTTCTTGCCGTCAGAGAGATTAATATAAAACAGTTTGGAGCCAGTCCTAAACAAAGAATGAAACATTGTAGGTAACCTAAGGTTTAAAACTGAGCTGGCCAGAATTGTATGATAGAATTCACTATGTAACTGTCAGATTGCAGATTTGTTGACTTGGTTTATGTTTCATATCTCTGTGATTACTGGGTCTATCCACATGAATCAAAAACTGACAAAAAGTAAAAGATCACAAATAATGATATGTTTCAACATTTATGGATTTCTATTTCGGATATTGATTTGCTCACTACCTGAGGAAATCTCCCTGAACCATGATGTTGCAATATTTATATGTATTTTTTGTATTAAAAATTTGCTGTGTTTTGGCTCCACGCCAGTGTTTTGACTGGAACATGAATCCCTTCTGGGAATAATATGGGAGGAAAAGTCATCCACAATGATACATTTCTGCCAAAAACCCTTTGAACATGTGACACTTGACATTTCAGAGAGAGCTGGTTAATAAATGTCTGATAGGACTTTTATTTATGTAAAGTTAGAGCAATACTGCAGATAGAACTATGCTTAGTTTATTTTTACATGGTTTTGTGATATCCATGGTCCACAGAATGGACCGTTACCATAGCAATGAACCATTAACCATTTGAAACAAAATATCTTTTGAATGGGTAAAAGCCTAAATGTTGCATAACAGGAAGTGGAACCCCACAAATAGAAACCGGTTTCTTTATAAGAAAAAGTTCAGCTTTTTTCTGTAGTTATGATAAATGAGCCGCATAGAGCTCTTTGTTTAATCTTGTTATTTAGTTTCCTTAATTTTGTATTTTTTTTAGATTATTGTCTACTAACCATATCTTTTACCATTTCAACACCTTGTTTTTTGTAATCTCCCTGACCCTAGAAGTATTAACAACTTTGATTTTAAATCTGTGCTTTGAAACTACAATATTGATGTGAAGCTGGTGCTACCTAGTTTTCACTGTGAAATAAGGAAGTAGGTATTTAAACCTTACTAACTCATAACTCAACTTTCACACATCCTTTGACATATCACCAGTATTGCCATGGCGACTAGCACAGCTTTAGATCAGCTTTTTCAGACACAGAAGTGAAGGAGGTGACATCGCTTAACAGCCAATCAGCTCTCGTCCCAAAGCGTCCAGAGTGTCATATAGTCTGAAAACATAACATGTTTAATGCTGCTTTTAAAATACACTATCTGGGGTGGAAATAGAATTGACTAATTGAAAAACTCCAGCTTTAATAATAATACAACACTGAAGTTGTTTTAGCATGTTCTCCAACATTTGGACTGTTCTAAAGACATGTTTTAAGATGTCTTCTCCGTGATGGTGGAACCAGACGGGCCAGGAGTGTTTCTGATAAAGGTATTTATTTCAGTTATTTATTCCAGGCCTCCCTTTACCTTCTGGGCACACTTATCTATCCAGCCCCTCTTTCAGTCTAACTGATCCATCAGCTGAGAGAGTGGCATAGGGGCAATTTGTTAACCTTTGACCATTAACTGTATGACCTCTCATATGACCTCTGAGCAGGATCACACAAAGTTTAGGAATCGGGTTCTGTCTTTGAGTGGTCCTGGTTTAGGCATGGATGATTCAAACTGGTTTCGATCCTGTGTCAGGTTTAATCCTGCATTAGACCTGGTATATGTTGCGTTGCGTTGTCTAGGTTTAAAATTTATTTAGACTTAAATGGTTTAGTCCTGGTTTAGACTCTGTTCGGCATCTGTCCCTGTTTACTTCTATTGTTATGAATATACACATGTTGCACATTTTGAATTTATTTTGTTTACTAGTCGGAATTACCACATTAAACTATATTTTATCTTATAGGCAAATAATATAATACTGGCAAAGAAACTGTTTTGTACTCTGCACAAGTCCAAAAAAAAAAAAGAAAAACACTCCAATCCCATTTTCAATTAAAAGCTTGAGTGAAGAGGGAGCAGTTCATTTGTGGTGCAGATTATTATTCCAGGCACATCACTGGCTCGCTGCTAACTCTGCCGATGCATATTTATATGTTTAACATACAGACATGCATTCATAATGACAATGAGGAGCTCGGAATGCAATAACACTCATTAATGCGTTTTGCCAATCAGTCCTCTGAGCTGCAGCCTCAAGTCATTTCAATCTGTCACACAGACACTGCACTGAGCAGAAAAAACACTGAGGAGACGTGTTTACTGTGGATGGGAATAATGAGTTCTATCTGAGCACACGTCTGGAACTACTGCGAGAACTCAACGGACAAAGAGAATGTGCAAAAAGGACACAATGAGAAGCTTCAGACCTTTGATTTGTTTTTGTGTTGACTTTATTTGGCAGGACAGCTTCAGCATGAAATGGAAAAGAGAGGGTAAAGACATTTGACATCAGGAGTAGGAGAACTCACAGTAAACTCTTAAACTTACAGCACTGGTGAGCATGAGAAGCTGCAGATTTAAGATAATTAGCAATCATAAAACACACCTCACAACTGAGTTCTCTAAGTACATTTCACCTCCACTTTTTTGCCTTCACAAGATAAATATCAAAAGTAGTCTACAAGTCTGTGTCTTCGAAATCTTTTCATTTGAGATTCAGTTTTAAATAGATTTCCATATAAGCTTGTTAAATATGCCAAAGTAAACAACAAATGTCTGCTGACAAACTTTATGTTCCATCTGCAACACAAATTTGACAGTAATCTTACATCTATTTGTGTTGCTGCACACAGTGGAGTGTCACTTTTTCAGTATTCTGGCATTCTTTAGGATTTGTTTAATACGGATGGCAAAACTCTGCGGTATAAACAAGTAAATGTAAAATTACTTCCACCTATAGCTACATCAAGCACAAACAGAATTAACACGCCAAAAACACACAAAAGCGAGGCTCCTTATGGAAGTGCATTCCACACGTCATGTCAAAAGAGGAGACAGATCTACAGCCCGGAGCCTGAACGTTTAGATCATAGCTACATCAGGTACATCAGAATTGTGTGAATAGAAAAGATTCAGCAATTCACCAATTTTGTAGAGTAATGTGAATCAATCTTGTGTTCTGGTTATTTTACACTTTTCAGGTGCGGTGGATGAATGTTCGCTGGATATCAACAGATCACACAAACTATGTTTAGACTGCTTTAAAACTATGATGTTCATAGCGTGTGCAATGTATCTAAATCATTTTGAAATATGTATCGATAGTTTTACGCAGAAATCCAGGAATGTTGACTTTTCTGTACCAGATAAAGCACAAAAATATGTTTGCGATTGACATTCACGTTTGTTTGTCTTCAAGGTCACTTCAACAGTACACGCTCAGACCCCGGGAGGAGGCTCTAGTTGGGAGCACGCAGACTCCGTACGGCAACATTATTATTCAGCATGCAGTTTACCTTACTGCCTTGATTTTCAAACAGTGTTGAAGACCGCTGCTTTGAGACACAGTCAGGTGTGCTTTGAAAAATTGTCCAATTTCACGCATTGCTTTAGTTACATATACATATTGTGAAATACAAGTGCCAAATCGAACCTGGCACAGCTACATTCATGTAGATGTACTTTGTATAGTTTTAGTGGTTGGCGTCAAAAAGTGTGCTGCAACTGAAAAAAAGTTAAAAGGTAAACCATGCTTTTTCCCAACCAAATCACAACAGTCACAGGCGGACAGCTAGCATCACAAAAGCTCCATGTAGCCTTTCATCAAACTATCTTCACATGATAGCCATCACATTGCTTTGAATCTAGGGGTCAGGAGCCGTGTCCGACCAGCAGGCATACGTCTGCGATGGCCCTGGACACTGTTTATAAATTATTAATGACTTTCTCCTCTTCGGCCTGTCATTGCGGACAGCCGCTGACACAAGCGGATGCCTGCTTGCTTACTAGTGAGGTGGTGCGCTTCTCAAACAGATTGCAATTTATTCCTCTGCAGTTTGTCCATCAAGGCAAACTCTGACAACATAATCTCCAGCTAATCCGACGTGTTCAGTTTTCCTTGTTGGCCCTCATGCAAAGTGCTCTGCCAAATCCTGCTACCTGTCAGCTCCGGGCCTGCCTGGCTCCCGTGGGTGCTGTCTGTGTGCTGCGGGTGTCGCGGAGGGGTGGCTGTGCAGAGCTGGGTGGCTGCCTGGCTAGACTTAACCCCTGCCTCCCTCGGTGTAATCCACTGTAAACAGCCAGAGCCTTAGAAGGGCTAACTGCGCTAATCAAGCCGCGAGCTGGCCCAGTCACTATCATACACAGTGGCCTAAGAACTAGAGATTTGGGTGGCTACTGCGGAGTGTGGGGAGCAGAGGGGCCCGCTGACAAGTCCTAATCCTGGAGGTGCAGACGCGAGCAGGAGAAGGGCCGTCATTGACACCAGGATTTTGGACAGAAAACATGACACTTCTATGTCGTTTTTCTTCCCAAAATCATACTTGGCAACTTAGCCGCGTGTCTGTTAATGTTTTACGTTCGTTATTATATTATATTCGTATATTATTCAGGCCAAATAGCCTAGCATTTGTATGTTTATAATGTAAATTAATGTATTCATGTGTAAAACAATTAGTAACAGCAGTTCTTATCAGGCTAATAATAATAGCTGCTATCTATATCTCCTGTTTACTTATGTTCTACGTAGTCAACATTCTATACATTTTTCAGGCCTAATAGTTTAGGACATCTTAGCATTTGTATCGCTATAAATTAGAATAATCCATACATGTGAAAAACAAGTAACAGCAGTTTGAATGAGGCTAATAACAATAGCTGCTAACTATACCCACACTCTTAGCAACTGAACCTCCCGCCAGCTAATGTTTTACCTACATTCTACACTTGCCTAATAATTTTAATTTCTTAAAACTTTAATTTCTAATAATTAAAATAATGTAGATTGCACATGTAAAAATAAGTAATAAAAGTTTGACTGATGCTAATTACAATAGCTGCTCACTGTATATCTAGACATAGCAAATTAGCCACCTGTCTGCTAATGTTGTATGTACATTCTGTGTCCTAGCATTTGCATTTCTATAACTTCTATACATGTGGAAAACAAGTAATAGCAGTTTGAATGAGGCTAATAACAATAGGTGCTAACTGCATTGCAATAAAGGCCATTTTAGCAGAAATAAGAATTACTGTGAGCGTAATGAGACACTGCAGAACATTTGTTGGTTTTAGTATTGTTATAGTTATAGTAATGGCGTAGCATACAATATTTGATTATTATTCTGTCCTCACTGTGGTGTCACTACCAGGGCTAGACAGATAGTGAACATCCAAAAAAAGAGAGTCCAACGAACTTTGCTGAGAAGACTTGTCTTTAATGTCTTTCAGATGGTTATCTCAGCAATTTGTCTCTTTGTTAAATGAAATTCTGTAAACTGTAACAAACACATAAAACAGTGTATTGATGAACTGTACATACAAGTACATATAAATAAAAGGTTTGTACATTGACTTATACACACATGTAAACCATATAGATGTATCTTCACATCAATTGTACAAGAAAAACATACATATAAGAACAATGAAAATAAAGATCTGAACACATAGCCTAGTTTAAAATAGGACAAGGCTACATGCACAGCAGCTAGCAACAACCAACATTCAAAAGAAGTACAGATTGAGCTTAAGTTTAGCATAAGTTTCTATATGTAGACGTAGAACAACATTATAAAACAAAATAATGTACAACTTACGGACAAAGATACCCCAAGGCAGAAAACGGGATGTTTTGTCAGTAGCTGCACTGCCGGAGCCGGACATGCTCGAATGAACCATGGATGTATTATATTATCTGGATAGGGTACGCCCCCTCTGCCTCTGGCTCCAAATTGAGTAGTGGCCACTTCGCAGAATGCAGCCTTTTGGTCGGACCATTTCAGGAGTTCGGCCTCTAAAATTACCAAACATGCTAAATTGTTTTTAGTCTAAAAATAAAATAGAAGGAATTTCACTCTTCAACTGTTTCTAAAATACTTAAAAAATACATTTTTAACCTTCCGGTGAACGGTGTACGCGCACCGAGCGCGCACGTAACCCTCATGAACGAGCCTCAGAAGAACACGTGACGGAAACTAAACACAAGCAGAAAAAAGTGACGAGACGAGACCACGATACACGTAAGTTGTGTTTGTATGTCATTCCTCACATTTCACACATCGTTCCATATGAAGTGTAAAACAACGATTACACAGTTAACACGAGTTAACACGAGTTAACACGAGCTAACACGAGCTAACACGAGCTAAAGTTTAGCTACACAAAGATGCAATAACACGTCACGATGGCTCGTGCTTCTGCAAATAAATAACTAATTATTTCTCTTACTAAATGTTCTAAGAGACAAAAGGTTAAGCACAGATCAAGGAAAACTAGAGAAAGAAGGGAAATAAAGTGATGTTTGTATTATGTGCTATAAAAAACAACCAATAATTCAAATATAACCTGCTGAAATGGGTCATATCTTACATATATAAATGTAAAGGTGTTTAAAAGTGACAGTGCTGTACTTACAGGGGCTGAGACCACATTTGAGGTTTTATTACGTATTTCATAATGACGTGTGCTGTGTTTAAACAAAGCACACGCTTGTTTTCTATAGGAATGTCATGGATTTACTTCCATGGAATATGTAGAGATTTAGCAAACATGTCAGTTATGTTCTAACTTCTAAGGTTTAAACTTATGCATAAATAAATGACTTTTGGTTCTAGCTTTAAAAATTAATGTGAAAAGAGGAACTTTTGTGTTACAGAGCGAAATGTAAATCTGTCAATAACATATTCCAGCTTTTCTCTGTTAAATGTGCAGAATATATCAATGTTCTAATGAGTATCTTTCTCATCTTCAGAGTGCTGACCAGTGAGTTTAGTCTGTGTGTGCTGTCCAGAGCTCTACAGGTCACTGCAGGTCACTACAGGTCACTACAGGTCACTACAGGTCACTGCAGACCTGATCACTGCAGACACAGAGTCATCTCAAGTAAACTCCTGACGACTCCAAAGCAAAAGGTATTTTAATAATAACTTGTGCCTCGACTAAAAGTAAACGGTGTAGAATCAGTACTTTGAATTTATAAAATGTCTGTTTTGTTATGACCAAAAAACTAAATGATAATTGTTCTTCAAAAGAGCCACTGATGTGTCACATGTGTCTGTGAAGCAGCTTCAGGACAAACATGTGAAGTGTATGTTATATGACTTGTATAATCTAAAACATATGAAGTGTATGTTCTATGACTTGTATAATCTAAAACATGTGAAGTGTATGTTATGTGACTTGTATAATCTAAAGCTGTGACATGTTCTGTTTGTCTCTCAGTCAAACGATGGAGCTGAACGGAGGAGTTTACTGAAGTACAGAAGACTGCGTAGCCATGGAAACAAAGTCTTGTTAAATACTGAGATATTCAGTATTTAACACAATAATGTCACATTCATGTGCATATAACTGATGTAAAAAGAGTGTTTATTTTACCATTATTATTAGTATTATTTTGTCTTACGCTGTTTTTATTTTATCTTTATTTCCCCCCTCCATTCCTTATTAGGTATGAGAGGTTCTGTCTAGAGGAGTTTTTGTTTATAAGAGTTCTTCTATTAAGATCGATCTATTAAGAGTGTTTTTTAAAATTTCTATAAGTTATCTGTCCTTTTCCTCTGTATCTACTGTGTTGCAACAACTAAATTTCCCCATGTGTGGACAATAAAGGAATATCTTATCTTATTCAGTTTGTTCTATTTCACTTATACATTTTGTTTTATCATTGTTAATATTTTTATGTTGCACTGAATCACCAAAGCAAGTTCCACTGTTTGTGAATTCTTTTCTTTGACAATGGCAATACATTTTCTGATTCTATTAATGATGATAATAATAATGAACAGTACACAGACTCAAACTCCTTAATAAGGGACTCCCACATTGTAGCTTTAAAACTCATTGTAGCTTTAAAACTCAACTAAAACTGGCTAAAATCAATTTATCATTTGTAGTTATAATCAGATTTGCATTTATTGAACAAGTTCATTCATGTTCATTATTCTTATTAAATACATGAATAAACAAATGTGTTTTGTATTTATTAAAGATTGACATGATAAAAAACGACAAAAGGAAACTGAATATAATTAAATACTTCTTAACTCAATTATGTAACAGAATCGATGATTATATTTTATATTTCTTCTCATCTGATTAAAAAAAAATGCATATTGGCCAAATTATATTATGTAAATAAATAACTGAAAAGTTAATAACAAAATAAATACCCAAACCAAAAACTACAGAAAATGATGAGGACGTTATTCGACAATCAAGCCCCCGGAAGCCAAGATGGCCGCCATTGAAACCTATGGAGCTGCTCATTGGCGCATGGTTCCAAAAAAGTTTTTTAGTTCCGCATTACTTCCTGTATACTGGTATATCTCCTCCCACTTTTGTGACGTCATCGCCGTGAGGCTTTGGCGTCGGGAGCGCGCACGTCAAAGCAGCGTGAAAGACTCAGAACAGTCAACACGGACTTTTGGAATAATTCGGCTTGAAATAGTCTGTTTACGTAACGTATAATGATGAATTGTTATATCCATCTATAAATATACATGTATCATGTTGTAAAGCTCTGATATTAAAGAGAATTATAAAGAAGTGTTAAGATAAAAAGTCTAGTTTAATGACAATGAATTACATTTAGAGGTCGAATAACGTCCTCATCATTTTCTGTAGTTTTTGGTTTGGGTATTTATTTTGTTATTAACTTTTCAGTTATTTATTTACATAATATAATTTGGCCAATATGCATTTTTTTTAATCAGATGAGAAGAAATATAAAATATAATCATCGATTCTGTTACATAATTGAGTTAAGAAGTATTTAATTATATTCAGTTTCCTTTTGTCGTTTTTTATCATGTCAATCTTTAATAAATACAAAACACATTTGTTTATTAATGTATTTAATAAGAATAATGAACATGAATGAACTTGTTCAATAAATGCAAATCTGATTATAACTACAAATGATAAATTGATTTTAGCCAGTTTTAGTTGAGTTTTAAAGCTACAATGAGTTTTAAAGCTACAATGTGGGAGTCCCTTATTAAGGAGTTTGAGTCTGTGTACTGTTCATTATTATTATCATCATTAATAGAATCAGAAAATGTATTGCCATTGTCAAAGAAAAGAATTCACAAACAGTGGAACTTGCTTTGGTGATTCAGTGCAACATAAAAATATTAACAATGATAAAACAAAATGTATAAGTGAAATAGAACAAACTGAATAAGATAAGATATTCCTTTATTGTCCACACATGGGGAAATTTAGTTGTTGCAACACAGTAGATACAGAGGAAAAGGACAGATAACTTATAGAAATTTTAAAAAACACTCTTAATAGATCGATCTTAATAGAAGAACTCTTATAAACAAAAACTCCTCTAGACAGAATCTCTCATACCTAATAAGGAATGGAGGGGGGAAATAAAGATAAAATAAAAACAGCGTAAGACAAAATAATACTAATAATAATGGTAAAATAAACACTCTTTTTACATCAGTTATATTTACATGAATGTGACATTATTGTGTTAAATACTGAATATCTCAGTATTTAACAAGACTTTGTTTCCATGGCACGCAGTCTTCTGTACTTCAGTAAACTCCTCCGTTCAGCTCCATCGTTTGACTGAGAGACAAACAGAACATGTCACAGCTTTAGATTATACAAGTCACATAACATACACTTCACATGTTTTAGATTATACAAGTCATAGAACATACACTTCATATGTTTTAGATTATACAAGTCATATAACATACACTTCACATGTTTGTCCTGAAGCTGCTTCACAGACACATGTGACACATCAGTGGCTCTTTTGAAGAACAATTATCATTTAGTTTTTTGGTCATAACAAAACAGACATTTTATAAATTCAAAGTACTGATTCTACACCGTTTACTTTTAGTCGAGGCACAAGTTATTATTAAAATACCTTTTGCTTTGGAGTCGTCAGGAGTTTACTTGAGATGACTCTGTGTCTGCAGTGATCAGGTCTGCAGTGACCTGTAGTGACCTGTAGTGACCTGTAGTGACCTGCAGTGACCTGTAGAGCTCTGGACAGCACACACAGACTAAACTCACTGGTCAGCACTCTGAAGATGAGAAAGATACTCATTAGAACATTGATATATTCTGCACATTTAACAGAGAAAAGCTGGAATATGTTATTGACAGATTTACATTTCGCTCTGTAACACAAAAGTTCCTCTTTTCACATTAATTTTTAAAGCTAGAACCAAAAGTCATTTATTTATGCATAAGTTTAAACCTTAGAAGTTAGAACATAACTGACATGTTTGCTAAATCTCTACATATTCCATGGAAGTAAATCCATGACATTCCTATAGAAAACAAGCATGTGCTTTGTTTAAACACAGCACACGTCATTATGAAATATGTAATAAAACCTCAAATGTGGTCTCAGCCCCTGTAAGTACAGCACTGTCACTTTTAAACACCTTTACATTTATATATGTAAGATATGACCCATTTCAGCAGGTTATATTTGAATTATTGGTTGTTTTTTATAGCACATAATACAAACATCACTTTATTTCCCTTCTTTCTCTAGTTTTCCTTGATCTGTGCTTAACCTTTTGTCTCTTAGAACATTTAGTAAGAGAAATAATTAGTTATTTATTTGCAGAAGCACGAGCCATCGTGACGTGTTATTGCATCTTTGTGTAGCTAAACTTTAGCTCGTGTTAGCTCGTGTTAACTCGGGTTAACTCGTGTTAACTGTGTAATCGTTGTTTTACACTTCATATGGAACGATGTGTGAAACGTGAGGAATGACATACAAACACAACTTACGTGTATCGTGGTCTCGTCTCGTCACTTTTTTCTGCTTGTGTTTAGTTTCCGTCACGTGTTCTTCTGAGGCTCGTTCATGAGGGTGACGTGCGCGCTCGGTGCGCGTACACCGTTCACCGGAAGGTTAAAAATGTATTTTTTAAGTATTTTAGAAACAGTTGAAGAGTGAAATTCCTTCTATTTTATTTTTAGACTAAAAACAATTTAGCATGTTTGGTAATTTTAGAGGCCGAACTCCTGAAATGGTCCGACCAAAAGGCTGCATTCTGCGAAGTGGCCACTACTCAATTTGGAGCCAGAGGCAGAGGGGGCGTACCCTATCCAGATAATATAATACATCCATGGCGCCAATGAGCAGCTCCATAGGTTTCAATGGCGGCCATCTTGGCTTCCGGGGGCTTGGAATGAAAGCATGAGGCCGAAAAACGAAACTTATACTGGCAACGACCACTAGGGGCAGTAGTCTATCACGCACACTAATAAGTTTAGGAATGACGTAATCCTGTGTCAACAGTACAATTATCATAATTATTTTCATTATGTAAATCAAAAATGTATAAAACTAAAAACATATCAGCATTTAGACCTAAAATAACCTCATAAATACAATGCTCATCTTCCCAAATACATAAGCAAATTACACATATTCAAAATTTGGTCCAAAAAAAATCCTCAGTGTCTTTCCAACCATAGCAAAATCTCATAATAAAGAACCAGCATCCATAAGAGCAACTGGAAAGCCCTCGCTTTAAGCCCACTCGCATTAAGTCGATTGAAAGTTCTTGGAAATTGTTCATGAACACAACACCACAGGCACAACCAGAGCAGCTTGAGTTTCCGCCTGCCCAACACTCTCATTGTTCCCTAAAGTAAGCACCTTGAGAAGGAGTGTGTGGGGGGCTGCAGCGAGACTGCAGACCACTTTGTCTATGTCCATCACACGCTATCAGTGGGATTTGGTTTATTGTTTCTTATCAATGCATTAGTAACTTGTCGAAAGCCCGGAGTAAGTTAATCTTATCTACATTTATTTACATTTTCTGAAATCCAAAAACTTTGTTGAATTATGGCAAAAAAGCAATGTAAATTACCTTTTTTCAATAATCATTATGCCTCATTGGAGAGTCAGATGTGCTAATCTTGCTCAAAAGTGCTGATAATTGTTTCTTTAGTAGTTTGTTTGTTTGTTTGTATGTATTTGATAAAATGTGTAGATGTTAAAACGCTTCTACGACTTTACGGCATTATCTATTTTAACTTTTGGGCCATGTAATATTCTCTAGAAATATCAACACCATAGGCAAAGAAAATTGTGATTGTGATTAGATTTGCAATAAACAATTTAAAATCAATTTTTTGTAGACATTTAGGTACTTCTTTCTAATTACTACACCTTAATTTGCCTTAACAAAGCATGAACATAGACTTACTTCATAATGAACAAATAGTTTATTATGCATGATTCAGGCTTTGTAACTACTTAATTAAGGTTAAGGATAGGGTTAAGAGTTAGGGTTGGAATAATATTTATGTTTTTACTAAGACTGAATAATCCTCTTCATGAATTAAGTCTTTGTTAATGCTTTACTAAGGCAGGAATAAGTGCAGTTAATCAGCTCCATACAAATATCCTTTTTGGTTTGCAAATTGTGGCCATCCTGATTGTAATTCAACTTAATTTTTAGTTTATGTTTGGGAGTATTTGTACCATTGTGAATTCCCAACTCTTCAGAATTGGAACATTAACCTCTTCTGTGTTTGCATTATTCCATATCTCATTTCAGAGGCCAGAGACTGTGGGAAAACTTTGGACAAATATGTATGCCACTTGAGCGCTTCAGATAAGAGCGCCCCTGATGGGAGGGGCTTCTGAGAGTGTGGGGATGACAGGGCGGCCCCCAGGAGCTGTGAGGGAAATGCGGACATGACACACGACTGATAAGGGCCCTCCAGCGGGTTAACACCAGAGCTTGTAGCTGGGATTGCCCTGAGAAGAGCTCTTAAGGCAGAATATGTGGGGTGATGGAGGGCCTCCTTGGCGAGGGCCCGGCCGGTGCACATGACAAACCTGCATGGCACACTGACAGCCCAACACGACACCTACAGCATCTCAAGCACAGACATGACAAGATGCAATGTAAACCCTATCAGTGAACGATAACTCCCAGCATGCAACACGGAAACTGTACTATCCCTTAAACAAGCACGAGTTTTCATGAGACAATTACGGCAAACTGTTAAGTAAGTTATGTCATTTAGTCACACTTATTTTACTGTAAAAAACAAACCAACAAAAACAGAATTTAAAAGTGCATTATGTACATTTTCTGGTGGGGGGGTCACATGGTTAGGTTTTTAATGCTTTGCATTAAAAAGCATTAAAATGCTTAATGTTCCAAAGTATGGTATTAACTTCGAAATTTCATGTATTAATTTACATTATTAACTAATTAAATTATAAAAAGATGAACTATTGTTACAGTTGAACAGTTAAATTAAATACCATTAATACTTATGGAAGAATTACGCAAAAAAAATCTCAAAAAAATAATTTGTATTATCTATTATTACATTATTATTTCGAGTTGACCTTCTCCATAACAGAAGTGAATATTTGTGCAGCTAACAAAACCGCACTTATTCAATAAACACTAGCCTACACATGTGCGTACACTCCGTGCAGTGTATTTTCATCTTCCATCCTCTCAGCAAAACAAATGCCACGGCCTCCAAACAGATGGAAAAGGCAATAAAAAGTGAGTGATGGCCATTGATATTTGAGAGTGAAGGATCCATGCGGGGCTTTACATAAACAGGCTAATAAATAGATCGATCGTATACACCAGGGCGCATCGGTGTCGCAGTAAACGACACGTGCCCGGACCCGGCTGCGGTGAGGGGAGGAGGGAAGCGGCAGAGTGGTGAGCCAAGAAGAGCGGCGCAAAGCTAACGTAAGAAGGGGAAAGATAGAACGACGCTATGGCAGATTGTTGGCGAACACAAGTTTCCTCACAATAATGATGTGATTTATAGTAAAGAGATAATGCGGTTTGAGGTTGCAGTTGGAAATTGAATCATGTGTAAATGCATCTGGGAAGTATTTGGGAATTATTTGATATGGACAAAAAAAATGATAATGATATAGTGTATGAAAACCGATATCAATGGGAGCAAACGTTGGCAAATGATTGTAACATTTAGATTCCATTTATTATTTTCCTGCTGACCTGAATTGAGGACAGAGCGGATATAGCACAGAGCAAAGTAAAGTCTAGCTTCTCAGATCAGCTCCATCTGATCGAAAATGACTTTAGGATGGAAGTTGAAACAAAAAAAAACATTGACCAGATGACTACCTCTGAAACCTTTCCCAACCAACTAAACAAATGTCAGTATGAAGACAGATAGACCTCATGATTTGGTGAAAAATGTTCAACAAGTTCTGAATAGTTAATAATTAGGTATGTCATAAACGCATGCTGTGTTTTTCTTGTATTTGCCTGGAATGTTCCATAGCATAGCATTAATATCATCTATCTCCACGGAGTTATAGATCTGGGGTCTCATTTATAAAGCATGCGTCACTTTCCACGATAAGTTTGGGATTTTTAAAAAAGACAACTTGACCTAAAATGCTTAACTTTGTGCATCAGAGCTTTCAGAAATGAGGCAGAAGGTGATTTGTACTCAGAGAGTAGGTTTTGTCTGTGCGCACACTTTCAGTGAGAACGTCATCTTACGTTTTATAACCCAGATTTGTGTAAGAGACATCAGTAAGAATGTATGTTTTTGTGCAATGTGACAACTTAAAAAAAAACAAGATGGATATGTTTAATGGTGCTCTGTAGAACATTTCAGGCAAAGCAAGGACAATTCCATGGAGACATGGAGAGTTTTGTTTTTTTAATTATTTTCAACTTTTGACTTTATTTGGTGTTGTAAATATAAATGATAATTTCACATCAATCCAGTAGCAGTTTGTAAATAAAAATGCAAAGATTGTTTTTTTGCATTGTTTTTAACCAAAGACAAAATATTGATGACATCACAGCAGATTTGTCTGACCCTTTAAACATTAACTAGACAAAGTAAAGGCATCACATAATTTCATATTTTTATTTGTCATACAATAATCCAATCCATACCAATTATTTAGAATTTTGGCCAACAAAATTTTAAGAAAAGTGGTCAAGACAGGAAAACTAGCTTCTGTCCACCTGAGTAGGGCACATTCTTGACTCTGAAAACACCTCAACCTCCAAACTGTATTTCATTACTGGGGCTTTCCCATGAGCTCGTCTTCTGTACTATGACTCGCTTGATTTACACTGTTGGACACTTGGAGGGATTCGCTAGAAGTCGCCAGCACCTTCCATTTCCAAGAAGAAACCCGGGGCCGCGAAAGGTTGAGCGGGCTGCTGACATTTCAACCTGCTCTCGGTTAGCCCTGCCCCATGGCCTCTCGCGAATGGTGTCCTCGATCCAAGCATCCAAACGGGGCATTAGCTGCTCGTCAATCCCTGCCCCTTCTGGACCATAAATCAAAATCTCCAATGACTGTGGAGGTGCTGAATACTTTTTTTCCTATAAGCAATCCTGCGCTCCACGGCCAGTCCAGAGCTTAGGATGTTTAATTTTGGGTGTAGTCCGATACGCTTCCCTCGCCATTCACCCCTAGCTGCATCGGTCATGGGTTTTTGAATTTTATCGCAATAAAAGCTAGCTAGCGTCATCCGTCAAGGTAAAGTTTGATAGTTCTATATGTGGGTCGATGCCAAATTGCGAAGACAAGTGAAAAATGAATGTGCACAATGGGTGGTGGGATTTCGCAGACACTTTTAGACCCCCGGAGGCTTCACACTAACAGCTGCTGTAAAACACAAATTCGTGAGGTAATCCCAGCGGTCAAGCCCAGTCCCCCGTCAGGCGTCGCATAAATGAAATAGCACCTGCAGCAATTCCAAACGTGCCGTGGACTGGAGTTAAATTTAGGTAAGGACACGGAGGACCTTGATCCCTTAACAAAATAAAAGCTTTGACAGATAATCTCCTAGACAGAAGTCAATATTGTTGAAGCGGCATGATGAACAACTCGGGGATGAGCAACTGTCAGTCGTAATTTTTCAAAGAATAGACAGCGTGCGCGGTTTGAGAGGGATAATTCTGTCTACGTGACACACTCGCTGCCATCACACTTTCTCGCATAAGACTGACGTTATTTCAGTTATTTTAGGCTACAGTATTTGTTTGAATAGAGCAGATTTGATTTACGGTGGTGAGTCATGGTGAAGCACAGATGACAGCATTATAAATCTGAGGATACGTCCACCAAACTCGCACAATTAGTCACATCTATTGTTGTCTGATCTCTTTGTTTGACTTATTTTGCTTGTCTCCGTAAGGATGCTAATGTCTGGGAAGTTCCATAGTATGGCATTAATATTAATCTCCATGAGGACAAGGTCAGATCTGTGGAAAGATAAGCCTACTCACAGTAAGAAAGCATGTTTTATCAATAAATATACATGCAGATGAGTTTAATGCCTTGCTGTAGACCATTTCAGGCAAAGCAATACTTTTAAGAGGAGATACTACCTGTTTTAATGTTGTGATTTCATCCAAAACACAGCTGGACTTGTTGGACGTAACAGTGTCCCTGTGATAACTGAACATGAGCCCAGGCTTTGGCTCCAGAGCCGGGCACTGGAGTGAGGGGTCCCATGGTGTTATAATGTAATGCAAGAGTATTACCACGGCTCTGTACAACTGTTAGAGTGAGCCCAGGGACACGCTACATCCCTCCATTATCCTCCAGATCACACAGCCTAAACTCTCACTTGGCCGTCCCCTGCTCAGACTCACCTCGGCCTCTGGGTATCCTGGTAACGAATGTCTGTATAAATGTGATGAAAAAACAAAAGATCATGGCACAAATGTTAAATCTAATATGAACAATGCCTGACTGACTTTCAACGGACAACTCTTTTTGTATGTTTTGCTTTCTGCCTTCTCTTTGTTTTGTATTATATAAAAACTATAAAAATGTATTAAATTAATTAATCAAATAAAACTATTGGGAGTTTGAAGGGTTCTCTCGATGTTATTAAAACCCTCTTAGTATGGAAGCACAGAATCACTAACTGTACATTTCAATGTCACAAGTTGTTGGATGCACATAATGTTTAGAGTTGGCTTTAGCAAGAGTGCTAAAGAGTGTCTGAAAAAATGCCCTAAACCCGCGTAATGCACCTGCTGCACTGTATTTCCCACTGTAAATGTGAAAGTAGCGCTCCAGAGTGCAGACATTTTAGTAACCAGGATAGTCCCGCTGAAATTTGGAATTTCTTTTTCAGCCTCTGGCCCCAAAGAGGAAATATTTTCAATGATAGGGAAACTAAAACACTCACTGGAAACCCATGTAGACACCAAAAGAACATGCAAACTCCCACACCAGAAGCCCGGGAGTCAAACTTAGGACATCCTTATGTCTTTAAGAATTTCACTGAAATTTTTCTAAAATTAAAACACGGAAAATAGCTTTGACCAAAAATCCCAAGCCAAAAGCCCTATTCTGTAGGAAAACTGAGGCTCTGGCAACTGTATGCGTGGTGTACTATCATTCTGCACCAGATGGAGGCCAGTGTGGGACAGGTTCCTTCAAAAAGTATTTATGCTCATTTTAATGAAGAATCAATTAGAAAATGTATTCAGAAAAGTCAGTTCATCAGCTTAACTTTCAATTTTCTATTTAAAATCACGACAGTAGTTGCCTCGTAATACAGCGGGCGTTACACCATAGCAGAGGTTCTCTAGTATCATCTTAAACCGTTGCATAATTATCATAAAGTAAACATTGGTTGGTTGTCTTCCTCTCTTTCTTCCTCCTCCAAAGAGCCTCACGGGAGGAGGAGACCCTGAAGTGCACACTCCCTGGCCTCCGCGGCTCTGCACTTCTTCAGCCGTGACCCCTGAAAGGCCGGGAGCAGATTCTGCCCTTCTCTAAACAACACTCCCATTACGCTGCACAGTACAGTAACAGGTTTCCGTGTGCTGTCTGGAGACGTGAGCTAATGCACCAGCAGCCTGGCCCCCTGTTTAAATCACTTGACCCGGACTTAGCGCTGTGGTCCGGCCCGTGACAATGTATCTGCAGCGCTGTAATGGATGGTACACACAACTGGCAGTCGTATGGCAAATATGCCGCGCCGATGGATGTGAAGTGGCGCGGCGCTCGGCACAGCGTCAGCCGGGGGAAAAGAGGAAGAGATGGATGATCCCGGGACGAAGACGGAGCCATCACCACCAGACTCTCCCTCCTTCCCCTTCCCTCCCTCCCTCCCTCTGTGCGGACATTTAGGAATCTCCAAATATTGAATGAGGTTAGCGTCTGCCCTGTGTGGTGCAGGCGCTAACAAGATGCCTGTATTCAAATCAAATTATGGTTTAATGAAAAGGTCTATGTTTGTTCTACTTAAAGGCCCTACGGTAAGCAACATTTAAATCAGACTTGTTTTAATCCTTTTAGGGCTCAAAATATACTACATTCATATCATACTCAATGTCCCGGGGTACGTCCCGGTTCAATGGGCCAAGGTCAGAGGCGCAGGTTTTGCCATTAGCTGGTATGTCCAGTGGCTGCGACTGACCATACGCAGTACAGCTCTGTAGCCCGCGTCACACAGGTGTAAGCCAACAGCATGCCCGCCATGCCCAGATTTTTTAATAAATCCATGAGAAAAAACTATCTGTTCTCTTTCAATAAGAACTAGTCTTACTATTCTTATGTCTAGATGTTCCTCAACTGTCCTGAGAAACAGTCTCTACTCCATATGAACGGTTCTTATGCCTCGAGGAACTGGTTCTCCAGGCTGCAGCTCCACTGTCAATCTCACGTCCGACTGAGGGAATCTCTCCTTCACTGTGGAACTCCACAGTCCAGATTTCTACTTTTAGTTTTCCCCAATGACATGTGTTTTTTCCTCGCCGTTGAGGACTGCTGTTGTTTTTTCAGGTGTTGCAAAAATAAATTGAATTCATAATCATAATTTATAATAATGTATACTTTGTTTTATTTGTGAGCTATTGTGTCCAAGCAATTTCCCTTGTGGATCTATAAAGTTTGTCTTATTAACCTAAAAACCTTTCAAAAAAGCTGGGCCACCTTATTTTCTATTATTTGCCTGGCATTACTTTGGAAGAACCTTGAGAAAAAGAAAGAAAGACAGTTATTCATAGAAACAAGTTGTAAAACAGATTTTTTCTAGAAACAAATGAAGAGTCGATCTGTAATCATAAACCTGTACATTTTCACTGGAATAGAGCCAGTTCTATTGTCTCTCTCAGATAATGCGCTGGATAAGCATTAGCTCAGTTTGGGGTTAATCCAGAGAAATGACTGGACTGAAATTCAAAGCACATGCTTATGATCCAGTGAACGGCATGAACATGTTCTATTAGAAAGATAAAGGCAAGAAAAGAGAAGTCTGAAGACCTGAACTGTCAGCATAAACATGACATTGATCAGACAAAGCTACGTACAGGGACATTCATCAGAATCAGCACAGAATCTCTCTTCATGAAACAGCTACGACATGAGACATGTTGTATGGATACTCTCCCTCTGCTACACCTCCAGCAAAACTCCAACAGAACTGTGCAATCAGACTTGTTTATTTCTGTGAGGTGAAACAGAGGTGATCATTGGTTGAAATATTTTGTATCTTTTTTCTCCTTATAAGCAGCCATGTTTGATACAGACGGACCATACATGTCACTGATTGGCAAATCCACCTGTCACTCATGCCCATGTGCTGTGACCACACAAACAAGAAAACAAAACTGTAACAAAACCTTCATTTACAGCCACATCTCTCAGTTCAGTCAGTGGCCAGAAAAGGAGGCGCATCTACTCCAGATATTTCTCTTGGCTCTCATCATTTTTGGAAAGTAACAAAGTACAAAAGGGAAAGTACTGTACTGAGATCTGTCTTCAGTAACTGTCACAGTGGATACTTTTTACTTCCTTTCTTCTGTATTTGGTCCTTTAATACTTGTACTTAAGTAGATTTGTGTATGTGTTAAGTTTTGTTTTAAGTAACAAAATGGAGCACTTCTTTCGCGACTGGCTCTCAGTAAAGTCAGTTCTCTCTCTCTCTTGTTCTCTATCCCTCTCTTATTCTCTCTCTTTCTCACTCTCTCTCTCTTGTCCTCTTTCTCGCTCTCTCATCCTCTCTCTCCCTCCCTCATTCTCTCTCTCCCCCCCTCTCTCTCTCCTTCACATAGTAAATTCCCAGCCTTCATTGCGTTAACCTCCGCTGTGACCCGACACGTTGCTGACTTGGCGTGGTAGCACCCACTCAGTCACGGGTGGGGTCCCCGGGGTTGGAGAGCGGGGCCCCTTGTCTCAGCTCATCTCTCATACTGTGGCTCCACACTGCACAGACAGCGGCCCCTGGGCAGGCTGCATGGGTCCGCTCCATTACGGTGAGGATAGTTATGAGAACCGCTAGAAATTCAAACTATTCGATTTGTTCATGGATGAAGCTCTTGTCCTTAGAACCAGTTTAAGGTGGAAAACTACAGGCGTAATTTTTATCATTATTTTTTTTGTTAGTTTGCTTAATTATAAACAGCATTATCAAACCTGGTTTATTTATTAATTTAATCAACTTACGATTCATTGTAACTGGGCATTTACTGGACTTAAGGATCAGCCCTCACAGTAACACCTGCACACTCCAACCTGCACAATCTTGTACTTAACCAGTTTTTTGACTGAAGGATTTGTTCAGATCTAATTTAAAGCCTGATTTATTGCAGTTTGAAATCCAGACATTGGGGTGAAATTTGAGTTTTTACACCACTTTTCAGTAAGATTTTGTTTATGGAAATCCTAAATAAAATTTGACATAAAATCACAGTTTATTATAACTATTCATCTTGATATGCCGTAATAAAGCATGAAGTCTGACCCCTTAATAAAATTAATAATGTCTGTCCAGTACAGTAAAATGTACAGTAAAGTATAGTGTAAAATGAAGATGATACTTCACAGTGAATTAAGCCTTTGTATATAGTAAATGCCAAAAGTATAGTATAGTATATATAGTAAATACAAAAATTTGCACACCTCTAAAAATTGTGCCTCTCTACATTCTGGCTATTTCCCTTTTCTAAAATAAAAAAAATTGGCGCATCAGCGCCCCCAAATTTACCAAAAATGCATTGAGAGATAGGAAATGACCCAAAAAAAATCTGATCGTAGAATCATGAAATTTGGCGCAGAGGTAGATGGTGAAAAGAGAAGTAAAAAATATTATTAAGGCAACGCCGTCCGCCCAACCAAATGTCGGCCATATTGCTTCAAAAATGGCTAAGCATGACTCGGAGTTTTTCCAAACTCCTCCCAGGGCGTTGGCCTTAAAAAGCTGAAATTTGGTGAAAATGCTACTGAGGAGAGGGACATCAAAAGTTATTCAAATTACATTGATACCTGTCACAGTCTCTGTGCGGCGAAGCCGCAAACTTTAGCTAGAATTTCAGAAATCT
This sequence comes from Eucyclogobius newberryi, assembly GCF_026437365.1. Lineage (NCBI taxonomy): Eukaryota > Metazoa > Chordata > Actinopteri > Gobiiformes > Gobiidae > Eucyclogobius > Eucyclogobius newberryi. Next base: position 7,396,391 of record NW_027315735.1, read on the forward strand.
CCCAAATTTAACATTTCTGCCGTTTGCGCAGATAAAGTCCGAATTGCGTCAAATTAGAATCAGTTGTTAAACTCTTTGCCCTAAACCTACTTGAAGTGAAATAAATGAATTTGGCACCACAGCGCCCCCTACAAATTTTATATGGAGGTTAAATGTTTAGTTTTGCGAAATTATATGAAATTTGACACACAACTCTATTTTGGCCCCATCAAAAAAGTCAATGAGACCCATGTCATAATTGTTATGGCGTTGCCGTAGTGATGACCAAAACCTCCCATGTTATTCCAATGGGGAAATCGCCAGAACATGTTTACACTTTATACTTTCACAAACTCCTCCCAGGGCGTTAGCCCTATTAACCTGAAATTTGGTGAGACTCATCTTCAGGTGTGGACCATCAAAAGTTATCTACATTTTTATTCAAAGAGTCACGGTGTCTGTGCGGCAAAGCCGCACATTTTGCCAAGAATTCAAAATAAAATTGCTTTTTGAATGGTAAAACAAAGGGGAGAAGATGTGACAGCGTCACAGATTGAGCAGTAGGCGTACTAAAAGGACAATTGGGGCGCGTTAGCGCCCCCTGCTCTTGCGGCGTGGCGGCGGTGTGGTGGCGGCGTGGCGAGGGTCGATCATTGCCGCTTGCGGCTATATTTTATGTTTACTGTTATTATTCAGTGTTTTATGTTGCATCATGTTGCCAAAGCATTCAACTTTTACTTTTTGAACTTTTGAAAATAACAATAAAAACCTTTCTAATCCAAGATAATTGAACATATTATAGATATGCAGCCTTTTTTTGTTAAAATGTCTTTTTACCAAATGTCAAATGTCAAATCCCAAAGATCCTGGCTTCATGTTGTCTGCATTGAAATGGAGCAAAGGATCATGGTCTATGTACTTCCTGGTTCCTGTCGCTGCAACAAAACAATGCATACAAACTTGTCATTTGATTTAATGTGTTTGTGCTATATGTTTTTTTGTGAAATGTTAGATTATATCACATTAAAACGGTTAAATCCCAGGAGTGGAGCTGCTGGTAGATTTGTTTTTTGTTCAGTTTCAGTTTGATTTTAGTGTCGTTTTCGATTAGCTTTAGTTTAGGTTAAGTTTAGTGTAGTTTTATCGTAGGTTAAGTTTAGTGTAGTTTTATTGCAGGTTAAGTTTAGAGTAATTTTTGTGTAGGTTAAGTTTAGCTTAGCTTAAGCTTTTGTGTAGTTTTGATTTAATTTTATAGTTTTGCTTTACTTCAGTTTGAGTTTAGTTTGAGTTTAGCTTTACTGCAGGTTTAATTTTTTGGGGGCTTAGCTTTAGTTTAGTTTTATTGTAGTTTTAGATGAGCTTTAGTGTAGTTTTAGTTGAGTTTAGCTTTTGTGTATTTTTAGATTAGCTTTACTGCAGTTTTAGTTTTAGTTTGGTTTAAATTCAGCTTTAGTGCAGTTTCTAGTTTAGTTTTAGTGTAGGTTTAGTTAGATTATTTTTTTTCATTTTAGCTTGTTTCTGTGTAGTTTTAATTTAGTTTTATAGTTAAGCTTTACTGCAGTTTCAGTTTAGTTTTAGTGTAGATTTAGTTTAGCGTTAGTGTAATTTTCGATTAGATTTAGTGTCGTTTTAATTGAGCTTAACTGCAGTTTTCATTTGGTTTAAGCCTTTCTTGTGTTTTTGGTTTGTTTATATGCCATTTGTGGAAAGCTCAGTGTGACAGTAAAACATTTCAAACAACCACATGTCAAACACATCCCTCTGATTTAAATGTTTTGGTCGGTGCAGATTGTTGTGTTGTTGTCTGCAATACACCTCATGCTACTTGCCTCCAGTGAATGGGCGAGTGGTTCCTTGATGCTGCTCCGTGAGGCATTAAGGTCGACACATTGTCCCTCTCTCTGGCTCTGTGTGGGTTCCTCAGGTCAGGGCAGGGGTCCAATTACAGCCTGACGGGGGTCCATCCGCTGACAGGACCTCTTTTGTGGCTGCGCAGTCTGAGGGCACAGCCTGAAGCCTCACACATGGAGCTATAGAGGTACACAGGCTAAAATTGTATTCAGGTAAGAATACGATAGAGATGAATTGCAGTTGAATCGAAATTTGAGTGAACGCAGTGAGCAAATCGCAAAGGCTGTGGTTTTTTTAGGTACCGTCATTTCCTCCTTAAACAACACAACATATCCTGTCGTAACCATGTTCTGAAATGCAAAGTGAGTCGGTTTATTTAAGTCTCCTCCAGGATGCATTTGAATATGAACTTTGAACAGAAAACCATTATTAAAACACAAATCGAATCACAATTAGCTATTATTCCCAATGCGTTCAGTTATATATTATTATATTATTTTTAACATATTTGTATATATATATATATATATATATATATATATATATATATATATATATATATATATATAATTATTCAATTCAATCTAAACTTGTCATTATCTTAAAGTTGCAGCTTTTTGTCTCGTACTTACTGTAGTTTGGTCAGGACGTTCTGTGGTAAATATTTACCATAGTTTTACCGCAAGCATGTGTACTAATGTAAGAAAAAGTTGTATTTAATTAATGGACGTCGATTCAGGGAGCACATTTTTCAGATCTTTAATCATATATCTAACTAAATTTAATTATTATCATATATTATTATTCCTCAATCAAAAACTATAAAGTGTATATTAGACGAGCTTAGCCTTTCTGTGATTTAAATTGTTACTCACTGAAAAGAAAGTCAAATTAAATTATGACGTAAACCTAAAGTCTAACCTGTCATATGGTTTAATTAGCAGTTATGCAGAACATGCAAATACACCCAAAATGTAATATGTCATGTTATATAATCAAAAGGTTGTCAACAAGGTTTTTCAGGTTAAGAAATTTCCATTCAGAATTGTAAAATAATTCTGAATGGAAATGAATGTCTTAACTTGGAACACATGTATTTACTGTTACAGAGACATTAACAGAGACATTAACAATCATAAAATGTCCTTCACAGCATAAAAAAAGATAATTTTTGCACATTGATATTTTCCTGTCCCTAAATGGGATTTCTCATTTTAAGCATGTTGTGTATTGCAGGTATTTTGTCATGTCCTTTCTGTTTCCAATTTTTGATTCACAAATCTAAATGCTTTGTTCTTCACAAGTCATTTAATTTCAGTATGTACAACACAAGACGCTCTAGTAGAGAGTAGAACAAGTAATTGGCAAACATGTTTATATACATTTTAAAATATAGCACAATCCCATACAAAAAGAAAAACAGATATGTTTGAAATGGACGTTACATATTTTGTATATTTTAACCTGTGATTTTTTTTAAAAAGAAAATCCAAATGGAACTATAAAAGTTGAGTTCAGTTGCTAGTGAGCTAAATTAGATGCCGTTACCACACTAGTGACCAAATCCTTCTGCGACCCTTTACCAAAACTGGAGTTGGGGTCTTCTCTAACAGCCTGTGGCCCCCTGCCCGGCCACTCCCTCAGGGGTTGGGCCCTCAGCTTTCTGGCCCCTGAGCCTGTTCGCTGTGGTGTTAATCCACCTTTACTGGCTCCCACTGTGAGACAAGTCCAGGATTTACAGACGCAGCTGCTTGGGGGCGGGGCTAGCGTCCATTAAAGCTTCTGATTGGAGCGGAGGAGGAGATGGAGAGAGGGATTATGGGATGCACAGTGGCCCAGAGGAGAGAATGGCCGCATCACAGCTGAACCAAAATCCAACCACATCTCTACACTCAACTGACAGCTTTTTAGACTGACCCCAAACTTAGAGTCAACCTGCAACTTTTTCACTCAAAGGAAATAGACTTTACTAAAACATTGTTGTTATGTTAAAAGGTACACTTTTACAGACTGTCCATTTAGAATTATACAGATTTATTGGTCATTTTACCTTTCTGTATACAATATCAAACTTATTCGGCTTAGTTCCTTTTTTTTTCTTGAGGAAAAAAATAATATCTGTAAAACTAAATATCTCTGGACCACCCAGATTGTGGATGGAATTGTGTAAAACGTTCCAGTAATATTAAGCCTGTCCATACAAGTGGCCAATAATTAACCCAATTAAAGAAAATCATTGTTTGAGAACACATATCAAACCTCTGTCAAACCAGAGCACAAAACAATGTAAAATTTTGATCTTATTAAACGCAAGTCCCTGTGTGTTCTATATTTTCGGGTTCTTTAAAGTGTCCATCATTTCTCTGGGCGAAACACCAATCTTGTTGACACCAACCCGAAGAGAATTCTCCTGGGAAACCCTGGCTCTGGCAACAATAAATGCTTTTATATGTGATTATACTGTATTTTCACAATGGAGCTGCTAAAGTGACTTAAAGTGCTTTAAGTCAAATCTGAATTTCTATTTCTCCACCAATAGTTCTGCCCCCTGTAGTATATATCATCACATAAGCAGTAATGAAAATTCTAGAAATATAGAAAGAATAGAAAAAAGAAAAGAAAACATCAATAACACCTACAAATCAATAACTTAAATTATATTGTATAAGTGCATGTCTGAACAAAAACTAAGTAACAGGGACTTGTAGGGATATTTTTCCTCATTCCTCGGCATTCGACCCATCCTTCAATGCCGCTGGGACATCTCCTCAGGAGCAGTGGTGGCCCCGAGGACCCATCTCAGATCTTGTGCTGGGCTTGGTCAGAACTACCTTCACTAGAGGATTGGACCTATAGTGCATCTTTTGTGTTGATGGGGAAACGGAAGAACACATAGGAAACCCAAAAAGACACGGAGAGAAACATACAAACTCTGCACAGAAAATCAAGTCGAACGCACAACCTTCTTTCTGTGAGGTGAGAGTGCTAGCCTAGCCGTATATTAGCCGTTTATACACTAATGACCAGAGCTGAGCCTTCCTATACCCTCGCTACCTGAAGTTAAGACCCTGATTTGTTTGATTGTAGTGTAAAATACACTACAATGCCTAGCCTTGGCTTCTCACTCAATAACACAGCTCTTCCTATCATTGTGAAGCAGAATTCACCAAGCGTTGGATTGTTCACCCACTAATAGGGAACGTGAGCTGGGATTAGACCGTCGTGAGACAGGTTAGTTTTATCCTACTGATGATGTGTTGTTGCAATAGTAATCCTGCTCATCATACAGCATGAAGACCAACTGATGTAAGTGAGTTGTGGGCTCCATGTTTCTCTGTTTCTCCTCCAGCCTCCGTGAGCACCAGAGCCGAAGGAGCAGAGCAAAAGGAGCTTGTGGTCAATGTTCAGGTCAGAGGATGAGGCTGAGACTCGCGGCCTGACCTCAGACATACAGAACAGATCATTTAAAAACAAAAGGCTAAAGTTGCAGCTCGTTAATAACGTTAAATACAGAGCATTCATTTGACAGCGATCGATAACGGCGGCGCACAGACTTTTCAGATAGTTTCATTCAGTCTGCATTATGAATAAATCAAGCCAATATTTACGTGCCTAGAATTTTCTGTATGGCATATGATATCGCCATGGAAACAAGTAATAGCCCTACAAACACAGTTACAGGTCAGATCTGTGGAGAGATGACCCTGCTCGGATATTAATACAGATTTGTCAGGGTATTTTGAGCGATAAAAACATCTGTAATTGAATAAATGCAAAATAGATATGTTGAATGCACTATTGTGGAACATTACAAGCAAAGCAATAGCATCTCCACAGAGACAAGCAGGTTGCGGATCCCTATCAGAAAACATACAAAATGCAACTGAACAGGATTTGTCCTTTTGTTATTCTGCTTAAAAGGCTCCATGGAATAACTTAAATATGACTATTTTATTCATTCATTCATTTTCTACCGCTTGTTCCTGTTAGGTGTCGCGGGTGACTGGGGGCCGTAGGCGGGGTACACAATGGACAGGGGCCAGCTTGCCTCAGTATGTCAATTTATCAATTTATCATTTTTATCAATTCAATTTATTTTTTAACACCCAAAATCACAACAGCATTTTTCCTCAATGAGTGACAATGAAATAAAGAAGCAGATGATGTATAAGTAATAGGTTAACTAGAATAGGCCGTTCATTATAGTTGGCCTCAGGTTTAGTTCAAAAGACTAAGAAAAGATGACCTAAAAGGCCTGATTAAGCCCTTTGTGAATCTTAATTTAATTGAATTTATTTGTGCTTCACTCATGTGCTTTCTGATGAGAGTGATACAGATACATTTGGTGCAGATGATAATGTTGTAGCACGTGAATCATCAATAATTGAGCTTGGGGGGACCAATAAGACCAACTATAGCTTTGGGCCTCCTGAAGGTTAGGCTCTGCTGAGGACCCACAGTATAGAGAATATCAAATCGAATCAAATCAATTTATTTTTGTAAGGCCCAAAATCACAACAACAGTCGCCTCTGAGGGCCGAATACTGACCACACAAATGCCCCTCACCAATTCAAAGGCTCACAACATCTCACATTTAAAATATTCACAAAGACGGTGGGAGGGGCCTGTATGTGCCTTAAATCTCCAGCCTTACTCGTCCTTCAGTGTCTGCGGTCATTAGTTTCCTTCTGGACTCTTCTGGCTCTGATAAGGACATGGGCACATTCCTGCTGCTGACCCCACCTGACAATGTCCAGTCTCTGTGGCCCCTAACCCTGACCTGGCCCCAGCCCCCACCCAAACACTGATACGGGCCTGAACTGACACTGTAGACTGCTAAATGGGGCCCTTGCAGACATGAAGTACACACTGGGCATGGATAAAGGTTGTAAACATTATGGTCATTATTGCAGGTGGTGTAGTGGTTTAAGACGTTGCACATGTGGGATTTCTATAATTCGATGCTCATGCTATTGAGCAGTTAGCATTTTGACTAGTATGGGAAGATTTGAGGGACTCTGGAGCCGCTCCCCTGTAGTTTTAGCATTAGCTTACAAAATAGCAAGTGTACCAAATGTAAGTGAGGTCAAATCCTTGTTGAAAGTCATGGTTTGTGATGGTGGTGTGCTTCAGGTAAGCATCTTGTGACCACCAATAAACATCGTATATGTCATAAAATAAACATTTTATCCACTTTAATATGGGGAATGGCTTCCTTATTATTTTGTATGTCAGGCATGTGTGAATGCTATAGTTGCGCCCACCTTGTCGTCATGGTTTCCACATTATCCAAAGATGCTGGACCAAAGAAACCTTTATTATCATAGTCTATTGAAGGAAATGTGTCTAAATATGTCCATTGTATTTAATAAATCTAGCAACCAGTGTCTCTTGGGAACTTTTGATTGTGAGTGTTAGCAACTCAGCTACTTTTTTCTAAATAGACATGAATGCTAACCCTAACCAAATGAGTTCTCCTTAAAGGTTCCTACACCTTCACTGGGCTCATTGGGCTTGTAGTTTTCAGCATGTTGTTGACAGTCCAGTCTGCCCTTTATCTGGTCCCTGTCGGCTGTCGGCTCCTGATAACCACATCTTTCCACCGGAACAAACGGACAGACTTTCAATGGCTTTGCTTCAATACTTTGAGTTAAGACATTTGGGATCGGATGAATAAACTGCAGCCAATATGGAGGTCAGGGTAACATTATGAATCAATAATGGGGAGCTTGACGCGCCTTTGAAGTGTTACATCACGTCATTTTGTGTGTGACTCTCTTACTTTGAGATATTTAACCCATTTGACCATGGGCAGCAGCATGGGCATCTCATCTAACACGGCAGAACATTTACAATGTCCATGCTGAAAATTATGTAATTTCCCCATCTTAAAGGATATTTTTAACAAATAGATTTCAGCTGTAACACAACAGTACTTCAAACTGTCATACATTATTTTTTCAAACGTAAGAATAGAATAATGATTTCTTTTGACCTGCGCCTTCAACCCTGAAGCCCAGAGTTTGTCTTGTGTACTATATAAATGACACATGTCAGATGAGCTCCTTCTGGTATTTGTGTTACTGTCTTTTTAAATATGTGACATTTTCATTCTAAAACAAATGACATTTGTCCAGTGAATCATTTTGGAGGATGATTAATATTATTTGGAAATTTTAATTATAATGCAAAAAATTAAGCTATTATTCTTTTTATCTGGACTCTTATCTTTTAAAGTATATTTTAAAAGGTAAATAATTAAGATGCTGTGAATGTATTAGGTAAGTGACAGATAGATGTGGACTACAGAAAATATATTTAAAACATTTTTTAATAATCAGGTACATTGCAATAAATGTTCCAAGCCTTATTACAGGTGTCGTGTCATGTAAGTATAGACCACCCATCTGTGTTACTCTGCTTCAAATATGTTTGAAAATGCACGCCTTTACGGCATTTAAAGGAGAGATATTATGTTTTTTTTCAGGTTCTTATTATTGTACATAAGTAGATCATAATTTTACATTTTGTTCATTGTAAACCTTACTATTGATCTAAAACAGCTTAGTAAAAGGAATATGTCCATTGACTTCCTGTTCAAACCTGCAGAACTGATAAGCCCCGCCTCTTCATAGTGACATTTCACCGTAACAAGCAGCAGACTTTTACATGTCTTTATTTGAAAAGTGGCTATGTGACATTAACTCTGTATCACTGTGAGTCTTCATTTTTCAAATAATCACATTAAGTACAGGGATGTGGGTGGGGATGGGGGGTGGGTGAAAACAGAACAATACAGGATTAACTAAAACATGCAGGAATCAATCCAAATACGGGTTAAAAAAAGTTAAAAGCTCATAAAGGTTGTGCCTCCACATTTCTTTTGTTTTCGCCGTAACCTAACCCGTGACCTAAACCCAATTCTGTGACTGTTTCCCGAGTGTCGCACTGTTTTGGTCCTTGGACGCGGCACTCGTTGGTGATCCGGGGGAAAAGTTGCCGGCGGAAAGACACTTGTGAACAGTATCAACAAATCCTCCGTCAGAGCGCGTCCATTTGGCCAGCGCCGCTCCTTCAGGTTAACAGACGATCACAGAGAATTTATCCCAAAGCCCGGATTAACATGGTCTAATTCAGCCCGAGCGGGATCTAAGGGCTCTGCCGGTGCTTGGGGCTGATTTAGAGAGGCTTTAGTCCGGCTCCATCAGAATCACACGGGACCAGAGTGAGAGCTAACAAGAAGAACCCGCGGATCGCACACATTAAGACTCTCCAATCCTGCGTTTTACACAAAGTGAAACAAGACGTGGCAATGATCAGGCCACGCTGCACTGGCAACACTGCAATGGCAAGAATATGTGATTATTGCCATGATTAGTAATATTTTGTTCAGTTTAAGCAATGTTGAGCTGCAGTAATAGTTTGGATTGCAGTTTTCTAGTAAATATTGTTTGCCGTTTAACCTGTTATGTCCTCATAAATATTGTAGTCCTCTCCATGGTTTTTTATTGAACTAGAAATGAGTGGCAATAATTAATTCAGTATTGGTACTAAATTTGTTTAAGTCATGTTATATTGTTTTTCATATGCTTTGTCACAGTTCTTTTGTTTAAACAATTGAATCAAATCAAAAATAATGCTAATAATAGGAACCGTTTTATTGTTAATAATAACTAACTTTTAGAATTTTTTTTCCCTTTCACATTCTCACAAAATACAGGCAGAATCCATATTTCTTAACTCTGTGCTGGTCAAAATAAGAAAACATGGGAAAACACTTTTTGACTTTTTTCATTTATATATATATATATATATATATATATATATATATATATATGGATCTGTTCTTCTGTATCTACCTCTGTATCTACCTGCGTTGCACCAATGAAATTTCTTTCCCCATGTGGGACAATAAAGGAATATCTTATCTTATCTTATATATATATATATATATATATATATATATATATATATATATATATATATATATATATATATATATATTGTATTGTATATATATATAAATAAAAAAAAAGAATTAAAAAACAAGCTGTAACAAAATAATAATGTTTAATAATAATAATTTAATAATGTGTGTGTGTGTGTGTGTGTGTGAGAGGGTTTAATTGTCAATACTGTCATGTCTTTTATTCATTATACTTTCTGTTAACAATCAGTATTTATAATTTTTCTCATGGCTCACGGTGTGCTCACACACACCCACACGCTGACCTCGCTTCACTCCTGCAAAACCACAAACTAGTTTTTGAACCATTTAGGGTAAAATAAATATTAATTATATTTTTTTGTTTTACTCTTGACACAATGTAGAAATATAATTGTGAAAAAAACATGTTACAATTAAATCATTTTCACATTACCAACAACTCTATTATCAAACACATTATAAGTATTGTATTAATTTAGTTGCCGACAACAGGCAAACACAGTTAAATCTAGAATTTGCTTTTTACAAACTTGAATAAACCACTAATATGTTAATTTGTCACTTTTTTCCACACTCTAGAGAAAGTGTAATAAAATACAGTTTTAATACCATTCTTCAATAATTCAAATGTTTTCAAATAAAAACAAAATAAAGTAAATGTGCTACTTACACTTAAGATAAAGTTGCTGATTTTTTTTTTAAAGCTTTTTCTGGTGACATTTGCAATTAAGTTAAAAGAAAATTAAGTAAAGTATGTATCATTAATACTTTTTCAATTGTATTTCTTTTATAAATATGTATCACTATTATAGGTGCATATTATATCAAAATGTAGATATATATAGCAAAATATGAATATGAAGTATATAGTTTATTGTAAGACATTTTATAAAATGTTCAAATAAGAAGCACTTTTGTGATTCATTTTACAGATATTTCACCTTTGTCTGTTAAAGACACCTCAACTAATATGTTTAAAGAAGTATTTGAATACATTTATTTCGTTAAAATCGCTATAACAACTCACAAAAACACTACAAACACATAGAGGACACTCATAATAAATCAAATCTATTCCAAAATATATTAATGTAGAATTATTTATCATTCACATCGTCAGGAACAAATACTACATTAGACAAAATACAAACAAAAAACAAAAGTAAAGTTAGCAACATGAAGTTTTGTGAAAAATGTGTGTTAGAATGTGGATGTTCTTTGTGTGATGGGCGCCCTCTTCTGGACACACAGCTCCACAACAGTCACCTCCTGCTTAGTTTTCAGTAGATGAGACGTGGGCAGGAAAAGTCTGCAGTTCATTATCAGGCTGTGGATGGGAAATCAGACAAACAAATGTCTGAACTCTTTGTGAAGCCGAGACTGTAGTTTCTGATGCCTGATTTACTCTAATTATATGTGGAAACAAGCTCTGCTCAGAGAAAAATCTGATTTTAAATCCAGCGTAGCGTTTCTTTGGTAATATAAGTCAGAGTAAAGCTGGAGTCTGGAAGATGGCCTGAGTGACACAAGTTTGGTCATTTGCTGGGTTTGAACAGTTCCTCTTTAAAAGCTGGATTTAATCTAACTATAGTTTTAGGAACTTGTAATAATGTAAAAAGTCCAGACGGAAACTATATTTTTACTGTTATATCGATACTTACTATTATTTATTTTCAATTAAGGGTAATTTTGCATTTGGAGAACAAACTTACTCTGATTCATCCCAGAAATAATGATTTGACTGGAAATGAAAGAGTTCCTTTTTATGTTTAGCGCTGCCAGCAGATTTATAATGTCTTTTTATCAGATGGTGAACAAAAAGGAATAAATTAAGTAAACGGCACAGGGCCTGTCAGCGTATGGGCCAATTTCCATAGAAATGTATTTCAAATCAAATCACATGTCTTTTATTCTCGCACTTTAAAATGTGTAACATTGTTTTTGCTGAGTGAGATGCATTGACGTTTCGTTTTAAGTATTAATTCTAAATGTGTTTGAATGACAATAAAGTATGAATCCAAATAAAACAGACACTAGTGACTTCTGAGTCGATCCAATAGCAAGTTATACTATAAATACTGCAATATCGATCTGATACAAGTGAATTTTGGAAGAAAATGCATCGAAACTCCATATTACTGAAATATACAAATAAATATATGTGCGAAAAAGATTAATATAGACAATGTATTAAATATACATATGTAAACATGTTGGAAAAAATAACTGAAAATGCATAGTAAAAGTACAGTTACATTACAAAACAGTACTTGATATATAAATATATATATTTACTGAAGTAAAATATAAAGTTTACATAGTATAATAATAATAATATATACTAGTTAATCTGTAACTCCCTGTGATGTTTTTTTGGGGTGTTTAACGTGTCCGTCGTCGCCCCCTGCTGTCTCCGGACATAAATCCAGCCTTGAAACATGATGTCTCTGACCTGCAGACAGCTCCTGGGCTGGCTCTTTTTTTTCTATTTGGCAAAATATCATGATTTGTACATAATTCTGCAGCCTTTTTAAATATTAAAAAGCTTTTGGGTCTGTTCTCTGGCAGTGTATTTTCACAAGGGAGCTGCAGGGGGAGCACTTTCACTACAGCTACTTAGTTGTGCTTAAAGGAAGCTATACCATGTAAATATGTTAAAATCAAATAACGCTTTTGCTGACATTGAATATAATATAATGTATTAATTACATTTAAAGCTGAAATACGTAGTTTTAAACAGCATTAAAGCTATTCTGTGAGTTCTGTCCAATCAGAGCAGGCGATGCTGTTATGCGTTTGAGACAGTGGTGAGACAATTGGGACTCAATTATTTTAAAAGTAACTAAGTACAATTACATGGTTAGAATAAAACTCGATTACAAAATTGTACATGTTTAAAAACTGTCCAAAATCTATTCAAATACAGTAACGTGAGTGTTTGTACTGAGTTACTTTCCACCACTGCATATATAATAACACTCTTTTTGTGTTTTTTTGTGTTTGTGTCCTCACATTATGGTTGTGGCTTTAGTCATTTTTAGAATTGTTATATCTGAAAATTGTGACGAAAACAAAAACACTGTTGAGTTTGAAACGCCTTATATTATGATCTTCTGAACTTCGAAAACTCAATTTTCTCCATGCCTTGTTGAGTGAAGCCTTTTCCGTTCTCTTTCTTTTGAACCATGTGAGTGCTCAAGGGCCCCGGGCGCAGCTTATTGTCTCGGGCCCTTTTTGGACTTGTTTATTTAAATGAAGTCGCTGCTTCTGTTTGTCAGGGGAGTCAAAAAATGCCAAATATCTTTTCCTCTTTCTTCCTGCTTTGGTCTTTTCTCTTGCCGTCCTTCAGAGGATTGAGCCAAAGATCCAGGGTAAACACGCCGGGCTCTACAGCAGGGGCCCCCTCTGTGTCCTCTGTGTCAGAAACTCCCATTTGGAGAGCTTTTTAGATATGTTTTCATGCTTTTGCGGTGTTTTGCATGCATATGGAGAAGTTAAATAATATAGTTGGAGGTACAAAGGTGTCCACTTTGTATGTGGACTTGACTGATATGAAATGGATGATATGAAATTATATTATGTATTGATCAACAAACAAAAAAATCTGATAGAAAAATCTGCCGGTCTATAACAATATTGAGTAGCTGCAAAAGCTGTGTCAAAATAAAAACTTAAGAGACAAAACTGAGACAAATTCAAGGCTATTTTAAGCAAAGTAAGTCAAAATCTTCCCTTTTCAGCATTTTCATAAAAAAAAAAAAATGTTTTCTGTTTTATGAGCATTATTGATGATGATATAATTTTGTTGTGATGTAAATTATTCCATTTGAAAATAATGCTAAATGAATGTGTCCCAATAGCGTGTCCCAATAGCGTGTGTCAAAAGCACATAATGAATTTCCCACACTAGGATTAATAAAGTATCTCTTGACCTTAACCATAATCGGATGAATTGACTTAAAATACTAGTACTACCAAACGTTTTGGTGAGAGAAACCACAATTACCAGAACCTAAATTCTTGTTTGTAACAAGAATTGTTACAAAAACAGCAAAAAGATGTGGAACTTAGCTAATGTTATTAGTTCAGGCTAACGCATGAAATAACACTTGATAATATGCTAATTAGTGGTTATTAATCTTTTAGTAGTTGTTAGCATTTATAAAGAGCTTATTATGCTTAGGGAATATGACAACAATGGGTTAGTACCAGCCACACCTTCTTGATTCTTCATAATTCCATTGTCCGGGTAAGAACCATTGTCTTACCCGGAGATTGTCACGTTATCCCGGCGGACATCCTAATTTTTCCCCTCCATCCCTTTTTGGTAAATGGGAGGTTTTGTCTATAGGAGTTTTTGTTTATAAGAGTTCTTCTATTAAGAGTGTTTTTTAAACTTCCTATAATCTGTTATCTGTCCTTTTCCTCTGTATCTACTGCGTTGCATCAATGAAATTTCCCCATGTGTGGCCAATAAAGGAATATCTTATCTTATCTTATTCAATCTAATTTCAAATTATTTGTTTGTTTTGTTTTTTATGCTAATGCTAACGGCTATAGTGGAGAAAAATTGGGTATTGGCTTAGCATTCATTGCACATAATGCTAATGTTGAGTGATCAGAAGTATTAATAAAGCAAATTATATATGGTTATACCGATAAAAAATAATAATAAATGCATAAATGCTAACAAAGATCAAATTAGCATGCCTTTTAGTTGCTAGTTAGCCGTCCTTTCTTGTGTGTAGAAAGACTCTCTGCTGCTAGCTTGTTCTGTCTCTATTAGCGCATGCAGCTGGACTCACGTCTCTTATGATCCATGACTTAGCCGCTAGCTTTAGCCTGGGTGACACATGTGGCAGGCTCCAGGCGCGCGTCCACGGTAGCCGCCTAAATCATGGCTCAAATTGGCGAGGAGCTGGCGGGGGCGGTGCTTAGTGGGGCAGACGAAACGGAACATCGGGTCGTAAATCAGCGCCGATGGTCTCGTGCGATGGGAGAAAATGTCCGGCGTCCTCAGTTGCGCTGTCACTGGAGTTTTATGTCTGCGTGGAGGATTTATGTGCCCAGGACGAGGGGTTACTCCTTTAAAAGTGAGCTTCAGAGTAGCTAGGGGTCATGTCCTTTGGTATTGTACTCACATGAAGTGCATCTGCTAGAGAAATTCACAAGTGATGGGCTCAAGGTGTTTTAAAAGTCCCGTATTAAGCAAGGCTTTTATACTAGAATTGCATTTCAAGTCAAAATGCCAAGAACTGCATCTGCTTGTTCACAAAAACAATTCTATTGCTCAAGTGCAGTGAAGGCAATTTGAGTGCAAGACCAGATTGCGAGTCTGGTGACGTTGTATTGGCTTTAACAGTGACATATGATGTTTTATCGGGTATTTGGTATTAAACTACAACATACCTAGTTCGTAATTTAATTTTTTTCCCACTGTAAAATGCTGTATTGAGTTGAGACAGATTAGAGAAACAGGCCCATTGACTTCAAGAACCGGCTATTTTTTAGGTTTGGCAACGTTAAATAATTTTGTACGTTATTATACAGCTTTAATTTAAAAAAACTGCAAGGGGAGCTCTATCGCTACCGCTTACTTAGTTCTGCTTTAAATATACACAATATTAATCCAAATAATAGATAAGTCCGTTAGCGTCAGCTCCTAAACTGCGGCGCTAATTTCCAAGTGCTGCTCATCATAGCAAGCAGTGGATAAAAAAAAAAAAAAACAATACAGTGGGCGTGTGTCGGTAGTCGGTGATAACGGGGATAATTAAAGCAATGGCGTCTTGACTGCAGGAGAATAAAGATGATTCAAACGTGCACGAATCACTCTTAAACTCTTGAAAGTCAATTTTGCACATGAACCAAAGAGGAGTATGGATATCAAGCTCGCGTTGCACCAGGTTTCACTTTACAGTTTGAGAACCGCAAATATAGGACCTTTAATGTTTGAAGAACAATCTTTAATTTTATTTTGAGGAGGTTATTCACATTGTCACTTTCTTAAGACTAAAAATGGCATAGAATTAGGTGTTCACTCAGTAACTCCCAGTAGCTGCTAATCTACATTTACATGTCACCAGTCCTCCTCTTTGCCATACGGACTAATACTGAAGTCTAATTTGATTTAAAAATTTAAATACGACCGTATAAAGCCCTGTTTGCCACAGCTTTTACTGTGAATGACTCACTTCAAGTACCTGACTATATTCAGAAATGTATAGCTCATGTTGCTCTTTCTACCACACAGTCATCAACACCCCGCACAAGTCAAAGGCTCTGCAGGTACAAATGAGACAAAATCACTGTTTGACCAATATTGATTTCAGTCATGCTTTTTATACAGTACTGGAACAACGTATTTCTATTACCGGTTGGCTGGTTCTAGCACTGGTTTCGTAAGTTAACAGCGGGTTGGAAACCAGAACCGGTTCTGTTGGAAGACTAAACATAAACGTTACATACTATAGTCAGGCCCACACTATCTAATGGACAAGGCAAAACAAAGCCAGTCAGCTGATATACAACAGAAACTAGAAGGGGCAGTCAGGAGAAACAACACCCAAATACTAACAGTTGGCCAGTAAACATTGTGTTGCCAGGGCAACAAACACTAGCTTTCACTCGGTGAAAAAGGAGATTGGCACAGCCCAGAACCAACACGGCCCAGAACAGGCTCTGAACCAGCCTGAAACCAGCCTGGTGGAAAGGGAGTAATATTTTCTAACTATTCCAACTTCACATTGATCATAAATGTACATATTCTGTGGGGGCCAGAGCCTTCTCTGCAGCGGCCCCTCACCTCTGTTACTCCTCACCTGAGGAACTGCCGACACCACAAACTTGAAATGTGCTTCAGACAGGACCTCAGGACGTTTGTGTTTATGAAAGTTCATCACACCTGCTTTACTCTTCCTTCTGGCTGCTGTATCGTCACTTTATGTCTCTTTATATTATGTTTTCTTTCATTCATATTTCACTTCTTCTCTGCAACACTTTGACATTTGTGTGCAAATGCAAGTGCCTCATTCAAAGATGCACTGGCTTTGTTATTGTCTCACTTTAGTGTATTATTCATTGTAAGCCAAGCTGTGGAGAGGTGACCCTGTTCACAGTAAAAAATTATGTTTTTCATAAAGAGGTTTATTGCACTGGCCAAATTCCAGAAAAGTGACATTGTGAAACAAAAAACATATATCATATATATTTTTTTTTAAATAGCCAAATGTTACCGACTTGAGCCTCACTCAAGTGTGTCTTTTACCTATAAAGGGGCCTTTTGAGTACTTTCTCTTAATTTATTTTTCAATTATCATTATAATACCAATAAACTAAAGACATTTGGTATTGACAATTGATTGCATTTTATCATAAAACATGTGAATTATTTTAATTTCAACTTCGCTAACACATTTTTTAATTGTGTTTTTTTCTGTAATTTTTCAACTCGAGATGTGATAGTGATACAGTTTGTTTTGTTTTTAAGATCCCGAAGTCAAACTCCTAAGCCTGAACCTAAAACCATGTTCAGAATTCACTTAGCACATCCTAAAGCCCACACTTTATAATTACTAGGTGATATCATCTCCCTAACTGCATTCAGACATGTACCACGTTCTCGTGTAGCTCTTTCTACCATCACCCCCATCATCGCCCATCATCACCCCCGATTCCCCCTCCCTCCCACCAGCCATATGATATTGTGCGTATTAATTGCACTGGTATAAATTACAAGCAATTGCCGTCTACCTTTTCAACGCCTCTTTCCCCCGAATTGCCCGTCCTTTTCCTTCCTCCTCCCTCCTCGTCTCTCTTCTGTTTAAACTCAGACGGAGAATAGCAAAGCCCCCTTGCTTACTTCCCAACGATTAGCTGTACACGGGCATTACCACCTCAAATCCAGCAGTTTCACATGCAGCATTAAACGGGATGAATATTGATCTACTAAAGAGGATTTATTTATTTCATGCGCTATCCAAAGATCAACTGCTCACAGCTTTGGGCGGATCTGCCGAGGTCTTACAGAATAAAGCTAGCGCATACATGACTCTGGACTTGACATTTTAGGCCTGGAAGAAGACCAAACAGTAAATTCAGCGCAATAATCCTCGATAAATGAGATGATCACTACTAAAGCTTAGATAGTTAAGTGGCCTAAGCTAAAGTCCAAGAAACGATAAAAAAAACACGACTCCGAGGAGGGTTTCCACGTAAGAGAGCGGCGGTTTTGAGGCTAAATCGGGCTAACAGCGGCCCACCTGGACGCGGTGTTGGTGCGGGTGGGCGGGGACTCGTTAATGGAGTGACTCGGCTTTCAGAAGAGGGTCAAGCGAAATGGCGTCTGCAAAAATAACCTGACGAACGGGGCGGAATACCTGACGAGGAAACGCAAACACAAATTAGACCCCTGACCGCGGCTCATGTTCGTCTTTAACAGGGCCTTGCATATTGCACTGTCAGTGGGGCAACTTTACGGGATTAGACAACTTCTTTAAAGAACTTTTAGTCCGTTTGAGACAGAAAAGAGAAAAAGCAAATAAGACAAAATACATCATACAAGCATAAAATAAACAACATTATAAAGTAGAAAACCACAAAAAAATTATTAATTTAATTCATAAAGCATGAACAAAGACCTAATTCCTAATGAATAAATAGTTAATTAAGCATGAGTCAGGCTTAGTAACTACTTGCTTAAAAGGTTAAGAATATTATATAAGTAGATACTAACCCTGAATCATCAACAAACTATTTGTTCATTATGAATAGTCTAATAAATGATGAAAAGTGTATATTCACGCTTTATTCAGGTAAACTAATTAAAGTGTAATTATATAGTGTTACCAAAATAATGGAGTTATTGACGAGTCACCAAAATACATCAATCTAAACATTAAAATGTTCCACATCCTCCAAGTAAATCACAAATATTTTTTTTTTTTAATATCAAACATTCCTTGACTCATCAAAGGGTTCTGTATAATTCTATATATGTGCTTTTATATAGAGATATGTTTGGAAATACTGCATAACCCATGAAATCAGTCAAATATAAAACAAACTGACTTAAACCTTAAAGTTATTGAAACAAAAACGTGAAAAGAAAAGACACATTAAAAGAGTGACACATCAAAGCAACATACATGAAAAAACATAATTTACATTGATAATTATGGTAACACATATAATAATAACTACTATTTAATTAGTCTCAATAAAGCATGAACAAAGGCTTAATTCATAATGAAGAGATGGTTTATTAACATTACTTCATAACCCCTAAATTATAACCTTAAACCGTCATTCAGTAGTTACTAAACCTGAAATAAAATATTTGTTCATGATGAATTAAGTCTTTATTCATGCTTAATGAGGCTTGTTAAGGTGTAGTTATCAAAAAACAGTACTAACATTGTAAATAATATAAATGTATCACTGATAATGATATCAGACCTTTTAACAACCCTTCTAAACATAAATTTTCCATGAAATGTTCAGAATTATACTCTGTTAATCTATTCTCAACTCGTACAAACGTTTTATGAGGCGGACGAAGAGTACTTGTAACTACATTAGTCTTGGAATGTACTGTCAGAATGCATTTAGTACTACATTTAACTGTCTGCTTCACATGCACCCAGACTGTGAAACTGTGAAACCCCAGAGGGTCCGAGCTCGGTGTAACTCTAGTTCAGAGGGTCCAAGCTGGGTGTAACTCCAGCCAGGAGGGTCCAAGGTGGGTGTAACTCCAGCCAGGAGGGTCCGAGCTGGGTGTAACTGTAATTCAGAGGGTCCGAGCTGGGTCTAACTCCAGCCAGAAAGGTCTAAGCTGGGTATATTTCTAATTCAGAGGGTCCGGGCTCGGAGTAACTCCAGCCAGGAGGGTCCGAGCTGGGTGTAACTCCAGCCAGGAGAGTCCAAGCTGGGTGTAACTTCAGCCCAGACGGTCCGAGCTGGGTATAACTCTAATTCAGAGGATCCGGGCTGGGAGTAACTCCAGCCAGGAGGGTCCGAGCTAAGTGTAACTGTACGCTGTGTAAACCTGATGCCACTCCTCTTCTTAAATAGACAGAGGTGGGCTTGCTCAGGTTCAGGTTGCTTTATTTGTACCCGTAGGTAAGTTCGTTTACAGTTTTGAGAGTAAA
Organism: Eucyclogobius newberryi; assembly: GCF_026437365.1. NCBI lineage: Eukaryota > Metazoa > Chordata > Actinopteri > Gobiiformes > Gobiidae > Eucyclogobius > Eucyclogobius newberryi. The sequence goes on from NW_027315735.1 coordinate 7,416,318, forward strand.
AACATCAAAAGTAGAATCAAGTCTTCAGTGTTTCTGTGCAAAAGAGTGCAACAGATAAAAATCACACACGGTAGCCTTAGGGTAAATGGAAAAAAGGAACATGTTTTTTCTATGTATTATGTCCACTTACCTGCGATAAATATGTATTGTAGATTTACACAGTTTAATGAGGAGAAGTTGAAAATCACCTCTATCCATGTCATCAATACTCGACCGGTCACTGTAGACCCCGATGCACAATGAACGCACTGTTGTTATGAATAAACCCCTCTTAAATAAACCGTTACTCTGCGTTAGCCACTTACTTTAGCTTGAGATGTAAAAAGACCACCATCATGGGCAAAAAGTTACATAATCCGGTTTGTTGTTTATCGTGAGATCCATGTTAAATAGAACTTTAGGACTTTGTGGTGAATGAGGGGTCAGGGAAGTCTGGTCTAACCTGTTCAGTTGTGGGTCCGAGGGGGTCTCAGAAGAGTTTGGGAGACTTAACTGAAAAATAAAAATGTATGATATTGCAATTGATGTTTTGGAGATCTGTAAAATAAGAATTTCATGTCTATTGTCTATCATTAAAACTATTAAAAATTAGTGCTAGAAGGTTACAGAAACGTTTACCGTAAAGGGAAACAGCATCTGAATGTTCTTATGATAATGCAAAACGAGATATATTTATTTTTGTCAACATTGTCCACCCTTAGCTTAGTTTATATATTGTATATTATATTTATAAAAAAAATATTTGTTTTTGCTCCCATTTTTCATGAGCAGAAATTAAAAATATTAACAAAAGACACATTGTTGACAAATTGGTAAAAATCTGTGTTATTGAGAAATCAATATTAATAATCGTTCCCTCCTCACAGGTGTGGTATATCCAGATGCTGATGACATGGACTGAATATTGCACAGGTGTGTAAAAGCCCACTCTGAAATATTTGCTTTATAGTGAGGGTCTGGGGTCGGGGTCAGTGTCTGGTGTGAACAACAAAATGTCCCCTGAAGTTGCTGGATGTTGGCAGGAACTAGAACACGTTGTCGTTTACACTGATCCGGAGACCAAACGTGCTCAGGGGGTGACAAGACCCCCTGAGCACGGCCCCATGATGAAGGATCTGTACACAATTCTTAGAAGCTGAAAACATCCCAGTTCTGGATAATTTATTGTGACAGCGAAATGTTTCTAAGAAGGGGTGGGTCTTATCAGATCTGCAGTTTTGAACAGGAAGACCATGGACTTGTTTCTATGACTAAGCCATTTTAGAGAAACATTGCAGTTTTCTGTGAACAAAATGTAAAATTATGATCTACATATGTTAAAGTTTAATGCCCAGTACATGAACAAAGCACAATATGTCCCCGTTAATCAGTTTTGTTCACGTTGGCTACAATGGATTTAAGTAGTGACACTTGATATATTTTTGAAGACGTTTGCTGCATCACTATTACGGTCATTGTTATACTCACTACTTAATAATACATTTCCCGTTTCCCAGACACACAGAGACAGACAGAGAGACATTGTGAGTGGGGGCCATCTGGAGCGGGTGCTTGGGGGGTCACGCGGTGCAGGAGGGAGCAGGCTGGTGCAGGATGGGTGCTCAGCTGTGGCCTGTCTCCTGGTCTTAGCGGGACTAGCGAGCTCTGAGCCCCGCGGTGCAGCTCCATGTGCTCCGACACACTGCGCATAATTCTGATGCTGCCAACTTTTCAATTTTTTTTTTTTTTTTCAATATTCCAACACACGACTCCAGCAATGTGTCGCAGCCAAACTTTTCGATTCAACTTTGTACGGTGGAGAGACAGTTCAAAATGTGAAAGCAGTTTGCACGGTAGGAGTTCAATTGATTTCACTCATTCTTAATAAACAGTTTGTTTATTAAGTCTTTGTTCATGTTTGAATAGGCTAATGAAAAGTGTAGTTATTATAAAGTGTTACCAAATAATCCTTGGAAGGGAATTTTAATCTTTTTGTTTAAAAAAAAAATCAAAAATCACAATAAAGATAAAACAACACACATTAATACTGTAATTATTGGAGGAAAAATGAATACACCGTGATTAATTAAGAACAATTTCAACAATTATATGTTTTTTTAATAGAAAAAAATTGTGAGCGTTAAAAAACATTTTTTTATATTTTATAAATGTTATAATATGTATAAGCAAAGACTTCATTCATAGTGAACACAGAATCAAATCAAATCAAATCAAATCAAATCAAATCAATTTATTTTTGTAAGGCCCAAAATCACAACAACAGTTGCCTCTGAGGGCCACAGGGAGAAATGAATCAACAATGTCTGTGGTGGCGAGGGAGTCAGACAATGTCTGTGGTGGCGAGGGACGATGTCCCAGGGTCCTCTGTCCTTAGACTCTCCTTCTCGGCCAGGAAAAACTACAAAAAAAACCTCTTTGGGAAAAAAGCGTAGAAACCTGGAGGAGTTCCAGTGAAGGAGAGGTCCGACTCTCACAGACGGACAGACGGACACGAGGGAGACTGGAGCTGGACCCACTCTTCAGGCAGATGAGGGACCGACTGTGGCGAACTGGACCCACTCTTCAGGCAGATGAGGGACCGTCTGAGTCGAGCTGGACCCACTCTTCAGGCAGATGAGGGACCGTCGGAGTCGAGCTGGACCCACTCTTCAGGCAGATGAGGGACCGACTGAGGCGAACTGGACCCACTCTTCAGGCAGATGAGGGACCGTCGGAGGCGAGCTGGACCCACTCCTCAGGCAGATGAGGGACCGTCCACACAGGGCAGGGACCACTTCACCAGGGGAGGGGCATCTGGGTCCACAGGTCCTCAGGAGTGAGAGAAAGAAAAAGAAGGCGGTGAACAGGCTTAGTAACTGCTTTATTAATACCATAATATCCACCTCTTACTCCACCTGAATAATTCTTAATAAACTATGTGCAAGTTTTTGTTGTTAAATTCCACCGCTGGATAAATTGTAGAACTGAGACATGTAATTCAGGCAGCCATTCTAGACTTGACCAGTAGATGGCGTGTGAGCTCTGTCATAGCGCTGCTCTTCTGAGGTCCGCTTTGAAGTCTACCTTTTCAATAACACACCAGAGAGAAAATCATGGCACCTCTGACAAAAATAATTATATAAACAGTATTAATAAAACTTCCATAATAATCGTAATAATCGTACATATATATATATGTATTATGTGGTCATAATTGAAATGCGCAACCTTATAACAGATTGTTGCACGTTTCAGAATCAGAAGGGGATTTATTGCTATTGTTAATGAACAGGATTGAAAAACTAGGAACTTGCTTTGGTGTGAAAAACTAGGAACTTGCTTTGGTGTGAAGTTGCAGCACACACCAATGAATAATAAAACATAAAGACAAAGACATATATATTCTGTGTTTCTTTCTAAAATTGTATGGAAATGAATAGCTTTTGATGTTTGTATTGTAACTACCCATGTATTATATAGAAATGGAATAAATTGATTTCAGAATGTTGCTTGGAGTAGTGTTGAATACAAATGGAGCTGTTGGATTTACTTGGAATTGCTGTTTTTTGTAGTCATTGTATTGACTGTAAAAAATGCATTATGTTTCCAACTAAATAGTGTTAGTTGAAAGCTTGCATTTTAAATTGATAGAATATGAAGTTGAAAAAAAAGGCTTGTCCAACATAAAATAAATACATTGGGCAGACATTATGTGTCAAATTTACTTAAACAATAGTGGTAAATTGCCAAAATATTTAGCAAACATTAATAAACAGAAAGATACTAAGGCTCTGTTTTAGTTTGTTACACAGGAATTGAGTACTTTAAAGATGTATTTTGTATCTAATCCTATAATGATGGCTTAGGTTACTATCACAGTTGTCATTACAGTAGGTCATTATTCACTTCTCACACTGGAGCAATAGGTAAGCTGCTTACAGCCACCTACGCCCTGGGGCAGACTGACTGAGGTGTGGTTGCTGATCTGATATAATCAAACACATGTTTTTTTTTTTCTGGTGCTAGTCAGAGTATTATTTTCATGCACAAAATCTGAATTTTATAATAGTTAAATATAAAGCAACACACTCTTCTCTCATGAATTTAAGTTTAAAGGAAACATTGTACTTTAAAAAAAAAAAAAACTAATACTGAACTATAATATAAGTAGGTTATCATTTCAAATGTTGTTGATCGTATACTATAAATATGGCTTAGTCATAGAAACAGAACCATTGACTTCCTGTTCAAAACTGCATTAACATTTCAGTGTAACAAGCAGCAGATTGCTATGTGACATTTTAGAACCCTCATTCAGTCTTGATTTATCATATAATCACCTCTCAGAACAGGGATGTGGGTGAGGATAGGGGATAGGTGAAAACAGGAATTGTCTGAGCACTGGAGCCTCAGTTGCCGGACAAAACAGGATTAACTCACAATGAGGAAACACTATTGTGACAAGGTTAAAATACTGTTTAAGATGAATTTGCATAATATTTGAATCTAGCTCCTGTTTCTGCGTTTGGGCTGCTCTTGTGGATCAGGACCAATTGGACCAATCACAGGGCAGCATTGTGGTTTGGGCGGGAGCTAAAGGTGCAGCGCCCAAAAAAACCAAAGCCAACATGGTTGACATGACATATTGCGCATTCTTGTTGCTTTTCTTACTATTAGTATTTTTCACATTTTAAATTGTATATACATTTGGAAAACACACTTTACAAACTCCACCTCCAATGAAGTATTTAGACGAAACATTCCATTCCATGGCTCGAGCCTAACAAGAATAAAGTCTTTACTACACACATGTAGTACTTTTACACAAGAATGCAGAAACTCGCAATGGCTTCAGCCATTGCACATTATCTAGTTTTAAAATATTATTTTTCTCCACAAACTGCAACTTGACTGATGCAAAACTATGATAAATATTTACCATAGGTGTTGTCCCACCAAACTAAGTCCTAATTAGATAAAACACGTCGTATGAACTTTAAATTGTGAATTGTCCTTTTCTCTTGATTTCTCTTAAGTTTGAGTTCTCTTCAGATGCATTGTTTCCGTCAATAGATGTGACTATGGTGGCCCCCTATAGTCTACAAATCGCCCCATAGAGTAAAAACAACCTGCATAATACATTGACATGACAAAATCCCTCTTGAAACATTTTACCGTAAGGCATAGCAAAATAATATGTCTGTTTGCCGTAACCCGACCGAGCCGTCAAAATTATAGCCGACTGAAAAAAAAATATCAGCATTTTGTCAAAATTATGCCGAATTCTTTTATTTTTCTTATATTTCGCCGACTCAACGGCCGTTTTTTCAAAAAAGCGCTGTGTTGAATAATTTTGTGTCACTGGAACTCGCTAAAAATATTACAAAGCCGAAAAAGAAATGAAAATGAAACTTAACACGAGCGGAGAACGTTCAAGTCATTGTCTGTTGAAGCCTGACCCCTGGTGGTCACTGCGTGTCACTGGCAGAATAGAAAAAAACGGGATTTTACAGTGGGCTGATTTATGCAGAATTTGTCATATATGATGACCAAGACGTCAAAAATAGTTTCTTGGGTGGACTTATTCATTTTTTTGTTTTGTACATTTACGGTAGCATCTCTTTTGATAAATGATAATATTAACTTAATTTCATAGGCAACTTATCATTAAATTCTATATACAAATTTGGATTTTTTTATGCTTTAAAGTAAAAAAAAAAGAAGAAAAGACTTTACCTTCCCACCTACCCACTTGAAAAAATTTGGTAGGGTTACACCAAACATACAATTTATTTTGGATCTTTTTTTTGCATTCAAAGTTAAAAAAAAAAATAATTTACCTACCTACCAACCCACTTGAAAAATGGTGGGTCGGGTTACAGCAAACAGACAATTTATTTGGGGCAGCCTAACTGAGCAAAGGGAGCTACTCAGATTATATCCATTAAATATTATTATATGAAATTAAATTATTCCAATGAAAATACGTTGTGCCACTGTAGTCTCCCCAGAATCTATGGCAAACACCGTGTTTTGAGGCACTGTAGTTTTGGGGATTTTTTTTTTTTTTTGAGACTTTTGATTGATTAGTCGACAAAAAGGGGTATGTGGCATGTTCAAAAAGGCAGATTAAACTCATGATTTACAACAGCAAACTCACACTTCTCCTTTCTGCTGTCGTCCCATAAAAGTCCTTATAATTTAAATAAAACTATTAGCTGATTAATACACATTTTGCTCAACTAAAACACCATCGACCACCGACTTAATAAGAATTATAGCCTTCGCCCAACCAGCACGAAGCATTTTTACTTTTTCCCGATCGTTTGCAGCAAGAGCAATCCCAGATTCGAAATTCATGGAACTCTGATTATTACACAAACCAATCTATCTGTCCTACAAACTGCAATAAGTCAAATTCCTAACCAACAAACAAGCCAACAGATTTCCCCCAAAGCAGAGACCACACAAGAGGCCACGACGGCTTAAGAAGAGCCCCACAAAAGAGCATCCAGCCCCACATAGCGAGCTGCTTAACCCTGGCCACAGCTAAAGTGTCCTGCTCCATTAGCACTTCAGAGACCTCATCAGAGCCGGACCCTCGGATTACACTGGGACTCTGCCGCCACCACGCACACGGGAATAATAATGGACGCTTAATTTGGAGACTTTGTTGTGTTCTCCTTTAGACCTGGTTTAGTCCTACTACACACCTATAGTCGAGTTGTGGTGCAGGTTTATTTAGAGTTTCGGTGTTATCACTTTATTAAACTAAAAAATAGTCTTATTTTAAAAAAAGGGTCAGTTCTTTAGTTCTTTAGGCCTAGTTTAGGGTTCTAGTGTTCACACTTTTCGCTACACCAACATTTGGATTGAAACCAGGATTTATGTCGAAACTGAACCTGCCAAGACCAGGACTAAACAAGGATTAGAACAGGCCGAAGCCAAGTCTATATCAGAACAAAAGGTGTTTTCACACTTGTTAGAGCGCCCCCTGGAGTGCCTCCTGAGCGCACTAGATTTACTTCTGTTTACTTCACTTTTGGGTCGGCCCTGTTCACATGCACCGCTCCTCATTTCAACCAAAACGCCGCACCATGAGCCACGTCAGCTTATAAACATGACAACAAGCTAACATTACTCCTCTTGTGGCAAAGAGTACATTTTAAAAATGAAGAGCGACTGCATTAGGAGCAAAATGGGAGCCACGTTATAATAACTACACCATTTAAGTATTTGTTCATGCATTGTTAAGGGAGGAATAAGTATATTATAAAGTGTATAAAAATTACATTTTGCACGTTAACATAAAGGTGTTGTGCACTGCGGTCCATCCAGTTTGAAGTCTGATGTCTGAAGAAGGTTCTAACGGGCCAGGTACACAGCACTTTGTGTAATGTTAAAGTGTACAGCCTGTGAGCACCACTACCTGTTGTAAAAAGTAGCCTAATATAAATAACCTAAGCTATACAAAGAGTAGCTATGCATGCAGTTAGGCCATCCATCCATAATATCAATCAAATAATATTTTAACTTTAATTTTTTTAGTCATTCAATTTCACCATTATACTATCAATCAGATATATAGGACTACAGGTAGTCAAGTTTTCTTCCATAAATAATGTTACTGTGTAAGTTCACCACACTTCCCTATTCAGGACGACATGGACAGTTCCTTGCATTTAGTGGAATACCAACAGCACCACTTGTCAGATGGGGAGTAGGGGCAACATTTTCAAATGTGCAAACAACAAAAATAAAATCATATCGAAAGCCAATATCAGTGGCCATTTCCCTGTGGCCACAGGCCACAAACCAAGACTTCAGATCTGTTGGACAGGTCCATGGAGATGGCATATCCATGTGTACCTAATCACACAGGCCATCAATGTTATAATGAAGCCAGATCATGTCAAGAAGCCTTCTGGTGATGAGTTCAGGCAAATAATTCAAGGGTTCAGAGAAACTGTCAAGTTGGACAAATTGGACTAAACGCACTGCGCTGGGAGTGAAAGCTTTTTTACACCCATTGGACTTGTGGCAGTGTGAAAACTACTTAAAATGCGCTCAATTTAGGACCAAATAATTACTTGCCTGTCCTTGTTGGGCCCTGTTTCAGATGTAGACTTGGTTTGGTCCTGGACTAGTCAAGGATTAACTCAGAATTTACTCCCAGTTATGCCAGCTTTGATGAGGTTTATGTGCAAATGTGAACACAGCCAAAGAGTCAGTCAGAAGGCCTTGGTTAGTCCTGTTTTTATCTGGTCCTGGGGTGCATTCACACTGCTGGTTTGAGCCCACTTCAGTCTGGACTTTGCTTAGTCCTGTTGTATTCCTGGTTTAGTTCTGCTCCTGAACATGTTTAATTCTAAGTTTAGTCCACATTTTGATGTAAAGTATGCATGTTTTGTTAAAACTTTAGTAAGTTGTTGTTCAAACCTGGTTTAGTCTCTTTAGACCTGGTTTTATTTTCCTGACACTGAATAATTGTTCCCTTCCTATTGCCTTTATCAAGACAATAGGAAGGGAAGTCCATGTTATAGTCCTAGATGTAGATCCAATTTCAGACCTGGTTTAAGATCATACTCCAAAGTTCATCGCCCCTCACCTCCTCATTCGTCCCTGTTGAAAAATGTTTTTGACAGTTGAACATTCTATAACACTCAATTACCAAAATGTTATATCTATGTGCAGTAAATGAACACTTAAACTTCAAACATCTATGAAAATAAACTGATTTTCGTTTTCCAGCTTCTGTTGCCACTCCATCTTAGCACAATATACTTTTTTATGTTTATCCAACTTTTCAAATCCTACCTCATATATTTACCAGACCTTAAACTTCCCGCACCATCTGACTTGCAAATGAAACAAACGCAGACTGACTGATGAGAGAAGCGCCAATGTTGAGGATTTGAGAGACTTTCTTAAGTCATATTTTTCACATAAAATCAAATATATAGACAGTGTGGTGTTGGTCGAGAATGGACCGGAAATATGATGTGTCTGTTAAATCAACTTTTTTGAGTTTTACAATATTATAATGTCTGCATCTCAAAAAATAAACGTTCTACATGTTTTAATATTGTTTTCTCATCAAAAGCAGTTATCATATTGGACACATGTCCAACGTGTAATGCTTATTAATAAATAAGACATAGTATGCTTTTGTCTGCTATAACCTGCTATAACCTAAGACTATGTAGAGCTAACCTTTTTTATCTGTTGTTACTGTCTTCAGGTGGTACTCCAAGAAATACCTTTATGATTTCCGTCAAATCAACTTTCACCATTTGCTTTCTCAGAGTTGTAGTTTTCATTGACTCATATATGTTTGAATATCGTCCCACATTTGAGGCTTGAGTGCTCGGATTTTTTTTTTAATTTTTAACCTCTCCTACCACCTATCTCAGCACATTGCTCTGTACTTACTTGCATATATTATGTACATAAAAAACGTTTGTAGGTCATACTTGTAGGGATCAAATATATCTTGTTTCTACTTATCTTGTCTTCATTTAAAAAAGAATGAACATGGAGCACAAAACATCACTGAACACAACACAACACAGCAAAAATCTAAATAAGAGCACAAATAGACATAAACTAAGCATCAAAAGAAACAAAATCACGGCACATTTAAATTAAGATAAAAGTTCCACCAATTGAGACACCATAAATTGTTAATATATTGGGCCAATCGTTCCAAGTACAAAGAGACAGAGTCAAGTCTCTTTTGGTATTAAGAATATGATCCTTCTAACTCGGAGGGATCTGAGCTTTTTTCAGGGCCCAGTTAAAAGTTGATACAAGCAGGAGTCAGGAGTGTCTTTTAGAGAGATTATACCCATCGCTCCCCGGACATAATTTGAATCTTTTAATTGCACTTTTAATTTCAGATGTTGTTATTTCTTCTGTCATGGCGGGTTAATTGAAAGTGTCCAAAAAACATTGGATTTATTTTTCTTTGTTTCCTGATATTTGGTGAAACATTGATTGTATCTGGTTTTGTTTGGTTAAAATTACATTATTATTTACTTGTATTTAAACAATTATTCTCTCCAATGATAGAAATTTAATCTACATAGGTTAGTTTAATTCTAAATAACCGAAAAAAGCATAAATTGTCTTCTTATACATCCATAGATTTATATTGCCTATATAAGGAACTGTGAGTGTCCTATTGACAATAGCCATGTGGCAGCTAGGAAAAGAAAGCAACAGAGCTTCAATGTTTAAAGGCATTTTTCAAAATACAGATTCACATTGATTTCAAGTAAACAACCTTAAATAGTTGTAGCAGCACAGTCCTAGCATCGCAACACCTACAAATACAACACTACTCCAGGAAACAGCATTATATCATGGCTTGAAGCGCAAACAAGTACATGTAATGACGCCCACTGTATTGTATCGCATGTGGCCGAGATAACCCCATAAAACCGACACGCCTGAGCAGTGCCTAAATGTTTTCTTTGTGGACGGCAGCAGCAAAAACAGTGCACGTTCTGTGGGATTCACCTCAAAGACCAATTTCAGGCCTCTTGCACCAGTCGCCAGATCAATACTCGGCAATCGCACAGGTTGGTCTGCCATCGATCTGTGATGAGACAATCATATCTTACTCTGACACTGTCTCCGCTCTGAGGAGGAGGATGAAGAGGAGGAGGCGTGGGCGCGGGGGAAAACAGGCCGAAGAGAAACAAGCTAACGATGCAGGACTGTCCAAATGCCAAGAGAAATCTGTTGAACTTCTACTTCAAGATGTTGTTTAACTCTCAGATTACAGATTTGTTGACCTGGTTTATGGTTCTTATTATTGAACCGAGCTGCATAAAACTGGCACAGAGTTCACCACCTTCTCTGTCTGCTGAAATAAGCAAAAGTTGAAAAGACTTGTAGTTGTACATTTGATATGACAATTTCGTGAAGCCAATCCCAAACAAATAATGAAGGTTCAACATTTATGGATCATAAGTCATAAGTGGATGGTATTTCTCCCTCTGTAAAGGATCCACCGGGACCTCAGGAGAACATGAACCTCATTTCCAAATATTGAGGACAGCCGTACCCATTACATACTAATGTCCTAGTGCAGTGTTTGTTGCCATTAGGGCTGTGGACGTTTAGTCGATTAATCTGTCGAGGTGTCTTGGTCAATCAAACTTCATATTAGTTGTCATTTTGGGGGGATTGGGATTTATATCCACAACAAAAAGAGAAAGCACCGAGTGATTTATCTTGAGATTTGAGTGTGAATTGTGAGTTTAAGACTACTAGTAGTTTTCAGTGAAAAAATATTTGTAATTGTATTTTCGTGATCTCATGGTCTCGACACTTTAAGTTGACTAATCAATGCTCAGAACCAGCCAGAAGTTGGTATTTTTGTTGCATGTTTCTCCCTGAGTCTGGGTTGCTCCAGTTTTCCACATGCACAAAAGGTAGAATTCTCAGCTAAAGTCCTGACCTGTGGTTGCCATAGCGGCCCTGGTTAAAGGATGTGTGTACCTTAACCTTAAACCTTAATCTCACTTTTTGCTAAAATTTCATCTAGGATTGACTTTGTTTTGCCTTCTCCATTACTTACTTTTCTATTTTACATGAGTACCCCGTTGAATACGAAAAAACACAAAAAAACAACAACAGAATATCCAGCTAAAAGTCAATAAAACAAGCAATAAAACAAAATAGAACACTTTTATGAAAACACACAATGTGGAATAAGATCATGCAAAACAAGCGCAAATTTAAATTGATCAAAAGGCATACAATAATTTAATTTAAATATTGTTCTATAAGTCGGAAGTTGAATGCTAACTTATGTTTCATATTTCACTGTACTTGGATCTCAGTTCTTGCCCAGCTGTTTACTAGTGGTTAGTTGGAAGCAGTTTTCAGCACCAGGACCCTGCATTTTTTTATAGGCCGTGGCTGCAGAGCCGCGGCGCGGTCAAATAACCCAGCAGTTTGAGGAGCCGCGGCACAGCCATATAGCCTCATGGCTAACCCTAACCCTAACCTTAACCTTAACCCTAACCCTAACCCTAACCCTGACCCTGACCGTAACCCTAACCCTAACCCGGCGCGGTCTAATCCGGCGCGGTCAAATAGCCCAGCAGTTTGAGGAGACGCGACACAAAAAACCCATGCAGTTTCGGCCGCGCGCCGCGGCTCTGTAGACACTCCCCTTTTTTATATTCCCCAGTACCTATGTTCCCTGTTTTCTATGAATTGGGGAACCAAACAACCAAACAAGCATAGGCTACTGGTTCAGGTTCCATAGCCCTAATAATTGTGCATAAATGTATGGTTTCACAGCATAGAATATAGCAGCATATAACCCTAACCCAAACCCTAACCCAGGTCTCGGGGAACATAGGTCTGACCCCATTTTTTTGTGGAATATGGCTGAACGGCTCTGAAGCTTGCATGGGCCCAGAACTGGCATCAGCTTGGTAGAAACGAAGTGTCTTCTCCTCCACGCAGGCTCAGGGCAGCTTAAGCATGAAGTCAAGGAATAACAGCCTTCTATGGTGCTTTTACAACTTTTATTTTTTACTTTTTTTTTTCTTATTTAACGCCACAGTCGTCGAGGACCGTCTTGATGTGAGGTGGGAGCACTAATCACTGGATTCAGAATGCTTGAGGTAATGTTCCCACGTTGTTTCCCCGTCAGTGCCTCACTGGGCCTCCTCCTGCGTGAGCCGACTGCCTCAGAGACAAGTCCCAGTCTAGTCCGATGATGGATTTGTAAAAGGGCCGTTCAGTGTTGGCTCAGTTTTGCCTGTGCAGCTAAAATTACGTCAGCTGCCTTTTTCTTCTGCTCGCTCCCTAACCGCACACGCTCTATCATGTTTGGGCCCACATGAGACTACATATTTACATCATTTTCTGCCCATACTGTCCGCCTGATCAAATCTGTCATGTAGGTAACTTTGCGTTGTCGTTTCAAAGACTTTCTGAGGCTTTCTGGCTTCAGCAACCAATTATGCTTTTTAAAAAACGCCCAAACCAGCAGAACATAATGATATTTTCCACTTTTTTTTTTAACCAAGTTGCACTGCTCCGGTGACAAAGACCTACCCCTCCACTCTCACTCAAATACAAGCTCCACTGAGAACGGATGGCTTTGGATATGACGATTTGTCACTGCAAATTTAGCACTTTCATTAGGTTTATTCAAAAATGATAACGTTTTAAATGGAAAATAGCTCTTCCCCAATCCACTGACAATATGTATTACACTTGACAGCTCAACCACAGATCTGGCAACACAATTTTTTTCAAAATTTAAAAAACATGCTACTTTCAAGCATATTTAGGTAAATGTCAGTATTGCCCTGCTTTAGTGATCAGATTATGATTTTTTTCCTCTCCGCCTTATGATGAGACCTTATTCTCTTTTACAAGGGTGACTTGGGTCAATGAGAAAGACACAAAAAATCATAAAAACACTAATAAAGCATAATTAAAAGCATAGATGTTTTTTAAAATACTTTCTCTGCAGTTTTAAACCAGTGGACTTTCTATTGAATGTTCTACTATGAAGAGGATATAATGATCCACTGTACATATAGATGACAAGCTACAAAAATAATACATAAATACATGCTATGTTTCTTGGCAGTAAACTTTTTCTGATTCTGATTCAGATTCTTATTCTTTAGAGCAGCAGTATGTGGAAATAGAAAGTTAAAACCATACTTCTGAACATTGCATGGAGATTAATAAGTTTTATATCTGAAATACTCGAAATGTTGTAGCCAGGAACAATATTTTCATGGAAACAAGCACTAGGAGACTCCTCCTCCAGGCCAAGTACGAGTCAAGTTTGTGGAGATTCAAGCCTGCTCAAGTTTTTGAGTAAAATAAAAACATCTGGAGAAAAAAAAAAACACCGCAAAATCATTTTAGCCAACAATGTGGCTACAAAGTTACATACTGTCATATGTTATACTTATCCAGAGAAGGGGCAATCACCTGTTTGTTTCCATTGAGATTGCGTTGTATGACAATCACCAGGCCAAGTTACAGCTCAGATCAGTGAAGAGGTGAGCTTGTTCACAGTAAGAATAGCTTGGATGTTTTTCAAGGTATTTAAAAAAATAAAACTTGTGTAATTGAATGAATGCCAGATAGATGAACTTGAAGACACTGTAGCAGATTTTTACTGTCTTAAGAATATGCAAACAGAAGTAGATCATTTTATATTATTTCATGCAGTCCAAATGTATTCCTCACTTTTGTTAAACACGTTCATCTTAATTATTCACCATGATGGGTTTATTCTTATAATTTTCAGAGCCCTGCAAATCTTGTTCTCGGCCAATAAATAGAGTTTATAATTTGGTGCAGACAGCACACAGTAGCTTCATTTTGACCCTAAGAGCTGTATTTACAACACAACAACATTTGTTCAACAACGTAGACAAAAATTGTGTATAGCCACTTCAATGCCATACTGTGGAATATAGCAGACAAAGCAATGACATGTCCGTTGAGACGCAGGTGGCAGACCCCCCACCTTTAACAGAATAATAACATATTTTACATGAACAATCTGTTATTAATTTAAAGGAGACATTATTATGCGTTTTCAGGAACTATTGAATTATAACATAAATAAACAAAAAAAAACACATTATTTCTCTAAAATGGCTTGGTAAAAGAAACAGGTCCATTCACTTCCTGTTCAAAACTGCAGAACTGTTAAGTGACATTTCACTGACGCAAGCAGCAGAATTTCATTTACGTGTTTTTAGTTTTGAAAAGTTAACATTTTAGACTGTTACATGTATCACTCCGAGGCTTCATTTTTCAAACAATTACCTCTAAGTACAGGGATGTGGGCGGGGACAGGGGGTAAGTGAAAACGGGTGCTTGAGCCTCAGTTGCACGACAATAAGATTAACTCAAACATGCAGTAATAAATTAAAACACAAAATCTCAAGCAAATACGTTGACCGTATATATATAAACATAATAAAAACATTAGAAAGCCTGAAGACGTCTCCATTAAACGCAGTAATCATCGTTACAGTGCCGCCCGCCCCTTTTGCCCAAACCACCGCCTTAATGAGCGCTTTCTTTCATTTCCGCGGCGGCGAAGGGGTTAACCACGCTTATACGTGTGAAGCCTTGAAAACAATGAGCCTCCCCAGTGACTTAACAGTATATCCTCGGATTTCAAACTTGGGCCCTTTAAAGTTGTATGCCAAAGCCCCTCCATAAGCCCACCGCACCCCAGAGACGCTAGCTACTTTTCCTTTATAGTCCCGCGCAAAGAAGGTCTACTTTCATGGACTGCCGATCATGTACCAAACCAAAACAGGAGCACTTTAGATTTTTAATGGGCCGACGAGGGCTTGGCCTGACTCGGTATAACGTGTATAAATATATATTGTTGTGTAACTGGAGTGAGGTATTGTGAGGAACAGAAAAAGCAGAAGGCAATTAGATCCCAGGCAGACGCGCAGTTCCAGTCTTGATTAAAAGGGTCAACAGGGGGAGATCTTAATTGTGTTTTTATATGGTAGTTTCGTGTCCGTTATCCTGTTTTAATTGCCAGGATGAAAAGTGTATGTAGGTTATGCTTTAATGAGGTGCCGGTACGAGTCTTGTGAAGGTAGGTGCGGGAGAACCATAAAAGGAGATTCTAGTTATAAATGTCAAATGATGAATTTGAGTTTTGCAAGAATTGATTAACTATGAGAACATTTGTTAGCTGTATTTACCATATTCAACACAGATTTTTAAAACAAGCAACATGTGTGTGATTCAGAATATGAAATGAAGGGTGTTTGAATCCATGTATCTAAAACTAAAAGATGTGGTGTAATTCACATTTAAGGTGACACACTGCAGGTGAATAGGAAATAAACTTAAATTTAGAGATATACATTTCAAACTTCTTGTGTAGTTTAATTGCACATCTTGGGGACATACATCTGATGAATGGACAGAGCCAGGTTTACAGTTCTTACTTAATTTTGTTGACATATTAGATACAAAGAATGTTCAGAGAGGATTTTGGATCTGATTTCTTATTTGAGTAACTAAATCTTACTGAAAAATCAGGCTTAGTATTTGTTTGGTGTGTTTAGGTAGTACTATAAGGTCTGATCTTTGTGTCTCTGTGGGAGAAAACTGCATTTAGAGAAATGGACATTGAAATTACAGCATCTCAGAGAAATCTATGGATAATATTAAATAATAAAACATCTTTGGGTGCAGATTGGACCGTTTCCAATTATTTTGAGAAAGCAAACAGACCAAAAAACAGAAAAAAAAGCCTGTGATATCTTACCTGTGTAGTGGAAGAATAGCTGTTGCCGTGGTAATAATGGGGACTGAGTAGGACTGAAAAATAATAATAATTGTATTTATATAGCACTTTTCAAGACTCTCAGCACTTACCGTACTAGCTCTAAATAATTTGACTTGTTAAAAAATATGTCGATAGTGATGTTTTATTAGGTTTTTGATCATGATTCCTTTACTGACAGATAGCTTTGCACAAAAATTCAAGAGCCTAAAGCCTAGACACAAGTCCATCAACTCTACGACCAACATGTAAATCCAAGTACTCTGAATTCAAGCATCTTTTTGTATGTGTCCTTTTCGATCTGGCATTGAAACATCGCCAATTTGAATGCCTGTCTCTTCAGTTCAAATGGAAAAACACAGATTAATTTTTGTTGTGTTTGTATTCAAAATTCTAACATCACGATAAGCCCAAATCAGAAACAAGCTGCTTTGTTTTAGTAGTGTCAGATGTTGGCCTCTGCAGACTGGTGTTCAAACTGCGCTCCTTGGTTGGCACCTCCTCCTCTTGGTCTCAGCTGGTTTTCATTCTCACACATCGTATTAACTTGTCTACTCAAACATTTGCCAACACGTCTCCGGTCCCCTGCCTCTGCCTGTCCACAGACCTGAGTCCACACAGCAGGACTCCCCTCCATTGTGCTGAAAAATGATGTCTCCATGCATGTGCTGTGTGCATGCCAGTCGCTGCACTGAAAAGAAAGATGTGCGGCGGCTGAGGTAATGTTAAAGCTTATCCTCGTTTTTTGTTAGAAATTGGTTCCACAAACCTGGCAAATTAACCTCCTGTTTTAAAAACCTTTCAACTGGCAACAATCGGGTCTTCAGAGTTGAATAATGGATTCAGTTTCAGAGGCTATGAACTTTGAATAAGTTTTTGTTTCATGTGGATAGGCCCTGTATTTACAGAGATATGAGCCATAAACCAGGTCAACAAATCTGCAATCAATTTCTCAGCTCCATTTTCAACTATAGACGTTCTGTAATGTCTAGAATGCATGAACATATCAGACGGTCCCTCTTCTGCCTGAAGAGTGGGTCCAGCTCGACTCAGACGGTCCCTCTTCTGCCTGAAGAGTGGGTCCAGCTCGACTCAGACGGTCCCTCATCTGCCTGAAGAGTGGGTCCAGCTCGACTCAGACGGTCCCTCTTCTGCCTGAAGAGTGGGTCCAGCTCCAGTCTCCTTGTGTCCGTCTGTCCATCTGTGAGAGTCGGATCTCTCCTTCACTGGAACTCCTCCAGGTTTCTACGCTTTTTTCCCAAAGAGGTTTTTTTGTAGTTTTTCCTGGCCGAGAAGGAGAGTCTAAGGACAGAGGACCCTGGGACATCGTCCCTCGCCACCACAGACATTGTCTGACTTCATCGCCACCACAGACATTGTCTGACTTCATCGCCACCACAGACATTGTTGATTAATTTCTCCCTGTGGCCCTCAGAGGCAACTGTTGTTGTGATTTTGGGCCTTACAAAAATAAATTGATTTGATTTGATATTATACATACCTGGAGTTGTATTTAGCTTTAGTAGCTTGTTTCATTAATCTTGTTTACGAGATTATCTTCCATGATCCTCACAAAACACTTGGTTTCTAATCTGTTTTGTCACGTCCTCAGTAAAGCACCAACATTTTCTAGTGCTGTTTTAAGTCCATAAATCATCACCAGACTCATTATAACTGTGTGCCTGCATTAGCATCTCAGGGGAAAGCTAGGTTTGTTTAGCTCGCCTTTGTAATTCCCTCTGCTGCCTGTAGATGGAGCTCTGTAGATGTAAAATGTGTTTTTTAAGGTGTTTTTGGGTTTACAACCTTTTCTGTCTTTTCAGTTACAAGTACTGGTATTAACACCTTGTAAAACATACATTCATAAGCGCATTGATGGTGTTGTTTCCATGGATGTAGTTACGTTAAATACCATAGAGTGGAACATTCCAGAGAAAGTAACTACTACTCCATTGAGACGCTCAATGGAGTAGTAGTTATGGAGTGCGCTCTCAAGCAAATTTACACATTTAGAAGCACAAGAAAATATGTCCAATTACATCAACCGTCATCAGCCCTCCTGAGCCTGAGCAGCAGTATCACAGAGAGGGAGAGGAAGAGACTGGACAAAGTCATCAAGAAGTCCAGCTCCGTCCTGGGCTGTGCTCTGGACTCAGGAGGTGGGGGACAGAAGGGTCCTGGCTAGATTCACATCTATGCTGGACCATGAGTGTCACCCCCTGCAGGACACTCTGTCCGCTCTGGAGAGCAGCTTCAGTGAGAGACTGATCCACCCTCGCTGTGTGAAGGAGAGGTTTCGCAGGTCTTTCCTTCTGCTGCTGTCAGACTTCATAACAAACACTGTTAGCCCTGAACACTCGCAATACTGACCTAACCATGTGCAATTCCGTCATATGTGCAATTACTGTTGTGATTCATGTGCAATTACTGTGAAATTCATGTGCAATCCATGTGCCGTCGTGACACATATTCATGTGCAATTACTGTCGTGATCACATGCAATGGTATTTATGTATTTATTTGTCCATTGGAGTTTTTGTTTATAGGAGATCTTCTACTGAAAGTGTTTTTCAAACTTCCTATAAGTGATCTGTTCTTTTCTTCTGTATCTGCCTCTGTATCTTCCTGCGTTGCACCAATGAAATTTCCCCATGTGGGACAATAAAGGATTATCTTATCTTATCTTAAAAACTATGGCTTTCACTTGGATCTGTTTTGTTCTTTCTTCATTTGATCTGGTGGTAATTTGTACGGCTCTCAGACTGAACAGTTTTGATTTAGTAAAGGGTTAATGTTGCGATGACAGGAAGAAAAAAAAGAGCATGTATACAATTTGACCACTTCTCCATACCGTTGTCCCTCTATGCTTAGATCTCTACGGGCTAATCACCGTTAACTCCAGCCCCCTTTAGCTCATTCTCACAGTCCTCCCTCTGTTTCGGCCCGCCCTCACCTCCTCAATCCACTCTCGGATCATTTCAATTTGCATCCCGCCCGGCCCCGGATCCCCCAGCCCTGCTAAAAGGCGGCCTATTTGTTGTGCTCCGCGGTTAATGCCTCGCAGAGCTTTAAATACCCATATCAAATCTTGGAGGCTCAACAGATTCAGTTTTGCAAACCTGTATCGAATAGGGGTTCAATCCATCAGCTTACAAGTGTACACTGCTTAAGTTGTGTGATAAGGTAAAACCAATCACTGGATTACGGGAGCTGCTCTGTCAGTGCTGCACAGACACATAAGCTGATAACGCAGTGCTCGAGATCTGCTGTTTTTCGATAGGAATCTTCGAGGGACGGATTGCGAAGCTAAAATGAATGATGCCGTCGTGGAGAATGCATTAGTGCGCGCTGTGAAAAAGACACCACAGAAAATGGGCTGAACCTGATTGTTGTTGTCATGCAAATCCAGCGCACGCCGAGGCAAATTGATTAAGTTTTAAAGCAGGGATTGCGATGTTGATTCTCTCAGAGCTGTTCACAAACAAAAGTTAAGATTACGTGTATTGTGCACAGCGTAGGCAGAAATGACTATTACTGAAATGAATTTATTTGGTTTTGAAGATTTGTGTCGATGCATGGCGATGTTCAGATGGTAGGAGCATACATGAAAACATACATTTGACTGTGCAATTATCCAATGTCATCATTTGTGGGTTTTTAATTGCTAGCTGTTTTATTGCATTGCTATTTTTTTCCATATGGTCCTGTAGAATTATTAGGACATTTCATTTTAAAGGTGCACTATGTAACTTTACTTCTAAGTAATCCGCCATCTTCTTGTCGGGATGGAGCTGTTACTGCTCTGTCTAGTTTCTCACAGTATGGCATTACAGGAGGTGTACCCATTAATAAACTCATTACAATTAATAATCTTTATAATAGTTCTGTTTGACACCTTTTTAAGATGGTAAAAATCAGTTACAGCACCTTGAAAGGAACTTAGTGCAGAGTGGTCAGAACCTTAACCTGCAGATTGAGGACACATATAAGTGTTCCACATGTTATACTAGCACTGATTCATGATTGGCTGCAGGACAGGTGCTGGTTTTAGGTAGGTTTAAACCGACTGGATTTCAGCTTTGAAACTGGGAACACAGATGAGAGACTCTTGTGAAGCACATTCTCCTTCCAAATGATTTTTGCAGGGCCATCAGCCCTGACTTGCAAAACTGGTCATCAAGCCAAACACTGTAAGCTCAAATCACATAAAACATTTCTAATATAAGTGCAACAGTATAACTACACACAGAGCATTTAATACATTTGCAAGCCATGTCTAGAAGAGTCTATTAAATTTGACCTCGATTCTAATCACTAATGCTAATAATTGATTCGCATTTTAGGCTTAACTCTCTGAAAAGAAGCCAAACAGCAGTTTTATAATTCCATTGTAAAGATTAAAACTGTTCTGATATTTAGGACCAGATACAGCTGTGGGTCATTTGGCATGAACTGATAAAAATACTTGAAATTACATTAATGATAGATGGATGTATAATGCCATACTGTGGAACATTCTAGTTAAAGCAGGAATCAAACCCCCTTTTGGAGCTTTGTACTTTCCTCCTGATGAGTGCGTAGTATGTTTTTAATTGGCTCTTTCATACTTGTTTTAGTGTAAATAGCCTAATGTTTTTAGCTGAATGATTATTTTGCTTGTTTTCACCGGTGCTCCATTCTTTCTGCTTGTGACCTGGTCTCCTTTGTAAATGAGGATTAGTTCTCAATTGATTTACCTAGATAAATTAAGCTTATATAAAACTTTTTTTTTAAATATATATCTAGCAATGGATTCCTAGGTCGCCAACTTTCAATTTGCTCAAAGGATCTGGTTGAAGAATGGAACAAATGAAAATGACATGCAAAAATTCAGTTGCATAAAGGATGAATTCAGACGCTTTATATTGCTCAAAGAAATAATGAAATGATCAGTGATTAAGCTCAATCTGTGCATGTACTTTTTTTTTTTGTATCTGTAACATCCGTTTAAAAATCAATTTCACAGCATATGGTGAATTCATAAGGATGTGCTGTTGAAATGTGGTTTGTCTGGCTTGTTCCGTCTGGGTTCGAGGAAGAGGAGGAGGTTTGTCGTGCTGGAGTCAAAATTCTCATCAGGTACATAAATAATCTTTAAAATACAGACTGCAGCCGCCTTCGGTCGGTGTGTGTAGAGAGAGAGTGTCTTCTTGGATGACATTACTCCGCAATACTCTAACGTAAACGCTCGTCCTCTCCTTTTCTTTCCACGCATCCTGCCAACAAACCTCCTCCTGCCTCTCCAGCTCCGATCGGGGACAGAAACCTTGCCGAATGCAAAAATGAGTCTGCGGTGATGGGTGACGAAAAGCCCTCAAGTGCTTCAGGAGGAGAAGGGGAAAGTAACAGATCAGAGCAACCACATTCACAAAATATACATAGAGCTTGGTCAGGGTGTTTTTTATACTTGAGTGTAGGTTTGTGTCTGTAATGCAATGGATTTTGTAGATTTTGCTGCACACATTACGGACAAAAAACTTAAATGGTTCTCAAATGAGTGAGTTCTAGTGGTCACGTAATTTATAATATATTTTTAAACACATTTTTGCTCTTCTGTGGATAATTGATTAATTCTTAATTAGAACTACTGTGGCAATGGTGTAGTCCAATTTAAGACCTGGTTTAGCCTTAAATCTGCCGAGGTCACAACACGAGCCAAACTCAAACAGAATGGTGCAATCAGAGTAGTTTATTTCTGTGACACATGTGAAACAGTTCCGGTGGCACAGTAGTGAGTTCTCTTGTCATACACAAGAAATGTCCAGGGTTCAACTCCTGGGCTAAGTGGGGCCTTTCTGTGAAAGTTTTCTCCAGTTTTAACCCACCACTAAAAATATGCACAATATGCTCCTGCCTTTTGGGGCCAGGACTCCCCTGAAAAAGATATTCTAACTTTATTTCAGCTCAAATCAGAGTATTGCGGTACTGTGTGACCCGTAGTACGAGTCAGATGACAAAAACGGTTGAGTCATATGGAGGTATTTACCCTGGGTGAAGTCTGTGCTTGTGACCTTGAAAGAGCTCATGAACACATACTGACTGAACAAAGATGTCAAAATATAAACTGGTTGGCTTATGATCAACATTTTGTACCAAACATCACCAAGCTGAGATTTAAGGCCTGTATTACAAAAGGTATGAATGTTTTTTTTTTACCAGATTGTAGGTATTGTAGGTATACAAGTATTTACACGTTATTATAATCAAGAAATTAAGCAAAGCAATGGCCATTACAACTTCTTATTAAGACATATCAATCTGAACTTTCAGGGGGAATAATATTAATCAACTATTTGAATGTATAAATGATTTGGACAAACATTCCACAAAATATATTGATTAAATGGGAATGAGGGAGTCATTTTGTTTTTCACTGACAAAATATGGGGAAATATCAATAAATCCCAATGGAAGACCACAAAGTCACATATTTGGAAAGAATTCTGTTGGAAAAATCAAAACACATAACATCATGTCTCACAGGCAAATACTAACAGCTGGGGTAACTATGGTTGCCAGGAGGCCCATTATCATGTTTTTGGGGACTGTCCTGCTCAGAGCCGTTCCTTAACCACTGGGGGCCCTAGGCCAAAGAGGCATCTGAGACCATACCCCCGTTTTTATTATCATTAAATTAGTCAAATAACCTAGATCTATAATATGCACTTCAATATTTGTATGCATTTTAATTAATATATAGGTCTACAGAAGTTCAATTCCCATAATCCCACATTATAGTGAGAGGATTTAGTAAAAAATAACAACATATTTCTTTAAGTTAAGCAAATACAACCTCTTTGGGGCGGCCAGTGGACTGAATTTGGAGTTGGACTGAAACATTCTACTGTGTATGTTCTCTGGTGTCTGGACAGAAGAGGGATAATGTTGTTTGGATAACGTCGAGGAAGTTGAGTAAAAAAATACTTTTTGGCGTGTCTTGTCTTAAAGGTTGAATGGACGATTTTTTTTGGCCCAAATCTAAGTCTTATTTCCTCGTGGCGTGGACTGCCGATTAGTCCTGCCACGTATCAATCATAAAACGCACCTACCGCTCACCTGCAGTGTCTAAGCGCATTGATCTATCATAATATAGTTCCCCCAGTGTACGGGACAAAATGAAGACGGAGAAAGACAGTTCAAACTGAGTCAGAAGAAGGCGGAAATCTGCGGGAGACGAGAGATGCGATTCGATCCGTCGCGCTAATAAACAAACGCACGTGAGTGTTGTATCAGTCCGCACGGGGGAGTGCGCATGTACAGTTCGCAAATCGCCGAAAAATCGTCCATTGCGTATTTAATGTAGGCTGCGGCTGTTGTCACGTTACATCGAGAGGAGACAGTTTACTCCCGCTGCGAGGGGGTTGGGCAGTATTAAGTATTTAGCTTAAATTTGGAAAACAAGACAAATATAACTCACATAGGTCTAATAATAGCTGTACTGCATTCCCTCCAACACTTAAGTTGTAAGGAGCCAGGTGGCTAAATTCACATAGTATGTGTCATTTCACAAGTCGTGGCAATAAGTTAGAAGGGAAAAGGCTTTCTTACCACTGTACTGTCTCTCATTGTTTCACTTCTTCCTCATCCTTTTGAAACTCTGAAGATTACTTGGTCTTCATAAATATCTGTGAGTGTGTGAGAGTTTGACTGCGGGATGTGTGAGTGACAAGAATGTTACTGTATAATGCTTACAGTGCTTTCAAGTGGTCGTTGCATTTGTCCATTTAAGACATTGCATGGAGGTGTGAAGGGTCCCTGTGAATCAATGGGGTTTATCAAATCATAGAGACAATCACTAATTGGCGACTGTGCTACAGCTTGGGGGCCCTAGGCAGTTGCCAGGCTTGCTTACCGCTTTGTGGCAGCTGTGATTTAACAAGGCACTGCTGACTCTTTTTGACATTGCCCTTATGCTCAATTTAAAAACTATGTATGTGGGTCTCAAAACGCCAGCCATGGACACAATAAATGGATACGTTTGGAGCATACAGATGACAGTGGGGAAGAAGGCCATTACAAAAACTGCATGACACAAACTGCTCCAACAATCAAGGACTGGCATTCGGAAAATGAAAAAAAGAAAAAAAAGGCTAAAACACAACTTCATGTACATTTCGTTGAGGAAACATTATACTTGGATTATAGAAAAGTGCATAGTGAGTAGGATAAATAAGAAAATACCACATGTATCTGATATACCTTCTACATATGACACAAGAACAACAACACTTTCTACAAATAAAACATATTGTTCAGCCTTTCTTTTGATCATTCTGACTTTTAAGAAAACAAGGGAAAACAAAAGATGTCTTCTCTACAAAGGCCCATCTTAAGCCTACATGTCCCAGCATGACTGGTCCTCAGAGCAGCTGTGCAGCAGCTGGTGGTCCTGTCCGCCTGTCCTCAAGCACTCTGAGCATACTGCCTCAGGTGACGCGGATGCAGCAACTCACACCGCCACATCCATTCGCTGCCATTAGCCCATTACTATGCTAATCCCTGGATTACATGGAGTACATTTGGCCCATTTAGGATTTCCCAGAATTCTTGGACTTGTGTGGGCATTCACCTCCCAGGATCCCACAGGCCACACATGAAAGTTTAATGCGTGTGCTAGGTGGCATCTGGGACTAAAACTGTGGACTTAAGTCATTTCGGTTTTTAAGGATTTGGGGGTTCATGAATAATTTTAAAAGCATTGTACCTAATTGTTTTCCTTGGAGTAACCTTGGGCTCCGACCGCATGCAAACCAGCTGCAGTTCAGTGACCGCAGTCTTTCGGAAGCATTAAAAGTCGCACTGCCGTGCAGTGCGATGGTGCCGGTGGAGGTATTCGATATATCAAAATAAAACTTCCACGCATACCCATTGTTTGGAGAAAAATCAACAAGAAAAAGAACTGAAGTGAACACAATCCAAAACCGTGAGCAAATAAATAGTGCTTGTTTACCAGTACTTCCTGTATACATGGTAAGTTATCGCATGAGCTCGTGGTCTGGCGAGGTCGGCAGTCAGACCCTGTGACAGCAACAGCACCGCAGGGCTCTGCTCTTTGTGTGAGTGGCACAACCACAGTAACTGTAGCTGGACTGTGCTGTCTGAGCCCGGCGCGAAACCATTTTTGGTTAGGGAGTAAAAGCAGCACTATAACAGAGCAACAGAACAGGTTACAGGTCAGGTCTATGTAGAGGTGAGTCAACTCATATCAAGCAAGGTAAATGTTGCATTCCAGTTGTCCTTGGAGGTCAGCTTGTCCAAGTTGTTTTATAACTTACAGAAGTAATAATACTGTCCGGGTTGATATGTGAAAGGTTCCATATCATGCTATTTTTTAACTCACAGGGTGAGTTAAGCACGGGTAGCCCCTGTTCATCTGCTTATCCTAGGACAAGGAGAGAGACTTTTGTTTAGCCACTTCTGGTATGCATTAATCAATCTATACTGTTAAAATAATTTCGAACGATACGTTTTGTAATTTACATCTTAAAGCAATTCCGTCTAACATTTCGCACTTAAATTCAAGCATTTTGGTTTCTGGTACGGGAGAGATTTCCTAGGCGTGTGATTTAGAGAAGTTGCAATGCTGTGACTGGCCAGAGCAGCACTGAAGTGGGTTTTACAAACAACGATTCTGTGTCACTCTCCCATAGGAGGTAGCAGTACCAGGACAGGTCTAATAACTCTTCTGTAGGACTCTGTGGTTGATTCAA
This sequence comes from Eucyclogobius newberryi, assembly GCF_026437365.1. NCBI lineage: Eukaryota > Metazoa > Chordata > Actinopteri > Gobiiformes > Gobiidae > Eucyclogobius > Eucyclogobius newberryi. Next base: position 7,442,370 of record NW_027315735.1, read on the forward strand.
GCCCTCTGACTGGCTGCACTTGGGACAAAAGTGGGCAGGCATAGGGCGGACACCCCAACGGTGCCGCACGTATCAAAATGGATAGTGAATTTGAACGTTAGACTAAATGAAAGTTCCATTATGAATAACATTGAAACATCTCCTTTGAGACAAGCACTTGCACAGCACCTGTTACATATTCAATTAGTAAAAACGTTCATAGAGATATGTTGTTGACATGTACAAATTAATATAATGAGGATAATTAATAAACATTAACATGTTTTTGTGTGAATCTGCAACTGTATAGCTGCAACATTCACCTGGAAGCTTAAGGGGTATATATATACGAATATTAGGATATATGTATATATATACATGTACATATACATGTATGTATATATATATATATATATATATATTTTTTTTTTTGTATATATATATATATATATATATATATATATATATATATATATATATATATATATATATATATATATATATACTCTCGGGTCCTCTACCAGAGGACCAAAATGCATTCTGGGATTGAAAAACCCCCAGCAGCGTCATCACAACAAACATGGCGGCGCCCATGTCCCCCGCATGTTCCTCCCGCTCGCCTTCGCTACCAAAATAAAGGATAGCGGCGTACAAAAGGTCGATTGAAATATCTTAAAATCGTGAGATTTAGTCTCCCGATCGGGTTGATAGAGACGTTTTCCGTCATCGACTCAAAAAATGACAAAATTTTGATCTTTTTTTTGCCTTCAAAGTAAAAAAAATAAGAATTTGCCTACCGTCCGACCCACTTAAAAAATGTTGACTCGGGTTACAGCATTTGGGGTAGCCTAATAAGAAACCATGGCAAGAACAATGTCTCGTCGCATTCCATGTTCCATGGAAGGCTCGAGCCAATAATACCACATTTATGACCCACCAAACTAAGTCAATTTAAAAATTAAATACATTTGATTTATCTACACACAATAGATAGGCTACTGTATGAACACGTGATTTATTTTTATATATTTTCATACATGGTCAGTAAGCGTTATTGATCCTCTGACCTTATGAGGGAGCAGTGTTGACGCAGGTCTGTACACAGGGCCGGGACAATGTAACATGAGAATGGACTGGCTAAGGCTAAACATTTGCTTTTGTGTTCGACCACTAAAGAATGCTGTGAAAGTATTCTAGAGTAGTAAGGAGGATATTGATGAATAAAGGTAAATGAATAAACAATAGTGTTAATAAATGGGTTGGGGCATTACTGTCACTAAAAATACCATAAGTAATAAATAATCACAAAGTCTTTAACAATATGTAAGTACTCATATTATTTCAGAAGAGTGATCTGCGTCCCAAAAACATTTAGCAAAAAAAAAAGTTGCTCCAAACAAAGTAGCAAGTCTATTTATTCTTGGTTGCTCAGTTAGAACAAACAGAGAGCAGATGTATTCCACTCTGTTGTGGCTCTCTAAAAAACAATAATAATTGCTTGTTGTATTATACATTGACCCCACAGAACGTCTGCTTTTATATCAAATCAAACCGTTTATTGTAATTCTCAGAACTGCAACTAATGGTCATCTGCCACCGTATCTCAAATCCAACTTTCTGAATCTAGTATATATCTCCTTGGAAACATGAAAGTTATCAACAAAAATCTCTTCCAAATTAATATGCAAATTCTATTTTTCTCTGATTTTGCCAAATAGTCAATATCAATATAAAACAAGTCATCCTACTAATTTTCAAGTCATCAACGTGTTATTGAACAAACCTCCCAATGACAAAAAATTAAAACTTAAAATACACTTTTCAAAATGATCATGCGCACTTCACCTTGAGTTCTCAAATCGGCAAAAAAAACCTCCATTATGCCTTTAAGAGTTGCCCAATAGAAGGTTTATGCATAACTGCAAGCCTATACCTACCTTGATGTTCACAGGGCTCCAGAGGCACCAGCAGCATAAAAATACCTGTTTGCTGCTTTGTAATGTCATTTTACCAGCTGCTCTCTTAATCCGATGTGTTTGTCTGGCAGAAACCTTCCTCATTGTGCCTTTATCTGCATGGATCGGTGTTTGCTCAGAATCAGCTCCCTTGTCCAAGGCATTCAACTATTTCACGCTTTCTCATATTGCTCGAAAATGGTGGTCTGCTTATTAATGTGGAACGTACTTTTTAAGAAGTTCTTCCTTTAATTATACTTGCCTGGTAATCTAATGCCAAAGGTGTCTGAGATTGATTTCACTGACCCAAAGAGCCCTGAGACACAATACCATCCATGAGTTTCACTGGAAAACTGATGGGTCTAAATCTGCACCAAACCCAACATACAATAACGAAAGAAGACAAGAGATCAAAATATTACTCCAGAGGAGAACGGACAGAGAGAAGCCCCAATTACAAATGCTCAGAGTACATTCCGCTCTCGTGCGCTCTGGGGTCTCTGCCGTTCTCCTCCTTTTCATTGAAGGCAAGTCCCTGGTTACACAATCTTCTGCTTTTCTAAGGGGTAGGGGGACCAATCACAAAGCAGAAGAAAAGCACTATGACCTTAAGTCTAGCAAACTAAGCAGTTTAATTTGTATGGTACAGATTATTGCATTAGCTGATCTTGTCCGTCCAATGTTGTTAGGGTCCCAGTTGATTACACACTGTGTTTTAGGTCCTCTGGATGAGATAAGGCAGTTTTTCTGCAACACTTACACAAAATAGTTACACATCCTCTTTTCGATGATTGCATTATTATTCAGAGGCCTTTCAGCAAAATACATGTTAAACAAAATACATGATACATTAGTAAGATAAAATATAAAGATTGAATATAATAATCCAACAAAAACTAACAAGACTTACCCTCTAGTTCTTCGGGGAGGATCCTGAGGCGTTCCCAGGCCAGCCGAGAGACATAATCCCCCAACGTGTCCTGGGTCTTCTCTGGGTCCTCCCCACGTACCCTGCTAAGGGAGCATCCAGCCACCCAACAGAAGAAACTCATTTCAAGCGCTTGTATCTGTGATCTTGTCCTTTCGGTGGTGAGGGTGGGAACGTAGATTGACCGGTAAATCGAGAGCTTTGTCTTTCGACTCAGCTCCTTCTTTACCACAACAGTCCGATGCAGCGACTGCATCACTGCAGCCGCTGCAGCGATCCAACTGTCAAACTCACGTTCCATCCTTCCCTCACTCGAGAACAAGACCCCCAACTCCTCCACTTGGGGCAAGGACCCCCCACCCACCTGGAGAGGGAGATAGATATGGAGTTGCTGATTTTCATCCCAGCCACTTTATACTTGGCATTATTCTCAGAAAAATACAAATGGGTTCTTCCAAAAAATATGCAACGTGATGATTGAAATGTATAGCTTTCAACTAATGGGATTTATTCAAATAAACTAAGTTAAACAAAGATCTTGATTAGAGTATACTTCCCATTTGCTATATTGTGTTCTTCCTTGGGGTGCGCGGCAAAGGCGGTTAGCGCTCTTGCCTCACAAGAAGGAAATCATGGGTTTGATTCCTGGACCAGACCGACATCACATGATCTCTCTGGGTGGAGTCTGTATGTCCTCCCCGTGTTACCGCGGGTTCTCTCTGGGTACTCCGGCTTCCTCCCACCGTCCAAATACATGCATGTGTTAGGCAAAATTGGCTACTCTAAATTGTGTGAGAGTGTCTATGTCTCTGTGTTCGCCCTGCGACGAGTTGGCCACTGTCCAGGGTGTACCCCGCCTAAGGCCCAAAGTCACTGGGATAGGCTTCAGTCACCCGCGACCCCGGAAGGGAACAAGCGGTAGAAAATGGATGGATGTTCTCCTTGACAACTGTAAATGCTTGGTTTTAAAGAAGACATACGCTTTACATTGGCATACACTGGCATTACTGATAATCAATTTATGTCTGATAAAGTTTAGAACAAGAATATTGGAATAATTCCAATCTAAAATAATTTACTAGCTTTACAAGCTCATAACAGCATTGCAGTCTCATTTGACTTTCCAAGTAATTTAAAACCAAAACTTGCTCCTGTGTGTTTTTAAAATATTTTCAGCATATTACATATTTTCAGCTTTACATAATATTTTAACAATAGAATTTACAATATATTTGATTAGAATTGTTTTCGTTCACAAACTGCCTCTTTAATGATACATAATCATTCCTCACAGGAAGATGTGAAATATATCATATGTATACTGACATTTTCATTTACGGTACATGCATTGGCTTTACTATAGTACAACATCAAGAGTAAAACAACGGTGTGATTGCTAATGTGGATCAAATACTCATAACCATTGTATCATGAGGTCACTTCTATTCTGCTGTACAAATTTCCATAACCGTTGAATGCAGAGAATATTTTTGGTTGTTTAAGCCAATGGATTTCACATCTGCACATTCTGCCGATTTATGAACATACATGATCCCTGGAGGAAGACAATCATATCGGCATTAAACACCTCGCGACTCACCTGCTCTTTTAATATATTTTAAATTATGTCCGGAAAAATACTGGAACATCGCGCGGAAACCACAGTTGGCGCATGTTCTCTTTCATAAAGCTACAGAGCTCTCCAACAATATTGACATAGGGAGCAAACAAACAAATGTCACAGCTATAACATATGAAATACTTAACGTTGCCAATTTCCACCTGTCAATCAACCTGGGGATAATGGTAAGCGGCACGGGATCAATAAACCACAATTGAATTTTTTTTGCGACTCCCAAACGTATCTGAGGAGACAGTCAAATGCCATGGAGCCCTGAGCTGTGGGTGCTGTAGGCGGAGGATATAGAGTCATTTGTTTTCCCACAGCCACAAACCATTAGTGGCCATGTTCTCTTCACAGCAGCGGGTGTCTAGATAGTTATGCCACATCCCTGTGACGCGATTTCAAAGGTTGTGTACAGTTCCAACTGTATGGCGGTTCTTTAAGTCTTTTGTAACACTTTCAATTAGACAAATTGTTAGTTGGCATGTACTGGCAGCGTTCGTTTAAAAGAACAAGGGCAAGAACTTTATTATTATTTTTCACTATTTTTATGAGCAAATGTTTATTTTTGACAATCTATACATCACAATCAGGATAATGTTCAGGTGATGATTTGGGTTGGGATTATTATTTATGTTTAGGAACTGTTCATTTGGTAAAGATTAGAGCTTTGGGACATGGGCTCTACGAAGAATATGTTTTTGGCAAATATTTTAGATAATATTATTCACAATCTGGGGAAAAGTTTGGGTAAGGATTAAAGTTATGAACCATTCATTTAGAGCTTTGGGACATGAACGTTAGCACTTACTCTGGACCAAATGCCGAACTTTTAGTTTAGAGAGTCTTTTAGAGAGTCTTGTGAAATAAGTAATGGGGTAGTGAGCAGCTGACATCACCCAAAGATAAATAAATAAATGAATAATAAATAAAATCATCATATGTGCATTATATACTCCAATTATCAGGCTAATCTCAACAATTCACAAAAGGACATTTAGTGAGTCCAAGTCTGTGGTGCTATGAGACGTAGCTAAAGCTAAAGTAAACAGGTATCTACATTTATTTAGCTTCTATGCACCTCTGAACCACATTTTAATGACCCTTTAGTAATGGCTGTTGTTAGATGCATTATGCACTGGGGTATTTTCAGTCCTGACTCAAGTGCCCTGCATCAATAACACAGGAAATAGCTGATGTTAACGTACGCTAGAAGATCAAGTCAATTCTTGCTTTCCCCTGAGTCTGCGTTCTCTCTTAGCCAATCATCTCGCTCTGGTGTGTAGCAGGAGGCAGCCTAGCCACTTTGGAAGCTAGAACCATTCAAGGTCTGCTTTGGCTACCAATCCACTCCAAAGTGAATCAGTGGAAACAAGCCTTACCGGTGACATCACAAATCTGGAAAATTTTAAGTAGTTTTTTGAGGCTCAGACCTAGTAAACAGGATTAATTTAAAAAGCATGAATTAAGCTGATAACAATTCCGGGTATTTTTTTGATTAGGGAACAATAACGTTGTTAAAAATGTATGCCCTTTAATGTAACATTACAGCATGTCAACGTGAGGGACCTATGCTGCACATAATTAGGTTGCACATTTCCATCTGAAAAACCCCCCTTTAATTTCTGTTTTCAAGTGGAGCTATTGATTGTGAGAGACACGTTTTCTTTTGGTCCAGGCTGGGTTTGATCCAAAAGCTTCTCTGTGAGTAACATGCGGATCGTCCTCCCTGTGCTCTGCCGCTGTAGTGGAAAATCAGCTGCTGCCAACTTTGTTTCTCACCTCATTTACAATACACTGCCTTCCGGCTCACATAATCAATGAGGGACCCAGGAGTCACCCAAGTTTACATCAAACGGCGCGGACGCGTTTGAAGACATCCTTGAGACTCTTCCCCGAGAATGCAAGGACAGCTTCAGACACTGACAGATGTGGTTCAGAGACGAGCCCGTACTTCAGGGTCTCCACACCACAGGATCACATTGCATCAGCGAGTCCGACCAAGCTAGCATATCGTTTCCCAGCTGAGAAACACTGTAGAAGGAAGGCCAAAAGAGGTTTTAGTCATTTATAACAAACCCGGATTATGTGAAAAAATATATAATAACAATAATTTAAATCCAGATTTAAAAGAAAAAACTATCTATTTATGTAGGTTGTTGAAAGTTTAGCAGCAGTACTATTAGTAGTCACAGAAATAGTAGTGGTATATTTATTTTCTAAATTCTTTGGAGCATGTTTTTTTGGGGTGCGTACCTATATTCCCCAGTACCTACTTTCTCTGGTACTTATGAACGGGGGAACTACGCATATGCTAGAATAGGCTACTGGTTCAGGTTCCACATCCCCAATAGTTGTGCATAAATGTATGGTTTTACAGCATAAATGATTGCAGCAATTAACCCTAACTCAAACCCGAATGCTAACCCTAGAACAGGTACCGGGGAACAAAGGGCTGACCCCGTTTTTTTGTTGGCTTTTTGAAAAGTAGCACCTTCATATTAGTTTTATTTGATTGCTGGATTTAAAATGACAAAACTAAATATTGATTTGTCGTTGATTTCTGACGGCACAGTGGCTAGCACTTACACTTCGCAGCAAGAAGGTTTTGGGTTCTGGGCCTTTCTGTCGGGAGTTTGCATGTTTCTCCCTGTGTCTGGGTGGGTTTCCTCCGGGCTACGGTTTCCCCAATCAACACAAATCATGCACAATAGATAGAATCCTCCAGCTATGTTTCTTTGTTGCTCGGACAGGTGAATGCTGTCCTTGTGTCCTTGGGCAAGACCGGTCACCCACCTTGCTTACTATGGATTAATGTGTTGACAGTGATTTAAAGTGCTCTAATGACACAGCAGATCTATCATCTGCTGTTCTCTTGTAGAGCTTGGGCCGTGCCACAGAACAAGCTTGGTCCCCTCTGCTTTTTACTTGGGCACATCCAGGAGAAGCTGAGAGGAGGACCGCACAGTTTGCAGGGGAACATGTTGAGACAACAACTCAAAGAACCAGAGACATACCATTTGCAGACGTAAAAACCATAAGCAAGATTTTATATTGGAGTCTCTGAATAACTGGAAGCCAGTGCAGTGACGCCAGGACTGGAGTAATGTGTTGGAGATGCCTTCTTGGAGAGGCTGATGGCTGATTGCCCCAGGGCATCTATGGCTATGGGAGATCACTACAGAATGTGGAATGGATTAATAGACCCTTCCATTGTTGCAAACAGAGTCACTGGAACATTGGCTCTGATGTATTTGCAATGGGAGATGTAGTGTTTTTACCATTTTAAAAGGTAGTGTATGAATCAGTCACAATCAGCATAGCATCAAGATTAAAGCTGCTAATTCTAATCATATCTATGTTAGCATCATGGACATCCATAGGCCCTGTCCCAATACTTGCAGTTGCGCACTTGAAATGCGTCTTCACAACGAGCCGCTGACAGGGTGCCACAATTCCTCACGTTTCGATCCATACTTCACCTCAGGCTTCTCTCTGCACTTCCAGATAATGTGGAGCGATGCAGATTTCAGGCATGTACATTTTCCACAATGCTATTTTGAATCAATCTGTGACTGTCCAGCAACAACACTGTAAAAACTTTAAGCCTGTGGCCATTTGCGGCCAATTCAGCAATTGATCAGATCTAGACTGAGCTGAGCTGAGCTGACTGAGGCTTTGTGATGAACAAAAACACCCTTGACAGCTGTTTTTACGCTGCTGTTTTTCTTTACCACATTCACCACGCTCTGTAGTGCGGATTGTCCCAATTCTCATTTTTTACCTCCCCTACGCCCTTGTACACTTACACACTTCATGCACTTTCAGAAAATGCACACTTCAGTCAAGGGTGTAGTGCGCATATTTGGACAGGGCCATGGATGCAAAAGTTCTCTATCACTACCTGTTTCTACAACTCCATCACTCATGCTACCTGGAGTTACCTCAAATTGAATGTTCAATCGCATACAAATCGATGGTGAGCCATAGACCATAATAAAGTATAGAACATGTTTATGTAATACTAATCATATCATTCATCTGGTCTGTTCACCAGTAAGAAGTAATCGAGAATATTCATTGCCACTTGAGTATTACAAGAACACAAGAAGTTTAGATCAAGTCAGCTGAAAGTCAGTTTAGCTTAGATTCTGGTTTTACATTCTAATTATTATCGAAGAGTAAGAAAAAAACACTCAACATGAATGTTTATGGAGACTTTGACCTCACCTAAATGTGTAAAAGACAAATGCGAATATACCAGATTATAGCTACTAAAATAATGTACATCCACAGTCCCTAGGCAGGTAAACTAAACAACATAACAAAAAGGAGATTAGTACATCTCAGGGAAACGTTCAAAAGTATTTCACATACTAGCCGCATTGCTAAGTTATCGTTAGCATGAGCATTGAACGTCTACTAAATTCAGTGTCTACTAATATGTCTATAGTGAGAACCACTTACCACATCGTCATCACTGAGTTGTAGGTAGGTTCTGGACGCCCTGGTCGGATCTGGTCAGGATGACAGACAGACCTTGGTTGTCTGGACCGGGGGCAGTTTTATGGCAGAGCAGCTGGGCTGTAGTATTGATTACCAGCTGCTCTGAATGAGACCAGCACATTTTATGAAGTGAGGAATTCTGCATGTGAATCGTTGGCGCCGCACCGGACCGACCACCGCATGTCAGAAAAAAAATGTCCCTGACCCGTTCACATGCGAGCGCTAACAGTCGCTAATATTTGATACGATGGCGGCAATAAAATTCACTTTTCCGACTGCAACTAGATATATTGTTAACGGCCGTCCCTTAAAATGCCATCGCCGTATGCGCCAAGAGTTGTCACACAAGTTTGTCCAGCTCTTTATGTTGAGAAATTGATAACTCAGTAAAAATGAAAGCGACTCGAGACTTTAATGTTGTAAATCATGGATCACAGCAGCTGAAAGTATAAAATGGAGGACTTGAAATTTATGACTAACCACACTGTAAAAAAATGTCTACATTCAAGAGAGATTCTCATGAAATGTAATAGCAATGGCAATATTTCATTACACAAAGGAGCTGAAGTAATACTACAGAATAGTTTTCTCATCATAATTTTTTGCTGTTCTCAGATATAAACTGTCAGTTTATTGTCAAGTAGCCTATCGTATTCAACGCAAGACACTGAAGCCTCCTTTCTAGAAGTTTCCACCACTCTGTTACACGCTATTACAGTATTGGTTCAGTGTATGGCACCATGTTTTACTTTACAATAGTGATGACCTAAAAGTGTCAATGAGTCAATTTAGTTTTTTTTCTTCCAGAGAAGCTGCTTATAAAGTGCATGTAAATTCCACACTTTGTGACAGAATGAGAGAGTGCTGCCATTTATTTATTTTTTTCTTTTAAACCCCAAAGTAAGAGCCATAAGCAGTGTAGGATTGACTGCTTTGGGCGATGCATCCTAGTAGTGAAAGTACCCATGCAAGTGGCCAGAAAGTCATACAATTCATGCAAATTTAACATTAAGCTTTTGGGAGAGCAAGAAACGAGTTAGAGATAATTACATAATTCCTTCTTGCAGCATTGTGTAAACAGGGGTTCCAAAACGTTTGAGATTGGGAAACCCACATATGATGAATTATATGTTAAACATGTATACAATCAGGTTTCATGTTGTTTATTTGATTATTTCATTCTTTATACTGATTTCAATTTAAATGTGTCATAATTTCAAAATTATATCTTGAAATCATTTCACGTCCCACACAACTCATGCCTCGTGACCCCAACTTTGAGGACCATGGATATAACCAATGCATATGTTTAAGTGTACTGTAAGAGTAAACCGGGTTTATTATAAAGGATTTAGTTTTTGTAACGCCTTGCTAGAGCGTTACTCTACATTTTTCAGTCACATTCCCAGTTCAGTGGGTCTCGACCTAAATGTGGGTCGACACAGAAGTGTGTCGCAGGTCCATTTTCAGTGGGTGACTTCTGGCAAAAGCATCTGTGGATAAATGGTTTTGATAGATCGGCAAAACCACCTTGAGAATGTCTGATCTTGTTTGAGCTCAGAAGCTATAAGCAGGGTTTGGCCTGGATAGGACTACGAGACTGCCGGAGTGCACACTGTGGTTGTGTCCTTGGGTAGGACACTTCTGCTACTTCTGTAGAACACAGGTGTTTTGATGAATGCAAGACAATTCCTCAACATACACTGTTCCCACCAAACAAACTAATATCAAATACTAGTTTTTGAAAGCCAGTTGTATGATTCATGTTTGATTTACCAGAACTGTGAGAAAATACAGCTCACTTATTAATAAACAATTTTTCATGGTTGAAGCTTGGCATGAGTTATTTAAAGCTAGTCCTGAAGCTGCACCAGAGGAGACACTGATTCAGATACGCAGCAAACCCAAACTCCAGGTGGTGATGGATGCAAAGGCGATGTCTCCATAGATCAGAGGCAGGAGTGTGACATGATCTCTGGTGTGTGCGGTCACGTGTTTACCCCAGCCCAGCGGGAGAGAACCAGGCCGATGACACAAAGGACTGGCTGGCGTCTGGCTCACGTGGAGTTATGCACAAGTTGTTGGTTGTTTGGCTGATCCCCGGCTGTCAGTGTGACGGGGAGCTCATCCATCATGCAGCCCTGTGTACAGCAGTGTGGGAGCGGACCACCTCCCCTGCTGCTCGGCCTTTCCACCAGGTTCTCAGCATTGCGATGGAAACTACTCTATAAGTAGCGACGATGATGTCAGATCCCCAAAACGGCCGACCGCACCCGGCTCAACGTATCAACAGCTTCACGTGTTGCCGTCAATAGCAACGCGGAAAAGCAATCATGTTAAATTTGGGGTAATGCAAGCGTGACAGTTTCATGACAGCGCTGGTTTACCCTACGGGAACTTGGACGCCACTTATAAACAAGTTGCTGTTTTTAGAATTATACTAATGCGTATGATCCTTTTTAATTTTGATTTGAAAAGCCTGGGCACAGTATTTTTTTCAACTTCTAAATTATTTTTAGGAATTATAATATGTATATATATTCATTCGTTTTTTTAGCTGAATTTGTTTTAATGCAATACAATTATTATTAAATTAAATTCGATTTATTTTTATAACACCCAAAATCACAACAGCAGTTGCTTCGAGGAGTGACAGTGAAAAACAGATTAATTATTCATATCTTCTGACTGTTAAGAATAATATGTATAGAAGATGGTGTCAATGGAAGATCTATTTCATCAGATTTTCAAATATAAATTTCAAATCTCAATTAGAATTTTTATACCCTGTAAAAAACGTTTTTTGTCTTGTTTTTTCTCTGAATGTAGCTAAAAATCCACCTTTTAAATATTCAATGCATATATGTTCCGGCCCAGTGTAAGATTCACAGAGTGATTTCAACTGCCTAATGACCATGAAATGTTGTAGAGCACCAATCAAATTAGTTAGAATTAGCCTCATCACTCATCTCCTTGTTTCCTAAGTGTAAGTCCCGATCACAGAATTGAAAGGCCAATAGGAAACATCCTCCAGACACACGCAATCGACTGCTACGGCCTTGTTTGATCTTTGCTGCAAACGTTTTCACTCTGAATTTAGACTGTTGAATTTCAGGGCGTAAATATCTATGCAATGCATATTTAAAATGTGATTTTGCCATTTTAACTGACAAAAATGAGAGTTAAAAAACATCAAAGTTTAAAATTCACCCCATTTAAAAAAGAAAAGTCAATACTAACATGTCCGAAAGTAGTTTAAAAAAGCTGAACAATCCCTAATAAATGAATATCTTTTAGTCAAGGATTTCGAAAAGAGTAAAAGAGAATAAAATGCACTTATTGTAATGTGTCGTAAACGTCTACATAACTGTCAGGCTGACGTCTCCATCGCCGCCACGGGCTTCTGGCTCGCGGTGTCACAACAGGAGGCAGTGTCCAGCTTATAACATAATGACACCAGCTCGCATTTCCAATTCGCTGTTGGAAATTTGAACACTTCGGAACATATGTCGCAATCTCAAGTTATGATTATTTTGTCATTATTGTCATTGGACTTTTTCAAACCAGTACAATTCTGCCATTCACTCATCTGGCCATAGTGTGTCGTGTACGTATGAAAGTGTGAGTGAGCGATTGGTGTTGACTGGTGAGACCGGTGGTTCACGTGTAAGCCAGGATTCTGTCAATCAGCCCCACGGCAGCTGTGGCTAAAGAAAAAAAAGTCAAGTTTAGATGACTAGTTGCTGGAGAAACTGTGGTTGCCAGGTGTTTCATCATTACTATGTGTTTTTGGACTGTTCGATTGTCTATAAATATTGCTCAGAGAACTATGGGCATATACACATTAAAATCACCTTTGCAATTAACTTGAAAATAGACAGATATTCCAGACAATCTATGCTGGACTGGTTTAAATGTTTTCACTTTATTTCTGTGTGCAAGTGTCAAAAATAAATATATTAAAAAACAGAAAGGAAATAAAAATAAATATTCCTGATTCTCAACACCAATTTTGATAAAATTCTTAATAACTACACCTTCATTTTCCTTAAGAAAGCATGAACAAACACATTGAACATATTGTTTATTAAGCATGATTCATGCTTAGTAACTACTTAATTAGGATTAAGGTTAAGTTTAGGGTTAATAGTTAGAGTTAGTGAAGTATAAGTATAATAATACATTCTTAATAAACTATTTCTTCAGTATGAATTAAGTCTGTGGACATGCTTTACAAAGGGAGGAATAAGTGTGGTTATTATACAGTGTTACCAAATCTCTTTTTTAGGTCAAGGTTTTAAACACAAAATAATAGTACTTTCTTTATTAAACATTGTGGTTTTATGATAGATCTGATAAAGCTACTGGCTAAAATATAATTTTAACTTTTCAGAAAAAGGTCATATCTTTCCTGTTATTGTGATTTTACATTGATATTTGTTCAAATTAATCTAGTTCCAAAAATAGTTTTAGTCTGGATTAGTATGTGATATGACATGGTTTTGACACAGCCACTGTACCATTAAGGCTTTCTCAAACTTTGGCACGTGTACTACTGGTGGTATACAGGCTCCTCTGCAGATTAACTGTTTTAGTTAGTCAAATCTATTGAAGTTTTACTCGTCAGGGTTTATGGTTATTTTTAACTACTTTATTCATGGTTTAGTTTAATTTTAGACCTGGTTTGGTCCCCTTTTAAACCATAACCCTAGTTTGGGCCTGATAAAGTCTGAGTTTAGATCTGGTGGTACTCAAAAAGCTAAACAATACCAAGTATTTGTTGTGAAACGTACCACTGGTTTATAATACAATCTGTGTCACAATGCAATGAGATATTATTGAGGTTATAGTGTTTGAATAATTTAAATATAAAAAGTACTTCCTGTGATCATTTGGGACAATTCAGTAGAAAACCTGAGGGCTGCAAACTTTGGACACCCCTGATTTATGGACTTAAAAACAGCACAGAAGATCTCACTGTACACATGATGTCACAAAACTAGGACATTTTGAGCGGGGTGTGTCTTTTGAGGGTCAAAGGGGAGAGGAATTACTCAACAGGATTCAACAAGTGTGACTGAAGTTTAATGCAACTCCAGCTTTTCTATGAGGGGAGTATGTGTTTGAAAGCTAAAATGTGCATTGAAACCTGCTCACCATTAATGATGACCCAGCAAACAGCTTGTCTTACTGTCCCGTTCAAACCCAGTGGGCTTGTCTGTACAGTAGCAGGTGTGCAGGTGGTTATTGGCTTTGACATGTCTTATCTGTGAAACATCTGGTTTGAGGCTGGGTCCCGAAAAGCACTTCTGGAGCCGCACGAGGGGAATCACGGGTCAATATCTACAGATATTGTCTTTACCCCAACAACCGACCAGTTTGTCGGTGTTTGGTGTTTACAGAATCTGCCTCTGATGCAGTATGTGTGAGTGATTAATTTAAATAAATGGTGATAAATACGTACGAATAAGACAAATAACAAAAAATGTATATGAGCTATCTTGTACCTTATTTAGAGGAAACATCATTCCTTTTTGTTCTTTGAAGTTATTTAGCTGGGTCTAAAAAACATTGTGAAAGCTGATCAGCTCGAGTCTGGTGAAAGTGTACAGACTTTAAAAACATAGAGGAGAATTTGTTGGATTAGACCAGATTTAGATATATGTGTATTTTGTGTCCTTAAGTATAGGATTACTCCAAAAATATGGTAGTAAAACACAGCAAAACGCCAGTTACATTTTCAAATGGAAACGTCACTTTATTATGTTTTTCAGCATTTTAAAGGCGGTATGGGCGATTTTTCGGCGATTTGAGAACGCAGGCGGAAGTGCGCATGCGCCCTCCCCCGTGCAGACCGATACAACACACGTGCGTTTGTTTATTAGCGCAACGGAGCGCATCGCATCGCTCGTCTCCCGTAGATTTCTGTCCACTTCTGCGTCAGCTCGAACTGTCTTTCTCCGTCTTCATTTTGCCCCGTACACTGAGGGAACTATATTATGATAGATCCATGCGCTTAGGCACGCGGAAACGTGGGGACGAACCGCATGCGGCTGCAGGTGAGCGGTAGGTGCGTTTTATGATTGATACGTGGCAGGACAAATGATTTATCCACGCCACGAGGAAATATGATAAAAAAATTGCTGAAAAAAATCGTCCATACCACCTTTAAGCTTACACCACTTTATGATATCTACACATTAATTTGCCTTAATAAAGCATGATCAAAGACTTGCTTCATAATGAACTTATAGTTTATCAAGCATGGTTAAATTAGGGAAAAACATATTGAAACAATTTAAGAAAAAAATATTATGTATATATGTGTATATATATATATATATATATATATATATATATATACATACTTAATTAAGTAGTGTCTCAAGTCATCAATTAATTAATGTAAAATAGAACAAGGAGAAGAAAAAAAAATATATATATATATATATATTTTTCTTCTCCTTGTTCTATTTTACATTAATTAATTGATGACTTGAGACACTACTTAATTAAGTAGTTAAGTTAATTAATTACAAAAAAACAACAACTTTATAACACACGTCTCATGGCACAGTGCAGATGTGATTGTATATTGTATTGATTTTAATGTATTATTCATTAATTTGATACATTTATTATTTATCCTTTTTCCAGTGCTTTTGGAGTTCGACACGTCCAGTGTGGGCTTAACATGGAGGTTAAAGTCACCACCACAGATCCTCAGACTGGTTTGTCATTTTAATGTATTTTAAGTATTGTAAAACAACTTGAATGGCTTGTTGTATGAAGGGTGCCTTGATTGATTGATTGATTGATTGATGTTGTGTGCTGCTGTTTAAGTGAAATAAGAAGAAAACTATTGAACAAATAGGTCAATTTGTAATATACCAGATTCCCCCCCACTTTTCTACAGTGCAGTCTCTCTCACAGTGCAGATGTGGTATGGCTGTTCCGCTCTCAGTTTCAGGGAGGGCTGTTGACAGAAACATGCCCAGCAAACAGCCGTTCCCACAGACCCAGAGGAGGCCCATTACCACTGCTGGGCACCAGCTCGTGTTTGACCAAAAACCTGCCTCACTGCGCCCACGTGGGAGTCAGTCACAACTGGAAACATCTTCTTCAACTCAATGCAAAAACTCCATTCTCACACACTAACAAGATATATTACAAAGCAAATATGTACTGACCAGTTTTGTAAATATCAAACTCCGCCAATAATCAGGACGCTTTGTAACCAACACCACACAATGACATGTCAGGGAATCAAAATCAGGCCCAACAAAGAAAGTGAGTAAGAAGTCAACACTTTTAACTCACACAAACCCTCTGTTCTACAGGTGTAAAATGCTGAAATGGGGATAAGACTGTCTTACTGTACATACCCCAAAGAAAAGGGAGGGTTCAGCTGAAACAGTTTGTCTTTGTCCGGCCAGTTGATTGAGTTTAAAGAAGACTTGTTTTTCTGTATTAATATTAAACTACTAAACAATTGGAAAACAATTTTACATTTGATGTATTGTAAAATGCAATGTGGATCTAAAATGTTTAGTAATAGCAGTTTGTTCATTGACTTCCTGTTCAAAACTGCTGAAATAATAAGCCCCGCTTTGTCGTGACATTTCACTGTAGTAAGCAAGAGATTAAAGTGTTTGAATCATCAGAACTAAGTACAGGGATTTGGGTGGGGATAGGGGCTATGTGAATACAGGAATTCTGGAGCCTCAGCTGCAGGACAACTCGGGATTATTCAAACAAGAATCCATCAAAATACAACTAAAAAGATGATGAATAAATAGTGTGAAGATATATAAAAAATAAAGTAAACATGCAGGGACACAAACACCTGTTGGAGGGTCGCGGGGGACTGGATCCTATCCCAGTGACTACTTATGTATTTTTGTATGAAGACTTGACTTGGACATGGGGGTCACAGACTTGAGATTTGCAAAACTTGGTCCCACCTATGCATAAAACCATACTAAAAGAAGATACTCACTAGATGAAGCATTGACTCTAAAATGATTAAACTATAGGACAAAGCTTTAGAATAGTCTATCTATGGTCTAACGGAGCTATAGCACCATAAGATAAATGTATTTGTTGAAAACTTGCAAGAGGGAACCTATATTGCTTTTTACAAGTTGGATTGACTCAGTCAGCGCCACTGAGGTGGCCATCGTTCATTCTCTATCATGGTGTGGCTTGATTTAAATTTGACTTGCGCAATGCATTCTGGGATTGCAACACGCCCAGCAGCGTCATCACAACAAACATGGCGGCGCCCGTGTCCCCCGCATGTTCCCCCCTCTCGCCTTTGTTACCAAAATAAAGGATAGCGGCGTACAAAAGGTCTTAAAATCAGGAGATTTAGTCTCCTGATCGGGTTGATCAAGATGTTTTCCGCCATTGATTGTTGATGCCTGACCCCTTGCAGTCACTCCGAGTCAAAAAATTGCAAAATTTTGATCTTTTCTTTTGCCTTCAAAGTAAAACAAATAGGAATTTGCCTACCGACCGACCCATTTGAAAAATGTTGGGTCGGGTTACAGCAAACTAACTATTTATTTGGTTGCAGCCTAATTACTATTCTTTTATAAAAATCTGTATAGAATATGAAGCATTTTTCTTAGTAGCAAAATCAAATTCTGAAATTTTAAAATAGTGACAACACTGGAAAACCCTTGTTTTTATGTTATTTTGGACCATAAACTTCAGATAATTGGAAGAGCATTTGTTTTTCTTAATCAAAAAGTGAATATAACACAAAAAAAAAACCTCAGGTAACTTAAGGCAAATTCTTTCAAACATATTTTCTGCCAAGCTAAATTAATTCCTCTGTAAAAACTGTGTACACCTATATATTTACATTGACGCGTTCTCTCTTTCCCCGTTTGAAAAGAATCCTTGCGGTGCAGATTCAGAGAGAGCTCGTATGGCAGCACACAGACATTTGAAAGAGCGCAGTTACCACAAAATGACTAAACTAAATATTTGGGGAGGGTGATTTCACTGGGCGGCCTCATTACCATAGTCTGAAGCACAAATGTAGTTTCAGAGTCTCCAAATCCCTGCTCGTTCCATCTGCCAATACGCCGAGCCTGTCCTCCAACTGCCGCCGCCATGCCAAAGCAATTTGTTTCTTATATTGCTTTTGGAAGGCAATATGTTTTAATTAAGGAAATACATAAGGCGAAAACAACACCATAAATAATGGGCTATTTCCCACCCATGATAAAGGATTTGAGGGCTTTCTTGTCTCAGCCGTACATATTTTGCTGGCTAAACCGACGCGATGACAGAAGAGAAAGTATGGCTTCTTATTTCACAGAGCGACTAAACGCAGCATGTCGACCATATTATCCATCAGCCTGGGATGGGTTTTCAAAGGCCGCCTTAGAACACTCAGACTTTTCATCCATTTCCAGTGTTGGTTTGGGATGACAAACTGTCTCATCAACACGCACAACACACGCTAAGCAATAAAATATGTATCTGTAAATGATACCGTCAATGCGAGCCTACTACTGTTCTGTGCTTCTGGACTGTGTGCTGCCAGTGTTATTGTCCAGAATAATGTAGACCAGCACCAAATGCCAAAGCAGAATACTTGAGTTACTATCAATGGCAGCCATGAATTACTTATTTTAAAAAGTTTTGGTTTTTAGACTTTGTCCCTCATTTGTCCTCTGCACTAAAGGAGACATATTGTATTTTTTCAGGTTTTTAACATTGACCAACAATACAATAGATCATCATTGTGCATTTTGTTAATTGTAAGTGAAATATCAATCTCAACGGCTTGATAATAGAAACAGATCCAACAACTGCCTCTTCATAGTGACATTTCACATTAAAGAGCAGCAGATTGTCATTTGCATACAAAAGATAATCACACAGGTTCAAGGATGTGAGCGAGGATAGGGGGTAGGTGAAAACCGGTATTTTCTGAGCACTTGAGCCTCAGTTGAAGGACAATTACTCAAACATTTACAAAAAATGACTGATTTTGCATATGCCCCCTTTAAACCCCACCTCACACCAGTGCCTGTCAGGACCACCACCAGGCCGGCTGGTCACTACAACATTTCTAACCCAACTTTAAGCCAGATTTGCGTCTCCATGAGTTCGGTGAGGCGTGGCCCGAACAGCACTTAGTTGTTGTGGCAGTTACAGGTTAGTACGACTCTGGTCTGACCTGGGTTGTCTATTGTTCTGTTTTTATTAGCATTGTGGTATTGAAATCATGAGAAGAGTATGAACAACTTTCCTTAGTAGCCAATATGAGTTTAAAATTTTAACCTTAACTCTGAGGAAACATGTCCAGACACAAAGAAATGTGAAAACCCTGTACTTTCTTGTTGAGTGCTAGACCCTCAACCGCAGCGCTGCACATTGGTAACCTACCGCTCCTGATGGTAGCTTCTGCAAATAACAGCAGGAACACTCTTCAATTCCATTATTCTTTGACCACTGTGAGAAAAACCCAAAAGCTCTAGCCAATGAGATATCCCAAGTCATAATGTCACTCGTGCCTTTTGATCCTCAGCCTTCGAATTGCTGTGTGCATGTTATCGCACTCAAGCAGTGAACTCTTTATTATGTCCACGTTACTGATGCGATGTAACATAATAAAGAAGAATGTCTTGCAGATTGCACCAATGTTTTTCATAATTCTCAGGCGTTCCAAAGCGTCCGAGGTGAACAGTGCAATAACTTCCAACTGCCTCTGCTTGATCTGACGTTGAAGAATTGACTTGTAACTAGCCATATGGGCCAATTTATTACATATGCCATTTTTTCTTCCCTTTTTTCTTTCGTTTTACACAAATGCAGCGACCACCTAACTCAAACAAGCCCCCGGCTGACAGATTTTGTTTCTTCTCGGCTCAACGGCGTGGATCACATTTTGTGAGCTGAACGTTCTCTGTCTTCTGGGTTATTATGAGTCAGCTGGGGTAAATGTATTTTCCGTCTTGGTGAAAATGGGTGGATGGGGAGCTCGTCTCTGTGATGTCAGGCGGGAGTGAAAACCGCGTTGGCACCGCGGATCAGACGGGAACGAACACGGCCGAGCATGTGTGTGGGTCCCGCTTTGTTCGGCTCCATCTGGGAACAGTCACTGAGCGCTTTTATGGAGACAAGTGTGCGCTCTGATCAGGTTTCTCAACATTCATTTATTAAATTAAGCAATGCATCACTAGGATTTGTAAAGATTTTTTTTTCTTTTTCCTTTTTGGAAGTAGAGAAAAGTGGGGAGAAGAAAGGTTGATGTATAGAAGAGTGGGAGGAACAGAAAGATGACGCAGTTGTTTTAAGGCAAAAATCATATTTGTTGTTGTTGTTGTTGTTTTGGTTTGTCTTTTTTGGTCAGTTTGCTCTCTCAACATGAACCTTTTGAAACATAATTCAATGTGTACCCAAATTTGTTTTATTATTTCATTTAATCAACTCACGTTCATAGATTTCTATGTGACATTATAACGTTAAAGGCCATTTCAAAATGCAGCAGCAAGATTACTAACAGGAACAAAAAGAAGAGAGCACATTACGCCAGTGCTGAAGTCTCTTCACTGGCTCCCCGTCGAGTCTAGAATCAAATTCAAAATTCTACTCTTGACCTACAAAGCCATAAATGACATGGCCCCATCCTACCTCAAAGATGCTATAGAACCATATCATCCAAACAGAGCTCTTCGCTCTCAGAATGCTGGCCTTCTGGTGGTGCCAAGAGTCTCTAAAAGTACTGTAGGAGGTAGAGCGTTTAGCTACCAAGCTCCTGTGTTATGGAATCAGCTCCCGACCCATGTTAAATATGCTGACACAGTCTCTTCATTTAAGTCCAGGCTTAAAACGTTCCTCTTCGAAATCGCTTATGGTCAGAGTAGTTAGGAACAGAAAGATAAACCCACAGCTTCAGCTACGCTGCCCTAGGAGTAACTATGCTGGGGGAAGTATGTCAGCTTGAGCACTATCCTCTTCTTCTTCTGACTACTTATGCTATCAAACAATATTTATTTTTTGATTCCACTTGCAAACTGTTCACCGCCTTCTTTTCTTTCTCTCACTCCTGAGGACCTGTGGACCCAGATGCCCCTCCCCTGGTGAAGTGGTCCCTGCCCTGTGTGGACGGTCCCTCATCTGCCTGAAGAGTGGCTCCAGTTCGCCTCAGTCGGTCCCTCATCTGCCTGAAGAGTGGGTCCAGCTCGCCTCCGACGGTCCCTCGTCTGCCTGAAGAGTGGGTCCAGCTCGCCTCCGACGGTCCCTCTTCTGCCTGAAGAGTGGGTCCAGCTCGACTCAGACGGTCCCTCTTCTGCCTGAAGAGTGGGTCCAGCTCGACTCAGACGGTCCCTCATCTGCCTGAAGAGTGGGTCCAGCTCGACTCAGACGGTCCCTCTTCTGCCTGAAGAGTGGGTCCAGCTCGACTCAGACGGTCCCTCTTCTGCCTGAAGAGTGGGTCCAGCTCCAGTCTCCTTGTGTCCGTCTGTCCGTCTGTGAGAGTCGGATCTCTCCTTCACTGGAACTCCTCCAGGTTTCTACGCTTTTTCCCAAAGAGGTTTTTTTGTAGTTTTTCCTGGCCGAGAAGGAGAGTCTAAGGACAGAGGACCCTGGGACATCGTCCCTCGCCACCACAGACATTGTCTGACTTCATCGCCACCACAGACATTGTTGATTCATTTCTCCCTGTGGCCCTCAGAGGCAACTGTTGTGATTTTGGGCCTTACAAAAATAAATTGATTTGATTTGATTTTGATTTGATTTCCCCCTTAAAGATCAGCCCTTAAAGTAGCAACCAAACTTTACAATCTTTGACTTGACAATTTTTTTACGGATTGTACCAAAGAAGTGTTTTAAACCCTAGAATAGCGGCACGGCCTGTTTATGTGCATGTGGGCGTTTACATGGGCACAAGAGTGTGTTGGGCGAGACTTGTAGGTGTATGAGTTTCAGCCCCTCAACTAAAGTGGCATGCATGCTTTCTAGTGATTTTCAGTTTATTGGATACTAGTGGAACTCTGCAACATCATTGTGGAACAGTGGGACATTTGGAGAAGTCTGGAGAATAATGTCTAACTACAGTAGATGGCAGTAATGTAACACTTGGGTAGCAACCGCCATAAAACACCAAAGAAGAAGATATTTTGGAATACTCTGACATAATAGCGGAACAAAATGACACAATTCTTCTTCTTCTTTGGTGTTTTATGGCGGTTGGTATTCAAGTGTTACATTACCGCCACCTACTGCAGTTGTACATACAGACTCCATAATAGTGGGAAATCGGTGGAATCATTGTTACATCATTAAAGAACACAAATACATAATTGTGGAACACTGCAGCATCTTCTCTACTCTCTCTCTCTTTCTCTCTTTCGCTCTCTCCTTCTCGGGTACGTACCTATATTCCCCAGTACCTATGTATGTCCCCCGGTGCCTTTGATCCCTGTTCATACACTAACACTAGCATAGGCTACTGGTTCAGGTTCCACAGCTCCAAAAGTTGTGCATAAATGTCTGGTTTTATAGCATAAAATATAACAGCATATAACCGTAACCCAGGTCTCGGGGAACATAGGGCAGACCCCCTCCTTCTCTATCTGGCTTTTTTATTTACAGCGTAAAACACATACTTTGAAGACGTTCAAGTAAAGATGAATAACAACTACAGGAGTTGTATAACTACCGTAGGTAGCAGTAAATGCCCCTTTTCAGTTGGTTGCCAACCGCCATTAAAAGCAGCACAACAACAACAACAACACTGTGAAATAATTGTGGCATACTGCGACAGTAGTGGAACACATTCTGACATCATTGTGTCCCCCCTCTGGTTAATCTGTCCCTCTCTCTCTTCTAATTCCATGTCACTCCCTCTGTTTTATTCTTGGGAGGTGTAAAACTAAGGTACCAGGTACAGACAGTGTCAAGAATTGAACAGTTAATTCGGTGAAGATCGTCACAGTGTCTCAGTTCTCGCTCCCCATCAAAGCTGTATCTGATCTGTTCATGCTTCACGTACAGCCTCTTCTTCGGCCCACCAGAGAACAAACCCACGGCCCGCAATTTCGGCGTTCTCTGACCCGTCCCAGTAGTTTATTCAAGGTTATTAATTAATGAGCTAATTGTATGACTCACTAGTGTTAACTAATGGTGTGTTCATGCATGATGATCATTATTGCATTACATCTCATGTCCCCTTATTATAAAGTGTTACCAACAAATTAAGGGTCCAACAGCTACTTGTATGAATGGTTTATAATGCTATAACATTAGCAGTATCAATCAATACATCTTTATTTAATATGTATTTCAGGCACAAGATCAAACAATTAATACACATATTGAAGAAACAGATATATTATATTATTTAATATATTGTATCTATTTTTTTACAGATCATAGCTTATGTAGCTTTGTGCTATTTTCACATGTTCTCAACCATCTTTCAAAACACAAATTACCACATAATGACATTATACAGAGCGACACAGTGTTGGGCTCAGGAGATGATATATAAATATATATATATATATATATATATATATATATATATATATATATATATATATATATATATATATATATATATATATATATATATATATATATATATAATCATAAAACATTAAATTGTTTATGATTCGACATAATACAGAATCATACAATGCAGTTCTTAAGCTTCACAAAGTGTCACACCCTCAGGAAAGGACTCCAGGGGGCGCAGATGTGCACAATGGGGCTAATTCATGCTAATTAGCAACAATTTACATTTTAGCGCATTCTGTATTCAGCCATTATTGTACATGATTATGTTTTCTGTATTTGCATGACATTAATTTGAGCTGCTGTTGTTGTGGTGTTACTTTTAATGGCGGTTGCAGCCAACTGAAAAAGTGCATTTACCGCCACCTACTGTAGTTTTACATCTTCAAAGTATGTTTTACGCCACACTGTTAAAAAAAAAGAAAGGAGAGAGAGAGAAAACGAGAAAGAAAGAGAGAGATTAATTTGAGCTGCTCAGCCTTCTGATATTTCACCAGTCTTGTTCTTTGATCATGTGACAGAATTAAGTACTTATAAGAGGTTGGTGCCACTCATTTTCTCAGCATTCATTGCGGAAGTAAATGAGCACGTATTGCATTTGCCTTGCCCACTGCAAACATGGCATAAAACATCTATAAGTTAAGGACTTATCCATGTAAGACACAGCTATTTTTTAACATACAGAGGAATCAAACCAAACCAAAAGTGAGTTTGGTCTCTCAATATGAAGTTCACTACTAAGCTTTCACGTGGAAACAGCACTATTGTCCAATTTGACCCTAAAGAAAGTTATATTATTTCAATTATTCCTCTTGCGTCCATAGATTTTTATGGGACATTGTAATTTCAAAGAAAGGCACATACACACACACACACACAACTTTTCAATTTCACATCATACTGAACTTTTTGTTTGTAATTATCTCCAAGCCTGATTGTTTTACTCCAAAAATTAGGATAAATTTGAATTTTTAGGCAAATTTTTTGTCCGCTCTTCAGTATAGTTTTCTCAAATAATAAATAAGGTCTCCAAAATGCTTTCTCTGACTTGTTTGTATCTAATATGTCAACAAAAGGAATTAAGAAGTATAAACATTTTTTTTAATGATATGAAAAACTATGCATATTTCTCTTTCATTTATGTGAGTAAACTGAAGGATAATTCTCTAAATGTACACCTACAACAGGGCTACTCAATTGGCGGCCCACGGGCCAAATCCAGCCCACTCAGCAATATGTTTCGGCCCATCATGGTAAAATGGGCCGGACCACATTGCATTGAAATTTGGCATAAACAGTCATGAACAGCAGCAGAGATGCCACAATTAGCACCAAGCAAAATGGTCCAGGCCATCATGATAAAATGAAAGATAGACAATACTACAACACATTGTCAGACAAAGAAAATATGATGCTTAAAACCAAGACTTGACGGTTAGAAAGACACTGATTTTCTTCCAATACGTCATTAAAATAGTAAATAGATACCATAATCAAAAGGCAGATAGATACTATAGAACAATGTGAGTAACAACAACACCACCATATCAATGTTCACAGTCCAGGCCAAACCGATCAAAGATTGACAAAAAACTACGTCTTCAATAAGTCCAGGAAAATGTGTAGCATTGAGCTTTCAGTCTTCTAAGCAAGCAATCTGACCCTTTCTCCACGTTTAAAGGCTCTTTATCCTCTACGTTCCAGATGACTACAGATACCCATGGAGGTCTCTGTCCGTCCTCTGCGTTGTTTAGTACGTTATTTGGTCAGTATGCGGTTTGTCTGCTCACAGATTATGGAAGCTTAACTTTAAAAAAAAATGGACAAGAACAAGCTGCAAAAAATTACATTCTTGCATAGTTTTTTTTTGTGTGCTCTTTTTTAGGTATTGGTTGGTTTTCTCTACCTGACTTTGAGAGCCCCCTGGTGGTCATTTACTTAAACATAGCCTTGACATTAGAAATGGCTGGAAGTTTAAACGAAGCGGTAACCATGCATGGAACACATAGAGCTGTTTACATACAAAAAAGGAGAATCAATGAGGCTTAAAGGCGCAATGGACGATTTTT
Source organism: Eucyclogobius newberryi (assembly GCF_026437365.1). Lineage (NCBI taxonomy): Eukaryota > Metazoa > Chordata > Actinopteri > Gobiiformes > Gobiidae > Eucyclogobius > Eucyclogobius newberryi. The sequence goes on from NW_027315735.1 coordinate 7,467,972, forward strand.
CGGCAATTTGAGATCTCAGGCGGAAGTGCGCATGCGCACTCCCCCGTGCGGACTGATACAACACACACGTGCGTTTGTTTATTAGCGCGACGAATCGCATCGCATCTCTCGTCTCCCGTAGATTTCCGTCTCCTTCTGAGTCAGCTCGAACTGTCTTTCTCTGTCTTAATTTTGTCCCGTACTCTGAGGGAACTATATTATGATAGATCAATGCGCTTAGACACGCGGAAAATCGCTCGGTAGGTGCGTTTTATGATTGATACGTGGCTGGACTAATCAGCAGTCCACGCCATGAAGAAATGAGACTCAGATTTGTGTAAAAAAAAATGTCCATTCAACCTTTAACACTCTTTTAAATAATGTTGATGACCATGACACGTCACTGGTTCACATTGGAATGCAAAATGAAAACGTTATACCATAGGTGTGATCTTTTAGTCTTCTTTTTGTCACGCCTAAAACCAGATCCATGTCATCAAAAAAACTATTATAAAATCAAGAATACGTCAAACTAACAGAACATACTGCTGTCAATATAAGTAAAACTCAAATAAATCTATATTACATCTAAAATAAACACAAGAAAACGTAAATATCAATAGGCCACCGATAATGCAAGTGGACCTCACAGACATTGGGCTTCAGCTTAGGGCCGTGGATTTGCCGCTGTCTATCCAAAGAAACCGCCTTTTCTTTCCATTTTAATACAGCGCCGAACCGTCCGCGCTGCAGCATCAGGTTTATTAAAGTGGCACTGTGTCTGTGGAGCCAGATGTAGCTCCAATCCTCTCATATTCTACGTAAATCCTTCACAAAGGTGTCTGGGATATAGAAGAGAGCAGGAGAGAGCGGGCACGCTTGTTTTTGACTCCTATATCCCCCCAATGCAATACGCTGGATTTCGGAAGTTGTATCATGTATGGAGCAAACTATATATTGCTTGGTTTTGATGACATTCGACAGACCTATATATATTTTTACTGAGATGGAAGAGTTTTTTTTGTATTTTACGGATGTTTTTATTGTATTGCTGTCTTTCTTTGCTCATGCATTAATTTATTTTATTCATTCAAAAATCTTAAAAGATGTGTTTTTTTTTTATTAACCATGTTCTACATTGTTCCCTCATCAAAAACATACCTGGAGTTTTATTCAGCTTCATTCACTTGTTTGATGAATTCTGTTTACAAGGTCCTCTCCCTCTCAAAAAACACTCTATTTCAAATTTGCCATCAAAAGTAGATTACTTGAGTAGATACTTAAATGCTGTCTTTTTAAGTCCGCAAATCATCACCAGACTTGTTCTAAGCCTTCATTACTGCACAACTGCGTTCTTACAGTAGCTTTTAATAATTAACCTAATATGACTGCAAGCTAGCGTTTGTTTTTCCATCCTTATTCCCTCTGCTGCCACTAGATGAATACCACATCTTGAAACAGATGGACAGTATTCTTTGTTTTACTTTCTGTTCGCTCAGCAACCAGTTAAGTATTCTGCACTCTCAACCTGGATTCATTTGCAGTAGAAGGAAACTAAAAGAACTGATTCCAATAAGTCCGTTTCAATCAATGCTGAAAGCTTTGGAAATCTGTCAGTGATTTGTTACTGTTTTTTGGGAACAAATGCTTGTGATTGTCTAAACTTGTCTAATTCTGTGACTGATCTGTGCTGCCGTCTTGGCCAGGACATTAGTGATCTCAATGGGAATTTCCTGCTTAAATAAAAGTTACTTTATAAAAAAGGAATGCAGAATATGTCATCTTTAAAACATTTGCTTCTATGGCAAAATCTGGTAATTTATCTTTGCAAAGACAATAAACTACAATTGGTAGTTTGGGGAATAGAAAATAAATACATGAACAATAATAAAATGTACAAAAAAACTAGAGTTGGGGAGGAAACAACACTGTTATTGAAGCTATTCATGGTTTTCAATCATTTTGAGGACAGTTTGTTGTCTCTGCTGTGAGATAGTAAAAAAGAGTACATTTCACTGCAAATGAAATGTACCACAATGACAGTAGGAAATGAGGCTAACGTTAAGACTGCAACATGTTTATTAGCGCAGTCCTCAAGATGGCAGTTGCTATGAGTGTGTCACGTCATTTACGACCCTTGAAGAAAAAGTCAGTTCAATTATTATGTGGCCTCTAAAAATCCCCCCAAATAACCAAGAGTGATTATTCGCTTTTTCCTTGTTCCACTGTTTTCACAGTGAATAAAAAAGCACTTCCATTTCAGAACATGAGATTTAGGAGGCCGTCCATCAAAGGTACGCAAACTTACAACATTTCACTTCTTTTGTAATGACCTCTGTGGGCCCTGAAAAACACCGGGGAATTACTTTGGTGTATAATTTTTATTTTCATTTCCAAACGCTCCGGTCAGCCCTTTTTGGAAATTCTGAAAGGTAATTAATGTCTCTATCTTCTTGTCTCTGTGTGTCTGCTGTTTGCTCCCATCTGGATTCCATTAGGCACAGGATTCCAACGATAAGAAAGGGATTGGAGCCCGGACCGCTGCTCGCCAGGGGAGGACACAAACGCACAAAAACATCTCTTCATTTTTGCTATGAAAGCCTAAGGGTAATTTCTGCTGCAAAGTGAGTTTATTATTAACGCAGGCATATCGCCGGCGTGCCCAGTATGGGGTCTGTCCTTTGCAAAACAGCATTATTTATGGTTGGTTTGTACAAGTTATGTGAAATCATACCACTTTATAATTACAGTTTACTTACCCTTTTTAAAGCCATATAAGGCTATTAAAAGCATAGTTATGATTATTTCTTAAAGTGCACATCACTTTTTTCAAGAAGTCTCTATGGAGATATAATTGCTTTGTCTGTAATGTTAGTATGGCATTATCTATTTTCAAAAAGGTGTTTTTATTGCCCCAAAAATACAAAGAAAAATGCAATTTGGCCTTGAGGAGAACCTTCAACGACACGAGTTGCACTTTTAAAGAATGTGGCACATACAGTGGTATTTATATGTTGTAATTGATGTATCTCTGACTAAAATGAGACAAAGCTGAAGGACTAAAACACTGACTCAATATAGATATTTTGTCAGCAAATGAAACATGAAAAGTATATAAGGAATATTCAAGTTTCTATATATATATACTAAATGTATACACTAACACATTTAGTCCTTCAAAGTACAGGGTTCTGTCTGCGTTCTGATCTATTTCGATGTCTGACCTCTACTACAGAACAACAGAAAAGGAACATAGCTTTTTCATATAGTGTAAACAAAGTATTCAGGAAATAGAATATATGAATAATTGGATGGAGACGGAATTCTAATGGGACAATATTTATATAAAACTGTTAACCTACTATAAATTTCAGTTAAACTAAATCTGACTCACGAATGAGGCTTGAAAACACTTTAGAATTTTGTCGGTATAATCCCATTTGTCCAGGCGTGTTCCATAGTAGTCTATTTTTTCTAACTGAGTCCAGATGACTACAACTGAAGCTTTTTCTACTACTTTAGAATTTTGTATTTAAGGGTGCGTTCACACTTGCACAAACAACACTTTAAAGTCACGATTAAACTAGGACTAAACACAGAACTATAAATGAACAAGGCCTAGGCTAAACCAAATCTAAACCAGAACCAAATCAATAAAACTGGGCTCAAACTGGAACAAAAAGTTCCAGTGTTGAACAAACCCTAATTTTGCTTTGCACTGTAAAACATTCAAACACAAAGCTCAAGTAACAAGTCTTTAGAAGTGGATGGACAGTGGAGCGATGCAGTATGAGTCAATGGATAATTAAATTATATTGGATGAATAATGGACAAAATATATGCTTTTGTTAATATACATTTGCATTGCACTTGGATGAAACTGAAATGAAATCTTATGGCAAAAACTAAATCTAACTTCTTGGTTGAAAGTGTTTTGTGCAGTGGAATGACAGGAGTTGGAGTGAGAGGAGAGCGCTGCCTGACCCCTCGATGACCCTCCTTCTGGGGCCCATAAGGCTTACTAACAAAAGCAGGCTACTGTGGCTGTGCCGGATCAAAGCTCTGTCGTATATTTCAATGACTCCTTGTGTAAATCAATGTAAAATTTGGGTTTGGAATAGTTCTAGTGTCGTAAAGGATAAAGTTCAGCGTGAGAAGATTTTGTTCCCTCTTCTTAATATCATTAAAATGTAAATACAATGGTATAAAAAAGATAATCTTAACACTCATAGTGAAATAGATAAATTATCAGTATTTTAAGAGCTTTAAATGCAAAGCTTTAAAGTTTTTTCCTCCTCAAAAACATTCAATTGAGTTTCATCCATGTCCAATTGTGTCTTTAAAGTCATTTTACCTTTAACTTCATTTCAAATTTCAAATAACTCTGAACTTAGCAGCTACTGTTTTTAGCCTTATTTCCACTGCTTCTCTCCTCGGTGACTCCACAGAGAGTAAATCCTCGAGTCCTCTGCTGGGAACAGTTAAAACAAAACTGTCTGTGGAGTGTTTACAATACAATTATGCATATAATTAATGCCAGTGTCCAAAAGTTTGTGTAAAAAGTACAAAAAGATCTTTCATTAAAGGTGCATTTTGTAAAGGGCACACTACCAGCTTGTTTCCATGGAGATGTTATCTCTTTGCCTGCTATAGTATTTTTCTTTTTCCTTTTTTTTTAGCAAGAAAACCACATAGAATAATGCAAAATCGATTCATTTAATGCTCTAGTGTGTAACATTTCAAGCAAAGCAAAAGCATAAGACATGCCGAAGCAGAACAGCTACACAGTGTACCTTTAATACAATCCTCCAAATGAACTCCAAACACATTCTTTTACTCACATATGACTGTGGATCTCTGTATTCAAAAACAACTTCTGATCATAAGGGCAAAAATAAAATGGCAAAATTGTTTTTGTGTGTTGTTGATTAGATTTCATCACATTGTGGGGACAAACATCTGGTCCATGACCTTATTAATAGATCAAGATGTACGACAATAAAAGTACAGCTTTTAGGTATCTGTACTTTATTTGAGTACATTGGATAATATGTAATTACTTTGTACTTTTTTTTTTTTACTTAACTAGATTTGAGAACAGGTTTCGCCACTACATTATTACAAAGGACTGAAAAGTAGAACACACTTTTCTGATGGTGTGAGGGGCTATTTGTAAAATGTTTACTGTGACATTCTGTCTAAAGGTTTGTAGTTCAAGCCTTGACTCAAACTGAGAGTTTAGGTTAAGGTTTGGCAAGTAGTAACACAAGTAGTTAAGGTCTGGTTCTGCCTGGTGATGGAGTGGTTAAGGCACAGCACAAATTATGCCAGTTCAAATCCCAACTCTGACAGTTTGCTGCATGTCCTCCCTTCTCCCTCATCCCCAGTTCACACTGTCTTGCCTGTCTAATAAAGCCTATGGGCCAACAATATTTAAAAATAAATAAAAGCAATCGGTCTTGTCTTATTTTTGCCAATCTGATACAAAGTGATAGTGTGGCAAGTATCACGATATTGATCCAATAGAATTAAACCAATGAGTTTTGCATTCAAGTCTTTTGAAAGTACAACGATTTTGAACCTCATTCTAAACTATATTTGCTCCACCACAGCTTGGACTGCTCTGTAAGTAAATATATATGTGCAGATAAACAAAAATATAAACTATGTATTTAAAATATTTCCAAAAATCATATCAAAAGACTCACATTTTTAGAGAAATAGTAAGTTTTTTTATATTTTAGCATGAGAATTATTTATTATATATTTTTTGATATCTCAATCTTTAACCCTGCAACGAGCTGGCCCCTGTCTAGGGATAGGCTCCAGTCACCCGTGACTCCGAACGGTAACAAGCGGTCTCCAGCAAATGGAATCAATGAACTCAACAGCATAAACCATATACATATATAATTCCAACACATTTCAGATCTCCAAACGGCGCTGACCGCGCAGGCCGTTGTGTGCGAGCCTAGCGTGACAATGCCCGGCCAACAGCCACTAACATGTTTTATTTAATAATGTGGGAATTTCCAACTGTTTTGCTTTCATTAAAGCGCAGGAGGCCGGCGGACAAAGCAAAACCAGATCAACCGTTTCAAACTTTACCGCCCCGCAAACTTTGCCATCACACAAAAAACGCAATATGAATTCAAAAGACGAGGCTTTTCCAGCAGGATGTTGGGCTACGGCTGCTATGTTTTGATATTTTTGTGTGGTACTTTTGCAAAATGGTTCCAGTATCTACGCATGAAGGCCCAGAGCGGGGACGGCAGGGGCCACCCATTGGAGCTCCAGGGCTGGCAGATTTAGGCCGAAGACGCTAAAGCCTGGGCCGCGGGGGAGTATTTCCGCAGGATGGGATGAAAAGAGCTGAAAGAGGTAGAAGGGGGGAAAGGACAGAGAGAGTAAAAATGGGGAGGTGTGTAAGACAGAGAGAGAGAGAGAGAGAGAGAGAGAAAAAAAAGAAAAGCCAGGAAAGTGGAAAGGGGAAATTGATGTGTGTTGCGGTTCTGTCCTCAGACCCATGCTCAAACAGACCACCGTATACGAGATGAGCCAGTGACCCGGTGCACTCTTCAGCAAAGTGCCACGACACAGACTTACACAAAATACACTCTGGAGAAAGAAAAGTCCACCAAACATGAAGCCGAAAACATACCTGCAGGTTTGTTTTAATCGTACAAGTTTAGGGGGGGCTTGAAATTGAAAGTCAGGACGGCAAAGATTCCACATGTAAACGTTCGCTCAGTCCTCTTTTTTGGACCAAAGGGGCTGTGCTATGTAACAGTTAAAAGTTTGTCTATCGCTTCTGTTGGATGATGTGTGACCGGAGAATGTGGATGAAAATTGTCGTTGGGGCTAAATCTGGTGCATGCACACTTCCAGTCTGCGTCTCGGTTGCTTGAAAGACGGAGCACCCCAAACTGTCAATTTTATACTTTTTAAGCGAGGAAGTCGCAGCTGTGGCACTGCGGGCCACACACAGAAACCCACAGTACTCGCTTGTCCTGGGATAATCCCTCTTTACCAAATTAAATTAATAAAGATTCCATCAGCTTGATGACAAAAAAAAAGATATTTGTGATGCGTTTAACAAGAACTTTGCTGACTCTGGAAATATTTTGATGCTGCTGCTCAAAATCATTAAATATATTGCTGTCTATAGATCCAACAAAGTCAACTGGAGCTGACACCCTTGAACCAAGGTCCCTTTTGTTATCAGCCCCACTGATAGTAAATTGTTTAACTCATGTTTTTAATCTCACTATTCAAACTGAAAGTATCCCATTACTATGGAAAACTAGTTTTGTTCCCCATTTGCACAAAGGAGACCAGAAAAATGATTTGAATAATGCCTGTCCAATCTCAAAATGATCTTGCCTTGCAAAACTCTTGGATAAGCTAATAAGTACCCAGGTGCGTGCTTTCTCAACCAAATATTCAATTCTAAATAGCTACCAGTCTGTATTTAGACCAGGGCATAGTAATATCACATCTGCTACCAACATTAAAAAAATATATTGCTATTGCATTGGACAATCATGAAGAATGTGCTGCTGTTTTTGTTGATCTATCAAAGGTCTTTGATTCAGTGGATCGTTGTATTCTCTTGGATCGTTTGAATGCTTTTGGGTTCGATACGAATTCTTCAAAAAAAATATTTGCAGATAACCTCACAAATAGAGCTCAAGCTGTTTCTGCTGATGGCTTTCAATCTAAATTGTCTTACCTTAATAAAGATGTTCATCAAGCTCTGTCCTTGGACCACTGTCATTTACAATTTATATAAACTCAATTGGGCATAATCTAAAACACACACATCTAAATACACTTTTATGCAGATGATTCTCAATTCAATTCTGTATGCTAGAGCACCTCCTGCTGCACAAGTGATTCCAAATATTCAGGAGGATTTTCACTCCATTCAACAAAACTGTTCATTTAAAATGATTGATGAATTGAAATAAAACAAAATGTGTGCTGTTCTCCAAAATATACTTTAGTGACCAAAAAAATATACCTATTCTTACACTTGATGATAATAAGATTGAACGAATACCCTAATACAAATACTTGGGCAGCTGAATTGATGATAAACTCTCTTTCAACAAACACATACAAGAGCTGACAAATAATCTTAAAGCCAGATTTTCCTTCTTCTTTAGAAATAGAACGTCTTTTTCTCTTAATTGTAGAAAACAGTTAATGCAAGGATGGATGCAAGACGAGAACAGCACTGTCTTTTGTTTGTGTATAAGGCTCTAGTTGGCATTTTGCCTGATTATTTATCAAGTTCGTGTTTGGACACGAACAGACTCTGCGTTTCTCTGGTGCTGTGTAGTGTAGTCTTCTGGAGTTCTACTTAATAACATCCCCTCCATAAAAAGAGTTTGGTGCTCTGGAGAGTCACAAATTCTTAATGACGCTTAATGTTGTTGTCAATGTATTTAAAAGAGTTCCTAGCTACGACCGTTTGCCAAGTGTGAATTCCTGTGCTGACCCCATTTTACGCTACATCTGTCCTGTCAAATAAAGCCTTTGCCGGGCCAGAAAAAAACAAGAAAGAAATTAAAAAAGAAGAACGAAAAAAAGCAGCATCCTGTGCTAATGTTCCACCTACAGACGGCACACACTCGACTGTCAACATCTGCCAAACCCATCAGCCATATTAGAGCGTTGCTGCCCTTTCATAGCTTTGAAAATGTATTGCGGTTTAACAATCTAAAAACTGCATTGAGCCATTAAATTTGGTACATGTGTTTGCATAAAGAGGCAGCGAAGAGCAGGCGGCCGCCCACACGCGCTTCACCGTCACGCGTCCGTCAACTTCATAACTAACAACAGACCCAAAATATATCTGTGAGAACCAAAGACAGAGATGCTACGATTTTTTATTAAATTCCTCCAGCTAATCCTGCTTGCTGTTGAGTCTAGACTGAGTTTAGGCAAAATATTAATAATGCATCGAAATAAGCTTATTTTCCTCTGCCTTCGCGGGGTTTAAGGCAATCGTACTTCCTCAAGTTATGCATTGCCGTTATTTGTAAGCACCCAATAACTAAGCAGGTGACAGTTCATTTTATGAGATCTTAAGCCGCCCCAAGCCTTGCACGCCCCTGCTTGGATTTCATAATACTATGGAGAGATGGTATGAAAAAGACATAATGAATTGACGGAATGTTTTTGTGCCGTTTCTGTGCGTCCTTGAATGCGGCGGCGATATAAGGCAATTTGGTGTTTAACCTTTGACGGTGCGCGGGACGATTCTACAGCAAGGTGCCGTCATGTGGTGTCGGTCAGAGCAGTGTTGGTCAATTCGTTTTGTGAACTATTAGCTTTTAGCATCTCATTTGGTGCATGTTAAGGTCATGTTGGTGAAATGGAGTTATACAGAACTGTCTCACAAGAGTAGGAATATCACAATATGAAATGTTAGTGGCACGATTATTGAGCGAAAAAAACATCACGATTTAACGATTATTGATGATTATTGAGACTGTGACCAAACAGTGAAATCTTGTTATGTGTTACTGTGCCACAAATTTGTGACCAGCTTTAAAAAAAAAAAAAAAAAACTTTCTGAAAGACAAAATTAAGTTGAATGACAAAAACAGCCAGATAAAAAAGTATTCACATTTAGGCCTATTTTTGGGGCTATATTGAACAAAAAAATATAAATTTTGCTTTAAAAATGGTCCTGACTATTATTTTTTGGTTCTTACAATGTTATTGAGACTTGAATAATCACGATTATTGATTAACTTAATAATGTTCAAATCCTTACGTAGAGTTATTGATAGAAAATAAAGTAAAGTCACCTAAAATAGTGTTTAAATAAAAAGATGGTTAAAGCACAGAAAAGTAGCAGCAGCAATGGAGTACAGGTATGGCATTTTAGCGTTCTAAAATGCTTTAAAAATAAAATTGGTATGGCAGAGTAGGTATTGATTTTTTTTTTTTAAACAATTATACATGCTATATCAGGCCGTTGTGCATTAATTGCTTAAAGGTTGAATGGACGATTTTTTTTTGGCCCAAATCTAAGTCTTATTTCCTCGTGGCGTGAACTTCCGATTAGTCCTGCCACGTATCAATCATAAAACGCACCTACCGCTCACCTGCAGCCGCGTCAGGCTCGTCCCCACGTTTCCGCGTGTCTAAGCGCATTGATCTATCATAATATAGTTCCCTCAGTGTACGGGGCAAAATGAAGACGGAGAAAGACTGTTCGAGCTGACGCAGAAGAAGATGGAAATCTACGGGAGACGAGAGATGCGATGCGATCCGTCGCGCTAATAAACAAACGCATGTGTGTGTCAGTCCGCACGGGGGAGTGCGCATGCGCACTTCCGCCTGAGATCGCAAATCGCTGAAAAATCGTCCATTGCGCCTTTAATAAATGTATTAAGCAATGAACCATTTTATAAACTGTGGAAACCTGGTTCTATGGTTTTTATTTAACTTGAAATACACTATAACACTGTAAAGAATACATGCAAATCTTGTTTCTAAGTGTAGAAATGTGGAGTGAAACAGTTTATCAACGCAAAATACCAGCTAACACTTGATCATGCACTGGAACAAAACTCTTTTTAGAAAAAGTAGAAACAAACCAAGGAACAAAAACAAGACACCAAGAGAGTATATGATTATTTTAAAAAAGTCATTTGCATGTGGTCTATTTGATTCAGTCAATTTCTAAAATTTCAATTATAATTATAGTCCAGTCCTTGATCATCGGTTCCATTGTGTCATCCATTTGTTTGTGATGACCTTTTTTACCTGCAGCCAGAAGTATATTCCAGAGGTATCCATTTATTATGTCCATAGCAGGGGTTTTAAGGCCCAAATGCGTAGTTCTGAAGTCCAATGGGACACCGGTGCCAAAAATGGATCCAAACATTTTCAGCTCTGCAGAGGAAGACAGCCTAAATATGCTGGATTACTCAAACATAGATGAAACAGTTTTACACCATAAACAAAAGCAACTAGTTACACATTATTTAGGCCTCTTAACATTTCAAATCATATGTTTAAACGTTTTGAGCATCAGCCAGTTAAATCAAATATCAATATAAACTGTCTAATACCTCAATAACTTTCCATTTCCTTTATTCCCAGTGGAGTCTCTATTCGTCTCACTTTGATGCCGTCTTGCTCTGATTTGTTGCCTGCAGCGATTATGGATGTTTCTGTGGCAGTTTGTTCAACAGGAGTTTCTGATGTCACCCCTGGCTCTCGGTTCTGAGTGAACCCAACACCGCGGAGACCAGACTGAGGACGTCATATCACACTGTGCCTTCCCTCTCCTACGCCGCTTCCCCCTCACTGCACCACCGACACCACGGAGCCCAAAACCCCCAAATTATACCAACAAAGCGTCCAAAACACCGCGGGGCGTCGGAGAAGGGTTTAGCTGTTGTGTCTTGTCAGGAAAGATCTGTGAAGTTCTTCAGTTGAAATAGAGACCAAAAGTATCCATAGACAAATCGCAAAAATAACATCCAGTCATTGCTAGTTTGTGGTGAATTGGCAGTTAAACAGAGCAGTTTTGTACATGACAGACAAAAACAATAAAAAACAGATTTATTTATTATAATAATTAATTGATAACCCGGGTTGGGTAACTTTTACTAAGTACATACATATATTCTGTAAAATACATGTAGAACACGATACAATGCTAAAATATTTATGTACATCATTTATAAGAAACCAACTGAATAATGCATCTCTATTTAATTTACTATTTTAAAAACTGAATGAACTGCAGGACAATCTAAAACTGTTGGAGAATAAGAATCCTCAAGTACTACAGGGAATTAAAAAGATGAAATTAACCTCACAAGAAGTAACTGAAAAAAGCTTATAGATATTATAAGAGTGGATGAACTTGGTTTTCATTTTTTAACTTGGAAACTTAGAAAACAAGAAGCTGAAAAAGCAGTTTTAAAAATATGAGACGGACAGAATAATGTAACCAAACAAGACGAAATACAAGCTGCATTTGAAACTTTGAAAAACTTTTCTCAAGCAGCAGCTGATAAAAAAGATTAAATCAATGGTTTTCTGTATACCAGTACAGTTCTAATTGACTTATCAATAATAAAAGGTATTGAGGCTCTTTGTGATTGTCCAACATCAATAACTAAAATTAACATATTTAGCATGTGCACTGTTAACCGAATTAAGTAATTCATGAACCCAGTTATTAACCATGTTTTCATACAAAACAATACTTGAGTATATTTAACAATTTAAAGGTACTGTACCTGATTTACTGTCTAAAGAATACAAAAACAAAACATGATAATTTTAAACTTCCAAATAAATTCTTTTCTTTCTCACATTTTCCGAGCATCCTAACCTCAATGAGTTTATAGACGCTTTTCACACCTTTCAGAGGAGAGAGCAGCAAAACTAGCATGCTGGAAGGGTTCACAGAGAATAAAACACGTATAATTAGATGCAGAGGCACACACAACTGTGTCATTTGGACCATAAGAGCTGCTTTTACAACATATCTGTACAGGAGCTAAACTAATTTTTCACGCTTGTGGTCAATTTTATGCACATTTTCGATGGAAAGGAATTTTACATTTCCAAATTAGTCAGCAGTCCATGTTTTCAATCCTCCTGTATGTGGCAAATTGCAGCAGAGGAAAGACAACAACATTATCTGAAGACAATACCCTAAAAAGGATGAATCAGTCAGACTGAAATATGATTTGCTAAACTAATACAGGTTGTAAAGTCCTGCTTTTTAGAACAGGTTTGTGGATAACAGTATTAGCTTCTATTAGACCCCAGTGGAGACATTTCATAATGTCTTACCATCAACCTTTATGATGTGTTAATTGTTACTATTCAAACGGCATGTTAGATTTGAATGTGTTTAACGCTGACCACTTAAAATGAGCCCTGAGGTTGGGGTTTGGCTGTTTTACCTCAGCGTGACCTTAGCCCTGCCATAACCCCAACCTTCACCTGACCCCTGACCTCTCAGCTTAACCCTAACACCAGCTCTGGGCCCCTCAGTATGGGCCCACACATCACTGCACTGCCGCATCTGCTAAAAGTCTGCCTGAAGTGAGACTGAAGTGAGAGAAAAGAGTCTGAGAGGCTGGTGGTTCTGCTGCTGCGGTTAAGCTGAAGGGAAGGGAGGTTGTGAGATGGCAAAGCAATAGACCCTTCCAGTGTTTTTTAACATAAGGGTTATATTCAAAATGCTGATACCATTCCAATGCATTTTCAAATGGAGAATTAGCGTTATCCACCAAACATTGTAAACTACTGTATGAAAAACCAGGGTTGTTTTGGCAACTGACAACTAATCAACATGAGTAACCCAAAAAACCGAAAACCTTACCACATCGCTGAAATTGGCATACATGCTAACAACCACATAACAAAAGTCTTAAATCTAACTGTATACTGACCGTGGCTAAACCAGTTACATGTCTACCCGGAGACATTTTGAGTTATTCACAGATTCTGAAAGTGTGAATTCAAAGCTTTCCAATGATGTCTCACTCATGTAGATCTGATCATATTTGAGTAAGTTGTGGTCATTTGAATGTATACAACTCTCAAACCCATTCACTGAGAAAACGGGGCTCAAAGTTTCTCGGAGTGAGCCCAGAGTCACAGGGGGGCTCATTTGCATCTCATTGAGATAAGCCCTCCCCCCTGTCACACTGACACCACCTTCCCCTACAGCTGTCACTGAAGACTCAAGAGGAGTGTTGTTATTGATGGTAACTGGACTTGAATCAGAATTAGAAGTTACTATATTAAAATGGAAATACTTCGATTACAAAAGGCCCTGAATAGAATCAGAATAGGGTTCATTGCATTTGTCGATAAACATAATTCACAGGTGATTCACCAACAATGGTGCACTGAATGATTCAACACAAACAACAAAAGATAAGATAAGATAGCCTTTAATGTTACAACGCAGTAGATACAGGGGGAAAGGACAGTAACTTATAGGAAGTTTAAAAAACACTCTTAATAGAGGAACTCTTATAAACAGATGCCAGGGCCAGGTATACGAACTGCAACGGGTCCATGGCTTTGAATATATGAGATATGAGATAATAGATATGATATGTACACCACCAGAGTCCAATTAAATCAGAGATCACATCCTCATCCTCTTCTTCGTCTGTGCACTCTTCTGTGCTGTGACTCTCGGCTCTTGGCATCAAAGCTGTAAACAAATATCAGGACATTTAAGAAATGGCTAACTATTTCACATAAAACACTCATTAACTATTTGTTTTTTTTAACACAATGTGAGAGTTTCAATATAAATACCTGAAGTGCTGATAACTCTTGATCTTTGGAAGCCGTCTGAAGAAGGGACTCGGATGCTTCTGCCAGTCGAAGTTCTTGACAAACACTTTGCTATCCGCCGTTCCAACAAGCTGTGGGATATTGAGGTGAGACGCTGGCGGTGAGGGTCCAAAGAAAGCACATTAGATTCTGTTGTAGAGATCTGTGCGTGGCCTGCACAGTTTCCACAGTGATCTGAAGCTTGATGTACAAACTGCAGGCTCACCTGAAAAACAGATGTTGCTTATGGTTAATTATACTCTAATCATTAAAACATGAAAATCACCAAAATAATGTTTTACACTTACCACGCTCCTTAGCAGACTTCACGTAGAGACAGGTCATGTCAGTCAGGGTGTCTTTGCCAATTCTGAAAAGGGGAAAAAAAGGTTTAGGGTTAACAGTAATATGGGAATAACACGCTTCACAGATAACAGTTCACATTGTGACGTTAACGGTGTATTTAAGATGCAAAACACGGAGATATTGGGACATCTGCCCTCGGCTAGCGGGGCTAGCTAGCTCACTTGAGATAACACGGCTCGTAAAAGCAAAACACTTGCAGAACAGCACACCAAAACATAAACATACACTCGAGTTTAAAACCGGCGCACATTAAAGTGATTACAAGCGGGTCGCAAAGCTTACCTGGTTCAGCCGTCCTGTCGTCTCTCCCAACACCGTGCACAGAGAGACACACAGGAAGCTGATAATGGCCAGGCAAGCGCGTGATTGGTTCGAGTGACGCAGTGCGTGCGTGACGTGCAACGTACGTAAGCCACGTGACCAGAAGTGCTATCGGGAGTTGTAGTTTTTTTCTCTTTCCTCGCCGAAAAATAACCCGATAACATAGCAAAGTTTAGCTTACAACTTAGCTCCGAATAGCTGCGTTTAGCTCCAGGCTGTGGGGCTAACAGCCGGTTTAGCACCATAAAACACACACAAAGCACGACCCACACAACCCACGGGCCAACCCACGCCGAAAAATAACCCGATAACATAGCAAAGTTTATCTTACAACTTAGCTCCGAATAGCTGCGTTTAGCTCCGGGCTGTGGGGCTAACAGCCGGTTTAGCACCATAAAACACACACAAAGCACAACCCACGGGTCAAGAAATACTACATAAGTATATAATTTGTACAGACAAAACGCCGAAAAATAACCCGATAACATAGCTAAGTTTAGCTTACAACTTAGCTCCGAATAGTTGCGTTCAGCTCCGGGCTGTGGGGCTAACAGCCGGTTTAGCACCATAAAATAGACACAAAGCACAACCCACGGGCCAACCCACGCGGAAAAATAACCAGATAACATGGTGATAACAGCAAGTAGTCACATTAAGCCCGTATTGCAGAGTGCACTGAAGCAACATGTTAGCTTAGCATTAGCTCCACCGGAGCAGACAAGTAAGATTCTAAAGTGATTACGAGACCGCCTTAAAACACAGCGTTAAAGCAATAATTTAGTAGTAAAGTAAAAGTGTACCTGAGTAAACAGTTCCGTTGCAATGTAGTCCAGGAAATGTAAGCTCTGAAGACTGTGCTCTGCAGACGGTCTGGAGTAATGAGAGGAAAACACGGAGCACGCAGCTGCCATGCGGATCACGGTTGATTGGTGGAAAATGTAAACAATACGTTGGCTAGAAAAAGGTGACGCCCCCCAGGAGAGCAGGAAAAAGACCCGAAAACTCCACATTTTTAACAGCTTAATGTATACGTTTAAGACAACCAATAGTGTTATCTGAAGCACACAGGGGCTTATTCATAACTTCAACTAGCACATTCTGCAAAAAAATGAAAATCACAAATTTGGGGAAAAAAAAGTAAAATGCTGTTTTTCTCAGTTTCACCGAGGCCGACATGTTCCGACAATTGCGGCGGCGGGGCACATATGGCACCAAAAATTTAGCCAGCAACAAAAGTCTGACAATGATATTTTAGTTTTGTTACACTAATTTTGTCGACACCAATGTAATATAGACAAAAACTGCCAAAAAGAGTTGAAATCTCTGCTGCAGTTTGATGGACGTAGAGGGGGCTTTCTCTGTTTTGGTTTCTCCTTCAGCCGTGAAATGAAGCTTTGCAACAACGTCAACATCTTCTGTCAATATGACGTGTATTGCCGTTTCAATGCTTCATCCGTTTGATTATATTTACATTGGATTCCCGAGGATACTTTTCATTGGCGATTCCTGGAGTAAATCAAGCATAAAATATACAAACCGTCCAATCTTTCTCTGGAGGGACTGAAACGTGATTAGTCGGCTTCGGTAGTGGTAATATTTCTGCATGACCGTTTGTATTTGTGATGTGTTTAGAAGAGTTTACAATGAAGACTGCAGGGTGATTTAGGTCAAAAGAGAAACGTCCAATATGTCTCCAGATGATATTGTTCAGAGACGTTTCAAGCATTACAAACATAGCCCATTTCAAGGTTCACTATGTAACATTTCTGGTGGATGGTCCGACACTGGCTTGTGTCCATGGAGATTAGGGATGCATACCTAAACCCACGTTCAGGTTCAAGTCCAGAGGTTTAGGTTCAGGTCCGGACCTAACGAGTCCGGCTGAACCCATGCCATATTTGCATAATGTTACAACAGCATAACACAAGCTACTTGGCTAAATTAAGTTGAAGACACTTGTCCAAGGACGACTATCAAACACAAGGCTTAACTGCAGAGTGAAATAAACTCAACTTGTCTGGTTTATTCACTGTTTTTAACAGAAGTTACAACTTACAAATCACAAGCTACTAGCTACGAGCTAGCAGCTAAACTATAGCTTAACAGTTAACACACATTACTTGAGGAACAACTCAAGACTCAACTCAACAACAAGAGCATGTTGAGTATTGTTGACAGTCAGTCTGGGTCAAGCGGTCAAAGCAGCTGTTTCACCTGATACAATGTTTTGCCTTTAGATACATTTCCACTCTTTAATGTTGCAGACCCATTGACATCAAAAGTCAGGTAAAAACCTTCAAACAGACAATACACCAGTGTAAATAATTAAGTAACAGTGTAAAATAACAGAGTTACAAAAACTAGTATAAAAGTCAACTTGAATCACTATAAAGCAATCAACACAACAAATCAAAATAATACATCATATTAGCAGCATTAAACACCAGACCATATTTAACAACTGTAGAATACAAATACAAAATACTATTACAAAATATAAACTCCAATTAATGAATGCAGCAATTAAGCAATATTACTTTGACTTAGTATTTACTTAATACCAAATACATCACACCACAACATAACACTTAAGTTATTTCATTCATATTTACACCCAGACAAGACCACGCTGACCCCGCCCCCACGTGACGACGCCCGCAGCACATTAACCATCACAACATCGCACGTGGTGGCCCCAGCTTAAAACAGTTCAAATAAAGCCAGCGATCTTACCGGCTGTCACTTCAATGTTCACATGTGGATACACGGTTCCGCGCTGTCTCTCGCATCTTTAAACTTATTTCGCCGGTTTCAACTTATGCCCGGAAGACGCGTGCGTCACTATATAGGGTCCGTGTGCGCGATTGACAGTGGCGCATGGCAGTGTACGTGTTTGTAAATTATTAATTCAATCATAAACCAAAACCATTACAATAGTGTTATGCTGTGTTCCAGTTTACCCCGAGGTCACTACATGGACCGCAAAGTCAAGTTTTCTGAGAATCTGTGTTCTACTCATCAAGTCGTAAAAAACAATGACAGTTTATGTACAGTTAACGACTTAAAAACAAGTAATAAAATAGGGACAGTGATCAAATCAGACAAAATGCAGATCCAAGTCAGTAAATATATTAACCCGGACAGTGTTATCACATTTAGAGTTGATAAAAACATTGTTTGCGAGTGAATTTTGGCTTTTGTTTACATGAGTCTTTACATGAAGATGTTAGTAAAATTAGCATACCATTAGCATAACAGCTCAAACGCTGCTCCGGTTGGTGAATCAACACCACAATGAAGACGATAAATAAATAAAATCATACTTTATTAAAAACAAAACAGCTCCAGGCCACTTCACTCAAGAAAGTTCCAACCTTTTGTGCTTTTGAAATTCATATGAAAAGATAAGTGCTTTGTTTTAACTGATCTGCATTATGTTCCGATGTATTCTTCCTTGAGAAAGTGTGTGTTAAATTGTTACTTAAGTCCTCTGGGGATTCTATTTAAATTGGACATTGTTAAATGAATAGTAGACTTGCTCAGAGTGTGTAACTGTGTCATTATGTCTGGTTTATGCTTAACTCGTGTTGCAATTGGAGAGGAAGGTATTGAGTAAGTGACAGTTTCACAAGGCGCGCTGTAACAAATAGTCTTCCTCTATTGAAGTGAAGAGGGGCACGAGGGCCAACACAAAACACAGGTTGTAATAAATGTACTGTTGAGATAGAGAGGACATAAAGGACGACACCACAGTGACACAATGCACCCCCCTCCTGTCCCTCCACATAACCCCACCTTTTGTCCCCTCGCTGACTGCTCCATCGCCGACAAATTTGTTAACAAGCAAATTAGCCATGACGGGACAGCCTGCAGCAATCAATAACTCCAAGTAAACGTCTGTGGAAAAGAATGTTCCGGAGTCTACGATTTAAAACATACTATACATAGTGAATAAGTTAGCTCGCTTTGCTTGATATTTTTAACATTACTCCCTCTTCTTATTATTAACTATTTTGAAATGACCATGTTAAAACTAATTTAGAATCATCAAAAGTCTTGTTTTTGCCTCTAGCACACTGCTAGCACACTGACCAATTTGAATGATTTTGAATGAAATCCCTTCTACAATTAAATGAATTTCATTTTTTTATATTCAGTTTTTAAAATATACTATTTACAAATTATTTTGAAATTACCATGCTGACAGGTGCTAACAAGCAAATTAGCCATGACAGGACAGGCTGCGCCAATCAATAACTCCAATTAAAAAACTGGGGAAAAAACTTTAATACTTAAAACTTGATAAACTGTTAACTGCATATTTTCAAAATTACGCTTTTAAATATACTTTTTACTCCCAATTATATATTTACTCCCACTTCTACAAATTATTTTTGAAATGACCATGCTAAAAGCTACAATAGAATCATTTAAAAGGTGAAAATCTCGGCCTCTTGCTAGCTAGCACACTGACAAATTTATGCTAACAAGCAAATTAGCCACGACGAGACAGGCTGCTCCAATCAATAGCCCCAATAAAGCGCTGGAGTGTCTGCAATGTAAACGGCCGGGCCTCCCTGTCCCCAAGGCCGGCCCCACAATAACCTACAACTGAGCGGGACACAAAAGCTATCGACGGGAGGGAGAACGCTTCTATTTCCCCAGGCACCGCTCCTGTCACATCAAACTGGCTATTAGTCACAAACTGGCCCAGCCCCCGTCGTTTTCATTCTGCCCCCGCCACTTTCCCTTACCGGCCGCTCTCTGGGGGCAGCTTGTCGAGTTGAAAGTTGTGCCGCGGGCGTGAAGAGGACATCTGCTTCCAGTGTCGTGTGTGTGTGGAGTACAGGGCCTGAAAACAGGCACACTTTGGGGCTGTCAGCCCTGGTTATAGGGCCAGAGGAGGACCTGAGGTGAAGACCCTCCAACACATCACAAGCTAAAGAACTGAGTAGGACAAGGATGAACCTGTGAATTGATGCCAATTTGGTCATTTAGTCATCCCTGCGCATGAATTCTTAAATGTTCGGACAAATATATAATCTTAACACGGCTGATTGTTGCAACATTTACCTAAAAACCTACTAATATGTGAAACAATTTGAAATGTTTTTTCTACATCAGAGGCTTCCTACAACAATATATGCGCCTTTGAAAATCTTAGTCAACTACAATAATTGGATAAAATGGATTTACATTCTACGTAAAAGCCTGACTTGCTTGTCAAAGTGCAAAAGTACAAAGTTTAATCACATCTCACTGTTTGTAGTGCTAAAATGCATTTGAAGCCACAGCTGTCCTTGGATTTAGTGCCTAAGTGTGGCTACCAATCTGTGCCGTGCCATGTCATTTACACTCTGGAAGGAGGACGGACAAAAATGCACTACTACGAACTATGACTGAATCTACTACTAAAACGTGAAAATTGCCAGATACTCGGTGTGGGACGCTAACAGGTATCGCAGTACACCAACACTGTGAGGATGGGCTTCTGATTGTGTTGACAGAACTCATTTACTTCAAGCTGTGGGAAATATACCATGGGTTTATGAATAGATTAGTTTTGTTATCATCTACACCATTTATCCAACAAATAATAACCAAATAATAGTCCAATATATTATACAATCTTCATATAAAGACCAAGTCATTGTGGCTGCTTGTTTTCCCCCTAGATCTGTTGTTTCCCCAAATCTACACACAGTAAAGTAGGACATATTCAAAGAACAATGCAATTTAGATAATAATTCCTTTGTTTCTGTTAAGCAATATAATAATATGCATCGCAGTATTTCTGGTCACGGTTATCAAACCATGTAAATGTCATACCGTGCCATCCCTACAAAAACAAAGCAATGTTTAAGAGGGCAATGGTGGAGCTGGATGGATCCACAATGCACTTTTGAAACAGTGTCTGGTTTCACCAAATCTCCCCAACATTAGTTTTCATAATATTCATAACTAGTGTATTAGATTGTTTTGAACAATAAATTATAAAAGTCTTCATCAACATTGAACTGCAAAATTGCCAATCTAGTACTGAACATTAGACCAGGACAACCTAGTACCAAAAGGGTCTGAACCAGAACTGGCCCAAAATTAAACTAGAACTAACACTAACCCAGAATTAAAAGGACTAAACCAGGACTAAACGTATTTTTTAATAACAATAAGATTGTTTGGAACGTCTAATGAGGCCCGCAGGCCTTAAAGTGCATGAACGTTTTTTCTAATTACATTGTTTGGTGTGGTTGTCTCTGTTATATAATATTTATCATAGTTTTACATCAGTCTAGTGGCTGTGAAAGAAAAGTTGAAAAATTAAAGGAATGAAGGAAGCAGGGTTCTAAAAAGTTCCTCTGTGATGTCACCGATAATTAAGCGACAGTAAATCCAAAATGCAGGGACAATAGCCCTGTCCTAATAGGCCCTGTCCTAATACTTGCACTATGCACTACACATTTTCTGAAAGTGCATTCAATGCATAAGTGTACAAGAGCAAAGGGGAGGTATTGGGACAGTCTACAGTTTGTTGTGAATGAAAAACATCAGAGTAAAACAGCTGTCAGCGTCTTCCTAAACTGCAGTTAATTTCATCACAAAGCTACAGCTCAGTTTAGTTTGGATCATTTTCTCCCTAAACTGGTAAAATCATAAATAAATATGTGACTGTCCCTGTCCGGTTACCCTGCTTGGGCTCTTAACAAAGTGAAGAGAACCAAACGCTGCTGCCCCGGTACCAGCGACACCAAGGACCCCGGCACTGTTAGCCGAACCATACCGAAATGAGTCGCTATGGAGAGTGGTACGCCAACGCCACTAAAAACACATATCATTGCTGCTTTTAGACACTAGTTATATGTAGCTTTGCAAACTTTGTGAAATATTTCTACTTGGCCTTTATGAGATGACCAACTCAACCTGTAGACAGCCAAAGAACGCAAGAGATACTAGGGTGTTTTTATTGTATCGATGTGCGTCACACTTTCCTTTTATTTTTTTGGATGACATGTCCTAAACTCCCCAATCTTTAAATTCTTCTTTTATCATTACATTTTTTCACTCTTACTCACACTTCCAGCCTTCCTTCTCCCGTTGGCCGCAGCCAACTCCTCCTTTGTGCGTGACCGATCCGACGACATGGCTTTTCAGTGTTCGGCGTGCTGCCTTGTAAATTTCAATCAGTGTTTCTCTGCAGGGTGCCATGGTCCTCCTACACCCGCCCCTCCCTTCTAACACCCCCAACCCTCCACTAAACAGGTGTCACCCGCAGTCTGTCACAAATCCTTACCGCTCTATTAATTGCACCCGGTTAATGTTTAATGGGACCTTTTTGAAAACAAATGCGTGTTTAAGATGGACAGGCGTGCTGAGTTAGCGTGTGGTGTTGTAGCGTGGAACAAGGGGAAGTGTTCCATCACTGTTGGGGGGCGGGGGTGGGGGCCGAGGGGCTAACAAATGATTTGGGTAATTGAGTGGGACAGCGGAGTGAATTTAAGGGCTGTTTGATGAGGCTAACTAGCGCTGATTGGAAACACGAGGAGGGGCGACGGACAGCTTAATTGCCCCGACAGCAAAAACAAATCTCCCACGTGGCCACTCAAACAGTGATTGGAAACTAGACGGCAGCGCAAGGTTTAGAGATGGAAGTTAGCATGACGTTAGCAATTTAGCCATAATGCTGCTACAAATACTGTAGTACATTATCGATCAGTTGTTTATACAAAAAGTTGTATTAATCCACATATTCTCTGTGGTTTGCCTAATCAGAGCAGGCGATGTTGAGCTGCGATTGTCGGTATAAAGCTTTGTGCTCTGGGACAAATGGAACATTTATTGCATTAATAACGTATGTATGTAATAATTTAATGTAATGATTTCCCTAGCCCTCTCCCATCTAAGTTAACCAGTCCCGTGCTTGGCTTCCAAGATGTGAGGAGATCGGTTATGACCAACTACATGGAATAGACTCAAATGCATATACAAGTACAGGTTTAAACATGTGCTAAAAAGGTCGAGAAATAAACTACATTGCCAGTGAAATCATTCTTTGATTTCACTGGCAATGTACCCCAGATGTAGCCCAGATTTCCATGGACTTTGCTGTCAGATTGAGCAGAGAAGCAGTTCAAACCAGGATTAAAAAAATCCACTGCTGTACTTTTATATTCACCTAATGATGTCACAAGGTGGAATCGAGCATTTTGAGCTCTGGAGAGAAATATGTATGTGTATGTATGTCTATATTCGTTTGGCACCTGGCAACCACAATTTCTCCAGTAGGCCTGTGATGTACACTTTGATAATGTGTTATAAAATACTGTGGTATTTTTCCAACATGATTCAGAGATTGTGTGATCTTCTAATGAGACATACATTTTCCCATTCTTCATCTGTCCTGATGAAAAAAAAGAGATTAATAATACATTCATATAGTTAAGGTATTATTCCTCTTCAGCATTTTGAAATAAATGGTTTTATGAATATATAAATAAAATACATAATTTCGTGGTTCTTCCTGTCCCTTTCCTCCACTCCCCCTCTCTCCTCACCCTTTCCTACAGTCCATCCTCTTCTCCTTTCTCTCTAATCTTTTATCTTTCCCTCTCTCATTATTCCTCCTCTTCCTTCTCCTTCCTCCCCATCTCTCCTTCTCTCTCACACCCCTCCCCCTTCTATCTTTTTTAGATCCGACAGGAAACAGCCCACCCTCACACTCTTTTGTGTTGGTAGGTTCTCCATGGGATCTCGATCGATCGTCCATCAGTGAGTCCAGAGGAGCTGTGGCGGTCCTTCATTATGGACAGACCCTCACCATAGTGCGCTTCAGGCTTTTCTCTAACCTCCTTAGATCAAACTGCATGTCCTTTCATAAAGCGACCAGGAATTCAAGCAAAACAATACTTATGAAAGTATTGGTCACCTTTAGCCAAACCCACACAGATTTGTTTTTTTCAGTGATACTGAACGTTTTTCAGTCCATGTGATGTTTATTTTCCGCTTTCTTTTTTCCTCATAAGCAGCCATATTTGTGTTTTTGTTCTGACACAAATTTTCCTTACGAATAACTACGTAACAATACAAAAAAACTGTTATTGAACCAGTGCTAAATAACTGTCATGTCTGAAATGGAGCAAAGGATCATGTTTTGTTTTCATATTACATTAACATGCATTCAATAAATTTATGTTTTAGGTTTGTACTATTTTAGATGTATGTGATTACACTGCTTTTCTTTGTACTAGCTAAATCATCTGTCAGCAGAGTAAGACAATTCCGTAAAGTCAAATGAATAATTGTTCACTAGCAGGTAATTTGATCTGAAATATCTTTCGAGATTGTAGACCTTTTCGCAGTGTAGTCATATTTGAAAGCCATGACTCCAACGCTACAACTGTGGATAGAGAGAGAATTATTCCGGCCTATCCCACGGCAGAGATCCACAACTTATTAGACGCGTTGCTGGAATACCCTATTAGTACTGAAGCCGGCGCTGGGGGGAACGGGGCTTTACTTTAAATTGAGGAAGTGCCAACGCACATTTATTGGCTCTAATGTGCTACAGCCGCCCTCGTCACAATATGGCGCTGGGCTTGGGGAACATAATAACCTTTTTAAGGCGGCAGGCGCGTGCAGACGCCTCACACAATGAAGACTTCACAGTGAGCGGGCGAGAAAACGAGACCGTGCCCCCGGTGAACATAATCTGTTGTTATTATGCTGTTAATTCGTTTCATTCCACGCTCTGAGCAGCACACAGTGATCCCGTGTGAAGGCCCTGTGTGCAGGCCCCAAGCAAATACTACACAGGTATAATCCAGTGGTTCTCAAACCTTTCACACCAAATACCACCAAAATAGAATTTTGCCTTCTGAGTACAGCAAGATCTAAACTGGGTCCAAAACAGGACTATACTACGTCTAACCTAGGACAGAACCAGGTCTAAAATAGGACTACATCAACCCTATAAAAGTTCAAGGACTGAGCCAAAGGTGAAAAATATGTATAAATAACGATTGATTAGTCGATTAGTCAAACTAATATTTTTGTTGTAAATTTAGATTTTCATTTTTTAAAAACTAAATAAAGGTTGAAATATGATGACTGAAGGCTTCAAGATAGAGCATCTTTACAAATAAAGTGCACTATTGGTTAAAATCTAATTTTGTTTAAAAAATGCTTACTTTTTTTGTACTTTTTTATGTGTTTATGTGTAGTCCAGATAACGATTACGATTATCAAAAGTAATGGTTGCGGCCCTATTCCAAATCAAACATAGACTCATCCTGAGTCCCTACTGAAGCGCCTATATTTGTATTAACTAATCTGAGTTTGACTTTTTCTTGTATTTTTTGTGTGTATATTTACGTAGGAAATAAATAATTCCTGTCAACAAAATCTAGAGATTGTGTCTCAAGGTTTTGGCTCCTGATTTTGTTGCCCGTAGGTTTTATTAGACAGGAGAGTATGATATGGGGGGTGAGAGAGAGGGCAGGACAGGAGGTAAATTGTTGGAGTCAGGATTCAAACTCACGACACTGTGGCTGGCTGCACATGGAGCCTGGCATGTGTGCTGTGCCTTAACCGCTGGACCACCGGGCAGCACGGGTCCTGGAATTTTGATCCGGAGCATCAAACAAAGGATACTCCAGCTGATGTTCAGCATTTACATTATCAATACTGAATTATTGGTTGACATGTGTATAAAAAGACTTACTCAAAGCACTGACAAATAATAGCCAATATAAGTATTCCACATGTCAAAAGAACTCCTCCTGTATACATATACATTTATTTAATTTGTTTATTTTAATATTTCAACTAACCAGACATAGGGCTATATTTTGCCCCCGGAGGTAGCGTTAACTTTGGCACAGCATATGAGGTAAAGCAACATGAGGGCGTGGTCTGGTGTATTCTGTGAATGGCTAGAATCGTAATTAATAAACTTTCAAGCTAGCGTTAATAATAGATTGGGAATGTATTTGAGTTTTCGATATTTTCCTCAAGCATAAATGACCAATTTTAACCTGTGTGGGTTTTATATTCGAGGAGAGAGTGGTGCAGATGAGGGGAAACTCAGCCTCTTTATGCCAGCGTTAAGGTCAAGAAGGTGGCAAAATAGCGCCCTGGCCCCGCCCCCTGAAATATGTTTACAAATATGACACTATACAAATTTTACTGCCGCATTTGTCCTGTAAAATGGTTGTTGCTTTTTTTTGTAAAGGGGCAGCAGTGTATCTTAATGAATACTTAAAACAATGTAAATACGCCAGATTATAGCCTTCGGTTAATTTCACGTATCCCTGTGTTGCCCTGATTTGTATTGCACTAAATCCAATTGCATAATCCTATACTGCACTAGTTGAAATTGCACACTTTCACATTGCTTGGCTAGTGCACTGATTCCCATGGTGTTTTTTAAGGTGGTTTAGTAGAGAAAATGAGCGTTGCACATGTACAACTTTGAAACCCGTTTTAGCGCCCACGTGATCACATAATCTGCTGACACAGAGCTCTGGTGGTCTGAGGAAGCGGCTGCACGAGGTAGGCCCATCGACCCACACATTGATTAACAGATTGGAATTATTAACTGGGGGATGATCCGTCCCAGGCCGCCCTGTCGTTTCCATGACGCCTCATTTCACAGACTGAGCACGGGGCAGCCCTTCCCTCTCTCGCTCTCATTAGCATTCTAATTAAGAGGCCATCAGATAATGATCAATCTGAGCACTCAGGCAGGACAGGAGCTGCATGCAGAGGGCTTCCTTTACATATGCAACAAATGGCTCAAACAACTCGAATCAATAATATAATATCAGCAGCACAAAACAGTTTTCTAAAGTTCTTATTTCAGAGATAGATCATACTAATATTTCATCTGACAGTAATTTATTATCAAATTACATACTGTAGGCCTTAACAAATTTCTCATAAAAGAGTTCTACGTGTGCAAGTATTTTTTATTAAATCAAAAAGTCTGGAATTGATGGTCTTTTATGATTACTTAATAATTTGATCTTCAGTCATTTGTCCCCATCTGGCCAATCATTGTTTTAGACATTTTAAATTTAATTTTGTGAATACAGTTCCACATAGTTCCTTCTAAACTCATCCTACTGTGTTTCATACCTGTCATAATAAATACATTTAGATAAACATTTAGCAAAGTATTACATGTGTTGAGAGACTTGAGATTATTGTCACATTTTGCATTTGGCACACGTAATGCTACAGATTTTTTTCTGTAACTTCACTTTTTTAAACAGTTATTACATAAGATACAGGAATGTTTATTCATATCTGTATTGGGGTGAATCTTGAGAATACTTTAGTGGCATCCATCCATTTTCTTCCGCTTTATCCGGGCAAAACCTCTTTTTTGTAACATTACACACTCACTCAGAGAAATGTTTTAATCATTAGTTGCAGGAAGAGTGTTAAGAGTTGGGAGAACAGCACAAAACAGTTGCTGGATCCCTCCCACTACACACCTTATAATTCTCAGCTAGATAACAAAATGTTTCCCTGATTTCCCTTTACCCTCCCAAATAAAGAGATATCGGAATGCGTGTCCCAAACAATAAAATCTACCGATATAGCCTCACTGCATTGCTTCATGAAACAGCTATACATAATGCCCATTTCCCTCCTACAGCCACCGTATCGTGACCGCTGAGGCCAATGCTCTGGCACAATTATGTAGAATCCTATTGGCTTTGATTTAGGAACCATCATCCAGGCTGCGGGGCCGACGCGGGGAGCCGGCGCGAGGAGTGGAGCGCCATTGATTGAATTTTATGTGCTGAGATCTTAACGCGGCAGAATTTACAACCCGGAGAATAATAATGTCATATAAAAACTGACAGCATCGCCATTCATCGCCATGACTCCGCTGTCTACACACCCTCGCAGCCAATCCAACTCCAAATGTTTGTCTTATTTTTTTTACCAAGTGGAACATTTGTGCGTAGAAAATCAATATTAATTCATAAAACATACATGGCATACACAATTTTATTTTCTCTATATAAAATAGATATAAAGAAACAATTTATTTATTTGTTCTAAAGCCAGCTAAGCTCACAGTACTATAACTTTGTATACTTTGTATAAGTAGAGACTAAAAATACAAAATTATAAATGCATACATTGTCAAGCCATTACATGTATGATTATGCAATAAACGACTGAAAAATGACAACAAACAACAATAAAAGAGCAAAAGTGGTGCCTTGATGAACACCATCAGTTCTTTTGTGTTTATATCTATATCGTACAACATTCTACAGGCAATATTTATTTCATGTTGGGGGACATGTAAATTCATATTGCTAAAATGCACTTTTCTTTTATATACCTACAGTGAGTTTTGGGTCTGGTCATTGATAGAAATGATCAGTTTCAGCATTTTGAAATGTATCTTTTAGATAATTCAATGGAAAGTACAATGTAATCAATATGGGAAAAGTGGCTCTTGGCCCGCATCGGGGAGTACAACATTCTGGAATCTGAAACCAACCAATAGGCATCTATTAAAGGTGCCTGAAACGTTCCACTGTACGGCATTAAACATATTTATCTTACATGCATACAGCAATATATTTTATTGTGTAAAATAAACCAAAAATACATGCATCTAGGATTTTATTTTCTTACATATTTCACATACCTAAAATCACAATGAATTACCCATTAACATTTTGATTTATGAGAATAGAAAAGGGCTGGGTCATTACTTTTTCTTACATTTAGCGACCACGTCGACATCCACCAGCTTGTCCAAATGTCACATTGCACAAGCTTAATTAAAACCTGTCTCTAAAATAATCACACTAAACCGCAAACTCTTATTGAATTTCGTCCATCTGCCTAAGGCCAAGTTGGGACCGTTCAATTTTAGCCTGAGGAGGACACGCCATTAGGACGAATCTTCCAAATGCGTCTGCCTCGGATTGCCCCAAGAAACCATTACAGCTTTCCAAGTGGACACAGGGAGACACATATTTCCCCCCACCACCACCATCGCACATTTTCAGCAAAACGCAATTTACATGAGTTGAAGCGAGGTGACAGGTAGCAATCAGCTTGGGGAATAGGGTTAGCGGATGACGGCTGCTAGCATATTACAACGTGCCATCCGCAGCCTTCAGATTGCATACACCAGGCCACGACCTTGCGACCCTAGCCCGTATGAACCAATTGCCCCAAGTATAATTATGTGAAATAATCTTTTGGAGTTTGATTCAGAGGTGATAGGCAGGGACCACCACTTCTAATTTATTTTTTTAAAGGGGTAAAGGGGGGGCTAGTTAGCAAACACGCTAAAGGGCTCGTCTGGTAAGTGAATTGCTCAAAGTGCGAGGGGTCAGGTTCATACATTTGCTAAGTGAGTCTGCGTGTCGCTCACCTTCGTGTTGGGTGCCGGATAGGCGCTGGGAGAATGTCATTACGGGTTGATGATGTTTTATTGATAGTGGCATCGGAGGCGGCGGCCATCTTGGAGCTGTCAAAATATCATTGCTTTGTTTAGGTCTGGTTAAATTTTAATGATTGGGCTGTGACAGGCAGCGGGCCACTGCTAGAGCTTGAGTGGAGATGACATGTCACTTACAGACACCACCAGTTGCATCATGTGTGAGAGGAAAACATGCTCTGTTTTTATGCTAATAGCGTATTGAAACATACGTTCTAACAAATTATTAATAAATATAACCGCTTATGTTGGTTTGTGAATTTATATGAAGGAATAAATGTTTTTTAGCATAGAATCAAATAAATACTAGTTATGGGATGAATGCACTGACAATGTATTTAGTTACAAAACTGAGAATACCTGAATTTAAAAGAATTTTGTAGTATTCTGTTACATGGCTCAATCAGAGTACTGTATTCTGAATACTCAGAATACCTTCACATGTAAGTACAAATGACAGGTTGGACTGCTTATTTCACAAGAACACAATTGAATTTTATTTCATACTTGTTGAGTTATTTTTTTCAATTCCTTTTTTATCTTTTTTTGTAAAGTTTTATATTTTGAGTGCTGATTGGACATGAGCAGCAAATGAGATATTGGTAGAGGTAATTTCGTAACTGTTACCTAGTAACCAAGAGCCAAAGCTAATCCAATTTACACAATAGTAATGCAACAACAACAGTGGTATAAAAATACACAACATCTGTTGTTGTGATTTTGGGAGTTACAAAAATAAATTGAATTGAAATGTTTCCTCTATTTGCCACTTGACGTAAATCTACTACACAAAACAAATAATTAATTAGAACATGAAAAAAACTGTCATATGCACTTTTGGTTGCATTGTAGTGTAAAGACAAAAGAATAATACAGCATTATGTTTATTGCACCATTTGCTCTGCATTCATGTATCGCTGATTAGAGACAGAATTGCACATACAAGAGCTGTGTTTTTCAATGTTCTTACTAATTTTCAGTTTGAAACTTAAATTACAAGATGAAGTACAACCATGTATTACTTTGATTTTAAGAAGCTAACTGTTTTCTGAATGAAAGAGTAACTCTACCGAAACACAGCATATTTTTGGTATACAGTATGTATGCAAGGCAAGGCAAGGCAAGTTTATTTGTACAGCACATTTCATACACAAGGCAATTCATTCAAATCAAGAAATTACAGAAACAGAAATACAATACAATTAACTAAATAAAAAAAACACCTAGCCACAAAGGGTAACGTGTTTTCGGAGTCCAACTCCTTTTAAATCCTTTTTAAATCAGTCCACTTGATTGTACGTACTTTTACACGTCGAATGTGTTTCGGAGTCCAACTCCCTTTTAAATCAATCCAACTGATTGTACGTACTTTTACACGTCTAACGTGTTTTGGAGTCCAAAGAAAAATCCTTTCAGTCATATGCGCAGCTAAACAAAACTGTTTTTAGCTTAGATTTGAACATTGTCAGAGTAGAAGCCTGTCTCACATCTTCAGGAAGACTGTTCCGGATTTTAGCTGCATAAAACTGAAACGCAGATTCCCCATGTTTAGTCCTGACTGACTGAAGTATGCAGTTACCTTCAAACACTGAATGTAGATATACTAAATTTAACCTGTCCGTGCACCCTTGTGCGCCCTTTTGTTGCTAGTCTGTCCTCCGACTCCGGACTGATTGGAGAAAGCGATCCCTCTGCTATGCCGCTACCACAGCATGGAAAGCAGTCTGAACTGAAGTGTCTGAGACGGTGTCACTGAGGGGTTTTCGCTCCATAAAATATAAATAATAATAATAATAATAATAACAAAGAGCATAAAAAATACAGTTCTGTTTTTAATATTTAGACTGAACCTTGTTTATTTTAAATCTGTAAATGTAAATTATGTGCGATGTAAATTTTACACTTTGGCCCTTGTAACCCCTGTAAAAGGTCTCGATCTCAATAGGTTCTTACCTGGTTAAACAAAAGGTTAGTCATTTTTTTTTTATAAATGACCTCTAGACATTCCAAAATAGTTCGGATTTACAAATAGATGTCGGAAAAGTCTAAATAATACAATAATATATATATTTTAACTGTTCAAACAACTTTTTAGATACAAATAAAAGTTTAATGCTTTTGATTTAATAACAATATGTAGGTATAAGTTAATATCAACTCTGGGATAGCTGTTTAATGCTAGAAGAAACTGAGAACAGACATAAAATAATAACAATATTTGTTCCAAATAAATACTACTACTAAGGCTGAGCAAAATAATATGTCTGTTTGCCGTAACCCGACCAACCCGCTATGAAACTAGCCGACTGATAAAAAAATATCAGCATTTTGTTGAATTGTTTTGTTTTTCAATTATTTCGCCGACTCACCGACCGGTCTTTCCTGAACCACCATGTCGAATATTTTTATCACACTTGTAAACCTGTCTTTCATCTCAAAGAACTGATAACGAACCGTGTCACACATGCATCTGTTACAAAACAGATCACAAGTAGGAGTTGTCATAAGTTGGTTTGCCTTTGTCGACACCACTGACATGTCCATAGTAATGTCACCCTCTGTCAGGGTGTGAAACTTGACTTACGCAAATGCATTCTGGGATTGAAAAACGCCCAGCAGCGTCATCACAACAAACTTGGCGGCGCCCGTGTCCCCCGCATGTTCCCCTGCCTTAGCTACCAAAATAAAGGATAGCGGCATACAAAAGGTCTATTGAAATATCTTAAAATCGTGAGATTTAGTCTCCCGATCGGGTTGATAGAGACGTTTTCTGTCATTGACTGTTGAAGCCTGACCCCTGGTGGTCACTCTGAGTCAAAAAATTACAAAATTTTGATTTTTTTTTTTGCCTTCAAAGTAAAAAAAATAAGAATTTGCCTACCGTCCGACCCAGATGAAAAATGTTGACTCGGGTTACAGCAAACAGACAATTTATTTGGGGTAGCCTATTACATATACATTTTCTGCTATATGTCAGTTCCTGTCAACCAAACTGCCTTGCAACTTCGCATCTTTACCCAAACCACCAGCTTTGTGCTAACAGCTACATTTCTGTTTTCTTTACACTGTTGTCTGATCTTAACCTTGGCCCATTTATCAGAAATCATGAAGTTAACCCAGCAGAGTGCGGCGTCCATCTCGCCTGGCAGCTCCTCGTCCGGGCCTGACCTTAATCATGGGGTCCCATCAGAGAAGCAGTGACCCTGGCCTTCCCCCCGGGGACCCCGCTCATTCACGCTCCCGCCCCGACCTCCGCTGCACATTTAGAGCCTTAATGGGGAGGCGCCTGCTCAGCCACCCATTTCATTGGAGCCCACCTCGCCGCCGCCGCTGCTTCACACATGGTTCCACACAGCCCCGTGAGCAGGCACACATCACAGCAGGGGGTACACTTTTTTACACATGTCGCTGTCACACACATAAAGCGCTAAAGCCTGTAGGCCCCAATGCTATGGTCACACTTGTTACAATTTGCATACGATGTTTTAATTTACTGATTTGTTTAGCGGAATGTATGGAATGGAAAGCTGGATTTTGTGCGGTAATACATATATATGTTTTCCAAATCCATTTATTTGATTAAAGTGCAAAATATATTGACATCTTGATAATATATATATATATATATATATATATATATATATATATATTTTTTTTTTTTTTAAAGCTAAATGCCAAATAAAATATATTAAAAAAAAAACGTTACAATATTGATTCAAATGCAATAAAAAAATATAAATATATATTGATGTCAAGGATAGCAGTTGAGACTGTGGGTATGGCCCTCCATACCCAGCCTTGGCTAATATGAATGTACATTTTTGTCAGTCAGCTTCAGGGCAGCTGTAGCTTCAGTAAATAACAAATATGGAAATATGTCCATACACTTTTGACATGCCTGTCATATAGTACAAAGCATTGAATAAAGAATATTAAATTGTACCATTACTAATGGAAAAGTATATATATATATATATATATATATATATATATATATATATATATATATATATATATATAATTCTTAAAATACACAGGAGCCAAAATTTTGCCCTGAGGAACACCATAATTAAAAGTAATTATATTGAGTCTAATTAAGTCTAATTCAACTAAATGTATGTCTGTTATTCCAATGTATTTGACTGTGACATGAATTTCAATGTAATTACAATTAAATGTAAAGTTATTTGCCATTAGTATATTTATTCTATATAGTGATAATTTCACAGAAACAAATTGGTCTACAATTTTTGTTAAGTTTCTTAACCAAGACTTTTGACAGACACTGGTTTATCGCAGCCAAGCGTCAGTTCCCTGCCTCTCTGCAGTTCGAGCAGTTTGTAAAGGGCAAAAAATAAATCAATTCCAGGCTGACAAATGTAAATAAGGTCTTATCGGGCCAGCAGCGACGCATCGACAGCATCAAGCCGGCAAATGTTCCACTCGCTTGCCTGTCATTTAACTACATCAGCATGGAGCGCTTCATATTCAGCCCCAGCGTACATGTGAGTGCGTGGGTATGTGTGCGCGTGTTTGCCTGTGGTCGGCATCACTTTACATTTATTGAAATAAGCAGCTCTCCCCGAGGGCTGTGAGGCCTGCAGCCATCCCAGCCTTGATCGACTTGGTGGGATTAAAGGCGGCGTGTCCCCAGTGGTCCCCCGGAGGTGACCCAGGCACACACAAGGTTCAGCGGGGGCCGAAGGGTGAGCTCTCGTGGGCACAGATTAGGGGCCCCCCCTCTCCCCCCGGACACATGAAAGTGCTCTGTTTGAGGGGAACACACGTGGGGCCAGACGCAGCAGTTTGTTCGCCCAGCGATCCAATTAAGAAGTGTCAATGTGACGGGGACTCACAGAGACAGAAAACAACTGTGAGGAGAGAATGGGAAGAGGCAGGTTCACTGGAACTTGGGATCAATACAATTTCAAATAACAATGTTAAATAACAATATATTGATATCATGAAAAAAATAATATTCTTTACAACTATACAACACAAATCCTCACCTGTGCTGCTCATAGGAAGGAAATACATGACTTACAGTTGCTGTCATTGTTGATGACGCACAGGGATACTATAGCAGGTACAGTCTTGTCACAACTACTTGCTTTAGAGCTCGAGATTGAACACAAAACACAACACAGCACATGCATGAGTAATAGAGCTATATTAACAAAACAATATTCAAAATGATTAGTGGAACAACATGATCAGCTGCAAGATCACTACTGGTAAATACATTTATCACACTATAGTGTCATAATACTTTTGAACCGATGCTACGTTAAATAGTATGTGTCTTAAACTCTCAAAACTGAAAATGTTTTGAGGTGTGAGAAAACAATCCCTAGCTCATCCTGGACTAGTCCTTCACAGAAGAACTCTGATTGAAGACTTTAACTTCCTCTGGTTGATGGACGAACACTGAACTTGAATCCTGCTACCTCACAGAAGATCATGCCAGATGTCTTACATAACCTGGATTAGCTGCAGTTATGGACTTTGACTGGTCCTTGGTCTGAATGTTTCTGTTCCCAAATCATGAGTGTTAGAATGTCAAAATATGTCCTCATAGCAAACACAAGTATTGTGAGCTGTCTATAAATCGTTTTATTATACTTTTTTTTTCCAACTCAAGCACTGCCATCTTAGTCTACCTACTATCTTATGGCAAACTACAATCCCCCCCCAAAAAATTAATACAAATTATATTCCGGTATATCATATTACAACTGTATAAACCTTTGATTATAATGTTAAGACAAATCTACCTTGAATGGGTTATAATGGGCTATAATTAACATTAAAAGTGACATGGTATGATTTCACAAGCTACATATTTTTCACTAACACAAAGGTATAATGACTGATTTGAAGACTTTATAAAGCAACTGTTTGCATCGGTGCGTTTCAGAATTGCTGCTCCTAATCTGTACCTAAGGCCCCTAATTGCACCAAGAAAGGCAAAAGTGTGTGTTGCAACAATGTCTCGTATTCGGGTCGGGCAGACAGGGATATCGGAGTCTGTTTGGAAATGTTCAACCCGCAATTAAGCTTTCAGATTTTAATTGCTTCTTTTGTTTTGTTTAAGCCTCGTTTGCCTTTGAAGCTACAATTAAGCGGCCGCTCCCTTATTTTTAATACTTTTGGAGTTTCCCACCAGGATTGGCAGAAATGCGTTGGCTACATTTGAAGGCGTACACTGGAATTTTTTTTTTTTACTATTGACTGATTTTAGGATGAGTTAATTCAAGTTGTTTTGACCCATTTATAAAGCCTGGGTTATTTGATCTGTTTAAAGTTTGTATTTGGTGCAAATATTAGTTTTTTTCTTATATCTTAAAGAGATGTCATTACATAATAAAAACAATATTGAACAATAATATTTCAAAGTATTCTTCTCCAAAACGTGAGCACGACATTTATTAATGCAGAAAGAATAAGACGGCAATTTAAATGTTAAATAAAATCAACATTGTAGGCTATTATATGTATTTCGTCCAATCCCAACAAACTGAGCAAACCAGACGAAAACCTAAACTCAAACAGCTCAAAATCGTATCGAATAAAATGTCTGTAACTGGCTCAGATACATCTTTGTGTTGCGTAAAAGTGCGTAAAAACACTACAATGGGCCGTGCAGCTAATCTAATATCAAAGAAACAGTGAGGGCGAGAGTGGGTGCCCCTGTCGGGTTCCACAATAGAATTGACTCCTTAAGTCGTCAAGTGGCTATCTGGCCTCGGAGTGGTCTCATCATGGTGTTCATCAGCACACAAGCCCACCTCGTCCGCCGCGCCGCTGGAGAGGCAAAATAATTGGATTCTTTCCCACAAATAACGCCTTCACCCCAGAGCTTAATTAACTGGATGGAGCAGTCCATTCTGGCTCCACTCTGCAGCCACACTAGGCCAGCTGTTATTGCCCACTGGCCTTTATTACCATGCGGCTGCCATAATATAGGTTATTAGGGCAAGTTGTTGGGAAGATTGGTCTTTCTTTTTTTTTCAGCAGTGCCTAGTTAGACAGATCGACAGAG
Source organism: Eucyclogobius newberryi (assembly GCF_026437365.1). Lineage (NCBI taxonomy): Eukaryota > Metazoa > Chordata > Actinopteri > Gobiiformes > Gobiidae > Eucyclogobius > Eucyclogobius newberryi. The sequence continues at coordinate 7,504,499 of NW_027315735.1, forward strand.
TAAGATTCTGCGATGAGCTGTACAGAAATGTTAAGACTTTAGAGATGAGGATTTTGCCCACCATGCAGCTGTACAATTAGCTATTGTATTACCTTTAATTTCAGGTTTATGTTATTTCTGTTTAACACATTGTTGTTTAATAAACTCTACATATTGACCAAACATAAATACTATGTCCTTATACAAGCATTCTTTATCTTCTACGGTACATGTTCTGAGGTCCTTTTCTTGGAAGGTTTTTGTTTTGAAAAATGTATCAATTGTATCTTTAAAATCCCTGTGAGTGAGTGTGAGTGATTTTGTTCTGGTACATAGAGGAAACAAAGGCAAATACAGACAAATACTGTAAAAGAACAGAAAAGAGAAAGAAAGAAAACTATGAAAAAGAGGTTTCAATCTCGGTCTTACTTGGTTAAATAAAGGTTAATAAAAAAACAATGGCTTGTCAGAAATTTACATTTATATTGTTAGATCAAGTATGAATTCTCCAAGTAGAAAGATAATGTGAAGTTCCCGATGAAAAAAATACAATAAAAGGCAAATGCCCACACGCCATTATTCTATTGGAAATACAAGGAAAATATTTGACACACACACACACACGCACGCACGCGCACACACACACACACACACACACACACACACACACGGTAAAACATAAAACTCTTCTTTATCTTGTTTCGTAAAAAGCTTTCCCACTCACTTTTTCAACAGTAACATGACGCAAACGACCATCCCCGCGTGAAATACAACCATCTTTATAACACCCATAGTCCTTTTGGGTGTCGCCATTCTTTGGGAAAACAGTAGTGACAGTAGTCAATAAACTAACACAGAACGGCTTTGACAAAGTGCCAGCGCAAACACGGTAAAACTCTGCAATCCATCACAGGTCAGCCCACACTTCTCACTATTGGTCAACGCATTAACTGTAAAAAAAAACAGCCATTTCACGGGATATTGTTGTGGTTGTGGATTTAACAGGCTTACTTTACTAGCATGGCTGTTTTCTTTATGGTATTCTGTGTCCAATCCACCCACCAGGCCCTTAGTGTCATCGAACAGATTACACATCCTTCGTGATTCCTAAGGGTGTTTTTTGGAGGTGGAAGTGCCATTTTCTTTGTCATAGATTGTTTTTTTTAGATTAATTGGGTTAGAATATTTGTACTTGTTAAATTATCTGCTTGCGAGTTTTGGTGTTTGAGTGTTATTCTTACTACACGATTGATCAATAATTTCACTTTTAATTGTTGTGAATATCTACAAGAAACAATGTGTGTCCAAAGCAACACTGACAAAAAAAAAAAAAAAAGGCATATGGGAAATAATTAAATTGAGAAAAGTCGTGCAGTTGCGGCTCGATTCGCGATGTAGCCAACATTGCACGTTTAAACATGTTAAACACATTCAGTTTGCTCGACTAATACAAGAATCAGACGTGTTTCTACATGTGGATGTAGATGACTAAAATACAGAAATGATTTGTTTTCTACAAAACACTTTAAACTAAGGTTAATTTGTAAAATATGAATCTAAGCACTATGTATTTGTTTATGCAGTTACAACGTATGTACTAGCATTTGTAGATGGATTATAATGTATTATAAATGTTAATAAGCTGTTAGCAAAAAGATGTGCGTGAAAATGTTTTTGGTTAGTTTTCTCTGTCAACACAAATGCATTTTTCTCCCACAGAGACATAAAGATCATCCTTTAAAGAAGCTCATACACACATCAAACTATATGAATCATAATTGTTGATATCTCATTCAAATCTCTAAAATTTTATTTGAATTTATTCGTACATTTTCAGTACAATTTTGATTACTCAAAAACGAAATAAGATATCCAAAAATATCCACATTTTTGTATCTAATATGACAACCAAATTCAGTAAAATATTTAATCCTGGCTTTGTCCATTTTCCAGATTTGGATGTGGAATTTCTTTTTTTTTTTTTTTTTACAGAATAAAACATCTTTCATGAAACACTTGTACATGTAGATACATTTAAGATTTTGTTTCCTATTCACCTGCACCTCCAAGAGATAAATGCTTGTAATTATTCATGCTTGTATTAAAATAAATAAATAAAAAAAACAGTATTGTTCCTGATTTGATTTATAATTAAAAAACAATCAAATTAATTGTGCAAAAAGCGTGTTATTGTCGTGACTGTGGATTTAACTGGTGTACTTTATTACTGTGGCTGTTACTTTATGGCCTTGTATATCCGATCCACCCACCAGGCCCTCCTAGGTGCCACTGTCCATACAATACATCTTCCATGGGTCCTTAGGGTGCACACTGGAGGAGTTGTTGCCGTTTTTGCCGTCACCGTCGCCCCACACTCGGGTCTCTAAAGCTCTGTTTGTTGTCCCGTTCCCCCTTCTTTATCTCCCCAAGGAGTAGGCTCATTTTAATATAAATAGAAGGCTTCATCATGCAGTGGCAGAAACTTCCCATGTTGCATTGCAGCAGTGGCATTAGCGGCAGAAGGACGAGGAGCAGCGAGAGGAGGGGAAAAGAGGAAGGCAAATGCATATGTTTGTCTTTGGGGTTTCGGATGTTTTGTCAAAGAAGCAGAAAAGAAGAAATTGATTTATGTTAAAGGGCAAATAATAAAGCAATATGACATTCTTACTGGTGCGATGCTGGGAAAGAAAATAATTGGAATTGACAGGACTGATTTTTATCTGGTGTTAGCTGTATTTTATTTTATTATTTGTATTTTGAAGGCTCAGCTTGAGAAAAAAGGTGATATTATCCTAATACAATTTTTATTAGGATGAAGTGGTTGAAGAAGTACACTATTTTGTTGCTTGAGGGACAAAAAATACTTAAATGAAATAAATACATAAGTGAAATAATCTACTTAAGTCAAGCGTTGAAGAACATTTTTTTTCACACAGATTTTTAGAGATCGTGATAAATAATTGTGCTGGTTTTGGTCAACAAAAGCTACTGAATCAATAACGTTGATTAATAAAGTGTCCTGTCATTTGTGTTTTTTTATTTTTGTTTGCGCTTAAAACTTTGAGGCAACATGAACGTCTCAAACCTTAAAGAGACTTACTTTACTTTTCAGTCCAGGTCAAACATATAGTGCAGTAGAACGTACAGATACCTATCAGACGTAGTGAAGTAAAAGTAAAAAGAATCCACTGTAAAATGTACTTGAGTTAAGTACAGATACTTAAACATTGTTGGTACTTTTCACCAGAGAGAAAGAATACAGGTAAATATACTCAGTTGAAGCTTACTGAACTGAATTATTTTTTATTTTAAAACAAAATATGCTTTTCAGCGCAAAAACAAGATAAGAAGTTGGTTTTATTAATTTTTTACTTTAAAAGTCGGTGCTATTTTTTTCTATTTATATAAATGTTTATTACCAATACTACCATTGAAATTATAATTAAATTCCAATAGTTTACAAGTAATTACATGATTTATACCTTTGAACTGCGTACAAAAATGCAGTTTGCTATATTTTGAAACAGAAACATCACTGGCATTACCAAAAGAATCAAGCACAATCCACTTTTCATTTTCATTTTCTATTTACAACTACTTTGGATATCTTCTTTGTCATTTGTGACCCAAGGAAATTCTCCCAATCTGTTTTTGCTTTGACTCGAGATGAATGCTTCTGCTAGTGCGAACAGTTGCAACTCTTGACAGCCAAAAGTGGAATTACGCCTGCAAGTGACTTGATACGGACTACAAATTGGGCTTCTCTTAAACATAAGCTGGAGCAGTGATCAATCGGGCGCTGTCGGAGTGCCAGCAGGCCTCCGCAGACAGGCAGGATTTAGCCACTAACTGATGGGCGAGCTGCAACTCTTGGGAGAATTTTCCACTGCTTTATGTGTCGGACCCAAACAGCTACATCCGAGATCTGAAAGAAATTGCTCCTTCCTTCTCCAAACTAGTTAGCTTGTGCGGCAGCTAACTCTAATCATCAGACGTGCACAGCTGTATCTTGAATACCGCAGGGATCAGTCAACGAAAGGATGTTTGCCTCTGTAGTGGCAGAAAAAAAAGGCAGCGGAAAAAGGCCGGCGGGGGCGAGGACACAGCCCGAGGCGCTAGCTAGCCAACGCCAACTTGTGCCGGACACCTAAATCCGGCACCGTTGACTAATTGTGCTTCAGCTGGAGGCCGCCGGACCCTTCTCGGCTAACAAGAAAGCACTAGAGGTCTTCATTTAGCTATCAAGGCGACCATCCCCGGGGGAAGGTTTTTTCCAGTGCAGCTGCTATCCTCGCTCCTTCTCCCAATCAACACATCAAACGGCCAGGCCCGATCAAACTCCCCCCCCTACACACACGCACACACACACACGCGCACACACACACACACACACACACACACACAGCCGACACCCCTCCACACCCCGCGCTCCATCAGCACCAGCTCCAGGACGATGGAAGAGCGAGCAAAGAGGGGCGCAGCGGTGAATACTGAGCGGCAGCTTTAGCCCGAGTCCTGCCAGCTCCTCGGATTTAGCAGGATATTTATTCTTTTATATTCCGACAAAAGAGAGAGCGCAAATGCCCTTCGCAGCACACACATGAAAAAAAATAAAGAAACACAAAAAAAAAACGCCAGTCGCCCACCGGCAATCATCATCTCTTCCATTATGGACATTTTGACAAAAGCTTTTGGCTAATCCGCGGTAAATAAAGTGGTAAACAGACACATGTGGTCAGCGCTGGACGCAGGATGAGCATGGTGTGTTTGTGCGCTTATTTAGATGTAGATTTAGATGAGTGCCGTGTTAAATACTGCTCCTCGCACACTCGGAATGCTCCAGTTCTCGGGTTCCGGGAAACAAAAGCGGTAGAGATTGTCTTTGACTGGAGTCAAGGCTGCGGCACCTGCTCGGCTGGAAACGGTTTTGACATTTTTTAAGTTGATTTTTTCTTTTTTTTATATGGAAAATTAAAACATAAATACAATACAACATATTATGCCAGAATGCAGCTTTTTTTAACTGATCGGTCAAAATGCAAACATAGGAAGGTTAAGAGCCTTTGCTAGAAATCATTGTTGGTTTTTAACTTTACAGTCCTTGCTTGAACTCTAGTGAATAGTTGCTGTGATATTAATGACTAGATCTGATCATCTATTGTTTTATATTGTATTGAAATTAATATTTAGATTTGTATTCTTCAAAATACAATTTGAAAATGGAACACTGAGTTACACCTTTTGAGAATCACAGCTTTTACTGTATAGGCAATAACTCAAATTTGTTTTTATACATAAAGTTGCCCTGGGGAAAAACTGAGAGTGGTGTGACAGTCATTCTGTGCTTACAACCTCTCTGTTATAACCACCAGCAATATACTAATACTACTATGCAGTGGTATACAGGTAAGTTGTCATGTAAAGGGTCAGCCAAAAAAGCATCAACTTCAGCTGACACCTTTTCAGTCTTTCTGCACGTCAAGTGTTAATGTCGTTGGAATAATGTCCGAATATACTTCAGAAATACTACTACTGCTACATGTTAGTAGGTAAGTGTCTACTGCCTGAGACACTGCAACAATTTATCACATTATCTTTCTATTCTCCCAAATGTTTGCAGTAGTTTAAATATATTAAAACAAAGACAGGGAAAGAAGTGTAGTAAGCATAGTTAGATAGTGGAGATCATAGTGGAAAGCGTGGTTTGGTGTGGGTGAAAACTCTCCGTTGTTTCAGGGAAATGCTGCTTTTTCCCTCTTTTAAGATGACGAAATGTGTATCTTAAGCACAACTAATTAAAGTCTTAATGGAGGTTGTTGACATTGTGTTACCTCTGAAAAGTAAACGGATTGTTCTATAACTCTCCTTTATAAAAGGATGTAGCTCGAGAGTTGAAAGAAGAGACATGAGGCTAAAATTTTAATGGTAGAGAAGATTATTTACCATCAGTACAGGACCCAGGACCAGGAGAAATAAACCTTTAAGTCTTTGTGATAGTATGTGCATGCTTCTGTTGCGGAGAGTAACGTAGCTCTGATGACGGTCAGAGGTAAAGGTAAAGAGCTCAGCTGGCAGTGTCTTCAACATCCATGTCTTTGTGTCTCAGTACAGTAAAAACTCCTAAAGTTCACATTTGCTCTTCTACGTTGAAATGAAAGGTCGGCTTCTGCTAGTAATGTGTTCTAACAGAAGAGTGGAGCCGCAAGTTGTGAGTGTGCCCAGGATTATTATGTATTTTTATTTTTATTCTCAAAAGAACCAAATTGCCAAAATATGAGCTATTTTCTGTAATTTTGTAAAATGACTTGAAAGGACTTGAAACTCATCTCAGTGGCAGAGTGGATAGCACACATGTGCTACTATCCACAGTCTCATTAGTTTGAATCTGGCTCTCGACAGTTTGCTGCAATGTCCTTCCCCTTTTCACACTACGTTCAATTCATTTAAATTTATTTTTGTAACGCCCAGAATCACAACAGCGGTTGTCTCAGAGGGCGACAATGAAAAACGGATTGTCAAGCGTTGTCTTGTCTAATATTGCCGACGGGCCAAAAAACCCTTGTGGGCCATTGACTCAGACTTGACTTATTGGAGACTTGCAAAACATAGACTTGGTCCTGAATCTGGTTTTAACATGCGTTAGAGGCCGTTCCCTCGGATACTGACTGTATATATTGCACAACACCAGCTGTAGAACACAGAATACAGAACAGCAGAAAGTCACAATAGAACACATAGGTAAAACTATAATTCATGGTAAAAAAGTAATTTATAAGAACAACACTTTGTCCTGCATTGATAAAGCATGTACGACTTAAATCATAGTGAACAAATTATTATTATTAATTATTATTGAATGATTCAGGTTTTCTTATCCTACCTATTTAATTCAATTAAGTAGTTACTAAATCTGAACCATGCTTGATAAACTACATGTTCATTATGGATTAAGCCTTTGTCGTTATTATCAAGTGGTACCAACAAAGATATACTGTATATGCCTTATCACCTTATGACTGGTGGACTGAGTAAACTGAATAAACACTACCCATTCAAAATGTCATCTTTTGTGTTGTATGTAAGCAGTACAAGACTGGACACCGCTGATTTAGCATACTCCAGACAGCTGTAATTACGACGCCATTATCTGACCCCACCTCCCATTATTGAATATAAAGTGGTTGTTTAACAAAAGTAAAAGAGAAGTCATGAATTTGTTTAGCTTCCATTTGAATGTGGCCCTCCCTTGACAGATCAGCCCCGCGCTGATTGCCAATAATCAATGGACACTAAATAGCAGTCGGTCCCGGTTTGAGTCGTGACAATCTCTGGCAGTAAAACAAAATGGGCAGCTTGGCAGGCATATTAAAATACAGCAAACACCATAATGAAGCGCTTTTAGGCAACTGACCGTCCGACTGATCAATGTGCGGCAGGAACATGTCAATAAGCATATGCGTAAATTGATTTCACGGCCGTATTATCATATAAAGCAGGCGGGTAAATATGCAACTAATTACAGATGGTGTTGGCACTTTCCAGTCGGGGGAGGCAGCGTCGAGGTGAGTCAACATGGAATCACTATTAATAATGAATGAACGACGTGATGTTACGGTGAGAAGACATTTTATCTGACTCAATTCTGTTCTCCAAAAGTGTCTGCAGGTAAAAGTACATATCTAAAGTTTGTTTCAGGATCTTTTACACCAAGGCGTTTGAATGTTCTGCTGTGATTGTTGTAAGTTTGAACTTCATTACTTGTTTGGAAATTGCATAAATCAGCAGTATTACAGTTTGGATAAATAAGTAAATCAGGTAAAATGTAATACTAACTACTCTTTTAATAGCCTTGGTAAGAATGAACACAGACTTTATAACAAATAGTTTATTATTACTTAATACATAAAACACTAATCCTTAATTAAGCAAGATATTAAGTCTGAATCATTCTTAATAACCCATTATTGTTCATGCTTTATAAAGGCTAATTAAGGCATAGTTAATGTGGTACCTTTAAATCAGGCATGTCCAAACTACCGCCCGAGGGCCAAATCCGGCCCTAAAACTTTCTGCCAAGTTGGTCCAAACTTTTGATACTATACCAACCCAATTTTAATGTTCCAAGTCTTATTAGGTGTGGAGGCTCATAGAAAAGAAATGTTAAATGCAAAATTTCAAATGACTCTGCTCCGTATGAGTTTCATAATGCGGCACTCAGTGAAAAAAGTTTGGACACCCCTGCCTTAAATAAAATAAGTAAAATAAAGAAGAAAGAAAGTGGGGACAAAAAAAAACAAAAAACCAACAACAACAGATCAAATAAAATGTCAACTGTAAACACAAATAACTACAATCAATCATTTATCAAAAAAACACATTACAAATGAACGTGCACTATCAGGTGACAGAGGAAAACACCAGACTGTTGCCGCTTTCAGAGACGCAGTGGGGAAAGACTCCTGGCCGTGCTGCACATTTGCAAACCACCGGGGTAATACAATCTGGAGAGACAACAGAATTGGGGTAAACCCTCGGCCTTCCCCCGGTGGCTCTGGCTCTGTGGCCGATGAGCTGTTCTCTCCATGCGGGGCCCCCTGATGCCACGCGGGCTTCACTCTGCAGATCCCCCTGTGCCACAGCGAGAGCCCAGCCACACACTCAGACCTGATGTTGATCTAGAGATTTAGCGGATGACAACAGGTTTCCCCTTTAAGCCTGGTCCAGCCTCAATGGAAAACCAGCGCAGAGATTAAGACGTCTTTCTCTGTCCATTACTCCAGTGGTAAATCATTTAAAATACATGTTCTGGTGATGAATGGGTATGTAGGCTTTTTAGATGTTGTCAGATTTAAAATGTTTTAAATGCAACGCAATTCTTTGTATTGGTTTTGGATTAAGAATTAGGCCAACGCCAGGTTCAACAAAGACAGGTAAACACCACAATACAACCTTTCCACTACTGTTACACTTTATTGACCTCATAGGTGAACTGGTCCTCCGCATTTGCCCCATTCGTTAATGGCGTTAGGGAATCCTGTTAGGAGCAGCATCCATGGACCAGTTGCGCAATTTGTTTCATGCAGATCAACATTATACATGACATAATATTGGAAGGGTCAGAGTACTACTTCATTTGGAGTGGCATCATGATTCAGGCTTAGTAACTGGTTAATTCAAGTGCGTATGACAAGTAAGACAACATCATATTTCAGATTCAACATTTTGCCTAGATGTCCCCACTTTGACAAGTTCGGTGAAGTTTAAAATTTTACTTCCTGGTTGAACATAGGCAGAAAATTTGACATACAGTATATAGAGATAATTCTACAACTGTTGCCTAGCAACTTTATTTTAAACCGGGGCCAAAATCCATATAAATTACACAGCAGTTAGGATTTGACAATAAATATGACCTGAAAACACCTTATCAACACATATTGTTGAATGACCGTTTAAACTGACAGAAAAGTGTGTCAGTTAAAGGTGCCATAACATGCTTTTTTTCACGTTTCGTAGTCTATCCTAAGTGTATAATTGATAATGATAAGGGTTGTGCAACACCCTTAACATAATAGTTAAGAAATATCACCCAGACCTTGGACCCCCTCACCAACCCGGAAATGCAGACGGCTTGGTTTGATATTCGCCCCCACCCTTGCGAAGAGCGATCTGGCTCCCCCGCCCAACCCGTGACGTAGTCTCAGAGCGCATGTGTGCCCCGCCCACCCGTGACGTAGTCTCAGAGCGCGTGTGTGCCCCGCCCTCCCGTGTGCCGTGCGACTGAGTGAGAAACGATAGAACTTCAGATCAACACTACTTTGAGCCTAAATAAATCTGGTGTTTATTCCACAGCGTGCGCAGAACAGATATATCTATATATCTATATATCTATATATCTATATATCTATATATATATATATATATATATATATATATATATATATATATATATATATATATACATATATATATAAAAGTCTTATGTCCATCGCGCTCTTATTTCCTGGTTTTTCGGTATCGGATAGAACTTCTTTACGTTTATTTTCCCAGTTGCTGCATCAAGTGCCACATAAACCTTCCGGAATGGGCTTGTAGGGAGACAGCAGCGCGAAGCCGGGGGGAAGGGGGCGGGAGGCGGCAGGCGGGAGGCGGGAGGGGAGGGGGGTGGAGAGAGGGGATGGTGACGCGGTCTTGCCCCACCGCCCGTCAGTTTGGAGATTCGAGGAAAGGAGATAGTCTGTAATATAGCTAAAAACTGCGGGAATCAATCAAAAAAAACACTCTGGGTACATATATGAAGCACAAATATAATGTAAGAAGGTTAAAAGCTCTGAAAAGTCAATTTTGCATGTTATGGGACCTTTAAGTGTAAATTGTTTCTGTGTTTTCAATGCCACGTCGCACATTGATGACATCACAGAGGGATTCACTCTGAGGAAACTCAGCTCTATTTCCTAAATTTGTAATTTTAACTTAATGCATTTGGAAGGGAAACAAAATCTGATATTTTCAGAATATATACCAAACAAAAAGAGAAAACTGCATCATACTCATCAAGAAACATAAATGTTCAAATATATACATATACACATAATAAAATGAAGTTATGACATTGTTCTTTAATCAAAAACAATCCTGGAGTTGTTTTTGCCTTCATTCACACAGCTTCATTATGCCTGTTTACAAGGTCCTCTCCTTCTTCTTAAAAAAAAAAAAAATGATACGATTTCTTTGGCCCGTAGGCTTTATTAATCAGGATAACCTAGCATGAAATGGGGATGAGAGAGAAGGGAGGACATATAGTAAATCCATGCCGGCTGCACATGGATCCTGGCATGTGTGCTGCCCCCCAACCGCTTGACCACCGGGCAGCACAAGATTCTCTCCTTCTAAGCCCTAGGAAACATCAACATTTCCCATTGCTAGTTTCCAGTGTAGGGAAAGTTCACTTTCTACATGAACTAGTTCAGTTCATAGTTCATACATTTTAAAATGAACTAGTTCAGTTCATAGTTCATAATTAAAAATGTTGAACTAAGTTCACAGCTCCAAAAAATGAACTAGTTTAGGTAATTTTTTCAATATTATGCTATAATGTTTCTAAATTATTTCCACTGCCCATATACAACCACAGGCAGCAATTATTGTATTAGATTAATGCTGAATGTCAGATTTCATCTTCATATCCAATTCTGAATCCTTACCCAACCAGGATTTACATTCACATTGAAAGGACAGCCTTCCACAGAGGCAAAGTTTGCACAGAAATGTTAGATTGTTCCCAATCTCACCAACCTTATAATTTTTTGTTTTGATGCGCATGCGCGCAAAATCTGTCTGCGCTATCGGCCTCTACAACTTCGGAGCTCTCACACTAGCCAGGCATAGGCTTTGGTTGGGCAACATAACAGTGTGTTTTTCGCCTGGAAGTCTCTAGAAATCTGACACCTTATTGAATGAAATCAAAAAGAATTAAAGCTTCTCTTAGACTTTATTCTTTAGACTTTATTCTTTAGATTTTATTCTTTAGACTTTACACCGCGTACCCCCTCCTCCCTGTAAGATAAGATAAGATAATCCTTTATTGTCCACACATGGGGAAATTTCATTGATACAACGCAGTAGATACAGAGGAAAAGGACAGATCACAGAATATAGGAAGTTTAAAAAACACTCTCAAAGTACCTCCGTCACCTAGCAACAGAGACCCGCCGTTAATGCTGATGCTAACGCTAATGCTAAGACCAGGGCACGAGAGGAAATGTTCCATGAAAATAAAAGAGGAAGAGGAAGTGAAGGCATTAATTGCACCCCTGCTGGCCAATTGTGAAAATACACAATATCTTCAATGCTTTTTTTTTCATGGAGTCTCGAGGAGAATATAACCCATGAGTTTGAAACAAATCAGACAATGTTGAGTTTTCCACGCAATGTGTAGGGGGCGCTATAGAGTAAATTTGTTACATGGGTATTAATCATTTCCAATCAGACCATGAAAACGCATTAGTGAGTGAAATATAAGCTCCGTAGATCAATTCCATTAGGCGTGACTAATCCTTGAAATTGAAATTAAGCCTTTTTTGAGGGCGTGTTACACAGAGACCGTAAGGAATATCAGATTTTTTTGGAATATTTATAAAATTTCAATGTCTTTAGATGCAAAAAGTCTTGTTTTGAGCTCGATCTGACAAAAAACCTAGGATGTATGAGTTTTGAAAAAAAAAAAGTCAAACATGGCGGCGTCACTTTGATTCCACATGGCTGACTTCCTGTTTATCATACAGCAATTCTGCCAGGTGTGTTTTACTCGTCAAAGGTAGCTCTATCACTGTTCCAAGTTTCATGTGCCTAGGCCATGAAACTTGAACTAGTCGGCACTGTTGCGACGGGCGTTCTCGCAAGCTCCATTTTATTCGAGTTCGAGCCGAGCCGATTTGCATCTATGTCCACATGTGGGACTTTTCATCGATGTTCAGGGGGTCAAAAAGGCCAGAGTTGTGGCAAAAACAACCATCCATCCATCCATCCATCAATTTTCTACCGCTTGTACAACCATGAATAATAATAATAATAAGAAACCAGGCAATAACAAAGACTCGTCAATGAACGTGCCGTTCACAGACGCCAGAATGAACGCGTTCACATTATCGTTCGTCGGCAGTAATACAGTGCATTCAGTTCACGTTCACCAAAATTATGAACAACACTGTTCAGGCACAACACTGCTAGTTTATTTTTTCATTGTAATTCTCCCGTTGCCAGTAGATAGCTACAGAACAAAATAAATAAAGCCAAACAAAAGACATTTAATAAAACTATGACGCAAATTGTCCAACATGAACGTCTCATCTAGTCAAAAGTCATCTGTCAATTTTTTTTTTTTTTATGTATTTAGTAGAATGTAGAAATGTCCAGACTGACAATGTATATATATATAGTTTAGATATTAGTCCTATTGAAAGATGACTGATTTATAAGCATTTTCAGTCAGCGTGTTAAAGTGAAGGTGTATTTTTTAAACATGAGATGCAACAAAAGTACTCAAGAGCATGTTTAAAAAAAAGTATTTAAGTTAATTAAAATGTGTTTTTGAGCTTTTTGTCTCTTGAATACTTTCTGACAGTAGAGGAAGCAACACTTTTGCTCAAGTACACTATACAATATTTACTCAAGTAGGAGAAAAAGCATGGGGTCTGAGAGCTTAAAAGTACAACTTCTCAAGCAAACGTACTTGAGGAATCATAACCGAGTACTAACCACATCTGGGTATAGAGATACATTACATTTACATTGTGCATATCAACATGTCATTGCTCCATTAAAAGCCTCCCTATAGTTTCAATGGAAATAACAGTGACATGACTGCAGCAGCTGCCGGAGCCGCCATAAGCAGTTTTAAGTCGGGTCCTGGTCGAGAAGCCCCAGTCCTGGATCCAGACCTTTTTAAGTGATCATCTTGTATCATAACAGATTAGATGCTGCTGCTCTCTGGATTAGGCCTAATCTAACCTTTATCCCTTCCCATCTCCACCTGAAACCTGCCGCCACCGGGAAGTCAATCGCAGCAGCTCCGGTGAGATACAGTGACACGGCTCTTGCCTTTTTTTCAGCACTCTAATTATGGGGATTAAGAAAAAACACTTTTGAGTAATTATTTTCACATCGGATAAACATTAGGCTTGGGTGGATTTAGCGGAGCTTTGGTCGGACAAGGAGCGCAGAGCTGATCGGGCTTACAGGCTCCAGATAGGCAGATGGAGAGCCGGGCTAATGCAGGAATAACCAACCAACGTTGAACAAAGAAAGCATTGTCTTGTGGAATCGTTTTAGATTTATCGTTTTAAATTTTCCGCATGGAGGATAAACACGCCATTTTTGTCATCTCTGCATCTCAGACTTTGCATTTGGTTAATATATGTAGTGTTCATAATCCAAGTCTATTCTTTATTCTTGTTTTTACAATGAAAACAAACAAATAAAAACTTTTCTGGTGGACAATATGCCTTGCTTGTCTCCATGGCTTTAAATGTATTGATTGCCGTGAATACAAACAGGAGGAACATCAGGCCAAGTTACAGGTCAGATCAGAATCAGTTTTATTGCCAATGTCAGAGAAGAATTGAAAAATAAGAACTTGCTTCTGCGTTTAAGTGCAACATAAAATAGTGTAGTACAACAACAACAACAACAACAACAACAGTAAATCTGATCACAGTAATAAGTAATGTTTTCAAGGAATTTTTTAGCTGTAAAATCGTAATAAAATGAATGCAAGATATGTATGCCATGGTGTGGAAAATTCCAGGCAAAGCAAAAACATTTCCATGGAGACAAGGTGGCGTACCTCCACCCGAAAGATTATGCAGTGCCCCTTTAATTAGTCTTGTCTGACAGGTTTTTTTTTTTTTTTTTTTTGAATACTGACTATGTATTAATATGTGTTTTGCTCTTTTCATCCAAAATAATAAATCAATTTATTTAATATAATATAAATCCTTAGAGTAGTTTAGACTTGTTGTCCCTACATTATTCAACATTTCAATTTATTTTTTCCTTGAAAACTGTCAGTGGAAAAGAAAAGTGCTAAAATATCACAAAAAAATCCAATTAAATAGTTGTGTTTTAAGCGCTAATTGACACATTTTAGTAATTGTAGAGTTTAAATGTAAAAGAAAAAATCTCCAGCGCTGATAGAAAATATTATTAACATGCATGGATAAAATAAAACAAAGCCAATTTTAACATAATATAGTTAAAATCTCACCTTTTCATAACATAAAACCTATACAGCAAATCAACCCTTAAAAATGTTCTGATTGAATACCCAACTTTGAATATATATATATATATATATATATATATATATATATATATATATATATATATATATATATTTTTCTGAACAATCAACATAACACAGGTAAATTATTAAATTATGCAAAATGTACTAGTAATACAACCATAAAACTGATGAAGATTTACTGATTGTTAACGTCAAATGACTCAAATCAAAATAAATATTCAGATTTTCAGAACTTTTAACAAAACAAAACCCTTTTTGTTTGTTTCTATGTGAAAAATCAATGTTATAAACAACAACAACAACAACAACAACAACTAAAAAACATGTAAAAATTCAGATTTTAAAACCTACTAAACAAATTAACAGATGAAGATGCCCTAGTAATTGACTTGTCAAAACTTCCTCAAATCAAAACAAATATATTTTCAGACATTTAAACCAATATCAATATTTTCTTTTCAATGTTTTTCTTCTCTCAGCTGACCGACAATGGGAAACCCTGGGAAAAATGTGACCTCCGAAGCTTGTTTGATATGATATATTATTTCAATCATACACAATTACAAACTGAAATCACATCACAGCGCCAAACGGAGACCAGATAACCTTTTAAAGAGCCTATTCCCCCTGAGGCCCGACCTTTGACCCCGGCCTGCCAGCAATCTGCAATGGAGGAGTCAGCCGTGGTCAACAAGGTTATGGAGCGCACACACACACACACACGCACAAACACACACAAACATACAGAGGCAGCCAGAAGTGTTACATTTTCTACCTGCCTCACAAATCCTTCCCTATAATTGCATTTTAAATAGTAATACAAGTGTGGAAAAGGAGTAAGATAGAGGATATTTTAAAAAAGAGCTTGTCACTTGTATAAATGATACACATTATAGTAGTACTTAAAAATCTAAAGCACAACAAAAATATTCAACATCAACATTCCACTTGACTTATATTGAACTTGACTTGAAAGGCTATAAGAATGATCAATAAATATCTTTAGAAGTGGCAAGACATGAGCAATATACTTTTTGTTGCATTGGTTTTAGTTTTTCTCTAGTTTTTTTTTTTTTGTTTATAAAAAATACATAATAATAAAAAGAAACAAAAAAACAATGCATTCAAACATAGGAGTGTGGTAATTTGATGTATTGTGACTTGTTAATGTCTGTTATTTTTACATCCCTACATTTTTAGTGAATCAACCTAAAATTAAACCAATGATTTTTGGATGTATTACATTGACATGAGTGAATGACAATCTGGCTTTTAGATTATTCGTCAACTGTTGAACAGGTTTGTTGAAATCCCAATGCTCAGGTATTTGTAGAAGGGTACTTGTTCAATCATCATTTTCGGGCTGAGAGTGAGAGGATGCAGCCTTTTGATAGACACAATCACAATTAATTCCTGGTGAACTCACAATGAGTTAATGGTTGTCATGATGAGGTCATGAAATCAGGTATAAATCATGATGTATTAATGCATTTACTTATGTACAAATAGTTGAACGTGTTTCCTTGAGTGTTAAATGATCAGTTCTGCATGAATCATGATGAACTAATAAATTAAGTCCTATACCAATAGTATACAGTGTAACAACCAATAAATAATTTGTTTTTTTAGGGGGGTAATTCTGGGCTTCATGATGAACATGATTAGTTAATGATGGAGTAATGATGAGTTAACTGTGAAACTGATTATCATGATTAGTTAGGTTATTAGTTAGTTAGGTTATGACTAAGTGTACAGCTCCCTGGTGTTAACTAATGGTGAGATCATGTATAAACTATCATGTATGTAGCATTTCTGCTACAACGTAGGTGACACTAAACAGCCACTTGACAAAATATTTGATTAACATAGAAGACACGCAAATTCAGGACCACAGAGGGCTGCTCATCTTTAAGACATAAACCATTATTTTGAAGACAGTGAAGTGGCAGGGAGAAGAAACGGTTTGAGAGGAAAAATAAGAAAGAAAGAAAAGAGAATACTCTATGATATATAAAAGAAATGGCAGGTTAAGATTAAATTTTCCGGTGACGTACAACAGCATTTTGAAGCCATAGGGTGGTATCAGTCCTGGCCATTCAGATGCTAATCATGTACTCATCAGCGATGATGGAGCTGCAGACAGCTAACAATGGGATTCATATGGCCCATTACAGGGCTGTTAGGGTTACAAATGTGTGTTTATCAAATAGATAAACAGGACAGGCTATCATCAGGAGGTTCTGCCCGGTGAACAGGGCTTACACAGCTCAGAGTAGGATGAATATCCGAGTTCTCTGACTAGATCCGCAGACAGAGAATGACTCTTAGGAGAGAGTTGACTGTCTTGTTTTAGGAAGAAAAAATAGTCCAGATGACTACAACTGAATCTTTTTCTACTACTGGAGACACAAGCATGGATAAGTACCATCAAGTCTACTTTAGATACTATGTCTTTGATTTTGTCATTTTTTGTAGCTGGTAAAAAGCTATGACAGTGATTCTGAGTCCATTATTATTCCCAGATTTCTAACTTAATTTGTCGGTTTAAAGAGAGAGACTGGATGTGGCTGCTAACACTTTCTCTTTGTTTCTGTGGGCCAAAGACGATGATTTCAGTATTGTCTGAGTTCAGCTGGAAAAAGTTGTTTTGCATCCACACACTGATCTGTTAGATGCAGTGACAGAGTGAATCCACTGGTCCATATTCACCTGCCGACAGTGAAACATATCTGAGTGTCGTCTGCATAATTGTGATAGGACACATTTTCGCTGCTTAACGTCTGACCTAACGCAAGCATGTAGAGATTGAACAGAAGAAGTCCCAGGACTGACTCTTGGGGCACCCCACAGGTTAGGTGCATGTGGGCTGAGACCCAGTTACCAATTTCAACAAAGTACTTCCTGTCTTACAGATAGGACCTTTAACAATTTAGAGCAGTGCCAGTGATGCCCACCCAGTCCTCTAGTCTCTGTAAGAGGATCCCATGATTGACAGTGTCAAAAGCAGCACTAAGATCTAACAGAATTACAATTTAGGCATTGTTCGTGTCAACTAATGATGATTAATTAATCATCATTAATTAATTTTGAATGTTTTTTAAAGGATTTCTAGGCCTCTAGGCTTGAAAAGACTGGACAGCTTGGCTAGAAACGGGGATGAGAGAGAAGGGAGGACAAGCAGTAAATTGTCAGAGCCAAGATTCCATCTCATGACAGTGCGGCCGGCTGCTCATGGAGCCTGGCATGTGTGCAGCTGCCTTAACCACTCGACCACCAGGCAGCAAGATAACTAATTAATTCATGCATGAGTCATGATGAATTCATGCACCACATTCATAGACATTCATTCACAGCTCCCTTTACCCTCTCCCAGAAGGGTTTTCCCAGAAAGCCAGAAGAAAAAAGTTTGTGAAAGGTGTAACTTTTGTAATATTGTATTACATCTATGGTATTACACGTTCTTGTCATCATGTTGATGCTGTTGCTTACCAGGAATGTTCCAAAGTATGGCATTAAAACTACAAAGAAGTGTTCCAAGTGATTGTGTAATCCTGTATTGTACTGTAACTGGGACTCGAGTACTTTTATCATACACATTGTAGTTAAACCAATTTGAATTTCTTACATATTTTTTCCACAAATGCTTCTCAGCCCCCCAAACCTGTGCACAACTCATCTAGCCTCGGTTGACATTCCCTCTCCTCCAAACCAAAGATTAATGATGCAGTTAATTTGTCTACACTACAGGAAACAGCCATCTTGTTTCTGCCCGGTCTTGCCTTTGGTGTGGTAACTTTGACTCTGTATCCCGCTAACCCTCCCATTTCCCTTCCACACACCCAACCTCCCGACCCGGCCATGCTGCTGAAATGAAGACCTCTATGTGTCCACCTGCCCCCAGGACCAGAACGCTACCAGATGTGTCCGGCCTTTGAAGCTGACCACGTTTTGGGTCAGTGGAGGACCAGCGCGACCTTAACGTATGGGTCATCGCCGTAGCCACAATGCTAGGTGCGCTCTTGGTTGTCAGCGCTATTGCTTCATGCGTTACAGTGAAAGATGTTTGTACAGGGGGTCGGTGGAAGCCATAGTTTCTTCGACACAGTATGAGGCTTTGGAGTTGATCATGTCCAATACTATGAATTGAAATAATTTTAATTTGGAAAATCATTCTTGTATATCTGTGTGTTAGCCTTCAGTTGCTTTTTTCAGACGCAGTTTGGGCTTTGCACAACACTACATCTGTTTTTCAATAATGAGAATACAACTTCTGTGGTATTTAGGTCAAAATGTAGAATACAAAAGGCTTTTCCAACATTTCTCTGTAAAACTGTCAACCCAGTACTATACAGTATAGAATCAATCTAGTATCAAAAAGGACTAAATCAGAACTAACGCAGAAATTAACCAGGTCTAAACTAGGACCAAACCAGAACTAAACAAGGACTAAACCGGCACCAAACCAGGGCTGAACCGTTTTTATTATTGGAAGATGGACCGGCAATTTTTCTTAATAGTCATAATTATGTTATTGTTTGAAGCTAAATGATTTTAGTACTTTTTTATTTGATGTAGGTCATTCATATATGCATCAGTCTATTTTATAAACTTTTCAATGATTAA
The DNA here is from genome assembly GCF_026437365.1 of Eucyclogobius newberryi. Lineage (NCBI taxonomy): Eukaryota > Metazoa > Chordata > Actinopteri > Gobiiformes > Gobiidae > Eucyclogobius > Eucyclogobius newberryi. The sequence goes on from NW_027315735.1 coordinate 7,523,904, forward strand.
TTTCATTGTTTATTAAACTAATAAATAGAAAATCAAACCATCAATTTGGTTCTGCATACAAACCAGATCTTGCACTATAGGTTCAATATCAGTACATTTGCCTATATTTTTCACTTAAAAAGCAGTTGCCAATAATTTTAAAGTAAATAATCCCAAAATATTTTATATACATTTTATATGCCAACATTGTAAACCATTTCCAGTGTACAGTAAAAAGAGTGTGAGCTGAATCCCACCATGCACTTGTCTAGGTACATCAGTTCATTGCAGGGTTTGACTCATTACTCCCTCTAGACATCCCAAAAAATTATTCACATAATCTCAAGCATCGTGACATTCTTGTCTGTGTTTTGCGTGTCATCATCCAGTAGACTTTAGCTCTGGAACGCACAGGTAAGCTTAGGACCATTCATAAAGTCCAGCTAATATGATGTTAGTCTGTAGCTAACGGCATGAGAAGTTGCGCGAGAGACTTTCCCAAAGCTCCGTTGGAGGTACAAAATGACAAAACCTAGACTGGGCAACAATGTAAAATGATTGGATTTGGTGAGTCAAGAAAGACGTCTACGAGGGGCTTAGCTAGCATTTGGATGGGAATGCAGCTTGAAAGTCTGATTCTAGCTAACTGTATATTTAAGGCTTTGGCCCGGGTTGTCCTGCTGTAATTACCTGTTGTTTAAACGAGAGACGGAGCGATTTAGACGGAGACTTCCTGCACAAACAATTGGGACCAACATTGGACGCTAAGACGCTTAAGCACAGTCAAACTTGGGCGGAATACTTTGAGCAAATAATTGTTCTAAGTTGAGCAACGACATGAAAGATAGTGCTTTGATGCATGGATTACTTTATGTCAACTTAGTTTCACAGCAATGGAGTGCTACTTTTCAGAAGAAACACACAGTGGATTAGGCAGCTTCATCAAATTAATGGTGACAAGCTAAAACAAGAGAACAGGCATGTAGTTGTGAAAGTGTACGTGCAGGATGTGTTTTGAAATTTATTTGATGTGTACAACGTTGGAATTAAGAAATGCAGCTTTCTGACAATGCACTAGTGTGGGAGAGTGGTTAAGATAAGATAAGATAATCCTTTATTGTCCACACATGGGGAAATTTCATTGTTGCAATGCAGGTAGATTCAGAGGTAGATACAGAGGAAAAGAACAGATAACTTAAAGGAAGTTTGAAAAACACTCTCAATAGAAGATCTCTTATAAACAAAAACTCCTATAGACAAAACCTCCCATTTCCCAACAAGGGATGGAGGGGAAAAACAATAAAGATAAAATAAATAAATAAATACCATTGCATGTGATCACGACAGTAATTGCACATGAATATGTGTCACGACAGTAATTGCACATGAATTGCACAGTAATTGCACATGAACAGTATTGCGAGTGTTCAGGACTAACAGTGTTTGTTATGAAGTCTGACAGCAGCAGGAAGGAAAGACCTGCGAAACCTCTCCTTCACACAGCGAGGGTGGATCAGTCTCTCACTGAAGCTGCTCTCCAGAGCGGACAGTGTCCTGCAGGGGGTGACACTCATGGTCCAGCATAGATGTGAATCTAGCCAGGACCCTTCTGTCCCCCACCTCCTGCACCGAGTCCAGAGCGCAGCCCAGGATGGAGCTGGACTTCTTGATGACTTTGTCCAGCTTCCTCCACTCCCTCTCTGTGATGCTGCTGCTCCAGCAGGCCACGCCGTACAGGAGGGCTGATGCCACCACAGAGTCGTAGAAGGTCTTCAGGAGTGGCCCTGTCACTCCAAAAGACCTGAGTCTCCTCAGGAGGTAGAGCCGACTCTGGCTCTTCCTGTATAGTGCGTCTGTGTTGTGAGTCCAGTCCAGTTTGTGGTTCAGATGAACACCCAGGTACTTGTATGAGTCCACTCTCTCAATGTCCCTTCCCTGGATGTTCACTGGTAAGGGAGCAGTGGGGTGGCGTCTGCGGAAGTCCACCACCATCTCCTTGGTCTTCCCTGCGTTGATGAGGAGGTGGTTCAGCTGACACCAGTCCACAAAGTCCTGCGCCAGTCCCCTGTACTCCGCATCATCGTCGTCCGGGATGAGTCCGATGATGGCAGAGTCGTCAGAAAACTTCTGCAGGACACAGCTGTCCGTGTCATGTCTGAAGTCTGCAGTGTAGAGGGTGAAGAGAAAGGGCGCGAGGATAGTACCCTGGGGCGCCCCCACGCTGCAGGTCTTGGTGTCAGACACAGTCCCGGGCTCTCACAAACTGGGGTCGGTCTGTGAGGTAGTCCAGGATCCACTCTGCCAGGTCATACTCCACACCAGCCGTCTCCAGCTTGTCCCTCAGGAGCAGCGGCTGGATGGTGTTAAAGGCGCTGGAGAGATCGAAGAACAGGATCCTCACAGAGCTGCCAGGCTTTTCCAGGTGAGAGAGAGAGCGGTGCAGCAGGGAGATGACGGCATCCTCCACTCCGATGCCAGGCCGATATGCAAACTGCAGCGGGTCCATGGCTGAGCTTACTGTGGAGCGGAGGTGGTCCAGGACCAGCCGCTCCAGTGTCTTCATCAGATGGGACGTGAGAGCCACCGGCCTGAAGCTGTTGAGGTCTTTGGCACAGGTACCAGACAGGAGGTCTTCCAGACCTGTGGTACCACCCTCAGCTTCAGGCTCATGTTGAAGACATGCTCCATAACTCCACACAGTTCATCTGCGCAGGACTGATGCCGTCAGGTCCTGCTGCCTTCCTCACTTTAATCCTCTTCAGCTCACTCCTCACCTGTGCTGCTGTGACAGTCAGTGGATGGCAGGGGGACTGTGTGCTGGGGGGATGGGTGAGTCCAGGCGAAATGGGGAGCTGATGGTCCGGGGCAGAGAAGTGAAGAGGAACGGATGCAGGGCATTGTCCAGCTGTGGAAGAGGGAGCATGCCGCTGTTAGCACTTTTACCTCACAGCAAACAAGTCCAGCTTTGATTCCTGCATGCTCGACCATATTGTTCCAACAATATCCATGTCTTTACCGCATGGTACAATAGTTTATGTATTGCTATTGATTTTAAAGTCTTAAAAATGTGAAAAACAGGACTAGTTTCAAAGTTGTTGCTCTAATACCTTATTGACCACGATGAGTTTATAAGTGCTTTTAATCATGTTCAAAGCAGAGTGCTTAGCTGTCACAGTAAAGCAGTGCTGGTTCACAAATTGGGTGGCTTTTTAAGAGCTGCCATGGGCCAAAAATATATTATCTCTGGTTGGGATGGAACAATTTTCCATGTAAAATGTATTCATTTCAGAATAAACCAAATGAAAGCTCAGAATTTCAGGGACAAATCTTCACACCCAAAGCCCTCCTTCTATTTGAGCATGAGAGAGGAGGAGGTCTGTGTCACCCAAGGAGAGCGTAAATACTGCAGTTTTTAGACACTGGGTAGATAGCTTTAGAATGTTGGGAAGGCTTCACACTATACAACTGTGAGAAACTGAGGGTCCACACGGCCAATCACGACTGATCATGAGAGAGCACAATGCAATGATTCACACAAATGTTATTATTCTGATTTAGGCAGGAATCACTTGCTGTATGTTGCTTGTTTGTAAAGCCCAGACACTATTTCCAAAGTCTCTTCTGCTCTTTTGCATTGGCCGCTGCTCTCTGTGTGTGCGCAGTAAACACCCCACTGTACCAGAGTGCATCTGAAATCTGCTTTAGAATTCAAACATCAACATGACAGCAGCTCAGCCATGTTGCATCTTTTTGTGATGCACACTTTGCAATTCAAACACAAGGCCAGCTCCACGCTACGAGATTGAAGCCCCTGACCGGCAGCGACTGAAAATCATAGGTAAATTGGACAAAAAATAGTTAATCGAATGAGTTAAGATAGTAAGATTACTTTTTTTTCGGTTGCACAGTTGAGACAAAGAAAATGATCATGGTCTATGCTGTGTAGGGCATGCAATTCAACAGTATTCACAGTATTATTGAGAAACTTGTTGTATATCAAGATATTGCTCACTGACTTTACCTCCAACTGAGGCCATATTTCTATTAATTGACCACTAAAATGATCAGTTCAATACAGGTTTTTAAATAAATAACACCAACAACACAAGCCTTTTTTGTTCTTTTCTGTCATTATGAACTGGACTCATGGAATGTGTGTGGAATGTGTCCCTTTGGTTGAACTGTGGCGCTCACCTCTGGCCTGTCACAAGTCACGAGCCCCCAGCCCAAATTAAAGCAGTTTGTTTTCTCTGGCTGGGCTGGATTAGCTAAAGAAATATCACGCAGCATTCAGAGCCTCTTTAGTTTAGTTTGTGACAGAAGGAGGAGGTCACACAGAGGATGGGGTTCACTCAGAAATCTGACATCTTGATTTGAAGTTGTTCCAAGAGATTATTGAGCTAAGCAGGGTATTATTGAACCAAACAAAATTATTGTTGAATTTCAGATGGCTTCAAACATTATAAAAGTCTGTAGTATTTAGTCAGTGTAATCCCTCATTCGTCCAGGAGTGTTCCATTGTAGAAAATGAGTCAGTTTTGCCTCTCATCCAAGAGTCAGTCTCAATTTGCAAATTGAGTGTAAAAAATAGAAAAACAGTGTCCGGATAACTGAACCTGTTTCTGTAATATTTAGTTAAAGTGGTAATTTAGCCAAAAAATATGACATATTTAGTTTCTCCTACATTAGTACATATATATTTGATCATTGATTTACTTGATTCTATCAGCTCCTGTCCGCATCAGGGAAATTCATAACACTATTCCTTGTTCCACTCTACTATGAAATCAAATATGATTGTAAAATGACACAAAAACATTGACTGTGTTGAATTTTCATTAATTATGTTCTTTTATAAATAGAGCTCCTGCACCACGTGACTAAATGTGTTGAGGACATTACAGCAGGGAAGATGTTGCAGTAATGAACGGCAATGAACCTGACATTTTGCTTTTGGAGTTTATCTCATTAAATGAAACTGTAATTAACGCACATCTTGAAAATGTAACAGATTAAACATGAATGACCCTTACTAGTCACAAGCATTCTTTTAAAGAAAGTAAAATAAATGCTCATGAGCACCGTAGGTTGTATGAACCAGGAGCTCCCCGCCTCGGATGTTTTCTAATAATATATATATATATATATATATATTAACCCATGAACACATATTACAGGTTAAAATCAGTCAGATATGTCCCAATGTATCGGCCCCATCTGTCCCCGAAAAGCCATAGGTTGTTTTTTAGCAGCCAAAATGTTAGTACCCGCGCTGCAGAGACTCCATTTCCCATGTGCCCCTTGTGTTTGTCATGTGCTTCCATTGTTGTTTCTGTGTCTCCGCCATGGTCTCCGCCCCTCACCTGCTGTCTGTTTACTTCCTGGATTTCCCTGTCACCTCCCACCACACCTGCTGTCAGTCGTCTCGTTACCTTAATTAGTTTCTCTTGCCACTTGTTTGTTTCCCACCAATCACCTGCTTCTCTGTGTGTATTTAAGTTCTGTCTCCCCTTTAGTCTGGGTGTGTTCGTCACTTCATGTCTGTCCTGCTTGTGCGCCTGTTTGTGCGCCTGCTTGTGCGCCTGCTTGTGCGCCTGCTTGTGCGCCTGCTTGTGCGCCTGCTTGTGCGCCTGCCTTGTTTATCTGTCTACCTGATCAAGTTTGTATTCTTCAGTTCTGGCTTTTTGGAAATTTGGATATTTTGTGTTTTTTGACTTTTGGAGCCTTTGTGCCTACCTTTGGATTTTGAACTTTTTGTTTAACATTCTTATTTTCCTTATCCGGACTGATTTTGGGTTTTTGTCTCCGGACATCATAACATTAAATCCATGAACTCAGACAATTTCTCATGTCCAAATATTTCCTCTACCAGCTCAAGGACTTCACCTCAAAACAAATGAGACTCCATATCACCAGACGTATAATAGTGCCATGTTTTCCTCCCTTTCATGTTCAATGTCCACTTGTCATCAGGCATAATTTGATTTCTGTCTCACAATGACGTGCCTAATCCCCACTCTGCATGTACAATGGAATATTTCCCAGTAGCCTGTATCGATCCGTACTGTTATTTGCAGTGGGGATCAGCCTGATAATTAAAATCTGAACACATTTAGCATTGGACTGCGCTGCTTTTATTTCCCTATGATGGTTCAGCGCCCTGGAAAAGGTCACCAAAGAAGAGGCAGCACCAGACGGACCAGGACTTTGACAGGGCATGGTTTGTTTTGGATAAGAAATATAATGGATTGTAATTTCTTGTATGAAAGCAGATTAGCGCTGATGTGGAAGTATGCGCCTGTTATGAGACGTCCAAAGGTTATATTTGAGTAATTGGCAGGGCTTATACACAGCCGGACATGAGATATTGAATTGGGTATGGATTGGGAGATTAAGACTTCATTTGAAAAGATGATTTGTAAAAACAGACATCCATTTTTTATGTATTAATATTAAAGTCATGTTCGAAGTTGTGATCATAAGAATTATAAGAGGAATTTCTCAGTCAGAAGCAACTAATGAGCATAAATCATATTTTAATAAATCATTTGACTAAATTTTAGTCATGCTCAAAGTTGCTTTACAATTTTTAGCTGACTGTTTTTTTTTTACACAACAAGAGCACTGGTCGGACCTGGGGTCAAGCTGTCACTGTCACTGTTGCCCCGATGCAGTCAAAGGCTACTCGACAGTAAAGTAGACAGTAAATTCCTATTGCAACTGGATAAACTCTAAACTGCTGAAAATATCATCAAAATACACCAAATCACATACTTTTTCTGGAAGAGGACCCTCAGAACCCCCCTGGAGAACATGTTTTTTTAGACGGACAATGTATAAAGGGAAAAAATAAAACTAATATCATTTATGGTCAATGTATGTGACAATGGGGTAAATCCGATTTGGGGAGCACCGGGAAACCTATTTTTATGAAGTCCAGAATTCCTAGCGGTGCCGCAGAAGGCCACTATAGCACCACTGTGAAAAGGTTGATACATTTTGTGACAAGTTTGGGCGAAACCAGATTGATGTGCTCCACCGCTGCTGCACTGTGGTTCTCCTGACCGTTTCTGGGTCAACGATGGGCAAAGAGCAGAAGACAATATGATGTCCCCACACATCACCTAAAGGACAAGGGATTCAAATATAGGAAGTACATACAAGATAAAATGAAAGCATTATTGAGTGAGACGGAAACCTGAAAGAGCTTGTCCTTAAAGCTACTCCCCAAAAATCAATCATTATTTGCAGCTCAGATGAAGTGAAGAGCTTCACTTCTATACAGTAAAGAAAGATCTTTACTGTAAAAATAAACATACCTTACATTACTTTTATAATTGTACACTACCATTGTATATTTGTTTTTTATTTAATGATAATTATGTTTTACTAACAAAGTTTGGTCTTAAGTTTTCAAGTTGACAATGTCAATGTGACAGAACCGAGCCCAGTTCTGTCAAGACATTTAACTCACGTTGCGTGCCCCAGGGCAGCTGTGGCTACAATAGTAGTAGTTTCGTTTTAGTTAGTTAGTTAAATTGTATACTTTAACAGTTATCTATAGTGTGTGTTTTTATATCATGGTATTGAAATCAGTGTAAAGTATCGCACTTGTACCTACAATTTGATTCAAACCAGAAGCTACTGAATAAAAAATATTTTTAAAAACATCTGAAAAATGAGAGGTGGGGCCTGAACATTGTGGAGCTTCTGGAGTCTTGTGCCTGTCTGCTCCCGGTGAACACCAGCACGGTACATATACTCCATAAATCTGCCGTATCTGTCAGCAGGCTTAATGAGATCATGGGCACAAGCTGCAGTCTCCACAAGTGATAACCCGCTCCATATGTGCGCAGGCCTGGCCCAGAACGAGCTGTTAGCATCATGTCCACTGCACCACACACTACTCTGATGTGGGAGTAGCACTTTTTACTTGAGTCATTACTTGTACTTGACTCGTTCCGTTTTTAAAAGTTGTATAATCTGTTTAAAAAGGGACACTGTCACGTAACTGGTGGTGTCTCCAGTTACGTGACAGTGGTACAGCACCCCGACTCTGGAACTCCCTCCCCCAACCTGCCCGCCACTCTCCCTCACTCACAACATTTAAATCCCGCCTGAAAACAAACCTCTTCACCCAAGCCTATGACCTACCCTACCCCTAGCCTCCTACCCTGCACTGTCTACACTTCTACCCCCTGTTACATCCCCATCATTTTCTTTGTACTTCTTGTGTCTTGTTTATTTTATCTGTTCATTTTTTTTTCGGACTGTGTACATTATTGTGTATTGTACGTGCTGTTCCCCCTGTCTATAAATACTACCCCCTTTTTTTTTTGTATAATTTTTTTTTGTACATTATGTCAAAGCGTCTTTGGGTCATTGAAAAGCGCTATATAAATAAAAGGTGGTATTATTATTATTATTATTATTATTATTATTATTATTATTATTATTATTATGTGTTGCTTTGTTGTTTCACACTATTAAAGGAGACATGGTTATTTTTTTTTAATGTACTCAATATTTAACTAATTGAAGAAGATAATAAATTTACATTAAGTTCATTGTAAAACACCATATGCTCTAAAATGGCTTAGTAACAGAAACAGGTACACTGACTTCCTGTTCCCAACTGCAGAACTGATAAGCCACAGTGACATTTCACTGTAACAAACATTTTTGAAATGTTGCTATGTGACATATTAGAACTCACCCTACATGTTTCACTTTAAGATAAGATAAGATAATCCTTTATTGTCCCACATGGGTAAATTTCATTGGTCCAACGCAGGAAGATACACAGGCAGATACAGAAGAAAAGAACAAATGCAGTAAGTACAGGGATGTGGGTGGGGATAGGGAGTAGGTGAAAACAGGAATTTTCTTAGCACTGGAGCCTCAAATATGCAGGAATAAATCAAAATAAGATGTTAAAGTTGATATTTTGTCCCCTTTGAGGGTGTGTTCATGTTATTTGGTGCTAAATTGAGTAAATTTTAGTCCTGATGTGAACTTGGTTTTGTCCTATTCTAGTCCTTGTTTAGTCCTGATCTAGTTCATGTAACCCATGAATATTTTTTTACGGACGTACAAACCGAATACAAACTTCCATATACCACCTCCTCAAACTTGATCCGTTTTTTATCCGTCTGAGTACAGATCTCTGAAAGCCCCTGTGTGCAAAGCTGAGCATTTTTTGGACCAAACCACTATTTCAAAATATTTGTACATACACACACTTTATAATTAAGGCCCTGCTTAATTATAAAGTGTGTGTGGAGGCTCCAGTCCATCCAGACCAGAACCTCCCGCCACAAGAACAGTTTCTCTACACTTTAACAATTATTCAAACCAATTCATTGCACTGCACATTTTTATTTGTATTACTTTACAGAGGGAGAGAGAGGGGGAGAGGGAGAGAGAGGGAGGGGGAGGTGGGGGAGAGAGAGGGAGAGACGCGCAGACACTCTAGCAATGGCTTCAGCCATTGCAAATTTTCTAGTATTCATTGTTATATGTTGCACCTTATTGCCAAAGCAAGTTCCTAGTTTGTTAATTTTGTCAAAAATGGCAATAAAGATTTTTTTGTGATTCTGAGCTTCTTCAGCTCTCTCCCTGAGGAGCCTGGGAGACTAAGGAATTACACTTACACTGAGGGGACTTTTACTTGTGTAAAATGTATTTTACTTCTACTTGAGTAATGTTTCTTCAACTCAATTTGAGTTAATGCTGTGGCTACTCTGCCCACCTCTGACTTTAAAGACATCCAGAGCAGCTTACACACTCAAAATGTAAAATTATGCCTCTTCTGTGTCTGTGAATGTCAATAGCTTCTTATAGCCACAGAAGTCATCGGCCAAAACTGCAGAGTGGCATATATTAATATGCCACTCTGCAGTTTTGGAATAGTTCTTTTGTGTCAGAGCATGGCCTATATGTCAGACAGATTTTACTTTCCAAAAATCAGCTTTATAATCAGCTGATGGATGCACCTTGGAGATGGAAGCGAGAATGCTGTGTGATGTCATCACCAAACACTTCCATACACAGATTCAGCCAGCACTGTATAGCAGAGCTTCTCAAAGTGTGGGGAGCACCCGTTTGGGGGGTGGTGCAGAGCTGTGACAAGGGGGGCGCAAGACATTTGGGGAAATATGCACTCATTGCGAGTGAGAGACATTTTTTAAAGCAATAGAAAAACACCTGGTTTCATCTCTCTGTGGGTCAGTCTACCTCTCTGCCCCTACACCTGTTTCCCTGTGTTTAGACCGAATCACAACTCTGGGTTCTATAAGCGCAACATGCATGTGTGTTCTCTTCTTTTCCCCTTTGATCCCGTGCACTTTTTGTTTTAAATGTGAAACATAAGATAGATAAATAGTACTTTATACAAATGCATTTTTTTTATTTCCCAAGGGGGCGCACCAGAGAAGCTCTGTTTGGAATGATTATGCAGCATATAAACACAGTCCTCTTTGCCTTGTCAGTATAAGAAGTGTATTAAGCACAAATGAAAGTTGCACTTCTGCATAGGGAGATGTACGGCCCATTTTACCAGCCCCTGCTCCATCATGTAGCCCAATGCTTGCAGACACTTTTTGTCTTGCATTTTTTGGGCAAATTTTGCATATTGGAAGAAAATAAAATATAAAAAATGTCCCCAACAGTTCTGCGTAAAGTTACACCACTGTGCTCTCCTATTTACATTTCACAAATTGAGAATGACACATGGGCACAAATATCCAAATATCAGCACATTTTCTGCAAATCTGACCGATGCCGATATCTGGAGACTCTACGATATCGCCTATAATCTCACCAAGATCGTAGTTCAAGATCTAAGGACACATTAATCCTCATGGACTGAGAAGAATAGATATTTGTGTCATTGTTGGAAAGCATTCTTCAGATTTTACCTCCATGAAATCACCTCCAAATATACAGACCCATTTCTTTATTGATAGCAAGGGACTCTTCTCTCTCTATACCAGCAAATTGGTACTAAAATGATATGGTGACACTCATTGTTTTTCATATAAAATGTCTCCGATTACTGCCGCCAGCATCTCGCTTTCTGCTGAAACATAACTCAAGCAGGCATTTTATCTCTTCCAAATGAACAGCGTGCGGACAGGAGCTCTCTGGGGCCCACACAAGCACTCCCACGGGGGCGCCAATTTAAACCTCCACACCAAGGGGGGGAGACTAGACCGAGACCGCTGCAGCTTGTTCGGATCAAATTGACCCCCAAGACCATCCAGAAGGAGATACAGTGCAATTTGATGGCGCTGGGTCAATGAGAAGAGGAAGGCAGGAACACAAGGTAAATGTAGTTTTAGTGAATGGACGCGCTTGCATGTGTAAATCATGGCTAACCACTCTGGCGACTACGTTTAGGGCCCCTCAGAGCAGTCGTACCTGTTTTATTAGCAGATATATATATATATATATATCTATATATATATATATATATATACGGTATGTCCATGTTTGATAAATGTGGCATTACTAATCAAATTCATTGGATGAGTCGCTGGGGAAATCCATGGGTTTATGAAATAGTGGCATCATAACAATTATTGCAATTTAATAAAAACTGTGAATGGATTTAAAGCTTCTGTAAAACAAGAATTATAAAATAAACAAATACAAAAAGGTTGTACATTTGTTGTACAACATATATGAACTAAACAAGTTAATATCTAGTTTTGTACTGAGGGGACTACTTGCGCCTGTATTTTATGAATGCAACACTGATTCATGTGAGTTATTTTTTCTTATTATTAAAGTGTATTTATATATTGCTTTTTAAGGCACTTAAAGTACTATACGAGGTAATGTGGGTGAAGTGTCATTGCTAAGGACACAACAACATTTCCTCTAGTGCCCCACTGTTGACCCTGGTGATCAAGCAGTCTGCCATCTAAGTGCTAACCAGGACCGGTCCTGCTTGGTTTCAGAAAGCTGACTAGATCAGACATTGGCAAACAGGTATCGCCACTCAACCGAAAACACCAAACTAAATGCCGGAAACTGCTACAGACCGCTGTAGTGTCAGGGAAAAAGTACTTTGTATTTTCTCAAAAAATGTTTGTCCACATTTAACCTAAACCAACAAAAATGTCCCACTTAGTTTTGTTTTATAGTTATTAGGGGTAATGTGCTCCAAATTTGATATAGGCACTGTTTTCCCCTATAGAATAAAAGGAGGTTCAACACTGACAACACTGACTCCAGTTCTAATCAGAACCAGCCCACACTTAGTCTAGACCAGCTAGTACCATTTAGACCGATCTTGTCAGAATCAGTCCAAATTGAGTCAGAACCTGTGTAGACCCACTCTGGACCTGTCCAAACCTCCTCTGAACTGGTCCAAATCCTGACTGGATCTGTCCAAACCCAGTCAGAACCTGTCCAAATACAGTCTGAACGACAAACCCAGTTTGGAGCTGAACAAACCCAGTTTTGGCCATTCCAAACCCATTCAAACTCACTCCATTCCAGTTCATAACTAGTATAGATAAGTCCAAACCTGTTAGAATCAGTCCAAATTCAGTTCTACATAGTCTGAGCCCAGTCTACACCAGTTCAAACCGAGTCTAGATCTAGTGTGACCAGTCCAATCCGAGTTTGGACCTGTCCAAACCCAGTTTCGACCATATCAGAACCAGTCCAACCCTAATGTGGACAATATCAAGTAGTCCAAACCCAGTCAGAACAAGTTTAAACCCAAATTGTATCTCCTACCTGGTTATACCATTATCTTTTAAAAAGGCAGCTGTTCTACATTTTTCAAAGGTCAACGGTAAAACCTTTGTTTGTTTTATACTGCAAGCTTTTATGAAATTCGGTCAAAAACAAAGACAATTACTAACTATTTGCGTTTGTTTTTATTTAACATTCTGTTTAAAGACCTTTTAAACACAAAATTCAAAAAATCTGAGTTTTCTGACATGATATCTCATGGATCAGCCATTATAGGGTTAATTAAAGCCCCAGTGTCATTACTGTGAGTGGACTTGCATCTCCACAAACCTGACACAGCAATGCACAAAATAATTAGTACAACGTACAAACAAACAATGTAGTTTTTCTACATTTTCAACAACATGGCTAAAAGCTCAAAAAGACCATTAACATATTGTCCTATTCAAATTGATGGTAGTATGTTGTAAATCGGAGAGATCAGCATGTGTTATTGAGAGTGGAATCACCAGACCATAACATGGACATGACCTCTAGACACATGCGTCCATCTGTTGCCACTTCATTTTAATGTCCATAAATCTGAGCAAAACGACCGTGTCCATTTTTATGTCTATGTCCTGTCACTGACCATGTGTCATATGACTCAAACACATGAGAGAGCTTTGGCCTTACCTGTAGATACATAGATTTTATGGTATGTTTGCTAGTTGAGGATTTTCTTTCATTTTTTTGAATGCAATCGCCTTCAAAAACAAAAACAAAGAAAATACTTTGTATAAGCGCTCCTGAAGTCGCTGATGAATTGTGTTGTCGTAATATTAACCTGCCTCCACGTTGTCGTAATACTAACCTGCCTCCACGTTGTCGTAATCTGAGAAAGCATTGTCGATAAAGGCCGTGGCTGCAGAGCCGCGGCGCGGTCAAATGGCCCAGCAGTTTCAGGAACCGCGGCACTGCCATAGCCTCATCATGGCTAACCCTAACCTTAACCCAAACCTTAACCCAAACCCTGACCCTAACCTGGCGCAGTCTAAAACGGCACCAGTTTCAGGAGCCGCGGCACAAAATAACATGGCAAGTTTCGGCCGCGCGCGGCGGCTCTGTAGACACTCCCGTCGATAAAATGTACATTTATCAGTGTTACTGGTCCATCATAAAACATAAGCGTATACGGCAACTGTAAATACATTTCTCCATCTGTTGCCTTTCTAACCTTGTACTAAAGCTGGGTCGTGGTGATGTTTTTGTTGATCCATTTGTTTGGCTTCCTGTTGATCAGTTTGAGTCTGAACATTTATTTTTCATTACAAACATTTTAGAATGAATTGCTAACAAAGTACTGAGGGACGGTAGGTATGTATGACATATGACATTAGTTTAGCCCGAAATAATGTTGTTTTATAATCATAGCATTGGCTGCTGTGATGGAGTGAATCTCAGCGTGAACAATTTCAATGCATGACATTTTACATTGATAATATAGAGCTAATTCATTAACAATGTAATATCATTCTGACAGGTTACAGCCTTCCCTGCATTCTTTAAACATGTTCTATTTTCAAACGTTTTGGAGATAAAAGTCTCAGAGGCTAGGTTATTACAGCAACAATTTTGGCTTGTGATAGGTTTGTGAAAAAGCTGCCAGTTGGCCTCAAAAACAATGCTGGTTTGATTTCCTTGTATGAATTTAATTGACATACTTGTAAGTCAAGTGAATTACTTCAGTATACTTCGGTATTGTAAATTGCTTTTTTTACATTTTGCAAAATGAAATATTGATCTAAAACTGCTTAGACATAGAAAGAGACTTTCTGTTCAAAAGTACAAAACTGAAAAGCCATAGGCGTTCTTCATAGGCGTTTCACCAGAATAAGCCACAGATTGTCATTTACGTGTTTTTTACATAAGGCTATGTGACATTATTCAACCCTACATGCATGACAGAGTTTATGCATGTAAGTGCAAGAGGGTGGAGACAGGGGGAAGGTGAACAGACATGTTCTAGGCATTCAAGCCTCAAATGCAGCTGAATAAATTAATCATGAATCAATCAAAATGAAACTTTGAGTACAGTAAGATAATAACAAGGGAACACTGGTTATAAAACCTTGTAAAAGTACATTTTACATAATATGCCCCCATGAATAACAGAGTGCAAGCCTTGTTTGAGGTCTTGGTATTATCCAAATCATTAATCTGAGAAATGAACCTGTCACAGCATATTCTCCAGTCTGATAAACCAACTCAAACCCGCCAATATGAGGGGACCTCATATTGGCGATATGAGGACCCTCCCCCTCCATCCATCCATAGTCATCTCCCGTACCTAGCTGACTACACGGAAATGAAAAAGGATTAGCGCTACTCTGAATCGACGCAATGACTTTAAATGACTTCTCTGGGGCAGCACGGCTTGTTTGAGTTGACATTTCAGTTGCACCAGTCATTTGCATTCGATTTGACTGGATATATTACGGATTCCAAACGCGTAGTCCATCTCACTCTCTCCCGTGTCTGAAAAAACGTGGATTAATCACTGCGCGGTGGACTGCTGTCAATCCCCGACAACGCGCTGAGGTCTTCATTCTGTGTTAACATGTCCACTCGTGACACAGGTAAGGCCCTGTATTATCAACTAAAGGTCATCGGCAGAACACATGTATCTGAAATGAAAAAGGCAGCAAAAATAGAGACGGGAGAAAGGATTACTTTGAGGTTACTTTCCAGACGAGAGGTGTAGATTCACAGAGAGCTTGTTGCTAGGAAACTCGTAAGCGTAATTAATTGGGTGGTAATGCATGGCTGTAGTGGTACAGGGATAGTACTCGGTTCTGGATGTGGTTTTGATCGAGTTGATGAGGTTTTATGTTGAGATTCTTACAGGTTACTTAAGGACTGAGACATCCGTTTAAAGGTGCAACTATCTGGTCTTTTATATATATTGTGTTCATCGATGTTATATACTTGCTGACTAAAACTAAATCAGAAGTTATCATAATGACTAAAACTGAATGACTGAAACTATGACTAAAAGTAGATAGTCAAAACCCCATAAATGTCTAGATTGAGTGAAGAATTTTCAGTCACAGAGCCTTAAACCAGAGTATTATAAAAACAATGGATAGTAAGTAAGTAAGTAAGTAAGTAAGTAAGTAAGTACATTTTATTTATATAGCACCTTTCACAGACAGAGGTCACAAAGTGCTTCACAAAACACAGAATAAAACAATAAAAACACAAAAAACTTACGGTGAACAATACATATACAACACTATACAGTAAAATCAGTCCCTAAAACAAGTGCATTTAAAAGGCTTGACTAAATAAAAAGGTTTTAAGCTGACCCTTAAAAGCAGTAACTGAGTCCAGTGACCGTAGGGGGAGCGGAAGATCGTTCGAGAGTTTGGGGCCAACAGCCTGGAAGGATCTGTCTCCTCTGGTTCGAAAACGGGTGCGAGGCACCAGCAACAGTTTCTGGTCCAGGGACCTTAGTGAGCGAGAGGAAGCGTACGGTTTAATCAGATCGCTGATGTACGATGGGACCTGACCATTTAAAGCTCTAAAAGTTAAAACATGTAAATTAAAACATAAAAATGTTAAACTGTATCCGGTACGAGACCGGCAGCCAGTGAAGTGCTTTTAAAATGGGTGAATTGTGGGCCCTTCTATTTGTGCGGGTTAAGATCCTCGCTGCAGAGTTCTGGACCAGCTGCAGACGAGAGAGTTCCTTCTTGTTAAGACAGGAAAACAAACTGTTACAATAGTCTAAACGTGAAGACACAAAGGCATGAATCATAACTTCCAGGTCATTTTGAGACACCATTTTCCTGAGCTTAGAGATTTTCCTCAACTGAAAGAAACAGTTCCTAGTCAACAGCTTGGAGTGGTGCTCTAAAGACATGTCTTTGTCAAAGACAACACCCAAGTTTCTAAGACTTGGTTTAGCAGTCTGGCCTAAAGCACCCAAGTACTGGTTTATCCCTGGAAAGGCATCATCAGGGGCAATAATCAGAGTTTCTGTTTTGTCAGCATTTAGCTGCAAGGAGTTTTTACTCAGCCATTGTTTTAGTTGCACTAAACTGACCAAGGAGTTCAGCTTCTGGATCTCAGAAGGTTTAAAAGAGCAATATAGCTGAATATCGTCAGCGGTCAACAGGTGGTAGGACACATCACTAAACTCTTTAATGATCATTCCCAGGGGAATTATATAAAGCAGAAATAGGACGGGACCCAAAACGGAGCCCTGAGGAACTCCACACAACAGATCAGCTGAGTCGGACATTATTTGGTTTGCAGCAACACTAAAGCTCCGACCGGATAAATATGAAGAAAACCAAGAACTGACCCTGATAGTCCAATCAGGTCCCTCAGTCTGTTTAACGGGATATGATGGTCAACAGTGTCAAAGGCTGCAGACAGATCCAACAGAACTAAAACAGTGCATTTTCCAGAATCAGCAGACATCATAATGTCACTGGACACTTTTAGCAATGCGGTTTCCGTAGAATGATGTTTGCGGAAACCAGATTGAAAAGAGTCGTGAATGTTTGACTGATCAAGGAAATCTGACAATTGTTCAGAGACCACCTTCTCAAGGATTTTGGACATGAACGGGAGCTTTGAAATAGGTCTGAAACTTTTGGGGTCTGTCGGGTCCAAGTTTGTTTTTTTTCAGTAAAGGCTCAACTATGGCATGTTTAAATGGACCAGGAAACACACCAGTAGAAAGCGAGAGATTTACCATTTTGGTCCCCCAGGGGCCAATAACATCAAACACTTTGAGGAAGAGCCTGCAGGGAAGGGCATCTGATGTACAAGAGGAGGGTATCATCTTGGTCACCAGAGCTGAGATGTCTTCTAGAGTGACAGGCTTAAAAGAAGACCAGTTTTGGGAAACAGGCTCCACAGAAACAGGTTTATCAGACAATGGGAGTGGGATTTGGTCTTTGATCATCTTGATCTTATCGATAAAGAACCTGAGGAATTCATTGCTGTCGGCTTTGCAGGAAACAGGAGTCACAGCAGCTGAAGGACAAACAATAGAATTTATAGTGTCAAACAACACTTTGGGGTTTTTCTTGTTGGATGTTATTAGCTGGCGGAAGTAATCAGATCTGGAACTTTCCATCATTTCATTGTAGGATGACACAAGATCTCTGAGGTGTAACCTATGGACCTCAAGACTAGAGGTTTTCCACAGACGCTCAGTTTTCCGACATAGTCTCTTTAGGTTTAGGATATCTTCATTTATCCAAGGACAATCTTTTTTCTGTGATAGTATATGCTTATAAGAACTTTTTGACTATTAACTAAAACTAAATTCAAACGAATATTGGTTGAGGGTTGGATCAATGAATGTAATGAGACTATTTGCTAACTTTGTGACAGTCAGAGGCTTAACCATCATTTATGCAATTTTTTTTTTTTTAAGTTTTAGTTTTGATGTGGATTTGGCCCCTGTTAAAGAGCCAAAAGGAAACAGACGTGTTTACAATGATTCATACACCTTTTTAGTCAGATTTATTCTCCTACAAGACACTTTTGCTTGGAAAAATTTCCCTTTTCCCCTACCCCCCATCCACGCCCACTGCTCTTTATTACAATGATGTACCGTGCTGCCTGTCATGGAGCATAACTTAATACCAGAAACACAGTATAATGTATTTATGCTTTGTATTTATTGCATTCTTCTTGGTTGACATTTGTATTACCCTTCGAGTTTATTGAGTGAAAATGTGGTTCTTAAATCCTTTCCAATCTTCTGCACCATTCTGTAAACTACAGCACATGTCATCAACTTCCGAATGATCTGTTTCTTCGGTTCTATCGGAGATGAGATCTTCCTAAACACAGGGGAAATTACTTCGTGTTTCTCTTTGAAGGAAGCATAAGGTTTTTCGACAAAGTACTTATCACAATATTAGCATCTCACAGTCTAAGTGCTTTGCCTTATAACACCGACACACGCCAAAATCCTCATCAATGCACGAAGGCAGAACATGATTGTCAGGATTATTAAAGACTAACAATTTTCAACTCAGTTCAACAATACAGGAGGCAAGAACAATCTGAACACTACGCTTTGGTTTTCATTTGGTGTTTATGAAGAACCCGTATACAGCACTGAAGCAAAGAGATGTTTTAATGTTCAGGGACATGCACGGTGTTGGGATCTGTAGTACTGGCAGGTAGATACATATTGTCACTATGAGTACTGACTTGGACTTTTACAGACACAACTTCTCTGCATTTCCAGGGTTGCAATTTGCACATCAGCATCTCAGGCGTGCAGGTTGTTATTTTACGTTCACAGTTATCCTATTGTGGCATGTCAGAGGTGTTTTAACTTTAGATACTGTTAAAACACAAATCAGAGGACCAACAACGCCACCTGGGCATTAATGGGCCCAGGACCATATAGAAAACATTAAAAGGCGCACAGATTCGTTGTTGACACAAGGCATAGACATTTTTAATACAATATATGATTTATTTAGCAGTAGTTGTCTCGAGGGGCAACAGTGAAAAACAGATAGAATAATGTTCCTAAAGAATTATATCCCAGCATCCCGTGTCCTTAGACAATTTTCCCAGGGTCCATTGTCGTTAGACCCTCCTTCTCGGCCAGGAAAAAACTACCAAACCTCTTTGGGAAAAAGTAGGAGTTATTATTTGATAAGGAAACGGGGTGGGATTCAATAGGTTTATACTTCTCCCCATTCCTCTTGTAGACATGTTGGAATGTTCTGATAGAATTGTTGGTATTATTGTTTTCTTTTACTCAAACATACTCAAATTCATTACAGGTTGAATTGAAGGGGTAACGTACAGTACTTCTCAAATTTAAAGGTTCATATAGTATGTTCCCTGATCCTTCCTGTTGCCCAATCTTCCCAGTCTTTAGGAAATGTACTTGAAGAAAAGTCCCCATGTTCCCAGCACATGCATGTTCTTAAACCTGACACTACAGTATTTCCAAATCCCAGAGCCCCTTAACTTTAACGTCTCTACCTGAAATCCTCTCTAACTACTTGAGAAATAAACAACTTTAAAGTATCAAAAACATGACATAAATACATGTAGCTGGGGAGCATAGGTGCCTCCATCGCCTAAAGCGGCCCGCCAGACATTTGCATCCAGCCCGCCAAACATTCCTCATTTATATTCAGTGTCTTAAGCCTTTGCATTTGCTGCTGCTGCTTTGGGGAAAGGGACGTGTGGGTTTGGGAAACATGTGGGAGAGGAGGACCTTAGAGCTGTGCTAAAAGTGGCGCTAATGTGGAGCTAACAACAAGAAAACAAACATCCAAACTATCAGGAGCAACAGGCAAAAACGTTTTACAGCGGTCTAAGAGTGTAATAAAGCATTAACATGACCAGGAGAAGCTGCTGTGAGCTCTGACCTCGGTATGCGTTTGAGTTTGATACTGATGAATATCGTCAGAATGATCTGTTCACTAGGCTACATGAAAATATATTGTTTAAGAGGAAGCTTAATCTGCTTAAACTATTAAAAATAATACGCTCATATTGAGTTTGATAGCAGCAACCGTCAGCAGGTATTTGATATCAACATTTCAGTTATTCAAGTCCATATTGATGCACCGTGCTGCTAATGCATGAATATGGACTAAAACTATATAATAGTAATAGGAGTAAGTATTGCTCAGGTTTCCCACACTTTGCTGGAAATAATTTTCCAGGACTTTACTAGGACATTTTTCGTTTTGTTATCACCGCATCTACAAACAGATTGCCACCTTTATGCTACAGTTTTTATAATAAAGACATAGTCTAGTAGTCTATACCCAAAGTAGGAGATGCCCTTTCCTGCATTTTGGTGGGCTTTAGATGTCTGCTCTTGTTACCGTGAAGATGGCAGTGTCAGTCGTGAATTTATATTTAATAACTCAGCAAAGCAAAGGGTAGAGGTAATTTCAAGGATCATTTTTTTTTTATTTTTTTAAACAGGTCAATTGTTTTCAGGTTTTCCAGGACATTGATTGAATTTTAATTGAATTCAATTTTATATAGTAACAGGGTTTTATTTATTTATTTATGTATTTATTTATTTAACCTTTATTCAACCGGGAGGATTAAAAATCTCTTTTTCAAAAGTGGCCTGGGGACAATCAACACTTTAAAAAGTACAAATCTCATATACAAAAAATACAGTCTTTTTCTTTTACATTTAGTGAGAGCCGACCAATTTCAGTTTGACGTTCAGTTTGACGGGGGAGGGGAATATGAAGTGAATATTGAGATAGTGAGTCATGTGTTTAGATTGTTCTGCTGTTGGTCCATGAAATATCCATTACTGTAAATACAGTCATTTTGAACATGAAAATTCTTAGCTGAGTTGGCACCCAAACTCAGGTTGACTGTTTACTCATGCATTTGAATGATTGAATAATTGCACTGACATTTTTTAAGAACGTGTGTTTGAATATGTGAGACTGCTGTATAAAAACTGCTGCAGTGTTGCAAGTATGAAATTATTTGACATTTTGTGGTTGTCAGGCTTAAATGGTTAGGTTGAGTGCCATCAGTTTATGGTTTGGGGATGCAAATGCATATGCAATGAATATTAACACACTATTATCACAAATCTGTCTTTATTTTTTCTTTTACAGAGACAGTACAACTAAGCATTGCTGACCAAAAAGAGACTGATGTCATGCACTTAAATAAATCTTATTTGAAAGGGTCCGTGTTCATCTGATCCTGGAAAGCCTTTAAATGTACCAATGACCAAATTACAGCACGTTTAAGGCGGTGAAACTGGAAACAAACCTGAATTTGGTGATGTATAATGTTTGTGCTGCAGGTGAAAACAGGTGCGTACCTACATTCATTAACATTCTGAACTGCTAAACTAATGCCTAATGCCCGCGATTGCATTTATTTCTCTGCACATTTTTGCTTTTTTTGTCCTGACTCTGGCACCAGCAGGAGGCCTTTCCCTGAGCTCCATATTAAGTTCTGACTCTGGTTCCAGCAGGAGGCTGGTCCCTGAGCTCCATGTTTAGTCCTGACTCTGGTTCCAGCAGGAGGCCTGTCCCTGAACTCCATGTTTAGTCCTGACCCTGGCATCAGCAGGAGGCTGGTCCCTGAGCTCCATGTTTAGTCCTGACTCTGGCCCCAGCAGGAGGCCGGCCCCTGAGCTCCATGTTTAGTCCTGACTCTGGCACCAGCAGGAGGCCGGTCCCTGAGCTCCATGTTTAGTCCTGACTCTGGCACCAGCAGTAGGCCTTTCCCTGAGCTCCATGTTTAGTCCTGACTCATGCACCAGCAGTAGGCCTTTCCCTGAGCTCCATGTTTAGTCCTGACTCTGGCACCAGCAGGAGGCCTTTCCCTGAGCTCCATGTTTAGTCCTGACTCTGGCACCAGCAGGAGGCCTTTCCCTGAGCTCCGTCCTGACTCTGGCACCAGCAGGAGGCCTTTCCCTGAGCTCCAGATGACACCAACATGTCAGGGATGTACTTAAAAAGCCTCTCCTGACCAAAGTAAGACTGCCAATCTGCTCTAACCACTGAAACACACACAAGATGGGCAAGGTGGGTGAGTGGCTTGCTCAAGGACACATCAAGAGTACACACGAGTCTGAGCAGGCTTTTGCAGACCCATATTTAAGAGGTAGTCATACAAGGATAGTAACTTGAGAATCTATTTTGTTTAAAAAAAAAAAAATTAAGTTAGTTTCAACATTTGTTTTCGCATTTAGGTTCAAAATAGTTGTTTTTCTTGTTTGTTTTTTTAATGATCGCATCAGTTTTTAGTTTCATTTGTATTACAATTTGTATTCCATTGACTACTAATTTTCCCTTGAAATAAGATCAGACTTTGATTAGAATGAGCCAGAAAAAAGTAAATGAACCTACTACTCAATTAAAATCACGAGAAATATTCCTAATTCGAGTCATTTCAGCCCATAGTATCTGCAGTGAAACGCTTCAGACCCAACCTGCTGTTGCTGCTGCTGCTGCTGCTGCTGCTGATGCTGCTGCTGCTGCAGAAGAGCCCGCTCACTCATCACCTTGGGCTCTTCTCAAGGTCAGGGGCTGATGGGTAAATGGCCAGCGCGAGGCTCAGGTAATGAGTTTGGAATGGCATTTAGAGCAGAGCAGGCCTCGTACCCAATCATCACAAAGAACTGCTGATGTTAATGAAAATATACTCATCATAGTGGAGTCGGGCTGGAGGTGTGTGTCGGACTGCAAAGTGCGCACGCTGTTGGAGATACTTCACTTATGGCATTGTAAACCCTGTAACTTTGTACAGAAATAACAAGAGGTCAAACTATTACACTGTTGGAGTACAAGTACAATCCAAATATATAATAAAATATGGTCTGTGAATACTTTTGCCAATGTTTAAGCACATTTAAGCATCTCATTTAGGGCCACACATATAATAGAACATAGTACATTTAATATGTGAAAGGGCCCCAGCTCACTTACTACTGAATAAGGGTCAAGGTTCATGTTTAGGGATGTTGGGTCCTGTGATCTAAAAGGTTGAGAACACCTTCTTTAGCCAACCCGTGCGAAGAAACCACCTGAAATTATATAAATGATCAATTAATACTGTGGAACATTTCAGGCAAAGTACTTTACTCCACTTAATTATGACGATAAATATGTATCAATTTTACAACAGTCTAGTGGCAGGTTGTAATGTGTTAAGTTGAATATTACAGGAAGAATGTTACAGAAAGTTGCACATCTTGACTCAGAAAATGACAAAATTACTCTGAACACAATTAAATTACAACAACTAAAATTACAGAATTGTTATTCATTTGTTCGCGTCAGATAATTCCTGTAAATTAAATATGCTTTTCCTCTTGAGTTATAGAAAAACAACATCATTTTCAATTAAATTGTAAAATTATACACCACCAAAATTGCTAAATGGGGTAAAATTGGCACAGAATTTGTTTCATTTTTTTCAGCAAAATTGTATAAGCAGGTGAAGAAACCAATAGATGTTATAAAAAGTGTCCTTCAAACCATTCCTGACATCGCACCATGAATCAACACACTTAAATACATATCAGTTCATCACAAAAAAGTGTTTTCCTAATTTAATTTTCATTTTGTTTGGTGTTCTTTATTTGCCCTCATTTCCCTGACGCCGCGCTGCTTATTCTCGTCTTGCCTATGAATGAATGAATACTCCTTTCAATCGCCCCGTTAGCAGCAGCGGGGACCCCAGCAGACGTCTCCCCCTCGCACACTTATCACTCTCTGCTCCGCCAGAAAAAGCTTATTTACCCATGAGCCGGCGGGGCCCCATGATTGCCATCCCAGAGGTAATGGTCGAGGATGAGGCCGATCAATACCCATCTGCGGCCGCTCCTGGTGCAATAACACTCAATAGGAAAACCCATTTACTTTTACTTACCTTTGCTTTATTTTGTTTTACAATAAGGTGATGAAGACGGGATTGGACTTGGCAGTGGCGCGCCGTTATGGATCCATGCAGCGTTTTATTGAAAAGTGAGTGCAACAGCAATAAAACAGGCCTGTGGTGCAGAGGGCCAAATGTAGCAGAGGTGGTCAATGGCAGGATCACATGAGCAGATATTGTTGTCTCATTTGACCTTGATGTGTCAGACAAATCATGATGGCGGCGAAATATAGATAATATATGACTTACTGTAGTTATGTTATAAAAAAAAAAAAAAAAATGAAACTTGAAGAAAAGTTAGATACTCGTTTATGGTTCTCCCCGAGAGTTAGATTTTTTTCCCACAGGGTTTTTTGTAGTTTTTCCTGCAGAAAATAAGGGTCTCAGGATAGGGGATCCTTTTGCCATATTCCTGGGAATATTGTTTAATTTGCTGCTCTATTTCATTGTCGCCCATCGAGGAAACTGCTGTTGTCATTTTGGGCGCTACAAATATTAAATTAGTTAAACTTGTTAAACTTGAGAAGGTGTTGTCTTTTTTGTTGGAAAACACTGTCAGCGTGCTCATTATTCACAAGGATATTCTGACTGGTGTAGAAACTGTGGCCTAGAGGAATACCATTACCATATTTTTTGGAACAGTCCTGTTGTTCAGAAATATTGGAAGTGCTACAGATGGTCTTTGACACCACGATCTCACTGGATTTCAGAACTATGTGTTTGGGCCTCAAAACTCCTGCCATGGACACAATAAATGGATACCTTTGGAGTACACAGTGGGAAAAGGTAGAAACCTTGAGAAGAAACATTACAGCCAAACTAACAATATTTCCATGGAAACAAGAAGGAAGAAGCTCCTCCAGGTCAAGTACGAGTCAGGTTTGTGGCTGTAAGCTTACTCACAAGAAGAACACAGGATTTTCAATACAATAAAAACAAACCAAAATTAAAACATTCTTTTATTTGTCTATAATTTCGGCATAAAATGTATGTGGTTTGGATTTAAAAGTGTTGATCTTCATGCAAAAATTGATAAAATATTTAAAAAACATTTGGATATGTTTTTTGGTTTATCTACATATATATTTTACTTTTTCACATCTTTGCCACGGAAAAAAACATAGATAAATTGGTCAATTAAAGGTGGTATGGACGATTTTTTTCAGCAAATTTTGTATCATATTTCCTCGTGGCGTGGATAAATCATTTGTCCTGCCACCTATCAATCATAAAACGCACCTACCGCTCACCTGCAGCCGCCTGCGGTTCCTCCTCACGTTTCCACGTGCCCAAGCGCATGGATCTATCATAATATAGTTCCCTCAGTGTACGGGGCAAATGAAGACGGAGAAAGACGGAGAAAGACAGTTCGAGCTGACGCAGAAGTGGACAGAAATCTACGGGAGACGAGCGATGCGATGCGCTCCGTTACGCTAATAAACAAACGCACGTGTGTGTTGTATCGGTCCGCACGGGGGAGTGCGCATGCGCACTTCTGCCTGCGTTCTGAAATTGCCGAAAAATTGTCCATACCGCCTTTAACAGACACTTTTTCCCCAACACATTATTATTCATGTTTTAAAGCACTTTTTTGAGCTTTTGTATTGTATTTTATTTACGCTAGTTTGATAAATTCTGTTTAGTAAGTCCTCATCTATGTTTTAGCTTTTTTTTTTAATGAAATGGCATTTTAACAATTTCAGTTAAAACATATTCATTCAAATAATGACTGTATCAGTATGTTAAAGTCTTTCTCTCTTTTTCTTTCTCTCTCCCCTCTCTCTCTCTACCTCTCTTTCCCTCTTTCTTTCTCCCATTCTCTCTTTCTATCCCTCTCTCTCCTCAGGTGGACCACACAACCCCGGTTTTAGCCACTTCACATAGAAAAGTAGTACATGAGTTTAATTGATTCTAATACATCCCTCCCCCCCTCCCTTTTTTTTAAAATTAAGTGCAACAAATAACATTTCAAAGAATAGAAATGGGTTTCAATATACATTTCCTAAACTTAAACATTTCTTCCTCCAAACACTGAACTCTCCTTTTAATCAGACCTGAGCTAATATAGACAATTAGACGGACTGAGTCAAGTTAACTGCAAATTAATGTAAATGTACGTGAGTACTGGAGGTTTGTACAGCGTACCAGTGCAGCTGTTAGCCCTGCCCTCCATCCCGCACTGAAGTATAAAATTTAATTATTTATTTAAGTAAATTATCTAGTAAGCTAAAAATGAAAAATAAATGATAAATTTTAATTAGTGAGCCAAATATTTGAGTCATTAACATTGTGATTATGATGTTTTTACGTGAATGTTTTAAATATATATATACTTTTTCTTAAAGTACCTACGACCTATTTTTAATTTTGACTTTATTTGGTGTATTTATGCCTTTTGTACATATGAACGAGAGTTTTACACCAATCGAGCAGGTTTTTTTTTATTGAGAAAACGTTTAAAACTCTGAAGAAAATGAGTGACATCACACCATGGACACGCATTCCAGTCAAAGTTTATGCATAATTTACACAAAGAGACAACTTTGACTCTCTAAACATTAATTCAAATCCATTTTTATTTGTCAAATTTAAATAATTGTGACATTATATGAGTTTTTGCCCAGTGTGTACTGGGTAATTCCCTTGTGTGATCTCACCAATTACAACCAGGAAGTTAAATTATAAACCTAAAAATTGTGCTACTCAGTGATAACGTTTTTACAATTTTTAGCAAAATTCTAAATATATTTACCCTAACTGCATTTTGATTCAAACTGTCGGAGGCACTTAAATACTATGTTTATAGGCCATGTAATATTTGTTTATATATTGTTATGATTATGTTTTTAATGTTTTGTCTGTTTGTGGTGACAGTTGATCTGAGCTTTCCTTTCAGCACCGAAAGGAAATCCCACCAAATATTAATACAGATTCTGAAAAAGACTTTTAACATTTTCTCAATTTAACATTTCAATTCAGCGCTTTTTGCACCACTTGTAACTAGACTAATTCATACTTTTCTGTGATACCAGACACCCAACCTACACTTAGTTGTCCCCTTTGATGTTCAGTTTTTGATGCTCATTGTAAAGAGTTAGCTCTCTGAAAACAGTTTATGAATATTTAACAAATGTCACAATGACTTCAATACCAACCTTCCAAATTGGCTTTTTCACTAAACAACAATACTCCAATTTGATGTGGATATTTGACTTATAATTTCAAGACAACTTTTCATTATGAAGTTAGAATAAAGGCTGAAACACATACAAAGAAAAATTTACTAAATCTGAAAATGCAACTAACTTTGGTACAGTATAGCTTTTGTGCATGTCTTTTGTTTCCCTTTTACTTTGCTCTGTCTGTGTTTTGTTCTGTTTAAAAGCATTAAAAAACTGAAACAATCTATGTTAAAAAAAAAAAAAGAATAAAGGCTGCAGATGCATGTTCAAACAGACAACAGATCGGTTTTTACATTTATTTCACCTTTTGACCCGTGAACTCGGCTGTAACACAAGCCCCCCCTCAGTATCAGCCCATCTCGCCTGTAGCATCAATATGGTGTTTTCTAATGTGCAAATTATATATTTTTCCATGGAAACTCATTAAAGCTGAAAAACACAGCAGGTTTTTATTAGGCCAAGGACTTTCATCTTTTTGGAACGTATTAAATATCCAACCAAATACTCCATCAAGGGCGCGGGACTCCATCGCGTGACAGGCTCTGATGCTCTAAGGCCGGGCTAAATGTACGTGACGCGACGCCCCCGCCGTACGCGCTGAAAAAAAGCTTTATTAGTATTTGTTTTATTTTGGGGCGGGTAAGCTAGCAGCAGACGGAGCACGTTAGCACAATGTCCGGATTGTTCAGGCAGCACGCGAGGACACACTGCAAAAAAGGAATATCGATCACAGTTCAAATGGCTTGGATTTGGAATTGTTTTAAATTGAGTGTAGGATTTGTTTAAAGTAATTCCCTTGACTTCATTTGGAGTACACCAAAATGATTTATACACATTATGTAAGTAAGTTATGTACAATAATGCAATTTATAAACGTAACAAAAGTTATTTACAATGCAAGAATTTATAAATGTTTCTTAAGTTATGTACAAGAAAATAATCATATGTTACTTAAGTTAATTACAACAAAGGAATGTGTATGTTATGTTACAACAAAAGAAGGGTACATTACAAGAAAGGACTAGTTATATATGTTATACCAAAGGAATTTAAGTTATTTATTAAATTTTAACAAAAATTAAATTAGTAAGATGCATTTGAAACAATTATGATTATGATTATTCATTTCTAACTTAGACAAATAAATAAATAAACAAAAAAAATTACATAACACATTTATAATAAAAGTTATATGTTCATGAATATGATATAAGCAAATTGGTATGCTTGTGGAGGCAAAAAATAATGATTTTACTTTTGTGCAATGCAGTTCTTTGTATTCATAATATATTTTCAACAGAGCCCTTACATACTAACACATCTAATCTAGTCCAAATTCCCTTCAAATCAAATTTATTGCACTGATCCGATCCATTTTTGGCGTTATCCTTTTTTGCAGTGCGTCCCAGTCACCCTTTGGCCGTGCACTTTCAGCTGAATGTGTCTAGTGTGGGAAAGAGCGCTCCGTCTCAGAGCCAGGGAGCAGGTCAAATCCTCCAGCAGGCGCCTCCAGGCTATTTCTCCTCCGCTGCAGACACCTCCACTCACTCACAGCAGCCCGATCTCCATCAGACGGGGGGGGGGGGGGGGGGGCACTGCTGGTTTCACTTTGACTCTGTGCTTCACCCTCTGGGGCCAAAATAATTAAGATCAATAAATGAAAGTTTGAGATGCTTCTTTTCTTGGGAGT
Source organism: Eucyclogobius newberryi (assembly GCF_026437365.1). Taxonomy (NCBI): domain Eukaryota; kingdom Metazoa; phylum Chordata; class Actinopteri; order Gobiiformes; family Gobiidae; genus Eucyclogobius; species Eucyclogobius newberryi. Next base: position 7,552,878 of record NW_027315735.1, read on the forward strand.
TAGCAAGAGTCACCTGGTTCAATGACTCCTGATATAGGTTTATAAAACCATATTCACAATTTGAATGGTCTATAATTAGCTAATCCAATAACAGCAATTATTGAATTATTGAACATATTTTGTTCTTCGTATTAAACCCTAACTTACCTCTACAAAAATGAACTGATAAGTGTTCCAGTTGCCTGACCAAAGATCATACTTTGAGGATTAAGAATATTTATCTTGTTTTTATGGAGAATTGTTTTGTATTTTCATCTATATCAGACAATAGATCAGAAACTATCTTGGACATGTTTTGACAGTAACTTCCGTCTTTGTCAGAAGCCATGTTACTGTCGAAACATGGCTTCTGACTGTCGTGCTGAAACTCAGGAATAGGTTAGGAAAGCTTTAGAAATGTAGAGAAGGTAGAGACATTCAGTAAACGGTCAGTGTTGGGAGTCAATCTTATAAGATCATCAACATTCATTTGCATAGCTTCTTAACAAAATCCAGAAAGTGCAAAAAGCCAATCCGCGACAATCCTTTCATATACCACAGTCGTACAGGCGAGGTGGCTGACGTGTCTTGCCCAATCACAGTACGCACTGGTCCGACTGGAATGGAATCAGTGCCTATTAAGCAAACCACTGAGCTACTACCGCCTGAAATCATTTGGTTACACAGTCATTTATGGTCAGTTTCTCTTTGACAATAAATTAATAGCATTGACTTTTTTGCCACATCACCGAAAAAAATATACAAAATGTTTAACAATTGAAAAATAGACATATTACGGGTTGAAAGCCCCCAAAAGAGCTTGTTCGGCCGGTGTGTCTTTGAGGCGCTTGTCATTTCAGGTCTACAGTGACAGTCGTCTATTACATTTCCAAAGCCCCCTGCTCCACCGGCCCCTCCGCACCACCGGCCCCAATTCCCCCTCATCAGGGTCACCTTCAGGAGGATTCCACCCAACAACCACCTACCCATCAGCCATTTGTTCAACCAATTCCAGCTGGGATAGAGACAAGAGGAGTGGAGAGGTGTCCCGAGCCCCTGCAGCCGCCTGCTCGTGTTTCCATTCATTTTCATTTAAGTAAAAACACAGACAGGGTACAATATGAAAAACAACAACTAACATTATAACATTTTCATTTTAGTGTTTGACCCATGAATAGTTTACAACTCAACATACACAAACTATAAAGGTAATAGGGCATTTCAACTTGAAAGAACGAGCTGTGGAGAAATTCCTACCTGAATCTAGCGGTTTCAAGTTATCAAGGCTGTTTCTCTATGTATCTGCATTTGGTTTGCCTTTGTAAAATGAGTTGTCTATTCACTTGACTAAATGCTGCTCAGTGTTTCAACTGTAGAAGATGAAAGTTGACTCTGAACCTGTTCCAAACCTCAACTGGCAGTACAGAGGTAAAGTAGGGTGAAATATTTGTTTCATTGTCAATTTGACATTTTCAGTTATTTTATTAAGACATATAGTGCAATTGAAATCAAAATGTAAAGAATTTCTCACCATACCATAATCAAACTTCATCTGTTTGTGGGGTCTGACAGATTTTCTAGACAGAAACAGAGACAGTTGTGATGTTGTGGAGGTGTGTGCCGAGGCAAAAGCTTGTTGGGTTTATCCTTATCCTCTGATGTATTATCCAACTTGCATCAACTTTTTTTAAATGTGGAAATTGTTTAAAAAAAACAACAACAAAAAACTCTATCACAACTTAAGCTAAACTCAAATCAAAATCAATCAGATTTCTTTGATCCAAGTGTGAAACAAAGGAGATCATTGGTCATATATCAATTAGTACAAAGTCAACAGTTTAGTGCTTCTCTTGTTTTTCTGTCTTCACAAGCAGCCATGTTTGTTTCAAAACAGACACAGCCTTTTAGTCCCTTATTGGCTTATCCACCCGTCAATCAAACCTGTCTGAACTCATGTACTTCTGGAGTATTGTATATTCTGGATTACTTGGAAAGAGTAAAAAACCCATTGGTATCAGTATCAAATCGATATCACAATACTTGCCATAGTGTCACTTGGTATCAGATAAAAAAATCACTGGCATCTTCAAGGTTCTTTAAACAGTCACTTACAATAAATCGTCTTCTTTTGGATTACTCAAAAATTCCACAACACATTATTTGTGTACCAAATGAGGGCCCCATTTGCTGGCTCCTCTGTCACCTCATGCGCCCTGATGTCCATGTTTGTTGACACGCTGCATGCTTCGGACATGGCCGCTGCGTCGGGTCAGTCTGGGATAAACGTGGAAACAATGGCCCTCTTGGATGGCCGATTAATTGAGACTGTTCCGGGCCTTGTATGGGCGAGCGAGGAAGGTGACAAGAGTGCGAGCAGCTGCTACAGGCGCGGGCGTCTGGGTGGGCACGTTCTACACTTTGACACCAGTGCGGTCCCTGTGTACGCGCGCTTATGGGCTAGTTTGTCACACATTTTTTGTAGAGTTTGACCAGAGAGGTAACAATGAAGCCACCTCAGAACATCCAGGAGTTTGTTACATAACACGCCTTTGAAATCAAATAAGAGTTGGTGAAGACTGTGTTATACATAATAATGTATAAAAATCATATGCGCAGTTAGAAATGACTGTAATACATATACAATTCAGAAATCTCAAACTGAATTTCTTTAAGTTTGCAAGCAATTGCATTCGCCCACAAACCCAAAGGTCGACAGTTCAACCCCTGACCAGTGATAACTTTAAAGTGGCTGTGTCCAATATTTGCCCATGTAGTTGAGCCAAATTAGCTTGACCTCAGTGTATATATAATATAAAAGCAACTCTTCAAAATGAGGCCGCTGTGTGCATCTAATTTTTATTATTAACTAGCCCTGCATGCTAGTTGTTGTTAGCGTTACCTTGACACCAAACCATCGCTCTGGCCTCTGAAAGATGGGAAAGCACTTATTAACTGGTCGCAGTAAATCATCAGGAGGCTAGTGATGCATTATGAAAGTGAATGAATAAGTTTGCGATTAGTAGTTATTTATGTTTATGGGGCAAATCAGAAATGTGTAAATATGTTTGCTTTTTTGTTTTTTAAATGAGCAAAAGATGCACAAAGTAAAATTATAAGCAAAAATGCAGAACTGTACAACACCTTAAAGTATTTGTTTTGTTTTTCTTTCAACTCCAGTTGCAATTTTTGGACTATACACTTGATATTCTAATTTTGGATGCCTTCAAAACAACAATATTTATATAATCTTCTGTTATACTGCCATCTCTGAAAAGACTACAGTTCTAGTTGGATCCGTGTGTGAATATCAAACTAATCATCCAATTTCTAGTGGTTCAGTCTTGCCATGTATAATTGTTAGCTTGACAAATTACCATAGTCCTCTTCTTCTAGTATTCAAGCGCCGAAGCTCATGCTAACCATAATAGGCCTATCTGTAACACTATATCTCCTGCTTATGGAGGTCTCAGAACAGTATCCGTCTGCGAATCCTTTCAGAAGAACCTGGATGAGCGCGCTAATTGCCCTCATCCTCCTCACTCATCAGCGGATTGGACTGTTGTTGTTACATTAGCTGCATATTAACCTGCGACAGCCATCCACAATGCACCTTTATCTTTTATTATGATCCGGCTAAAGCGCACGGAGGCTGGGGGGAGTTGGAGCAGTTCACTTCCACACTCGGTAATTCCGCCGGAGCCCCTTTAGTCAGCGCAGCCTAAATCCTCGGTTAGAGCAGCGGGCCGGACTGATCCCCGACTGGATCTGCCTTTATCTCTCTTGCAAATCTGCTGCCACATGACGGGGGTTAGCTCGGCGGAGACGTCGCCCGCGCCCGGGCCGACATGGTGACAGGACTCTGTACATTTTTATAATGTCACTCTTTTCCATTTAGTCAGTTTCTTTCTTTCCTTCCTTTCTTTCTTTCTTTCTTTCTTTCTTTCCTTTCTTTCTTTCTTTCTTTCTATCAAACACAGAGATTATTTAGATATGTTAGTGTTTTTTTATTTATCTTTTTTATTTAATCTTCTACACAATTTAATTTGATTTATTATGTTTTTAATTTATATTATTAATTGTATATTTGAGGGATTTGCTCAAGAAGATATAGTATAATACTTTTTTATTGCACTAAAACAGATCTGAGTTTTGAAAACACTGCCAGGCTAATAATAAATTGTAAACTTTTGACAATTGTATAATTTTAACTTGTATATTAAATATGTGGTTACACTAACAGAAACAGCCTAAACATAGCTCTCTAATCAGAGGAATCACAGTGACTGAATACATGTACCAAAAATACAAACCCAACACATACTAATTTAGAGTAACTGTATTGCTGTACAGTTACTCCTTCATTTGGTGGTGTTCAGAATACACTTTACACTGATACACATTACGTTTTAAAATCAGAGGAAAACATGATGGAATTTGATCACGATATTTAGGCTTCAAATTTCACTGAATTTGTGAGAAAAATTGAAAATGTGTGATTTTTTTCCTTATCATTCGTGATCAAGTTTCTTTCATAAATAAATCATAACAGAAACATGAAGCTGTTTTAAAAGTTGGGTTTTCACATTATAGTATAATGCAACATAAAATAAAGGTATTCTAAGTATTTGGAGTTAAATAATCCCAAGTCTGATTCAACATGTAACAATACAAAAAATAAATGTAAGAATTCAATTGTCTGTAACTAAATATATTTTCAGTATTTTAATTTTTCACACTGAATAAGCCGGATCGTAACTTTTTACGACAGAAATATTTTTTTTTTCAAAATGGAGCTTCAAAGATCTTGATCAAATGTGGTTGGATACAAAGGAGGTGCAGTTTATCATAATTCTCCCTCTCACCTGAAGATTTCAGATTCAAGTCTAGTGTTGTGAGTCTCTGCAAGACAATCCGCAAACATTACCAACCACACAAAGGAATATTATTAATTTCATAAAATTTTGATCCTGCAATTTTAGAAAGCAAATCCAACATTTTACTTTTGTGAAGCGTTTGCTAATCGTAGAAATATTTAAATGAGCTTTTCAACAGTTTGATTACGAAGCTGAAAAAGAGTCCCTAAAACATTTTCAAAAAGCAGCAAAATCCCAATATTTGTTAGTTTGATTTTGCTTTGAGAATTTATATTATTCAATGATCTGCAAAATAACATGAAAAAGACAGTATTCTGACACTGGCTCGTATCGTTTTAAACCCTCAGATTGAACTCCTCTCCTGCAGCACTCGGCTCCCCCTTTCTCCGTGTCACCCGCGCCTCCTGCTCCATCTGAGCCCGCCTCCAGCTGCCGTCGCTGCTTGCTCATTAAACATTTGGAGAGTCAAAACAAATTCCACCAAGACGTGCAAACACGGGGGAATACGGTGAGCAAACGCCTCCTTCACCTCCTTCACGCCCGACATTACTGTATCAATACGAGGACGAGGAAGGGGTCTGCAGCAAAGGGCCTCATTATTATTATTATGATATGCTCCGACTCGCAGATTATTGCTAAATGTCAATGCGAAATATCAACTTCCCGTCTGAGAGTGCAGGTCCGCGAGCGGCAGCATTCTAATCACCCGTGTAGTCGACTTTTCAGCAAACTTTACACAAGTTATTTTGAGTGCTCATAAATTCTCGTCACTTTTACCAGCGGTTCTGAGGCTTGTTTACAGGTACAGGTGAGGAAAGGGCAATTGCTATGAACCAGGGGGGGAAACCTGGTTCCCTAAAGGTCACATATTGCACGACTTGCTGGGTGCTTTGGATGGGTATAGTTCATGTTTTATAGTGTCAAATATTAATTTATATATGGAAAGATGTGTCGAGCATGCGGCTTTCAGTTTCAGCTAATTATAGCAATATGGTGGCAGCAGAACGATGCTTCAAAAAAGAAACCAGGAAATATAAATACATATGTAATTCATGAAAGAACAATATGGCGAGGAAAGAGCTTTAAAGGAGACACGTTATGACAAATTGACTTAAATAGCTTTTAAACACGTTATAATTGTTTCCCATTTACCCACTCGAAGTTGTATTTAGAGTGATCTTTATAGACATCATTGCTCTGAAAATCCCTGTTGTCACTGATCCCTGGTACACTGCTCTTTTCTTCTCTGATTAATGTTTTTTTTCTTTTTCATTTCACGTAGGTTTCAGCAGCGTCCTGGAGCCGTTTTGACACAAGGAAAATCCACTGCTCGTTTCTGCACTGATCTGGAAATCAGTCTCAATCTAGGCCTCATTTAAATCTGACCATTTAAAAAAGGAAGCCGGTTACACATTCCTCCTGAAGATCATGTGACGGAGCAGACGCTATCATACACGATGTGCACATTAATCCATTCATTCATAAGTTGTGTAGTTTGGTGTCTGCTTTAGCGCACTGGCCCTGAAAGAGCAACGGTGCTGCCATAGAGCCCTCGCTGAAGACCACCAGTTTCCTCAGCAGCTCCAGCATACAGTCTGATCCCAGGTCAATGCATGCCGCTTTGTCCTTGGGCAACGCACTCACAGGAAATGATAGAAGTGGAGGTGGCCAGAGGGGCTCAAGGCGCAGCCTTGCTTCTGTCTGTCTTCTGAGTGGGGAGTGAATGAGAATATAATCTTCCATATACATAAAACTGATATACAAACTAGTGAACCATTGAACATCTTAGGTAACATTTAATAATACTCGGCCTGAATCAGTCTTAATATTTGTACATTACAAATTAGGTCTAAGGTTGTGCTTTATTAAGGCTAATTAAGGCAAGAAACTACAGCCTAAAGGCTGTTTTATTTAATTTAGTTAAATATTTTTTGGGTCAATTTGCTCTCTTATAATGAAAACACTGCCCAATCTGCACCTAAAGATGTTTTATGATTTACTTTAATCTATAAATTTCAATGGGACGTACTTTGAAAGGCAGTTTTCTCCCACAGAGATACAAAGATCAGCCCTATAGTAGTACCTAAACACTCTAAACTTTACAATCTTGGACTTGGACAGAATTTTTTGATATGTGTTTCTAAAACTGAACAAAAAAAGTTGACAAATTAGAATTTTTCCTCACATTTTGAATCAGATCTAATATACTGAAATGCGAAATAAGATGTCTAAATCCCCTCTGTATTTTTTTTTTTTTTTTACACATAAACACAAATAATCCCTTATTTTTATGTGAAAACATGACATGAGGAAAATTATTTAATACATGTATTTCTTACATCTATGTATCTAAACTGCAAAAGAAGTTTCACATTCATTTTTTTAAAATGTTAGAATCTTTCCTATTCTCTTGCAGTGTCTCGCCTTAAAGTGTAGTTGTCATAAAGTGTAACCAAATCTCAAAGTCTCATTATCCGATATATTTATTTACTGAGTCCATTTTGCAGTGGCCGTGTTATGAGAGCCTGAGTGGTGTGTGCGATCGCGTGCTAGCGTCCATCCCTCTGGGTTTACCCGCCCTCCCTGACGCTTGACCCACAAGTTCCCATGCCGCAGCCTCCTTTCAAAGCCTGTTTATTTTGCCCCTCCGAAACACAACACTTCTCCGGCACCGTCCAACTTCTCCAGCTGCCCACGGTGGACACACATGCCAATGGTTTGTGTATGTTTGCTCAGATGTTCCGTATTTATTCCATATTACGCATATATCACACATTCCAAACCAAAGCGGCTTTTTATAGTCACGTACTTGACCTCTCTCATCAGTTGAAACAAGATTTAGGAGATAAGGCAACTATTTCACCTTAAGATGAACCGTGGTACGAGCGTATGACCTCGGAATGGTACGACCTTCTGGTGTAAAGTTAATAAGTCCAATGTGGGCCAAAATGACCAATATTTATCGAGCCGCTCTCTTCAGAAAGCCCGTTTACTTTTGATCTAATCACACGCTTGGTTTGTGGAAGTTAATCGCATTTACAGCAGGCAGACCAAACAAGAGCGCACTCACGTTTCCCACATCTTCAATGACTCGTCCACGACACTGCGAGATCCTTCAACGTGACCTTTGTCTCATCATCCACCACCGGGTTCCTCATGTGAACTTAACTTAACTGCATGAATAAAGTTAGCAAAGTGTGCAAAGCTTCAATGTCCAAGGCCTAAAGTTTTAATGGGCCGTACATTTTCTTTCAAGTGTCAGCAAAACAGTCACTTTTACTTTTTATATATAATGTTCATAGCATGGCGCAATACGGTGAGCATTTCAATACTATATGGTAATAAACAGCCTGTTGTACCATTAGATTTGGATACTGTTACGTGGCTAATATTAGAGCAGAGTGAATAACATTTTAGAAAAGGCAATGACCCTTGATGACTATCAGTAACCCTGCATTTAATCAAATAGAATATTAATAAACTAATAAAGAAACAGAATACAGTAAGTCTATTTCAAAACAACTTTCTCAAGCAAGTGGATGTTAATGGCTTAAAACTAAAGAAATGAGCGTCTTACCTGTCGTGGACTGTCTTAAAAGTCACACTTGTAACTTGTAATGTAGAAACTGTATTCTATCAGTTCATTCATTCAAAAAAGAAATAAATCACAATACAATTCAAATGTAAACTCTTATTTGAGTGTTGCAAATGTATGTATCCTCAACGAGAGCTCTAATACATGCTTTTCTGTGTTGTTTTGGGTCATGCTTGCTAAATGCTATGTTAATATTTCTGATATATTTTTATTAAGATTGAGGAAAGGGCAGCGACTCACAGGGTCATTCAGGATTCGATACACAATACTTATAATATGATAATATTACAATTTTGTGATATATTACTTTTTTCAAGTTAACTGTTTAACAACAATTGTCGTTTGTAAAAGCACAACCTGCACAAACTGGTTATGATATACGCAGATTTGAATGATCAAAACAACACTGTAGTGCTGTTTAAAAACATGGTATGGTAACATACCATACTCATGGCAATACATCGATAGAGCAGCCCATATTAATACTGTATCACCAAATTTGGTATCACTATATTTGAGAAAACCCCTAATTAAGGATATAACATTATTCAAACAATATTATGTCACTATAAATTTGCTGAAACGTGCCAATAATAATAATGTGGTTTGAATCAAGTTTTGCAGAAAATCTAAATGGAATTTACCACATACGAGAAGAGATATTACCCATGTACAATAAGAATAAATATAAATTGCTTTTATAATATATTATATTACATTATATTACATTTTTTTTTATTATTATTACATTTTTATATCTTCTTGTCCCTGTTGGACCATTGGCATACACTTACGGGTGGGAAATATGATAAAAAATCTCCATGTTTCTTGCCATATCTCAATGTTAAAATGTGCTAAAATGTGTCTGTAAATGTTTTGACTGAGATTCAAGTGGCACACAAACTGAGAATGAATCATAAAATGAACCACAAACGAACCATCACTTAATATCCTTGTTGGGAAGATAACACTAGACGTTTCTCTTCGACGTCTCTTTGAGTTCATTTTGAATAGTTACAATTATAGACAATAAAGTCAATAATCTAATTTAGCATATCTCCTTAAAACAATCACAATATTATCCATTGTTTGACACATCTCCCACCTCTACATACAGTACACTTCACTTTCTATTCTCCTTGACCATGAACCCCAGGACTTCCAGGGCCGCTCTCCTCCGCTCAATCACCTCAGTCAGAGGTGAACCTTTACAGGAAAGCGGGGCCCCTGACACGAGGTGCCAGACAGTCAACAGTCCAGCGCCCCTAAACAAAGTCAACACTCAATCCAAAGTTAGCCGTAGTGCTGCCAATCACCGCCCGTCTGCAGCTGCCCCGCTCCTGTCAGCTGTCAGTCTTTCCCAGCGCTCCTCCGTGTTATTGGACAAACAGATCCGTTTGCTCCTCAAACACGCCGCTGCCGTCTCTTTTGATAACAATGTAATAATTCAAAACAAACGTGGCGGCGCTTTGATGGAGCGCTTTCATGGGTCACGGCAGGCACGCCCCCTCAGCCCACATCTGTTTGATTTTATCTGCTGAACTTTATCCTCGGCTGGAAAATTTACAGGATCTGACCCGGCCGCTGTGTTAAAGTGACGGAGCAGCAGGCGGCTAAGAGAGACGCTGCGGGAAGACGCGCCTGTCAGACAGGAAGGGGAGATATGCTTTTACAGAGAGGATTTATGACACTGAGAAAATGTTGATAAAATTATTTCAATGGCACATTTATCTTGATTTGTAAATGGATTAAACCGAACTGTTAAAAAGTAGAGACTTACATTTGGATATCAGCTAAGTTTTGATATGTGAAAATCTCTTGAAGTGTCATAATAGCCATAATCTTAAGTGTACAAAACATACCTGCAATGGGGTTTCTTTCTCACACATCATGATGTCATCAGGTGGTGATCTCAAAGTTTGTCTAGCTCCACTTCACAACTAACCCAGCAGTTCTTCCACAACAGCCATGCAACCGATCCAGGACCCCCGCTGTAAAATCAAATTTACATGGCACTTTCAAGCTGCAAAACATTTAAAAATGAGGTCTGTCTTTATTATTCTTCCATTGTTTTTTTGTGTTATTTGTTTACCCTCATTCAACCTTACTGTTTTCAATTAAACATAGATTAAATACAGTGTCATTATTATAAGAGAGATCATCTCGGTCGAGCACTTTCAACACTCAAAGCTCTTAACAAGATTAAAAGCAATACAGTGAAATATGGCGCGACTGAAAAGGGCCCGACCAATTATGTAATCTCACGAGACATTTCACAGATTTTTGCCGATGTTTTAGATTTTTTTTTAGAGATAACATTCAGCCACACATTTTTACCAACTTCAGCTGCCGATAAGGACGTGCCATTCTTTATTGGAAAGCTCAGAACCTCTTGTCAGTCCACACATCGCCCAGTAAATCATAAACAGCACTTCTGAGTCTCTTAGCATAAGAGCATAAGTCGGCCTCTACCACTGAACAAACCAGCAATTGTTCTTTTTTTTTTTTTTTTTTATTAAACTGTTTCACTCCTTTCACTCCTCATGCAAACACAACAATGAGTTCTGTTATCTTGCTTATTTTCACAATTTTAAGTCTTACCACTTAAAATATGATGTCTCAAAAAGCCTAAGCCTGAGTACCTTCTTCACCTCTACACTATCTGGTTACATCTAAGACCATTCCACGACCACGCACTCAACCAAAACACGTATTCATAAAACTAAACGCACATTGCTCCTAGTTCTCATTCCGCTCTGTATTTCTCTCTGTAATATCCACAGCAGGGGCTGAAGCGCCGGAGCCCCTCGTCCGCGGCCGGTGTTGTACGCTAAAGCCGCGGTCAGGCCCGGGAGATCTTCTGGCTCTTAGACGCCTATAACTCACCCGAAGCCCAGCCTCTGAAGGGAGCTTTCCCCCTCAATCCCGGCCATGAAATATCCTTTGAAAGGCCGCAGACTGGAGACACAGATGTAGGTGTTTTAGATAAGGTAGGAATTGCATTAAGGGATTTTTCCGTTTTTAGGCTGCTACCGACTTTTCTCTGGCCTTTTCCCATAGACTTACAGGAGCGGGAGCTGAGAACGGATGGGGAGTGAGGCGCAGCGGTGCTTTGGGGATGGGCTAGTCGGTACATTTGTGGTCAGTTCACAGCTCATAAAAGACTAGGGGTAACCTCGGTGCAGAATAATGTAAGAGGGGCCGGAGCTATCGCAGAATGCTTAACTTGCTGAACTGAAGTTTGGAAGCCAAGTTGTCAAGTCTGATCATTTACAGCGAATTCTGAGGTTATTTTGTTTTGGGAAAGTTGGTTACACGTTTTGGAAGTTGCAGATTATGTTGTTTTTTGTTTTTTTAGAGGGAATTTGACAGAGATGCCTGCAATATGAGATAAGTTTTTGTTTGACTTCATATTTAAAGGTGAACTATATACTCTCTCTCCACAGATCTGACCTGTAGATACAGTACAGTTAGCCAAATAAAGGTTGCAATATGGTGACTGTAAGCTAAGATAGAGAATATTTACAAATGAAGTGTTGACTGATAAAAAAAGTATTTTTTGATGTGTGTCTTGTAGTCAAGTTAACATTTGTCAAATACGAATCTTTGCAGCCCTACAATAGTAATCCTGCATTTGAGAATGTAAAATGCCACAGTAGCTTATTTATACTATGAAGTTATGAACATCTTATGAAGTTTTATGGACTTTAAAAACATAGAGGAGTAACTCAAACATGCACAAATGAGACAAAAGACAAAGTTTTTTTTTGATAGCACAAATAACCGTTTAAAAATGCCAACTTATTGCTTTGCCTAGAGTGTTCCACAGTGTTACATTAAACATATTGCATTCATTTAGTTTTTGGGCTAAAAATGCAGGCTCGCCTCTCCACAGATCTGACGTAACTTGGCCTGGTGTTGTGCTGTGTGACATTAATGGTAAAGCAATGGAAACAAAGAGAAAACAAAGCATTAAATAGGGTAGTTATTCATGCCTAAATAACTCTTAACTTAAAACCTGTGGAATTCTAAAGCTGAAAAGTGGTGTTTCTTGTTCCTACTTTTTATTTGAGCATTTACTGCTCTGGTTTATTTGGTTTGGGTTCGGTTGCTTGTTGCTCTCGTCATATCTGGAAAGCCTCCGAATCCTCCCACGGCTCGCTGATCTCGGCCAGAGTGGTGATTACAGAGGCGGCTTGAAGGTCTTCATATGGAGAAAATGCAGAGCGATAAACTGTCGGTGAAGTTCCAAAGTGAGCGCGCCGGGACAAAACCAAGAGTCAACAGTACTGTGTTTGGAGTGTGGTCAGAGAAAGTGTAAAAGTGGACAGCCGCCGCCCGCTGTGGTGTGTTCAAGTGGTCCCAGTGAGACAGAGAATGGAGTCGAAGGAGCTGTACTTTCTGTACAATTAATCACAATTTGTACATTTGTAGAATCTTGTTTAAGTCATGTTTATCCCCTGATTCTGTTCATTTAGCTCAGTTATTCTGGAATTTCTATTAGATTTGTATTTATTTTTTTCATTTTCATAACCTAATATTTTAGCCTTCAAAAATAAATAAATAAGAAGAAATATTGTTTCTATTGCAGGTCTTTTCTAACAAAATATACATGTTATTTTGTTTCATCAGTCAAAATAGATCAATACAAAAAATAAATAGTTGACTTTTTTGGCAAGTACTATTATTCTTGTATTTTTTTATTGGATGATGTATTTTTAATTCTACGTAACATATTCTACATGAAGTAAAAATGTTTTTTTCAAATTAGATTTCGCCCCGAATGAAATCCAAACTTCAAATATATACTAAAATGTGTGTCTTTGAAATAGTTCTACGTTTCTCTGCTTTAATAATCAACGTCAATGGTCAAAACCCAAAAAATTCAAACAATATCTCTTTTCAAAAATATGTGTATTTAAAACTTTCTCGACTGTATCCCATTACCTCATCTTCTTACCGCTAAAAGGTATGACTGTTATGGAAGCGTTTGAATTTCTAATGAATTCCCCTCATCGGCTAATAATTCTGCCAAATCTTAGAATGTATTTAAGGGTTCTCCTCACACGCGTTCTCCTCTCACACGTTCTCCTCACACGTGTTCTCCTCACAGGCGTTCTCCTCACACATGTTCTCCTAACACACGTTCTCCTCTCACACGTTCTCCTCACACACGTTCTCCTCTCACACGTTCTCCTCACACATGTTCTCCTAACACACGTTCTCCTCTCACACGTTCTCCTCACACACGTTCTCCTCTCACACGTTCTCCTCACACATGTTCTCCTCCCGCGCTCCTGGGTTTTATAAGAGTCTCGGCATGTACTTTCTGACTTCATAATTATGTGGTCTGGCATGTCCCCCTTTTACTCAGGTCTGCAGCGTTTACATTTGTCAGCTTAACATGCACACACACACACACACACACACACACGCGCGCTTTTGGGCCATTGCATAATAGACTCTCTCCCAGACTTGAATTCACAAGTTAAGATGTATTTTTGGTACCACTTTATATTCAACATTAGCCTTAAGTCTTAAACTATAATGAACAAATATACTATTAATCATGATTCAGGCTTAACAACTACTCAATTAAGGAGTAGTTATTTTTTTCAAATTTTGACTTTATTTGGAGGGATAGTAAATATAAAATATAGCCGCAAGCGGCAATGATCAGCCCTCGCTACGCCGCCGCCACGCCGCAAGAGGAGGGGGCGCTAACGCGCCCCAATTGTCCTTTTATTACGCCTACTGCTGAATCTGTGACGCTGTCACATCTTCTCCCCTTTGTTTTACCATCAAAAAGCAATTTTATTTTGAATTCTTGGCAAAATGTGCGGCTTTGCCGCACAGACACCGTGACTCTTTGAATAAAAAATGTGGATAACTTTTGATGGTCCACCCCTGAAGATGAGTCTCACCAAATTTCAGGTTAATAGGGCTGACGCTCTAAGAGGAGTTTGTGAAAGTCTAAAGTGTAAACATGTTCTGGCGATTTCCCCATTGGAATAACCTGGAAGGTTTCGGTCATCGTTACGGCAACGCCATAACAATTATGACATGGGTCTCATTGACTTTTTTGATGGGGATTCTAAAATTGAGTTGTGTGTCAAATTTCATATAATTTCGCAAAACTAAACATTTAACCTCCATATAAAATCTGTAGGGGGCGCTGTGGCTCCAAATTAATTTATTTCACTTCAAGTAGCTTTAGGGCAAAGAGTTTAACAACTGATTCTAATTTGACGCAATTCGGACTTTATCTGCGCAAACGGCAGAAATGTAAAATTTGGGAGATTTCTGAAATTCTTGCTACAGTTTGCGGCTTCGCCGCACAGAGACCGTGACAGGTATCAATGTAATTTGGATAACTTTTGATGTCCCACTCCTCAGTAGCATTTTCACCAAATTTCAGCTTTTTAGGGCCAACGCCCTGGGAAGAGTTCGTAAAAGTACGACGTTTGGAAAAACTCCGAAGTCATGTTTAGCCATTTTTGAAGCAATATGGCCGACATTTGGTTGGGCGGACGGCGTTGCCGTAATAATATTTTTTACTTCTCTTGTCACCATCTGCCTCTGCGCCAAATTTCATGATTCTACGATCAGATTTTTTTTGGGTCATTTCCCATCTCTCAATGCATTTTTGGTACATTTGGGGGCGCTGACGCACCAATTTTTTTATATTTTAGAAAAGGGAAATAGCCAGAATGTAGAGAGGCACAATTTTTAGAGGTGTGCAAATTTTTGTGACTTTTCGTCAATGTTCACTGGGTGAAAAATAGGGGGGTTGGTCCCGAGAAGAAGAAGAAGAAGAAGAAGAATGTTCAATTTTTGCATTACATGCTTGTATGCACGGAACATGCAAGAGATGGGGAACATATTCGTGAGGTACTTAGCGCATATGAGTGCTTTATATGGGGATGACGACCGCGAAGCGGTCGTCATCTCAATGTAAAGTGCTCGTTTAGTGCGCACTTTTGCGCGGGCTTCGCCCGTTTACAACGGTAATGTTCCATTTTCCTACTACTAATTAGTATGCCCGGGGCGTGCATGAGTGAAGGAGTGCGTTAGTGAGTGTTTGGAAGTGGGCGAGCGCTTTGCGCTCGATTTCGTGTGCACTACGTGCGCACTTTCGCAGCCTTACGAGATTAATAGGCCTCTCGCCAGCTTGTGGCGCTCGGGCCTAATTAAAGCCGCAAGCGGCATCCAACGGCCCTCGCGGGCCGCCGGCCTTCCGACTCTGCGCTTTCGACTTGATAAAGATGGCGCCCTTATTGTGTGTTGAATTAAAAAAAGAACTTGACAGACGGCGACACATTGGACATGGCCAATCCAGTGCAAATCAACACAAGTGTCAGTCAAATTTGCTGCGCCACCGCACAGAGACCGTAGCACTTAGAATATAAATATGGATAACTTTTGATGCCCCGCTGTGTAGATGATATTTCCCAAAGTAAAGCTTGATCGGGCTATTGCCCACGGAGGAGTTTGTTAAAGTGTGAAGCGTAAATGTGAACATTTCAAAGATTCGGCGTTTCCCCATTTGTGACAGTATATTTGCAGCTCCACGGCACAAAGACCGTACCACTTAAAATCAAAATATGGATAACTTTTGATGCCCCGCTTGTGTAGATGATTTTCCCCAAATATGAACTTGATCGAGCTATCGCCCTGGGAGGAGTTCATTAAAGTGTGAAGCGTAAAAATGTGGTCATTTTAGAGATTTCGCTGTTTTCCCATTTGTGACATATATTTGCGGGTCCGCCACACAGAGGCCGTAGCACTAAGAATATAAATATGGATTACTTTTGATGCCCCGCTTGTATAGATGATTTTCCCCAAATATGAGTTTGATCGGACAATCGCCCTAGGAGGAGTTTGTTAAAGTGTGAAGCGTAAAAATGTGGTGATTTGAGCGATTTTGCGATTTTCCCATAAGGATAACATGGGATGTTTCTGTCATCGCTACGGTTACGCCGTACAAAATATGACTTTGGCTCTCATACTCTTATGATCAGGATGGCAAATTAGAATTTTGTGCAAAATATCATGTCATTTGGAAAAACTCTATTGTTTATAGGCCACTCTGAAGGCCAAATAGTCAGAAATCTGGGAAACGTTTGCGGCTCCTTCGCACAGAGACCGTAAAAGTTATCCTTAAAATTTGGATAACTTTAGATGCCCCACTTGTCTAGAGGATGTACACCGATTTTGAGGTCGGTGGGCAAAACGCCCTAGGAGGAGTTTGTTAAAGTGTGAAACAGAAAAATGTGGATATTCGAGGGATTTAGCGATTTTCCCATAGGGAATACATGGGAGGTTTCCGTCATGGCTACGACTACGCCGTAAAAATTAAGGCATAAGTTTGATTGGCCTTTTGCTCGGGACGCCAAAATAGAATTTTGGGCAAAGTTTTGAACATTTGCATAAAACCAGTTTTTGTCCATCAATGTTCACTCAAAGGCCACTCTGTAGGGGGCGCCATCGCGCCCATTTCAATTTTGTCATCATGAACTGGTCCAAACTAGAAAGTTTAACAACTGATTCAAATTTGGTCCTAATCGGACTGGTTTTGATCAAATGGGAGCAATTTTTAGATTTGCAATATCCCAAAATAAGTTGTCCAACTTTGCGGCTGCGCCGCACACAGACCGTAAGAGGTATCCCAAAAATTTGGATAACTTTAGATGCCCCACTTGTCCAGAGGACGTACGCCGATTTTGAAGTCAGTGGGCAAAACGCCCTAGGAGGAGTTCGTCAAAGTTTGACGTGAACAAAATGGCTAACTCAGCGTGTTTTCATTTTCAAAGGAAGATGGCGGCCATAGGGTAAGTCTGGGGGCGTGGCCACAATAATATTTTGTTTTTGTCCTCACAAGAGGAATGCGTGTCCCGAATTTCGTAGCTCTATGACAAAGTTGACCTCGGGGCGTCTCCCATAGGCGCAATGTATTTTGACTTTTGTCGGTGGCGCTGTGGCGCCATTTTTTAACGGAAAAAAACTCACCAAAGTTTGGTGAGTTTTTGAGCATGTTCAGGGGGTCAAATTAGAGCTCAAAGCGCTGAAGAAGAACAAGAAAAATAATAATAATAATATTTTTAGCAAAAACAATGTAGCCGTTTCCACTATAACAACAAATTATACATTGTGAATACAATGAGTGATATACAATGACAATGAGTGAATGGCCCCTGCTGGGGCTCGGGCCTAATTATAGTTTTTTATCAATCAGTTTGTAAAGTTTGTCACTGATTTTTTTTTTTTCCATATTGCCCAGGCTTATGGTGTTCTTGTGTATTTTTATTTGTCAAATAACCATCTCTGAATTATAGTAATTTTGACCCACCCAGTGTATTACATGGTTGCTAGGTAACATTTATGGAGATTCCTAGTCCTAGAGTGAAGTCAAATTATAAACCTACAAAATGGCATAACATAACATAACATAACATAACAACAGGAATAGGAGGTCTGTGAGAATAAATGAAGAGTTGATTTGCAAAAACAGGTGTATATTGTATACCATATTGTAATTATTTTATTTTTTAAATTAGGGCAGTGCATATGTCAGCACCAGCTTTACATAAATATGACAAAGTTAGCACAAAAGCTAAATATCATCTTATATCCAAAGGCTGGTAAAATTAAAAATTAAATAAAAACACTAAACATTCACACAACAATATTTTTTTCAGCTTATAGTATTGAGCGGATTTGCTCAATATAATTGTTTTAGCACTGAATAAATTTTGCTTTTAAAACAGAATTAGATTTTTTTTTTTTTTTTATTGCACTTAGGCGATTTATTTGTTTATTTTTCAGGTGAACTCTTCAAACCTCCAAGCGCTAACTTGCTGCACGTCCCAAGTAAAACACACGTTCAGCAGCCTGTTCCTGCATGCCCACACGTTTTGTTAAACGTGCTCACACACTCCTAGGTTCACATGTTGTTTGAGCGGCTTTGTGGAGGCTGTGTGGAGACTGTGTGGATGTTGCGTGGAGGCTGCGTGCGTGGAGGCTGCGTGCGCGGAGGCTGCAGGGAGGCTGCGTGCAGGCTGTGTGGAGATTAGTCGCCTCGTTCCCTCCGCTGCCCCGTGCTAATGCTCCTCTCCGAAGGGCTTTTCTCCACATTCCAACAGCGGCGACAAAGTGAGGCACAACCAGCCCCGCTCCTAGACAATCCCAACATCTACCACAGTGCTTCTCAAACCAGACCACTAGATTACTACCAGTGCCCCAATAGCCTATATTTCACCATCAGTTTCAATGGAAAAGTTGAAGACAAGGTTTAGGAACATGGGCTGCTCGATAATGACTTCTTTACTATCAAAAACAAACTTGTAGAGAGAGTATATTGTATAGTATTTGATTGCAACATGTTTGTAATTAAATAGGTATTAATTGAAGTTCACACTTGTTGTTATTAGAGCTGTGGACTTGCTTTAGTTCCGATTTTGATGATTTACAAGTATGGTTGAACAAATATATCGTGACATTGTAATGTCAAAAGTGTCATAATATACCGTGAGCTGTCCCAATATTTCTAATAATAAACTTCTTTGCTTAAATGCATTGTTTTGTAGTGTCAACAGCTAAAGAAACGGAAGGAACTGCATAGATCAGGATTATTTGTTCCATTTCTCCTTGCAGATACAGTGAAGACATAAGGTTTTATCTGCACGTTTATATTTGTTTTGTGTATGTGTGCCATCAATCACTCAAACCCAACATTCACATCTAGACATTGTGTTGCAATTGAAATGCACAGTTGAATTCACTTGGTTTGAGCTTGTTTGTATTTGTGAGCTTAACTTTTAGGTTGGTGTTTTCAGCTCAAATGTTACTGTATAATGTAACCGCCAAGAACCTTTGAAACAACAGATGCGTCCAAACATTGCAGATACAATATATCATTCAACCTTAATATCTGGTCTTTATCACATATGTTTGTTGTGGATAGAACAGGATTTCATAAATTTGTTTAAGAGCCAACAAAAAAGGGCCATAAATAAAAAGTAGCCTGCTTTATGTAAACAAGAACATGTGGTAGACCTATGCTTATTACTACTGATATTCAAAGCTAAATGTAATGTGTAAATTGCCTATAAACATTTCAAAATAGTGTGCTAACTTAAATACTTATGAAACAGTCTTCTCCTCTACTGCACGTGGCCAGGATGTTGGCACAAATAATATCACATCCATCTGACTTTGGGGGAATTGCAAGCTAGCTCACACAGACGCTAAACGGCACAGATGGCTAAACAGGCGCTAGCTAGCACCCACAAGAGCATGCAGCTAACGGAAAACATCATACTGACGTTCTTGTGTGCTTTTTAAGATAAGGCTATTTCCTCTTTATTTTTGGTCATAAATGTTGACTGTGCGGAAGAAATTATATTTAGGCCTACAATACTGAACTATACTTCATGAATTTTGTATAATTATTAGATTTTCAAATAAAATACTCAAGGTATTGTAAAATGTACTTTTAACAAAATTTTACAAGCCTTATAAAAGCATGAATACAAACTTAGTTCATTATTAACACATAGTTTAATAGGAATGGTTTAGGCTTAGTAATTACATATGGTAGTTGTAGTAGCGTGACTCATTCTTAATAACTATTTGTTCATTATTAATTAAATATAAAGCCACACCACAGTATTAAAAGTATAACCTACCATTTCTCAATTTCTACAACAACATAACTCAATGCGGTCACTATTTCAGATAGTCTTGTTGTATGTAGTAGACTTAATATCGATTTCATTGTATTCAAATTTATTTTGATTGAATTGTGACCTCTATAATCACACTTCATTTAGATTCTTAATCCTTCCATCCCTTCTCATTAACTGTGGTGGTGTACACTTTACGTATGGAGCTGGTGTTTTGTATCGGCCTAGGCAGAGATTCTGATGAGGACTGGAAGTTGACTCCGGGCATTAGAGGGGGATTAATGTTTAGCTCCGTGTGGCAGGAGGGGCCTTCTCACTGGCCGTGTTTACGCACTGTTGCAGACCCGCCATTAATCCCAAATTAGTACAAAAGATCAGCTGTGCCCACCCAGGCGCACCTCCACAGAGCTTAGGTCGCTAATCAAGTCGCACACTCTGGGACAATGGAGCGGCGCTGAGGTCAAGGAGAGGCGTGCGAGAAAGCCGGCACAACACCCAAAACACCAGATCCCGAAGAAGAGGTAAACGAAGCACACGGCCACAACTAGAGCTTTAAGAATTCAGATCGTTTGGAAATCATAAACACAACATTGTTTCTCAGCCAAAGTCTACCGTGGAGAGGCCAAAACGGACTACTCTAAATACAAATGCGTCTGCTTTGCTGGTCTCTGCTCCCTGTCATTATGGCCATCAACACTCAATTATGCTACTCGTGATCCTTTCCATGTATGAAATCTAAGATGCTTTTTTTAACCAGGATAGCACCACTGAGGAGTCCAGCTTTTGTGATAGGGAAAACAGCAACACCTAGAGGAAAACCTACACTCAGAGACATGGAGAGAACATGCATTTGTTTTATTGATCCCATTTTGTACTAGTTCTTAGCTTTAACTCATGTTAATTTTTACGTAGTTTCATTCTTTTATTATTTTAGAATCTCCGGTGTTTCCTCTGTGGAGCCCTCTGTACCAGGAGCGGTGGTCGTCTGTGGCTGCTGGGGCCTGACTTGTAAGCCCTTGGTGTCTGCCTCATCTCTCCAGTTTCCTCAACTGGTTCATCTGTACTCTTTTGTCCATTTATAGGGTGTGTTTGAGTGGGTGAGGTATACACGTGACCATAATTTTGATGAACGTGAACTGAACGAACGGTATTTCTGCTGAAGAACGATAAAGTACGGCGTGTCGTCGGTACACGTTTATATACACGTTTATATGAAAGAGGAACTTCACGAACGATCGGGACACGCACTGGAATCGCTTTAAATTAACTTGTTTTGACTTTATTCGGCTGGATTGAGTGTTTTCGTCGTGTCGTTGCGATGTGTCTTGGCTCTGAGTCCCCCGGCTCCGGCCCCGCCCCCCGGCTCCGGCCCCGCCCCCCGGCTCCGGCCCCACCCCCCGGCCGGCGCCGTACCGCGTTTCCACAAAGGAGGAACTCATGAAACTGCAGAGAACAGTCGTCTTACCCGGAGATCGTCACGTTATCCCGTCGCAATACTGACCTAACCTAATACTGATGTGCAATTCTGTCATATGTGCAATTGCTGTTGGAATTCATGTGCAATTCATGTGCAATTACTGTGAAGTTCATGTGCAATCTATGTGCTGTCATGACACATATTCATGTGCAATTACTGTCGGGATCACATGCAATGGTATTTATTTATTTATTTGTCTATGGGAGTTTTTATTTATTTATAGGAGATCTTCTACTGAAAGTGTTTTTCAGACTTCCTATAAGTGATCTGTTCTTCTGTATCTACCTCTGTATCTACCTACGTTGCACCAATGAAATTTCCCCATGTGGGACAATAAAGGAATATCTTATCTTATCTCATCTTAATATGAACGCCTTCTTTCTGGTGTTTGTGAACGGCAAATTAGTTCTTTTTATTTTCGTTCAATAAAGTGTCACACCGCAAAAACACACCGTTATGTTGCCCAAAAAGAGCCTATGTCTAGCAAGTGTGAGAGCTCCGAAGTTGTAGAGGCCGATAGATCGTGGAGACATACAGATTTCGCGTGTCGCACCGCACTGCGAATGCGCATCAAAACAAAAAGCAGCATTGACGCGACCGCAACGTGTGGTCAACAGAGCAGCAACGATTCGCCCTGCTACGACCAGTTAAGTGAGTTTTATGATAAGGTCGGTGAGGATAGGAACAATCTAATATTTCTGTGCAAACTTTGCCCAGCAAGTTTTCCCTCATGTTTTTGAGAATATACTGTGGGGTTGAGAGCTGCAACTGCCACTAGTGTGGGCTGAATGGACAGCAACAAATGGAGGAAGTCTGTCCCCTCAATGTGAATGTAAATCCTGGGTAAGGATTCAAAGTTGGATATGAAGATGAAATCTGACAAATATTTTCAGCATTAAACTAATAAAATAATTGCTGCCTGTGGTTGTATTTGGGCTGTGGAAATAATTTGGAAACATTATTGCATAATATTGAAAAAAATAACTCAACTAGTTAATTTTTTGGAGCAGTGAACTTAGTTCAAAATTTTGAATTATGAACTATGAACTGAACTAGTTCATTTTAAAATGTGTGAACTATGAACTGAACTAGTTCATGTAGAAAGTGAACTTTCCCAACACTGCATGTGACTGTGTTCACTGTGGGCTGGTTGTGGGTGGGGTCAAAGAGTTGTGGTGGTTTGCTTGGTTGTGGGTGGAGGGCATGCAAAGGAATAGTTTTAATAATTGTGACTGAGCGCCGTAAATGCCGGACCATGTCGGCCTCGGTGAAACTGAGATATTCAAATGTGTGATTTTCATTTTTTTGCAGAATGTGCTAGTTGGTGTGGTAGAAAGGGCCTGCTTGGTCAAGAAAATGTAACACAGAATCTTCTTGCTGTGAGCTAGCATTGCTTACCGCTGCTTGCCATGCAAAAGGTACTACCAAAAAAGAGCATTAAACCTGCATACATCACTCTACTGACTCCAGTGAACATCTAGGGAGGATACATTGAGATAAAGGACTCATAGTGTTCATCTGAAGCACAAACTAGACACACACCACTCAGGTCTTTTAGAGTGAGAGGTTCATTCCTGAGAACCTTCTACGTTTCTGTGGTGACATTAGCTCCTGCAGCTGTCAGACTCTACACTGAACACTGTTACTCCTCAACACATGTCATTCATCTGTGCAATACTCTAACATAATGTCAATCATCTCTGGTGCTTTTACTGAACTCACTTTACCTGCCACTTATACTGTACACATGACAGTTCTACATAATAGAATATTTTTCTATCTTTAATTTTTAGCTCTACCTATTTTTTTAAATTATGTATCTTCTTTTCTCTAGCATGTTTCTATTCTCCTGCTGTTCTTGAATTGTGCATTTCAACATGGAATTTCCCCATTGAGGGGCAAATAAAATAAATCTTATCTTATCTTAACCAAGGAGTCCCATGCCTCTCCAAGGAAACAGGTCACACAATGAACACCACATGGGCACAATTTACTGTATTACATCATGAAAACAATTTCATCCCTCAAGAATAAACATAAACGTCTCAGACACTACACCTTCTACAATTTTCTTAACTTAAATATACCTTAAGTTTGGAATTTACTTTTATCAAGATATAAATTCTATGTAATCTTGTTCTTTTTTCACGCAATTAAGAAATTGTGAAACAACATCTAATACAGTCATAACATTTAAAATACAGGAATATTATTAATATTTCCAAAAGAATAAAAAAATCCAGCTTTAATGTCTCAAAAAGCGTGACGCAGTTTTATGAGTATGCATGATTCAATTCACTTAGAACACTTACTTTCATGTGAAAAAGCTAGTGCAAAATATAGTTTCATAAAAAAAACATGTTTAATGAAACTATATTTTTATAACATGCAACTTACTTGGAACGACGTTGACAGTGTCTTCCCTTGTAGAGCGGTATAAACTTTTCACAAACCTCCTTTCATTTTATTACTTTGGCAAAAAGCTTCTCCGCTCCTCCAATTTCTGGGTGTCCGCGGCCATCACGCCTTTGCCTTCCAACACCACAGACTTTAGCATTTCTTCCCCATTTTCTCAAAGTTGTCTGAAATAGTACGCGCGTGTTTGATGTCATCACTGAACACCGACCGCACCACATATATTAACTGTCACACTATCTCTTATGTGTACCCAGGGATTAAAACAATAAGACTTTCTGCACTCCTGTAGTGTAAGAAAACATCTCCTGTTCCAAGGCAAACCCACGCAGGCCGAGGAAGACGTTAGAGAGAGAACACTGCAATAAAAGCATTAGTTTAAGGTAGATTCGGCTTCTTTAAATGTGGTAAGTTGGTCTGGATTTTTGTTGTTGCAGTTTTTAGAGGCATTTTTGAGCAATTCACACACCCTTGCATACATTAATGCATGATAAATATCTTCATTGCTTGTGAATCATTCCAGACAAAGTGTTAAATGTTAAATGTAATGCAATGTAATGTAATGTAATAATCATCAGTAAACTTTTTTTTTTACTTGAAAGGACACATGTCATTACCATAACACACCGCCTCATGCACTGTGTGTTTGAGTCATATTTTATAGCTCAAAACTCTCTGTATCCTTAACTTGTCATTTATTCATTGTTTGCGCTCAATGTGTCTTCAGTGTCAACAGCTACAATTATACTCCAGTCCATGCGCCCCTTAATATGTTTCCAGTGACATCTCAATATTCTAAAGGCCAATAATATGTAATACAGATGGGGTTCAAGTGTTTATTGGTCTTGTCACTGATAGAAATGATCAGGTAACTTTTAGGAAATAACACTGAAGATATTTTAGTGGCAAAGTACAATCTTTTCCCACATTCAATATGAACAATTACACTGGATGAACCCAGAAGCATTGTTTCAATTGTTCAAGTAAAAATGCTAATGTACTTTTTCAACCTTAGCATTTAACATTATTATATTCTAGAATCTGAAAACCACCAGCAGGTAAAATTTTGAATTGAATACAAATTGTGGTGTTTCCAAAGGTTCTTTGAAAAATGTGATCTGATACAGAACCTTCTAGTTGACTTTGTAAGTTTCCCAAATAGTTGATTTATCGTTGGCTAATTTATTAAAATTGTATAAATATGAATGTGCCAAAAAATCTCAAGAATTCAGAATGACTTACACATGCATTAATGCGTAAAGGTAATGGGGAAACCATTATAACATGGTTAATGGTTCCGAAAAGTCAATGTTACATAACTTCTCTCCTTTCAAACTACAAAAAAAAGAACAATACATTGGACTAATCGTTTTATGTTGAATGGATTTTAAGCGGGGAATCCACTAACAAGACTGTTATTTCTTAGACTCCAATCTGTGTGTAATTGAAAAAGAACAGCTCAAAAGTCAGCAATACATTTTCCTTCGCCTGAATACTGCTGCCTGGTGCAACTTTACAGGCTGCACCACTAAATTCACTTAGGAAAATCAAATAAAGAAACAGAGCTCAGCATAGACCACAAACGCTCAGAGGAGGAACACTGACCAAAGTGTTGACATGAGCATTATTTTGTTTAGAAACCTCACTCACTTGCCGCATGGGGAATATTTTATTGGCGTTTCAAATACAGCGTGTAGTGCCATAATGCTTCTAGAAGGAGAAACTTGTACTCGCACTCGTAAACACTTTCCAAAGTACAGCTGTAAAGTTATTCAATTATTTCCATGTCGATTTTTATAGAGGCAATGAATAGTCGGGGGCTCTTGAAAGAAGTAACGTGACATCCATTTCATGTGGTAATTAAGACTTTTCTCATGCCACAATGTAAGAGTAATATATTAGCCTGCACAATGCTATAGTGGCCTCCTTTCTGCCTCAGACAAGAACGTTTGCGTGTTCCATGTCAGTTTTTCCTAGCGCTAAAACGTGGTTCCCTTTCTCTAGATTACATTAAGTTTAAATGTGCTTAATCTGATTTTTACTGTCATTAAAATACAACGCATTCCACAGTTTTCTTTCATCTCCTTCATCCAACACATATCTAGCGTGCTAATTATTTACCGCGAAGGGTTCTTCGCAATTTTCAGAAGCCAGAACGGATTTTTGCCATCAGGCTAATGCTAACAACAATTAGCATGTTAACAAATCACTTCCTGGTTCTAGGTAGATAAAATGCTTTATAATTTGGAGATGGAAACAGCACACAGGCCTCATTATGACTGTAAGAGCTGCTTTTACAATATATCTGCTCTGTTGGGGAAATTATAATTTGCTATTCTACATGGAAGCTTGTCCTGGGTCTTCCCCGGGGCCTCTTCCCGGTGGGACATGCCTGAAACACCTCCCGAGGGAGGCGCCCAGGAGGCATCCGGAACAGATGCCCGAGCCTCCTCAGCTGGCTCCTCTCGACGTGGAGGAGCAGCGGCTCTACTCCGAGCTCCCCCCATGTGGCCGAGCTCCTCACCTTATCTCTAAGGGAGCGCCCAGCCACACGGCGGAGGAAACTCATTTCGACCGCTTGTATCCGCAATCTTATTCTTTCGGTCACTACCCAAAGCTCATGACCATAGGTGAGGGTAGGAACGTAGACCGACCGGTAAATAGAGAGCTTTGCCTTTCGGCTCAGCTCCCTCTTCACCACAACGGTCCGATGCAGCGACTGCATCACTGCAGCCGCTGCACCGATCCGCCTGTCGATCTCACACTCCATCCTTCCCTCACTCGTGAACAAGACCCCGAGATACTTGAACTCCTCCACTTGGGGCAAGGACTCCCCACCCACCTGAAGAGGGCAAGCCACCTTTTTCCGGTCGAGAACCATGGCCTCGGATTTGGAGATGCTGATTCTCATCCTAGCCGCTTCACACTCGGCTGCAAACCGTCCCAGTGCATGTTGCAGGTCCGGGTTTGATGGAGCCATCAAGACAACACCGTCTGCAAACAGCAGGGATGGAATCCTGTGGTCCCCAAACCGGACACCCTCCGACCCCTGACTGCGCCTAGAAATTCTGTCCAAAAAAATTATGAACAGAACTGGTGACAAAGGGCAGCCCTGGTGGAGTCCAACGTGCACTGGGAACAGGTCTGACTTACTGCCGGCAATGCGAACACAGCTCCTGCTCCGGTCATACAGGGACCGGACAGCCCTGAGCAAAGGGCCCCGGACCCCGTACTCCCGAAGCACCCCCCAAAGGACACCCCGAGGGACACGGTCGAAAGCCTTCTCCAGATCCACAAAGCACATGTGGACTGGTTGGGCAAACTCCCATGAACCATCAAGCACCCGATGGAGGGTATAGAGCTGGTCCAGTGTTCCACGACCGGGAAGAAAATCACTCTGCTCCTCCTGAATCCGAGGTTCGACTATCGGTCGGATTCTCCTCTCCAGAACCTTGGAATAGACCTTACCCAGGAGGCTGAGGAGTGTGATCCCTCTGTAGTTGGAGCACACCCTCCGGTCCCCCTTCTTGAACAGAGGGACCACCACCCCGGTCTGCCAGTCCAGAGGCACGGTCCCCGACCGCCACGCGATGTTGCAGAGACGTGTCAACCAAGACAGTCCTACAACATCCAGATACTTTAGGTACTCAGGGCGGATTTCATCCACCCCCGGAGTCCTGCCACCGAGGAGTTTGCGAACAACCTCAGTGACTTCAGCTTGGGTGATGGATGAGCTAGCCTCTGAGTCCCCGGTCTCTACTTCCTCTTCGGAAGACGTGACTGAGGGATTAAGGAGATCCTCAAAGTATTCCTTCCACCATCCGAAGACATCCCCAGTCGAGGTCAGCAGGCCTCCACCTGCACCGTAAACGGTGTTGGTGAGGCACTGCTTCCCCCTCCTGAGGCGCCGGACGGTTTGCCAGAATTTCTTTGGTGCCGACCGATAGTCCTCCTCCATGGCCTCCCCGAACTCCTCCTAGGCCCGGGTTTTTGCCTCTGCGACAGCACGAGCCGCGGCTCGCTTGGCCTGCCGATACCTGTCGATGACCTCCGGAGACCCACAAGCCAGAGTGGCCTGATAGGCCTCCTTCTTCAGTCTGACGGCATCCCTTACTCCCGGTGTCCACCACCGGGTTCGGGGGTTGCCGCCACGACAGGCACCGGAGACCTTGCGACCACAGCTCCGAGCAGCCGCATCAACAATGGAGGCGGAGAACATGGTCCACTCGGACTCAATGTCCCCAACCTCCCCCGGGACATGGGAGAAGCTCTCCCGGAGGTGCGAGTTGAATACCCCACTGACAGAGGGCTCCACAAGACGTTCCCAGCAGACCCTCACAATGCGCTTGGGCCTACCAAGTCTGTCAGGCTTCCTCCTTCGCCAGCGGATCCAACTCACCACCAGGTGGTGATCGGTTGACAACTCTGCCCCTCTCTTCACCCGAGTGTCCAAGACACACGGCCGGAGGTCAGATGACACGACAACAAAGTCGATCATTGACCTCCGGCCTAGGGTGTCCTGGTGCCATTTGCACTGATGGACACCCTTGTGCTTGAACATGGTGTTCGTTATGGACAATCCGTGGCTAGCACAGAAGTCCAATAACTGAACACCGCTCAGGTTCAGAACGGGGAAGCCGTTCTTCCCGATCACCCCTCCCCAGGTGTCACTGTCATTGCCCATGTGGGCGTTGAAGTCCCCCAGTAGAACAACGGAGTCCCCGGTCGGTGCACTGTCCAGTACTGCTCCCAAGGACTCCAAGAAGGCCCGGTACTCTGCACTGCTGTTCGGTCCGTAGGCTGCCACAACAGTGAGAGACCTGTCCCCCACCCGAAGGCGGAGGGACGCGACCCTCTCGTTCACTGGGGTGAACTCCAACACGTGGCGGCTGAGCTGAGGGGCTATAAGCAAGCCCACACCAGCCCGCCACCTCTCCCCGCGGGCAACACCAGAGAAGTGGAACGTCCAGCCCCTCTCGAGGAGATGGGTTCCAGAGCCCAAACTGTGCGTGGAGGTGAGGCCGACTATATCTAGTCGGTATCGCTCAACCTCCCGCACAAGCTCAGGCTCTTTCCCCCCCAGCGAGGTGACATTCCATGTCCCCAGAGTTAGTCTCTGTGTCTGGAGATCTGGTCGCCGAGGCCCCTGCCATCGACTGCCGCCCAGATCTCTCTGCACCGGCCCCTTATGGATCCTCCTGCAGGTGGTGGGCCCACGGGAGGGCGGCCCCACGTCGCTCCTTCGGGCTGTCCCCGGCCGGGCCCCGTGGGGTAAGACCCGGCCACCAGGCGCTCGCCATCGAGCACCCATCCCAGGCCTGGCTCCAGGATGGGGCCCTGGTGACGCCGATCCGGGCGACGTAAACGGCCTTGTTCTTTTTGTCATCGTAGGGGGCTTCTGAACCGATCTTTGTCTGACCCGTCACCTAGGACCTGTTTGCCTTGGGAGACCCTACCAGGGGCTTGAAGCCCCCGACAACATAGCTCCCGGGATCATTCGGGCGCTCAAACCCCTCCACCACGTCAAGGTGTCGGTTCAAGGAGAGGCATAGGCCTGTATTACTAAATGAGGAATTTACCCTATTTTGAGTATTTATTTTGATTTAGTAATACATAGGCCTGTATTACTAAATCAAAATAAATACTCAAAATAGGGTAAATTCCTCATGTACCCACATTTCACATTGTTTTCTTGATCATGGTCAAGTTAGTGCTAAAACCACAACAGACCTGTTAGCTTTTAAGCTAGCACATGAAATCAACAACAATTATTTAGGCCTAAATTGTTTTTTTGCCAGTCACATAACACGTGTGAATGCCTCCAGCAGGGACAACGCCACAACGGAGTATGAAAGAATATTTATTGATAATAAATGGTGGATGGATCTTGACGATGGATCTTGACGATGGATCTCGATGATGGAGCTCGACGATGAATCTTGACGATGGAGCTCGACGATGGAGCTCGACGATGGAGATCAACGGTGTAGCGACGGTGTAGCGACAATCGAGCCACGATGGAGCTACGATGTAGCGACGATGCAGCAACGATTGAGCAACAAGAGTTGGCTGGGTAGAGACTCAGGATGGGGGCTCTGTCTCAGGTAATCAGCCCAGCCGATTCAGAACCCCCCCTCCGTAGATGGTAATGTGTTAAGGTGAAGATGATAGAGACATGGGGTGGGGTCGAGAGAGCAGAGACAACAAGATATGCTGTGAATAGGCCTTATAAATAGGGCTTCTGGGTAATTAGAGGTGTGGTTAGAGAGTGGGGCGTGTTTACTAGTAGAGTAGAGGTTGAGGCGTGGTCCCGCTCCTGAACCACTGCTGGCAATTAACATCTCCAACTTCCACTAATGTAAACAAATGCAAAGGCCAAATGTCTTCAGTGGTGCTGGTATCTATACATTCAGTTACATGTCACGTTCTTACAAAAAAAACGTGGTATTTTAAGAAATCTTCTAACAACTGAAACAATGTTTTTCGATGTCCGTTCATTAGGAAACATTGTGTAACTTATATTGCACAATATGCCCAATTAGCACTGCATGTATTAAAAACACCAACAAGATGCATTGGATACGAGAGAGTAACAGAGAGAAAAGCAGCAGTAACATAATCATTGAGGGCTCTGGCTGCATGTTGTGGTGGAGCAGCTCTGTTGCAGAGCCAGCAGAACTCCAGCCGAGACCTAAGATTAGATAAATGAAACACTATTATTCACGTCACTCCTACAGCTGCCCTTTAAGTGGTCAACTCTAACATCAAAGCGGTTTGCTTTAAAGCCACAGTCTTTTACACAAGGAGCACCATTTCTTCTTTTTGTGCCAGGGGGCAAACTTTTGTTTCTTAAAGCCAAAGTAAAGACACAGAGAAATAAATGTCTGGATTGTTAGTTCAAGCATGTTAGCATGTTAGCATCCCACGTGGAAAAAGTGAATCTGGATCTTTGATTAAGACGATTTCAGATAAGTTTTTTCTTCAAAGCAGTTGCACAGTAGTTGCATATAGTTGCTTCATTGCCCAATTTTTCTAACGGCATATGCCCAGATACAAGGACTGCAGTTGCTATGATTATATGATTGGGACAATCCTAATTTTTGAGTCAATTAAACTTCAAATATAAACTATTTTACTGATAAATACATGGTCAGAAGGCGTTACGGTCTAAACATGTTTACACAGGTCAATGACAGTCTTATTCCATCCTAGCAGTGTTCCTCTATGCCCACCCCCAGAATGTGATTGGTTGGCCAGAATGAAGATAAGCCTTTTATAAAGTTGCACCACAAAGCAATAAACAAACAAATAACAAATCAGGTTCTGAGCATAGGCATTCTAGGAAAATCTTTGTAGGCATTCTAGGAAAATCTTTGTAGGCCTGTTTGTAATTTTCTTTTTTTCTCCGGTAACATAAGCAATATACAGAGGGATTGTTGTGTATTGCCAGCCCACCAACTAGAGGATATCCACTTCGATCCTTTTGAGAACACGTACTCTCTTTGAATCTATATTACTGTACAAGGCTGGTTTAAGAGGAATGAAAATATAAAAGTGCCAAATCAGTGCGACTGTTTTGCTGCACTTGCCCTTGACAAACCGGTTCACAAATCATTTTCCCTGGCCTCACGTCCCTCCATACGTTTCCAGTGCAGGGTTATGTTGAGAAAAGCCCTTTCATTTTCCCGCTTGTACCCTCGCGTCCCCTATAATAAATGTGGTATTGGCCGGGGGCCTGTGGGCTCCGGACAGCGGTGATGGATAACCTCGTTTGGGAGCCATCATCACTGTACCGCATGTGCCTTCTATCTGCGCTCTGATAGCCCCCTCACACAAAACCAAACACCCAAACGGAGACAGCGAGGGGCGTCCGTGACTGCAACATCACAGGAAACATGTGACTGCGGCTTTAATCAATGTTTATGTAAAGAAAAACGCTAAAATATAACAATGTGGCGATACTGCAATATCAGTACATGATATTCTATAGTTTAGTATTTTAGTTTTCACGGGCGTGGGTGGCAGGTTTCACAGTGAGAAAGGGACAAATATTAAACTTAGAACTGTTGTATGACAGTTGAGCTGCTGTTAATATTAGGCAGTGTTTGATATTTTGGAATCTTGGTTGCAGTGTGAGCCCGACTCTTATTATCTGCAATCATTGTAGCGCTAGCCTTAGCTAACTGGTACAACCGCTTGTTTTTAAGACAGACTTTGGGTCGTAGCCATTTTTGTGTGTGCTGTCTTAGGACTCCACTCCTTTGTATTTTATGTTTTTAGGACAGTGGACATTAGATAAAATTAGATAAGTTTCCCTTGTAAAAATAAATAAACTATATTAATACCTGTATTCTGTAACACTAAACAATGTAACAGTATTTCTTTCTCTGGCCTGTTGGCATTATTAGCCCAAAATGGGGGAGAAGAGCAGGGAGGACCTGCAAATTGTTGGCGCTGGGAATTGAACTCACAACACAGAGCCTGGAATATTGCTGCTGCTTAGACCACTTGGCCATCGGACAGCACGATGTATTAGTATTTCAATCATTTATCATTCTTTTAAGTTTTAATTGTCATAAACTGCCCCTCTTGGAAGCACGTTAGACCAAAGACAATTCACCCGCGCGCGCACAGGAAACCACACCGTCGTGCTAAATTGTTTACAGAAACTAACTAAAGCAAGTCAGGCATTTTTTCCCAAGCACGACAATACGACTGAGAGTGACTGATACTGGTCCAAGGCTCTGATGGCACAAACTCACTTCCCCAGGACCAGATTCATGGACCAGGACCGGGCAGTTCACAGGGCAGTTCTCAGGGCAAGCAAGATAAGTAGTGATTGACCAATAAAATGACCATGTGTACTGTGTTTTAGAGGGCTGTGCATGTGCTCTGAGGACAACACAGCCTCAGACTGTGCAGAATAAACCTGTGTGGGAATCTTGGATATTTGCGGGTTGTGCCTAACTGAGCATGTGCAGAGGAGAAGCGAAGCAACAGCAGAAGCAAAAATATCTTTGAGAGAAAACTCACTGTTTGTAGCTAAGGCTCTGTTCATAATTCTAATGATTATACACAGGCAGTCATTTATTCACATAGAGTGCATTTACATGCGCTAAAATAACCCGTTTATGATCAGGTTTCTTAAGTATCCTGGTTTTGTATGTCCATGTAAACACCATATCCTTATTTCAATAACCCAGTTATGAGAAACCGGGTTACTCTCACTGGGATATTCCAATAGCATCTAAAATACTCTGGCATGTAAACACAGTATCCTGATTTCGCTGGTGCTGTACTGAGCATGTGTGAACTCAAGAAACACATTTGGCAGGAGCAGATCATTTCTCAAAAGGACTCAAACTTCTACCAGAACTTTTTTATTGGTATTATTTTATCATCATAAATCATTTAAGTTGTCTACTTTACAATACAGCCACCTTTTAACAGCAAACTCACTTCTGTGGCGGTCTGTGTTGCTCTCAGATTGAACTGACGCTGTGGGACGTATTTTTCCACCGCAGTTGATATCCAGAATATTGAGATGCCTTATGTATACAGGGGTATGAGTATCCTGGTTTCTCTGAGCACATGTTAACACCGTATCCAGAATACTGCTCATAATCAGGTTATTTGTGTGCATGTGAACACACAGAGAGCTAGTTTGTGTGCAGTGAGATGAGCAGTGACACTATTGAGTCCATTCAGCACTGACCGTGAGCTGTTTAGCTGAATGGGCTCAATAAGATAAGATATATAACAAGCACTCGTTTTCCGTGCGCGGGACCAGACCATCTTCTGCATCTTTTTTTTTTTTTTTTTTGCGTGCAAATGTCATTCACTAAATATTGATGATCATCCCATGTCTTACCCCTCCATATAAGTCACTGCACGCTGTCGTGTTATCGCCCTAGGATTTGGAATTTCAGTGGAACTTTCCTTATTGAATAGAAATACCAATCCGATAAATTGACTTCAAAATCCCTTCTCTGTAAAGCTCAGTAACTGTGTTTCCAGCTCATTATTTTTAATGCATATTTTGGAGTATCACATAAGTAACGAGAAGTGGAAATGCCAAATAGCCCATTTAGAACCCTAAAATCACTTTAAGTTTATAGGCTTGCTTCAGGTGGATTTATGCACATTAGCAAATGTTGAAAAGTGGAAACTTATTTACCGGTAGTCGCATAAGCTCATGAAGCAAACCGTCGGACTACTGGAGTTAAAAGCACATTTCGAACACAAGGCACAATTCAAAGTGCTTCACACAGCAGAATTTGTTTTTATTCAAATCACAAAGACGTGACAGAAATCACAAAACTTTCACTCTTTCCTATATTTATCTCTAAGCTAATTGTCCCACACAAAACTCGACCAACTCTTTTAGTGTTAGAACTAGTTCTTGATCAGTGGGGAGGGACGCCAGGCTCTTCCTGGACTTTGCCGAGGCCTTAGTGCTGACCAGCGTGTGTTCAAACCCTCTCCCCAGGCACGTTTCATCAGGTGATGAACAAAGCCAAAATTATCAAGTCATTCAAGAAGTTTTCCCCTAAATCTTCCAGAGCAGAGCTACAAACTTTGTTGGTAGCATTCAAACCGTGACTGCACGGTGGGCCCTCTGCAAGATTAGAGGTTAAGTAACCAGGTAACCAACACTCACCCTTGTGGTCTTCTAATAGTTCTGATAAAACCCAAGATTAAAATAAATCCAGTCCAGTTTTGTCCTGTTAATGTGATTTGTTTGTATTGTTTGATCAATACTTTAGTGTGTAGCGGGTAGTATTAGTGTCAGATTTTAATACTCTTGACACTATAATCAAGTTCTTACAAACAGGTTATACAATTTGAAACTTATTTTGTTGAAAAAGTCACAAAGAACATTCCCTTTAACACTACCGAAAGGTTGTTGTAGTGCAGACGGGGCTTAATCTGGGACATGTTTTGCAGACATTTGCGCAAGTCCACGACATGTAGTCTCCGTGTACGTCCTCCGCCTTCCGAGGTTCCCATCGCCGCTCAGATGATTGACGCCACATCATACACAGAAAACACTGCGAAGAGCCCAAACATCAGAGGAGCCGCTCTGTCATGTCTCCAGACAACGATGACGTTTCATTCTCGGCTGGGGTCATCGCCAAAGGGATCTGCAAGCTGTTTTGAATCCTCTTTCTCTTCACGATCTTTCACTATGTTGTCTGACAAAAGGAAAAACTTGTTCGATACGATTTTAACAGCCAAGTTGACGCCAAGACATCTGATACAGTTGTTGATTATTATGAATAGTTTATATTATATGTGTCTCTGTGCAGTAGAGTCGGCACTTCAACAAGGTTCTGGGTTCAATTGTCCTGCATTTAAAGTTTTTCTATTGTTGAGCTATTTTAGATCAATATTGCCATTTACAAAGAGCAAAATGTACAATGATAATCACCTTAGGTAAGTAGTAGTAATAGTTTGATACTAATTACCAGAGACAACACAATATGCCTTAATCTTTTTACAGCAAAAATGACTGACCTTGCTCACACCAGATTGATATGTGTATCATTCCGACCATATCAATATCACAATATCAATCTGGAAAGGCTCTAGGACAAATCAGTCTGGAAAAGGCGTTATGTCATGACGAATGTGGATTCTGATTGGTCGAAGTGTAACAACAACAGGAACAAGCCGAAAAATCAAACTGGTGTTAAATCCAGTCAGAGAAAAGCACAGACATCTTCCCCGTGTTTAAATATGTAAAGCGCTTCTTTGTGCACGTTTAAACAAAATTGTCCGTAAATCTGCTAAAGTAGGCCAAAGTATGTCTGTCGGCGTCACCATATTTGACTTCCACTCAAACTTGAATGTGATTGGTCACAGCTGGTGGGCTAAACTCTAACAATTCAATTCATTTTATTTTTGTAACGCCCAAAATCACAGCGCAAGTCCAACCAGATTGATACAAGAGTTCATGTGGCGTAAGACAAGTTAAAAAAAACAATAGCAGCTAACTTAAAATTTGTCAAATGCATCAGTCAAAGACACATGGAAATGAACGTTAGAGCATCTAATGATCAGAGTGAGTCTTGGTGAAGGAGCAGACTTTAAAAACACAAAGGAGCACTTTGTAGATTGCCATTAAATAATGTAACCGGTGGAACCAAGC
Source organism: Eucyclogobius newberryi (assembly GCF_026437365.1). Taxonomy (NCBI): domain Eukaryota; kingdom Metazoa; phylum Chordata; class Actinopteri; order Gobiiformes; family Gobiidae; genus Eucyclogobius; species Eucyclogobius newberryi. The sequence continues at coordinate 7,589,053 of NW_027315735.1, forward strand.
TGTATGAGTTTAGAAGAGTGGGACAGTCTCATCGTGCAAGATTATCCCTAACGTTCATTAAAACTATCATTTATTTTAAAAGCTCCAAAAGTCTGCACATTCACGTAAATCCATTTAGCCGTTTCAGGCTTACAGAATCCAAACCTGACCATTTTTCCCAACTCTTTCAAGTGCAATAAATGTTGTAGATAAGTGAGTGCTGACTTTCCCCCCTGAGAATCCCCTCCTCACAAGTCCAGCCAAGCGTTTTCATTTATTCGCACTTCTCCGCTGAGTTTGGGAGGGTAATAGAAGGCAGATGAATCTTATGGCATGTAGACCCTGGAGGAGCAGAGGAAATTTGTCCCACTAAGAGCAGCCCGGCGGGGGGGAGCTCTCGGGTCAGGAGCCCTTAAGTTGAGCCGAGCAGACAGTACTATGAGTTTATGTTGACAAGAGTGCGATCCATCACGGTCGCTGTGGTGGTGGTGTGTTCAGGGACCGTGGGCGTGCTGGGAGCTCCCGCCGCCCTCCACTTGATCACAGTTAAGCTGAGCTACGTGGGCCGGCGAAGCCATCACTCATTATGAAAATAGAGTGGAAGTGAGATAAGCTCGCACATTAAGTAATTAAAGGGGATCCTGCGGGGAGTGGATCTGAAGAGGTCAAATATTAGACCAGTCATGTACTCCTCGAGACCAGTGTTTCCTCGAGTGTTTCATTGTCACGTAAAACGCAGAGAGACAGGATTGTTTTGTATAAAATAAACTCTCGGCAAAGATATCTCAAGTGATGGAGGAACACTTGTTATGATCTCGAGATTGCAATTCTGAAGAAGAGAATATTTAATTGAATTTGGAAGTTTTAATTTTTTCATCAAAGGACATTTTTTTGTAAATAAGCAATATTGGAAACAATCGATATCATGTTTTCCTTTTTCTAATGACTAATTAGTTAAATTAGCTAAATATAGGCTAAAAAATAAATAACAGAATATATCTGAATATATAAAATAACAACAACAACAACAAAAATCCCTATTAAATCAACAGGTAATTTAAGAACTTTACTTCCAATTAAAATTTGTGGGATTTATTATACATTTATAAAATATCAGCCTTCACCAAAAGCAACCAGCCAAATATCAGATATCGGTATCAGCTCCAAAATAATCCACATCGGCCCATCCCTAATTTACTTAAGTCTTTTTTTTGGTAAACTAATAGAATCAGCTGTTTTTTGAGTGTCAGAAGCCACAATATACAGATTTAGGAAAGCACAATTTAGAACATATCAAAGATTGCCATAGTAACGCTCCATAAAACAGGAATTGCATAATTTATTTGGGGGGGGGAAAAACAGTAATTAGAATGTAACAATGGGAAAGGGCTGGTATTCCCACTTCTTGTGTCTCTGATAATGAATACTTGAAATCTAAATATTAAAATGTTAAATTGTTTGCAAATCTTGATGTTTTGCGGTTTAACAATGTCGTTCCCATCCGCATCATTGTCTGTGGCGTAAATCAAATTAGCCATTATGGTCTGTTGCTGTTGCTATTGTGTCCTTTGCTGTGACCCCTTTTAGCCCCCTGTTGAAGCTCGGCAGGTAGCGCCTCATAAAAGCGGGCCTGTCTCTGATTACCACAGGAGCTCGTAAGGGCTGAGAACTTTTTAAAGCAAATATTATTGTTTGTCACAGGAAACCAATCCGATTACTGTAGCCTCTCATTGCGCCTTGAACCCTGTGTTTGTGCATGTGCTTTTCATTGGAGCTCCACTCTGCATCTTTATTAAGTCACACTTTTGGGAGGATAAAGCCAGACACTACAGGAGGTGCGGTTGTGTGTGTGTGTGTGTGTGTGTGTGAGAGTGTGTGTGTGTGTGTGTGTGTGTGTGTGTGTGTGTGTGTGTGTGTGTGTGTGTGTGGGTGGGTGGGTGGGTGGGTGTAATCAGTTTTAATCAGCAAGTAAGAACAAATCTTACATCAAGATATGTTTCAGTTACTGGAATAAAATTATGGAATGAACGAAGCAACAAATTGCGAACGAACAGAATGATAAAATAACCTACAAGCGACTATTAAAATGTTATGTAATACAAGAAAAAAGTATTTTTGTGTATAATGTTAATATTTTACTACAGGATGTTTTAATATGTTGTCAACCTTTAACAATTGATTTTTATTTATTATTATTTATTTATTTTTAAGATTACAGATTGGCAATGGCTTTCTGGGTAGCAACTGAAATATCCTGATTTAAAAAGCACTGTTAAAAAAAAGTTGCTACAATGTTTACAGTGATGTAGTTTACGCAAATATAAATTATGTTTTCTTAATGATTAGTTTTATTATAATTATGTTTTGTATCCAATCTGCCAACAAAGTTGTCAATTTATTTAAACCTGACTCCATTCATTTTACAAATGTGAAGGGAGTTCAAAAAAGGAAAAATTATATATGATTTTATTTTTTTTAACATCTCCATAAAATCTCTAAAGAGCTTTCCCCCTATTTACCTGCAGTACCCTACTTCAAAATGTGTCTTAAGTGAAGAATGTGGTCTGTCCGCTCACATCAAACCTCAGGTCGGGTTTCTCGGCTGCTGCGGAGGCTCAGAAACATGGGTGACGTCTGCGTTTGCTCAAGTTGACAGTAAAAGTGTGGTGCTGTTAAAATGCGGTGAGCCGTTATTGTGGCTTTGACGGTATCGTTTGGAAGAGTAGACGTGTGGTTTGTTTTTAGATCAAATCCTGTAGAAGATATGAACGGCCCTGAGAAAAACGGTGGATCATGTTTACATTCCAGACGCTTGTTTAAAGGAGACATGTCTGGTTGTACGCTGTAAAATGTTCAGTTTAGATGTATATTTTGGAGCTATTATTCTAATATTTTAGAGAAGAGGCTTCAAGATTAAATATTTCCAAAGTGTTTTACAATGTGCTCAATGGGAAGAATACATTTCAGTCCTTTATAAGTCCTTTATGTTTTCTTATTTTTTTTGTCCCATCTTTTCGTTCTAGTCGAATTGTATAAAGGATATTGCTTTCACTTTCACTCATTCTGGATCAGAACCTGCTGCTGATGGTTCAAGCAATCGTTTTCGAATCAGAGAAGACGGATTTTTTTGGCCTGTCACAATAACAAATATACAACAAACAGTAATATAGCAAAAATGTCACATAATGTGTGATAGGCCATTAACAACGCATCAATCTCCAAAAAAGAAAATATTCCCAACTGCTGCTGCGAAAAGGTATGCAATAAACATTGAGCTGTAAAAAATATTGTTCGTTTATAATTTATTGAACAATAAACCAGAATAGTATTCATCGTGATAGGCTTACCGACCTATTTTTTTTATTGACCTTTATTTAATCAGGAAATCCCATTGAGATTCAGAATCTCTTTTTCGGGGATTCCTGGCCCCAGAGGGGAGGAGCCTATTGCACACGTGTCTTTAGATGTTTCTCGGCTATTGCAGACTCTGGATCGATAGTCCGCTTTCCTCGCTATCACCAGAGCAAAGTCTTTCTTCTTTGGTCAAGCGTTTTAATGACAGAACTTAAAGGTGTAGGCAGAATCTTGAGCTTGCCATGCCTACCCTTATCTTCAAAAAACAAAACCTACCAATCATTTGAAGCAGGGACGTCCTGTGGGCCAAATGCGGCCCTCAAAACAATTTTGTTGACCCTTAGGCTTCCTACTACATTGGCCCAATCACCAAAAAGTAGTACTTTTTACTGTAAAATTTAGAACATTCAGCTATAATAACTTAAATAACACACATTTTGATGAGATACAGACCTAGTATTAATGTTCCAAGCCATATTAAGGGTGTGGAGGCTCATCAAAACTACATCAAATTTCCAAATATTCACTTCATTGTCATGTTGTCTGTGGATCTCCGGTTTGTATATCCTTCAAAATGCGGCCCAAAGTGAAAAAAAGTTTGGAAAGCTATGATTTAAAGGTTTAAACTGTTTGCAACAGTGACATCACAGCATTTGAAAAGTAGTAGTGTAGTAGTGTAGTTTAGAGTTGAGCAGGAGGGCAAGTGAGAATTCTTAGTTTTTTCTTTTCGAAAGGGAACAAGCGGTAGAAAATGGATGGATGGATTTTATTGACAGGAAAGTAGTTTGAGTTGGGAGATGAGAGAGAAGAGAGGACATGCAGTAAATAGTCAGTGTCAAGAATCAAACTCGGACATTGCGGCCGGCTGCACTTGGAGCCTGGCATACGAGTGAGTGTCTTAACCACTCAGCCACCGGGCAGCATATTCAAGTGAGAATTCTATGGCAGAATTCACAGTTTAAACTGTGAGACCTGTTGACCTGGCGTATGGTTCATATTGCTGTGGGCCTATCCACATGAAACAAAAACTGACACAAAGTTCAACTTCCCCTCTGTCAACATAAATAAACAGTTGAAAGGGCCTTAAGCCATGAAATTAATGTTGCATGTTTATTGAGACAATGCCAGACAAATCAGGATTCAACTACAATTAATTTCTATTTTGGATATTTCTTTCAAAGAAGTCAATATGTCAGTAGAGTTACATTAGTCCTTGCCCACCATCTGAAACTATGACAAATAATCAAATTCTAGAACACACTTTTCACAACTCTCTGAGCCGGGAGCGAGTTTTGCCGTCACAGTAAAGATAACAAACATTAGCATGTGCTAACGGCGGACTTCCTACTTCAAAGAGAATAAAACGCTCTATGATTAGATGCAGAGAATGCGCTGTAGTCTCCTTTTCACCCAAATAGATGTTTTACAATATTGTAAAACTGTTCTGCGGCAAAACAGATTTTACTGCATTTATTATTGGGAAAAAATTGGGTACAGTCCCTTTAAATCGCGCTTTGAAACTAGCATTGTCCAAAGATTTTACCCCCTTTCCAGGGCCACAAACCCCATCTTACTTTCACTTTGTCTGGGCGCCTCTTCAGGGATTAGCAGGACACACACATGGACCCGACAAAACACCGGGAGATAAGAAACAACAAACTACCCAGTAAAAAGATCTTCAACCCGCATTTGAAGCAGGAAAGCTGATAGAGCAGAGGCTTAAAAGTCACGCTGTTTGTTGATATTCGGAGACACCCCACCTCTCCGCGGGACGCCTCACTCTCACTCTGGCACCCAAAAGCCCAAATGTAAATGTTGTGAAAGCTGCCAATTAGGACATTTATCTTGTCTGCAGGCCTGGTAATAGTTTCATTCCAATAACATGTGTGCGGATGGGTAATGATTCACACGTGAGGTTGCAGGGGTTGCTGTGCTGTGGAGACGTGTGGCGGTGGAAAGAGGGGGAATAAACGTGCTTGGTGGCAAACATTTGTATATATTTTCCTCCTGGTGCGTCGTTTCAAAGGGCGGCGAGCTCGTTCCCGTTGTGGGATTCTCTGTACGCGGCGATTGGAAACAGACTGCGTCGCAGCGGAGTCGTGTCCAAACAGCAGTTATGTCATGTTCGAGAGAAACAGAAAGAGAAAGAAAAGCAAGGAGAGGTGAAAAGTGAACGTGTTTTTAAGGATGGAGGGATGGTCAAATACACGAAAGGTTTCACTCACGGCAACAATGCACAATTTAAGAGACATTGTTCTGGTCAGGATTTTGGACAGACTTTAAAAAAGTTGGAGTTTGAGTTTTGGAGTACAGTGATGCTTTAGTTATTTATTTATGTGGTCCGTACGTCTTGATTGTTTTTATTGAAACTAGTGATTAATCTAAAATCTCAGTCCACAATCATGTATTCTGTTCCCAAGAAGGAATCAGTGCTAGTTAAGGATTTAAATAACTCAAAGCAACAAAATTTGAATGAATTAAGTTGATTTTTGCTTTCAGAAGAGGTATGACATGATCTTATCCTCATAAGTTTGCACGTCTTAGGCTTTCTGTAATGATTTGACTATGACATATTATTCACAAAAATAAATTAATTTTGCGGTTGATTTCACAAAGTTGATGTTAAAAAAACCGAGCAATTGAATTAGATTTTCAGAATGTTAAATACAAAGCAAAAGTCTGTACCGCAAACCACATTTGTTTGGGCACTTATATAGATACTGTGTGTACTTACAGCTGTTTGCACTGCTACCACTGTATGAACTCAACAATTGATTGTCTGTGTTATATACTGCATCCAAACGGTGCCTTTCCTTACATTAACTCAACTTTATTTAGTTTCCATTAACATGAAATAAGTTTGTAAACTGCAGCAATGAAGGTTACATTGTGTTTTAAATCAAGTTTTGTCTGCTAATCAGAATCAAATCACTTTCATTAATCCCCAAGGGGAAATGTTTTTGACATAAACATGCACCGACCAGCAACCATATATATTAAAAGTAAAGTTAAAAACTAAACTTAAATGTTGTTATCACAGTTTGATGGTGACAGAATGATTTCCTGTGTCTCTCAGTGGAGCAGCGGCAGTCTGTTGTTGAAGGAGCTCTTGCAGCTGCCCAGCACATTGTGAATCGGGCTGGAGGGAACGTCCAGAATAGTCCTAATTTTGGACAACATCCTCCTTAAGAAGAAAGAAGACATTCACTGCATTTTCATGCAGTGCAACTAAAGCATTTAAATACACAGCCAAAAAGGCTTTTATCCTCAAAAGTCACACAAAACTTGGGTCCAGACATCCAGATACAGTCTGCGGTGTTTAAGGGCCACTTTAGACCACTGCTGTGACTGTGCTCTAAAATCCAGGGGCGTATTCAACAAGCACACTTTGGGGGTCCTAACAGGGGGAATGATTAAAACATTTTAGTTTGTATCAGTAATTTTAATAACAATTGTTCTACACTTTTTGTTTGAAAGCTGTAATTACATTGGTTTATAATAAAAAAAAAGCACTCACTTGGACGAAATACAAAAGCTATATTTAAAATGAACATATATACACATATATAAAGTGTGCTTATCATATTGATAAAACCGATTGGTAGGTAGGTGTCTAGGAGTGTTCCACCTCAGAAAAAGATTCACTTGTATCAACTGGAAAAAGTTTCTGAAAAACTAAGACATTTTGAGTCATTCTCAATCTTCAAACCTATTCTGCACAACGCAGATTTTTGTCCTGCTATGGGCTGCGTAAACCCTGCCCACTGGGCGTAATCTCCTGATAATAGCCTTTTTTGTTAATCTATTTGTTTCTAAATTTCACCTGAAACAAATCTTCTTAGTTACTATAACAGCCCTGAAATAGGCCATAGAAATCTTATTGCTAGCTGACTGCCTCTCCCTCATCACTGATGAGAACCTGATTAGCATCTGACAATGAGCTGATCCCGCCCCAGGGTTTCAAAACACGATTATACACGACCTGTAGGTTGAACCTTAAACCCCTATTTCTGTTTAAAGACGGATTCTCTTTAACTCGTTTTTTGGACCATCTCTTTTCCTGCTTAGAATCTTCACCTCACTGTCCTCAAAAGAGTGGTTTGTGACTTTGACAAAGATGCACAGTGCACTGCAATCCTGAATTTGCATGTCTTCTGTGCTGATAAAGCCTCTGTTCCAGTTGTCTCACCTTTGTAACGCTCTTTACAACTACAATGGATAGAATACACTACATTTCTATGTTTTTGTATCGGCATCTTGTCCATGGAATCTTTAGGATACTTAGGTCTTTGTCTTAAAGTTTTGCCTGGTTTAAAATAAACTGGAATTTCATGCTGTCTTTTTAGTTTTTCAGACTCACTTCCGTCTTGGTTCTCCCTTCTGTTTTTGGCTCCTGCAACTTTGTTGAGAGCAGGGTAACCACAGGCTGAGAGACAGGTTTTTCCTCCTTCCTCAAAGGGGGCCAGTCCAGACCATAAAGTCCAGGGCGAATATTTTCTCCAAGTCCAACCCTGCTAAAACATTGTGGTAATAGAAAAGAGTGCAAACTTACTAGCAACAGCGCCACCATAATGTCTTTGACCAACATCAAGCTTTATCTCAAATGAGTCCAAGATTGAATTCCTGCTTCAGCACTATAAGGGACTATAAGGATACTATTAGCAAACCGAGTCTGTTTGTGGTCCCGCGTTCTTCCTGGCACAGCGGATATGCTAAGGCTGTGCGCACAGTTAACTAGGCTTAATTAATCACTGCCTTACAAATGACTCATTCTCCAAGCACAGTGTCCTTGAAAGTACCACCCAAAAACATTCGGAAGCGCTCCATTATGGTTCCGCACAAGCCAAATTGACATTCCGTAAGAGCACACAAGTTTGACTGTGGTGAGTGTAAAAGGAGAAATTGTCTTGTGAGCTTTGATAATGTGTTCTTGTAATTGAACTCTGGCAGGATTAGCCGCTTTCGTATTAGAAAAGAGGATTTGGGAGATGTTACGTTCACAGAAAATGACTTTTTACCGTGTGCTAAAATGGGGATAGAGATGAGAATACAGAGCTGAAATGTACTTTTGCAAATTAAGGCAAACTTTAAAGTAATCTCTTTTACAGGGGAGATGGTAGAGAGGAAAGTGCGTATTTGAGCGTAGAATTTGTATAAAATTACACATTCTCTAACAAGAAATGCCTTTATACCTCAAATGAATAGGAGCAACAATGCTACTTGTAGAGCATCCATGCAGACAAGTCCATAGTGCATCTTCAATCAATTCTTTTTTTTCTGCATGTGATTATATTATGATCAAACATAAAAAAAAAAGTGTGTGCAGCAGTACAAAGAAAACCATGCTAAAAATTTAACAAATGAGCAATGGAACAACTCGATAAACTGCTGGGCCATGACTGGTAAATAGCTTACATTATTCTATACTGCTCACGTATTCTTGATTAAATGTCGTGTTGATTGAACAATGGGCCAACTGAAAAGTTTTTTGACCATCAAATGATATTTGTTTCTTTGCAGAGTACATACGAGGAATCCATGAGGTTACACACGCATTTACCATGAGGTACTTACCATCTGTGGTGGAAGGTAGCAAAGTACAAAAGTATAATTCAGTAAAATTATTAAACTTAAATTAGGTACATTTTACAGTGAATGCTTTTGACTTTTACTTCACTAAACCTGACAGTAAGTATCTGTACTTTACACTATATTTTTTATCTGGACTGAAGAGTAAAGCTTTGATCCTGCCTAAAATGGCACGATGATGATATCTCTGCTCAACGGAAACAAATGTATAAAATGACTTGAAAAGAATTGATTCAGAAGCTTTTGACGACAAAAAAATCTGCAGTTATTTATTTATTTTAACATTTGAGGGAGAAATGAAAATATAATATCAGTATCAGGACATGAATCATACATATGGTTCAACATTTGTTTATACTAGAGCTAGATATAATACATATACTAAAAATAAATGTGTATTTTTGTATTCAACTTATATATGAATAAAGCATTAAAATTACATGACTAAAGGGGTACTCAAGATGTTGTGATCAATAATTACCTGATTCATTGCACCTTTTGCGATTTGCAAGATTTAAAACAATTTTTAAAAAAGCATTTATTTTTGGTATAACAATTATATCTAGCTCTGGTATAAACAAATGCTGAACCATATGTATGATTCATTTCCTGAGCCTGTTTGCTTTGTATACCTGCTGAATGTGAGCTGCTGTGTGTCCCATGCGGTCAGCGTTCAGTGCAGGTGAACTCGGTGCTGGGCAGGGTGCTGATGCCTTATCGCGCTTTAATTTCTCTCCCCAAGGTGAACCGGGAAGAGATCAGTGGCTCTAAACCCCGGGAATTACCCTAGATATTGGCCCCCTGTGCTCTGCAAATGAAATCCTGCCGTCGCCTGGAAGAACATGGTGGTTAACACTCTGGAAATCAGTTTTTGAGCAGACCACAGCTGGTGAGAGGGCCCACGGAAAAGAGGAGAGGAGGGAGCAGAAGGGACGAGCAGCGTGGGGGAGGGCTTGGTTTCTAACCGAGGTAATATTATTATCATTTTTGAAATAGATTTGGATTACTTTGAGTCAGTATTATACATGATCGAATATTGACGATTGCATTTTATGTGGGGAGGGCATTCGATGAAGAAGAAAGAATTAATTCTAAAATGCACTAGCTTTGTTTTGGAAGTACGTAGGTTGGCCAAATAAAGTTCACCAAAAATATATATTTTCTTTTTACATTTGCGACAGTGGAGACACTTTCTGACGGTCTTGATCAACTCCAAAACGAACCAGTCGAAATGTGGCTCCTGATGTAGACTTGGTTTGGGCCTGCGCTAATCTTGGTTACGTCCAGGCTTAGCTACGAAATTATTCCTATGTTTGTTCCAGTATTGATGTGGTTTGTGTGAACGCAACTTATGTTGAAAATAAATCTTTTTCATTTCCATCCTCAACCGGTTATTTGATGAATGGGACAAAACAATCTCAAGATTTATGTAGCTAGGCAAGAAAATCTTGTATCCGGTTCAAAACTCTACAATTATTAAAAGAAAAAGGAGGTTGGGGTTTATCTTTTCTGACAAATTGCTTTATTTCAGTTCAAATCAGGGCATTGCGGTGCTCGTGTGACCAAGAATCAATGGAAACGTTGAACGTATTGTGATGCCAGAGGTTCATGTACAGGCCTTACTGGCAGATGATAAACAGTTAGAACAAATGGAAGAAATAGATAATCCCTGGCTAAAATCTGTGCTTAGCCCTTACACTTAGGATGTCTTGGAATATGTCTTTATTTATTCCATTTTGTCTACATCTGTTAAAAGGGAACACTCAAGCTGCTTTATATGCTGTACATACAAATAAAGCTGTATCCCTCTTATTTCCAGTCAAATCAATCACTCTGGGAAGCATCAGGGCCAGTTTGTTCTCCAAACCCCCCCCCCCCCCCAAAAAAAAAAAAAATGAATAGGATTTTTATAGTTATATTTTGCTTTGTTTAAAGTCCCTAAAACTATTACTTGAATTTACCTTCAACTTTTTGTTAAAACCCCAAAAATGCTAATTTTAGTGTCAATCAGCCGATCCCTCCAGAAACCAGCTTTACTCATTCACATAGTTAACAAGAAAATCTTGGCAGAATTTAAAACCTAATTTTGTACTTTATCATCAGATATATATTAGATTAGATATTATGATTAGAGTTAAATAGAAACTACAGTCTCAGCTTCACAAAGGCTCCAGCTAATTGTTTATACTCCAGAGGATTCAGGAACAGCTTAACATTTTCAAATGTCATTTTTTTGGGTATTTTTGGAAAAGTAGGCCCTGGTCTGGAAAGAGCTAGTCAAAATTCAAATCTAAAGCCTTTCGGAGCACACTTCTGGCTGCAGGGACAAAGGCCATTATGAAAACATAGATGACACAAACTGCACCTACAAACAGAGACTCAACAGACATTAGAAAAATGATCATAATTAATTTGAAAATTTACTTTTTTTTGTGCCGTGATTTCATTGGATTTCTTGTGTATACATGCATACTTTTTTTTTGTCTCTGTGCCGTGTAATTTATATAATGCAAGCTCATTATTATCTAATCAGTATTTGAAACAATAATAAAGTTAGATTTGTAAGATTAGAAGAGGACACAATATCAAATTTCAACTTTTTTGTGTAATGAAAATAGGTTTTACACTGAGAAACATGTAGAGTGTGGTAAACAGACAAGTGGCAGTAATGCGCAGTGGAGTGAGTAGTAATGGAAGTAATGACGAAGCAGCCAGTGAAACGAGAGCCCAGCCCCAGCTGTCTGAGGGCGGCGCTCAGGGGCCCGGGGCCACAGCAAGAGGCCCAATGTGGAGATAGAAATCACTCAGTGTGATCATAACCTTCACAGCGCTCAACCTGACCAGCTGTTCCACACGCATTTGGGAGGACAATCTTTCTTGTTGACTTAAGATCTATAACATATTAGTAATTGTAAACCTTAAGAAGTCGATGAGAAAAGTTGTTTTGGAGTTTTTATTTTATTTTTATTTTTGAGGAATACTGTCGCTCTCTCAATGCAACCGCTGAAAATTCAAAGAAAGTTGGCATTGCTTTACACAAGAGGCAGAACTACTTCTAACTTTGAATTGTTTTTATTTTTAATTTTTAAAGAAGCCTCACACATTTATTTTTTCATGTAATAAAGCCAGATTGCTCTAACATTGTAAAAACAGCTCTTTGGGTCAAAATGAGACCATAGTGCGCTCTCTGCAGCTATTTATTATGTGTTTTTTTATTGTCCGAGAACCAGGAAATGTTAGCATGCTATGGTAATGCTTGTTAGCATTACCATGATGGCAAAAGCAGATTTGGCCTATGAAAGTTGTGAAAAGTGCTTATAATGCATCGCAGTGAAGGCAAAGGTAGGTGGGAAAAACAATTTGTTGAACTAGTTTTGATTTTTGACGTAATTTGTTTAAAGTAACCTTATTCAAATTACACTCTTTACTCTATACAGTGCAGTGTATAGCAGCTGCCAGAAACAGACCATTTTATTCTACTAGGGACGTGGGATGAGAACCATGTTGTTGTTGTTGTTGTTTTATGGCGGTTGGCATCCGAGTGTTGCATTACCGCCAGACTTTATTCCTCAGACGTTTCGTAGTCCTCAGACTCTGTCGTAGTCCGTAAAAGTACTCCTCCCATTGCTTTGGCGTTACAAAGCCCATGAGGTCATGATGTGTTTTTGTGACTAGAATAGTTGTTGTGTCAGAGACCAACCGGCCTTATTCCAGGGAGACTCTTCTTCACCTTCCTCGCCCTCTTTGACGTTCGGTGCTTTGGAAGTACAAAGCCCATGAGGTCATGGGACGTCTTTGTCGTTTTATCCTTTAGAAGTCCTTCTTCCATCACTTTGGCGTTTCTAAGCCCATGAAGCCCAAGCGCGTTAGAACATCCTCTTGCTCCTCATCCTCGGCTCAGTCTCCAACACCCCCCACCTCTATAAACGTTTACCCATGTGGAAACAACTGTCTGTGACCATCCCAGACAGCTGTTTCTCTGTCATGGTTCAACATCAGAGACAGGTGAAAGTGGGCGGGGCTAACACTTTATAACAATTACACCTTTTTTTTAGCCTTAATAAAGCATGAACCAACTAAAACTATGTGTTAATTATGAATTATGTCATAGTTTATTAAGGCTGATTAAAATAAGAGCTCTTAATTTGTTTTACTATGGAAAAATGCTAGTGTTGCAACGCACAGTTCAAGAACAACTGGATGATAGAAACATGCTACAAAAACAACATTAATAACCACACACACAAAAATCACAATGTACAGGTAGAAAAAAACAATTCATAGAAAACTTTCATATAAAATAAGTGGCTATGACCGTGGTTAAATTAAGTGGTACAAATAATTCTGACAAACATTCTTCACCGGGAAGAGGCCCCGGGGAAGACGCAGGACACGCTGGAGGGACTATGTCTCCGAACCCCTCGGCCTCCCCCCGAAGGAGTTGGAAGAAGTGTCTGGGGAGGAGGAAGTCTGGGAGTCCCTGCTTAGACTGCTGCCCCCGCAACCCGGCCCCAGATAAGCGGAAGAAATGGATGGATGGATTCTTCACTTGTGGTTCAAAATCATAAGTTTATTATCCAAATCTCAACAGAAATGTTTGTTTGTTTAGCTTTTTATTTTTTGAAACCATTGTGGTAAAGTTTTGTCAAAGTGATAGTAATAGTTTGGTACTGTGTAGACCCCGTCATATGCTTTCTTTTAACGGTAAAGAACTCTTTTGATACTGAGCCTTTGAATGGCAGCTTTGTAGTCACAGTCGACCGCATGCCCACACTTCTTTTTTTAATATCCAAACCAGCCATAGTTCTATCATAAAAATGTATTCTCTATACTAGCTTCACATCCAAAATATGCAAGATTTATAAACACGTGGGAAGAAAACTAAAAAATAACATCGCTTAATGCAGAATTATGTTTGTTTGTCACTTTTTTGGGTTACAGGTTGTGTTCAGGGGACTTCAGAATTTGACAGTATTTTTCAGAAGGAAAAACAAACAAAAAAATCCACAATGTTGAAGCTTATCTTTTTTTCTTTTTTTTTTACAGTTTGTTTTTTTGAGTTTAGGTCCACTGATTTAGTGAACTTTCACTTAAATTACAAAAATGATAAATATAAATATCATATAATATTTTATATAAATAAGCCGTCATTTGCTGCTCTTCTGGAAATGTTATTATGAAACTGTATTATATTTTATTTCCCAGAACGCATCTGTAATTGTTTTATTGCTAAACAAAATGCCTTGCCCTTGAGCAGGCCTCTTCACAGATTTGGTGGCGTTACCAGATTGTCTCCGTGACGATAATGCCATTCTAAAACTATAAAATGACCTTGTGATAATGCATCTTTAACGGTCAGCGATGTATAAACACGACCATGCCTTTATGCTGAGTCTACCACTCCACAAGAAACACATTAGCCTCTCGCATAGCAGTTACCGATAATGAATTATCGGTAACTTATTCTCCTGTCAAAGTGGCACTGTACGTGAAGAAACCCAACACGTTGTCAGATTTCAACACTCACTTGTGCAACCATCTCACTTTCACACACACACACACACACACACACACACACACACACACACACACACTCGTGGTGTATTTTTAGAGTGTGATCTTGGTATAAAACAAGGCCCACTCTCTATAGACCACTCTGTGCCATACTGACCCAAAAATAGCAGCTGGACCCTTTACTTGGCACGATTTGGACCCTCAAAAAGGTGCAAGGGTGATTACATACAAGGTGTTTTGGGGGCCTTGGTGTAGGTGGTGCTTGTAACGTAAATTAGAAGTTAAGTTATTAAGTAAGTTAAAAGTTAAAGTAGTGAATTAGTTTGGAATCAGAAACGTTTTCTTGTCATTGTCAGTGACATCCACAAACATGGAACTTGCTTCGGCGGTGAGGTGCCACATACAACAATGAATAACAATATTAAAAACGTGGATAGTTAATTTGGTTTAGTAAGTAACTTAGTTAATAAGCAAGTTAGATAATAGTTCAAATAGTAAGTTAGTTTGTAAATGGATTGAGAAAGTTCATCTTGTCTTCTTAGTAGAATAGTTTTGTAATTTTATCTATGTCAGACAAAAGTTAAGAGAGATTGTAATTACCTTGAAATATTTCGACAGTAACTTCTGTCTTTGTCAGAATACAGTAATAACTGCACCTTAATTAGCCTTAATAAAGCATGAACAAAGACTTAATTTAATATTGACAAAGTCTATTAAGTTTATAGATATGTCTTTGTTAAAAGGTTATTAAAAGTGCAGTTATTAAAACATGTACAGGTGCTGCCCGGTGGTCGAAACATATGCCAGGCTCCACGTGCAGTCGGCCCCAGTGTAGTGAGTTTGAATCCCAGCCCAATTTACTGTATGTCCTCCATTCTCTCTCATCCCATTTCACATTGTTCTTTCCTGTCGAATAAAGTCTAAAAAAAACCTCAAAGTATTACATATGATTTAACATTCTGCACCAAAATAAACCTTAATAACCATATTATCCCATTAAAGGTCCTGCTAAACTGACCGTATGTACGGTCAGTTTTACGTAGGCATTTGTGCAGTGTTTGTTTCATTCACATATGTTTATATTAATTAAACTGGCATCTCTACCTCTCTAGCGCTAACTTGTTGTTTTATTAGATGGCAATCCACTAAGTGCTACTCCTCAGTAAGTGCTGTTGTTGTTGCCATATCTACAAGATTTCATGCTTGTAAACACAAAATACTGATTGCTGAAGAATGGCGCTCTAAAAAACTCAGCTTTTGTGACCCTTTTGTGGCTGACGGCGCCCCCTATGCATCTCCTTATTCCAGGATACTACAGTCACCAAAATGAAAATGGCGCTAATCTCCAATCAAGTCCCAAAGACACATAGTTAGCAAGGAGAGCCTTTAAATATCCCAGAGGGCAACATTCCCGCTACGATCACACTTAACTTTGATCTGGCTCTCCTCAGGCCCAAGTGGACAGTAAATGATTAGCACTTGTGTACGGCAAATTGGTGCTGCGCTGGATATAGGACCAAGTGATACGATGAGCTCCGAGTGTCGGCGCATGCTCCACAGTTCACAGGCATGGAAAGTACACAGCAGTTGGGAGCGTTTGGAAGGCTTAGCTGGAAAACAAGAGTTACAACAGATGCCACTGACTGATGACCTTGGCAGTTCCATCGACAGCTTTGTTCAGGCGGCAGGATTAGGCACGAGGAGGATCGCGAAAATCATCTGTAGATTATTGGCAAGTGTTTGATCTTGAAGTTTGGGTCTACTGGATACCGAAATAAGCACTTGTTGCAAGGCTGAAAAAATATCTGGTATCATGTTATAATAAATAGACTTTTAATAAAGCTTGAACAAGACTTGATTCATAGGGAACAAAAAGTTTCTTAAGATTGATTCAGGTTAAAGCTGGGGCACCTGATTTTCACACACTCTCACAAACCCTTAGGCGACTCAGAGCACAGCTTCCTGCCCTTTCTTCTGACTTGACAAGAAATAAAATGCTTTATTATTAGCAGTAACGTGCACTCAACAAGATTCTCTTTGGCAGGAAACACAAAAAGTACCAATTTTCAACAACAAAAAGTTGAGTGCTCTGGCTTTAAAAAATACTTAATTAATACCCCCCCAATAAAAAAAAACACTGTGGAGAAAGATATGATAGTAAACTATGAGTGCACATTTCCCTGTTTGATCCTGATTTGAAATGAGTTTAATGCTCATAGACTTTTGTTTAAGTCCTAGTTTTGGTCTAGTTAGAGGTTTATTGCAGGTTTAGTTTAAAGAGAAAATAACCAAGCTTGTTATAAAACAATGTTCCCATTATAACAAGAGTTGTATTTCTATTAATTCTTGCTTGTTTGACTAATCCTTTATTGTCCTGCATTTGAGACTTGAGTGTTCAGAAAAGATCGAGTTTCACCTGCCCCCTACCTCCGCCCACTGCTGTATACGTGGGATTATTTAAAATCATTCCGTTCACAAATGTAGGGATAAAAAATTATGAAATGGTCGGGCTGATCGGTTCGGCAGTTTTGACAAGGAAGTAAATTAACCCATTTATAAAATTAAACTGTTTTAGGACAATAGAGTGGATTAAAAATAAGATAATGACTGTAGTTTTATACTTAATTTCTGACAAAAGCACAATATGTCATATTTATATAAATAAACTATTTAAAATTACTTGATTGTTTGAATAATCATCTATATTGAAGAGATTCTGTTTATGCAGTGAGCCCGGTGAGGACACATTTCTTCACAGCCCTTCAGGGTTTGCTTTTGAACTTTAGTTTGGCCAACAGCCTGTTTACTCTGCTATATTATCTCTCATCATTTACCTTCTTGTCCCTCTATTTCAAATTAGCACTTTTATTTTCAACTTTAGTCCGAGATAGCATCAGACTGGGCTCCGAGCTTCACATGGAGAGCAGACATGTGTATTCCCATCAGCCTGATGGATAGTTCTGGATGAGGGGACGTTAGTGTCACAGGCCAACAGGTGCCCAATGAAAATTAATAACACCAAACATAAAGGGTTATGATCTGTCCCTTTATCTATTTATTACAACAGCTGAACACTCAAAAGGTCAGCGTCTGTTTGTGAATGTGGTTTTACATTTCACATACGAAATCTATTATTCATCAGGCCAACTCCAGAAGCCTACTCCGCCAGGTTCATATCCCTTGTATTTATTTATTTAAGGTTTTGGCCTTTAGGCTTTATTAGACGGGATAGCTCAGCGGGACATGGAGATGAGAGAGAAAGGAGGACATGCAGCAAAGTCTCAATCTCACAACACTACGGCCGGCTGCACAGGTTCATATCCCTTTTGTTCCTGGTTTTGTTCTTGATTTTCTTGTTTGGTCATGACTTAGTTATGTTACATGCTTAGTAATGAAAGCCATTTGATCGTTGAATTTTTATTAACAGATCCAAGTAATTCCTTACTTTACTTATACACACATAGATCATTTTTAGCCTCATAATTTTATTTTCCAGTTTTTGAGATACTTTAAGATAACATATAGTGTTTAAAATTTGCAATGTTACAATTGTTGTTACAAAAAATACAAAACATTGAACATGTTTAAACTGGACTTTTATAATACCAGGGAAGTACAAACCTCAAGTTCGGCTTGGTCAGGACCTTGAAGCAAAACATGATGTCAATTTAGCTCTATCAAATTGTTGTTCTTAGGTTTTTACAATGTACCTTTGTGTAGATTAGATTTACAACACTGACTTTTCCATAATGGCCCGGCTCTGCTCTCAGGACGATACAGTAGAAGGAGCAAATTCACCTTCTTAGCCTGGCGCATCAAGTAACAGACACGTGATTCCTGGGACTAAAAAGCAGTTAACAATCCAAGCAGCATAAATAACTCCCTGATATGCTACAGATTAGCAGCCAGTTCAGAGATGCTAGCTAAGTGAGTGTTCATAAGCGGCACGTCAGGACAAATTTGTGATTTTTCCATTGCGTGCAAAGTGGAAACTCACCCGCCTTCTTCTGCTACCTTTAGTTTGGCGGTTCAGCAAAGTGTTCTACATCTTCTGTCTTTAGGTGGACGTGGATTGGAAAACGATGTTGATAAAACAGGGTTGATTCCAAGCTTAGCAGTGGTAAGTATAGTGGAATGACCTAACTGCTGAGGGATTTGGCAAATTTTTATGCCAAATGCCCTTATTGCAACTAGCCATATTAGTGTGACTGCACTTTACTTGGACAGGATTCAAACAAGCTGCTGCTTACTGGTTTATGGGTTAATGTTTCCCCACTGTAACATTGCTACATGGAAGTATAACAAGACCTGGAAGATGAATCAAATATGGGGTATTGGTTTCAGTGGCCTGTGCTCATCAACAAATCAGTGCAATGGCGGTGCAATAGCGGGTGGAGCGGAGCAGCATGAATCCGTAGTGAAGCTAGGGGTAAACTTACAAAACTAACTTTTAGGTGCTTTGAGGATTTAAAAAAAAGATCTAAAGTTAATATCTTCATGTATACATTAAAATTATTATTGCCCAAAAGTGCAGTACCACAGTTTGGCCACTAATCAAACTATAGGACAGAAGGGGCACGACTTATATGTGCACCGTCGCTGCCCCAGGTTAGCAAGAATAATGATAGTTAATATTATTATTGACCCTCTCCTTGAACCGACACCTTAACGTGGTGGAGGGGTTTGAGCGCCCGAATGATCCCGGGAGCTATGTTGTCGGGGGCTTCAAGCCCCTGGTAGGGTCTCCCAAGGCAAACAGGTCCTAGGTGACGGGTCAGACAAAGATCGGTTCAGAAGCCCTTTATGATGAGTTCACAAACAAGGCCGATTACGTCGCCCGGATCGGCGTCACCGGGGCCCCATCCTGGAGCCAGGCCTGGGATGGGTGCTCGATGGCGAGCGCCTGGTGGCCGGGTTTAACCCCACGGGGCCCGGCCGGGCACAGCCCGAAGGAGCGACGTGGGGCCGCCCTCCCGTGGGCCCACCACCCGCAGGAGGATCCATAAGGGGCCGGTGCAGAGAGATCTGGGCGGCAGTCGACGGCAGGGGCCTCGGCGACCAGATCTCCAGACACAGAGACTAACTCTGGGGACATGGGCGGCGGGCTGGTGTGGGCTTGCTTATAGCCCCTCAGCTCAGCCGCCACGTGTTGGAGTTCACCCCAGTGAACGAGAGGGTCGCGTCCCTCTGCCTTCGGGTGGGGGACAGGTCTCTCACTGTTGTGGCGGCCTACGGGCCGAACAGCAGTGCAGAGTACTTGGAGTCCTTGGGAGGAGTACTGGACAGTGCACCGAACGGGGACTCCGTGGTTCTACTGGGGGAGAATCAGCACCTCCATATCCGAGGCCATGGTTCTCGACCGGAAAAAGGTGGCTTGCCCTCTTCAGGTGGGTGGGGTGTCCTTGCCCCAAGTGGGGGAGTTCAAGTATCTCGGGGTCTTGTTCACGAGTGAGGGAAGGATGGAGCGTGAGATCGACAGGCGGATCGGTGCAGCGGCTGCAGTGATGCAGTCGCTGCATCGGACCGTTGTGGTAAAGAGGGAGCTGAGCCGAAAGGCAAAGCTCCCTATTTACCGGTCGGTCTACGTTCCTACCCTCACCTATGGTCATGAGCTTTGGGTAGTGACCGAAAGAACAAGATTGCGGATACAAGCGGTCGAAATGAGTTTCCTCCGCCGTGTGGCTGGGTGCTCCCTTAGAGATAAGGTGAGGAGCTTGGCCACACGGGGGGAGCTCGAAGTAGAGCCGCTGCTCCTCCACGTCGAGAGGAGCCAGCTGAGGTGGCTCGGGCATCTGTTCCGCATGCCTCCTGGACGCCTCCCTCGGGAGGTGTTTCAGGCACGTCCCACCGGGAAGAGGCCCCGGGGAAGACCCAGGACACGCTGGAGAGACTATGTCTCTCGGCTGGCCTGGGAACGCTTCGGGATCCCCCCGGAGGAGTTGGAGGAAGTGTCTGGGGAGTGGGAAGTCTGGGAGTCCCTGCTCAGACTGCTGCCCCCGCGACCCGGCCCCGGATAAGCAGCAGAAAATGGATGGATGGATGGATGGATTATAATTGACTTCAGTTGAAAAACTTGACATAATTACGGAGATGGAGACACATTGGTTCGTTCTCTTTCCTCACAGCAGCAAAGTTCTGTGTTTGATTCTTCTTCTTGTGTGGAGTTTGCAAGTTTCTCCGCAGTTCTCCTCCATCAACCTAAAACATTCTTAGGCTAGGCTAACCCTCTTGCTAATGCTATAATTTATCAGATTTTAAAAGCGGTAGCATCTAGAATTGTGGATTGGTCAAATGCATTAAATAAATTGTTCTTACAGATATTGCACAGTTAACATTACTTCAGTACTACTTTAATACAAATGTAGTTTTCAGACCCCATACTTTAAGTTCTACTTAAAGGCATCGTACCTGATTTTCAGTGTCTTAAAATGCGAAAAACAATTGTTGATTTTTAACTCTTAAGTCCACATGTTATAATGAGTCCACTTACATAACATGAACATCCTAAATATTCATCACTCCAATGAGTTTAAAAGCACATTTTACAACTCTCTGGGCCCTAAACTACTAATCCTATTTTTATACTGATGACATTGCAATTTTTATTTGAACTGGGACAGTGCACATTAATCAACATTTCTGTAAATATGTCAGTTTTAGTTGTGGTTTAGCTAGTTTCCAACTGTTGTCCTAGGCAAGGTGTAAAATGTCAGTAATATACAAAATATATACAAAACATTTAAATGATATACAGTGCAATTAGGAATAGTGGAAAAATATTTTAAAAAATTAGGAGTCTATAGAAAAACAGATTACTGGCTGAACCGGTGGCTGTACAGAAATCTGCAAGAGCACTCAAAATAGACCACAAATATGTTAACCATGTTAACATGGGACAAGCAGCAGCACAAGAGCAGGAAAGAAATATTTAATGTTTTAACTGTAGTCAAAGGTTTGATTCTCAAGTAACCATGACCTCACCATATGTTCTGTGTGCAGGTGCTATGGTACTGTGTTCCAAACTGTACAGCTTGTACTGAAAAAGCAGACTGACCAAAAGCACTTTATTTAGTAGGTCATTATTTTTTACTGGCATATTAAGAATATAATTAACTAAATTGTTTTGGAGTGAAACAAGCCTATACCTACAGAGTTTATTCATATTCTGTAGAAAGGCATGAATTTGCTCAGTGGGCTATGTTTGTTTATTCACAACTCTTTTGAACCTCTACTTTGTACCTCTACCAGAGAAATACTTTGTTGAGTGCAATAAAACATCTCTTACTGTCCAGTACGTCCTGGAGCATGACTGGTAGCTCCAATATCACGTCTAGACTAGCCCCGCTGATGGATTTATAGAATGTTAATTAAACCATAGACACCGACTATTCCCTGTGCAAAAGGTGTAGAATTTTATACCCAACATAAAACTGTGTGTCTGTCTTTTGGTCCTGCCACGCTCCAGTGTCTCATATTCCCAAAGCAGACATCATAAAAAATGTCTATCCACCTGTCGTCCTGTCGTTGAGGGGAAACAGGGGAGAAACTGAAGGGGGCACCTGCGTTTTGGGGGTGTCCCGAGTGTGTGATGTTTGTGTGAACTACCCATAAACAGGTGGTACCCCCCACTTCCACACATATCCAGTGTCACTCTTTGATAACGCATTACAGACTTCATTAATTTGCCTGAGTCCGGCCCAGGCACTGATAAATGCGGAGGAATTCCTGCGCCGGCACACCTCCTTATGGGCGCTTGTGCTAGTTTTACAAGCCCAGATTAACATGTGTGAAAACAAATGTAATCCAACACGCTATTGTTTAGCAGGGTGGGAGCTGGTAAAGGGGAGTGCCATTCGTGTATGTTGCTGAGGCATAGAAGTTGAGTTCACTTGAGTTAAAATTACTTCACATGTATCTTGCTTTGAGTAGTTGTTACTGTTTGGATATAGTAGATTTGAACTGGTGTTTCCAAAATATGTTATAAAAGTAATATTCCTTTCATTTTTGTTGAATATTTTTTTCATCAAGTGATCAAGGCCTGTGTTGTTCCAACACTGTCTAACCAGTAAAGATCACTGAATGCAGAGCCTACATACATTTGATTAGTGGGTTGAGTGTTTGCCCTAAAATCAACTTTGCTTTATTTTACAACAAACTGGACCATGCCTTATCTATTAAATTAAAGGTCCATTTACCAAAATTCATCAAAATTCATTAAAAAAAAAAACAACTGCAAAAATATGTGTTATGTTTGATAATATAGTATAATGAAACTCAGAGGACTTGAGTTGGACTTGTTGGCTATTGACTTGAGACTAGATTTTGGGGCAACAGGCACCCATCTCAAATGTGAGCCATGGCCTGGGGCCGGTTCCAGGTCGGGCTCCTGCTACCTTCACGACCCTAACGCTAGCCTAAATTGGCTGTTCTTGGCCACTGGAGGCTGGAGTGGGATGTGCCAGCACACATGATAGCGTTTGATGCACCACGTGTAGGTGATGTTTGTTATGGCCTCAATCCAGACAAAGAAAGAAAACGCAGGGCCATAATTAACCTTAGATTAAAATAATTTTGATTATTAGCCTACAGTTAAAGACATAGGCCTATAGGCTTTTCCCCAGGGATCTTTTGAACATTTTGCCCATATTATGTTTTTCAATGCACTTGTATTGAAGTTTATGATTCTGGCCATTCACAGAAAGCACCACCCGCACACTCCACCTCATATTTCTGCATAATCACACCTCTTTAGAGTTCCACGCCCTGCACTCTCAGCAGTTGGGCCAATGCTAGATGTCAGCAAATTAACTCGTCAACGGTACAGCCACGCTAAGATCGGGGGGGAAATACGGCCCCAGGATTTGAGGCCAAAGATTTGAGACTTATTTACTTACATTAACTCTACCATTTAAAATACATGGGAGCTAATGAATGGGATTGGACCAGTCATTAGAATGCAGATGTTCTGTTTAGAACACACAGGTTTGCTCATGCAAGCTTGATTTTAATAAAGCAGAAACCATTTTAAACCAAACAATAAAACTAACTAAATTAAACTTCTGGGCAAGACTACATAAAATTTGCTGTTATCTTAATAGATCTCCGGAGCCTCCACTAAATTCTTGCCTGAGCTCTCGTAAGCTAGCGTACACAGCTTGACATGGCACCAGTTGGGTTCATTTGTCTTTTGATTTGTTTTCTTGACTTTGATTGGCCCGTCACCCGATACCTTTGATTCTAGTGGCGTTGGCTCATCCCTCTCCCTCCACCATTGCAGTCTCCCAAAGAGGTTTTTTTTGTAGTTTTTCCTGGCCAAGAAGGAGAGTCTAAGGACAGAGGACCCTGGGACATCGTCCCTCGCCACCACAGACATTGTCTGACTTCATCGCCTACTCATGAGCCCTAAAACTAACAATGCATTTCACTCATTTGAAAGCCTTATGCTGTCGATCACATGTCCAAATATGAAAAACCAAAAAGGAGTTTTGTTCATAGTTATCTACCGACCTCCTGGTCCCTATTCAGAGTTTTTAACAGAGTTTTCTGACTTTATATCAAACTTAGTGTTAGCCTGGGATAAAATAGTTATAGTTGGAGACTTTAATATCCACGTGAATATGAGTGATGACGCTCTCAGTAATGCCTTCAGCGCCTTGTTAGACAGCATTGGTTTCACTCAGAATGTAAATAAACCGACTCACACTCACAAGAACACTCTGGATCTTGTCCTAACGTATGGAACAGAGATTAGTGACCTCATTGTCCTCCCTCAAAACCCTATATTGTCAGATCATTTCCTAATTACCTTTCAGTTTATTCTTAAAGATCATCCAGTCCCACAAAATAAAGTTATAATGAAAAGGACAATATCTGAAAAATC
Organism: Eucyclogobius newberryi; assembly: GCF_026437365.1. Lineage (NCBI taxonomy): Eukaryota > Metazoa > Chordata > Actinopteri > Gobiiformes > Gobiidae > Eucyclogobius > Eucyclogobius newberryi. The sequence goes on from NW_027315735.1 coordinate 7,613,369, forward strand.
TATCTCAAAATTCAAAGAAATAATAGAGCCAATACTCAGTGACATGTCATGTGATCCTGCTGAGAACAGTTTTAGTCCCAGTTTAAGTGATCAATGTGTCGACTTGACCATGAATTCTCTGAAGTCTGCTCTTGACGTTGTCGCGCCGTTAAAACAGAAGGTCATTAGGCCAAAGCGCGCCTCCCCATGGTACAACCAAGAACTGCGTTCACATAAACAAAAAGTTAGAAAGTTAGAGGGATTATTTCGTCGCTCTCACACCGAAGAATCCCTAAAAGCATGGAAAAGTTGCCTGCTGTCCTATAAGCAGGCTCTGCGTAAGGCCCAAATCAGATATTATTCAAATCTAATAGAAGTCAACAAAAGTAACACTAAATTCCTTTTCAGCACTGTAGCTAGGCTAACAAACTGTCACAGTGCAGTAGAGCCCTCAATCCCAGCTACACTTAGCTCTGATGATTTCCTCCTATTTTTTAATAATAAAATAAAAACAATCAGAGATAAATTAGATGAAATTACCCCCGCTATTAGCCCTGAACTAGCCCAAGCTGTAAATCTAACGTCCCATATAAATCCACCTGTAAACCTAGAAAGGTTCACAGCTGTTGATCAAGCAGAGATAACTTCAGCCATTATGTCCTCTAAAAGCTCAACTTGTGTCCTAGACCCCATTCCAAGCAGACTCCTCAAAGACATTCTTCCCCTAATTATAGACCCTATTCTTAATATAATAAATACTTCACTCGAAAGTGGCTATGTTCCACAGTCCTTCAAACATGCAGTCATTAAACCTCTTCTGAAAAAGCCTAATCTAGATCCCGACCTATTGGTAAACTACAGACCTATTTCAAATCTTGCCTTCGTCTCTAAAATCCTTGAAAAAGTTGTAGTAAAACAGCTTTGTCGCCACCTGCAGGACAATAACTTATTTGAAGTTTTCCAGTCAGGGTTCAGAGCCCACCACAGCACTGAAACTGCACTAGTTAAAGTCACAAATGATTTGTTATTAGCCGCTGACGATGGACTGGTCTCAATCCTGGTTCTGTTGGACCTCAGCGCAGTGTTTGACACCATCGACCACAACATTCTACTGCAGAGGTTAGAATGTGATGTAGGTGTTGGAGGAACAGCCCTCAGCTGGTTTAAATCCTATCTATCTGATAGGTTCCAATTTGTTAATGTAAACCAGAGCTCCTCACCAAGCTCTAAAGTAATTTACGGTGTGCCACAGGGTTCGGTACTCGGTCCAATTCTGTTTACTCTTTATATGCTACCATTAGGCAACATTATCAGAAAGCATGACATTAACTTCCACTGCTATGCAGACGACACTCAGCTGTATTTATCAATGAAACCTGATCAGAGCGATCAAGTAGACAGACTTAGTACTTGTGTGAAGGAGATAAAAACCTGGATGACACTAAACTACCTGCTTCTTAACCCTGAAAAAACCGAGGTCATTGTGCTTGGCCCTAAGCATCTACGAGACGCTCTATCTGAGCAGATAGTCACACTGGACAATGTCAGTGTAGCCTCCAGTTCTACTGTAAGAAACCTTGGAGTCTTATTTGACCAGGAGCTCTCATTTAAAGCTCATATAAATCAAGCTTGTAAAACAGCCTATTTCCATTTGCGCAACATCGCCAAAATCAGAAGAATCCTGCCTAAAAGTGATGCCGAAAAACTTATCCATGCATTTGTAACGACTAGATTAGACTACTGTAACTCCCTGCTTGCAGCGTGTCCTAAAAGCTCCATAAAAAGCTTTCAACTGGTTCAAAATGCAGCAGCAAGATTACTAACAGGAACAAAAAGAAGAGAGCACATTACGCCAGTGCTGAAGTCTCTTCACTGGCTCCCCGTCGAGTCTAGAATCAAATTCAAATTTCTACTCTTGACCTACAAAGCCATAAATGACATGGCCCCATCCTACCTCAAAGATGCTATAGAACCATATCATCCAAACAGAGCTCTTCGCTCTCAGAATGCTGGCCTTCTGGTGGTGCCAAGAGTCTCTAAAAGCACAGTAGGAGGTAGAGCGTTTAGCTACCAAGCCCCTGTGTTATGGAATCAGCTCCCGACCCATGTTAAATATGCTGACACAGTCTCTTCATTTAAGTCCAGGCTTAAAACGTTCCTCTTCGAAATCGCTTATGGTCAGAGTAGTTAGGAACAGAAAGATAAACCCACAGCTTCAGCTACGCTGCCCTAGGAGTAACTATGCTGGGGGAAGTATGACAGCTTGAGCACTATCCTCTTCTTCTTCTGACTACTTATGCTATCAAACAATATTTATTTTTTGATTCCACTTGCAAACTGTTCACCGCCTTATTTTCTTTCTCTCACTCCTGAGGACCTGTGGACCCAGATGCCCCTCCCCTGGTGAAGTGGTCCCTGCCCTGTGTGGACGGTCCCTCATCTGCCTGAAGAGTGGCTCCAGTTCGCCTCAGTCGGTCCCTCATCTGCCTGAAGAGTGGGTCCAGCTCGCCTCCGACGGTCCCTCATCTGCCTGAAGAGTGGGTCCAGCTCGCCTCCGACGGTCCCTCATCTGCCTGAAGAGTGGGTCCAGCTCGACTCAGACGGTCCCTCTTCTGCCTGAAGAGTGGGTCCAGCTCGACTCAGACGGTCCCTCTTCTGCCTGAAGAGTGGGTCCAGCTCCAGTCTCCTTGTGTCCGTCTGTCCGTCTGTGAGAGTCGGATCTCTCCTTCACTGGAACTCCTCCAGGTTTCTACGCTTTTTTCCCAAAGAGGTTTTTTTGTAGTTTTTCCTGGCCGAGAAGGAGAGTCTAAGGACAGAGGACCCTGGGACATCGTCCCTCGCCACCACGGACATTGTCTGACTTCATCGCCACCACAGACATTGTTGATTAATTTCTCCCTGTGGCCCTCAGAGGCAACTGTTGTTGTGATTTTGGGCCTTACAAAAATAAATTGATTTGATTTGATTTGATTTGATCGCCACCACAGACATGGTTGATTCATTTCTCCCTGTGGCCCTCAGAGGCAACTGTTGTTGTGATTTTGGGCCTTACAAAAATAAATTGATTTGATTTGATACAGTGCTATGCCTGCACAGAGCATGTTTCGCATTGCTGCCAAATGACAAAACAATGCCAAGGATTAGAGAGCAAGGCTAAATTTAAGGTGTCGAAAGAACATCAGGAGAACTTACCCAACATAGACGCAAAGGTTATTAGAGAGCATATTCCTTTTCTCTTGAAGCTTCTTGCAATTTTGAGCGCAGAGACAGAGAGGCTACAGCTACAGGGCGGGGTCACATGCATGGGCAAATTTATGGTAACTGCTTTTAATTAAAATCCCAAATGTGGATGACAAATATTTGATTCATATTTTCATGAAAACACTGTAGAGGATTGCAGTCTGTTTGCAGAAAGCAACAAGGAGAAGACTTTTCATAAATCATCCCTTGGAGCTTAAAACCATGAATAAATAAATATAAACCTGAATTAATATTATATTTTTGGTTTATTTCATTTGCAAGATGTATCACAATCAAACCAAAATTGGCATTTAAATTGTCACAATTAAAAAACTACAAAAAGTTTTGCTATGCCCTTTATGTCCTTTGCAAACAGCAACATTTGTGTGATAACCCTAGAGTTTAGACCTTTATAAAATTATTCAAACTGCATGTGATTTATATTTCAATCTTCTCTCAAATGTTCATGCTTCTAGACTGTAAAGTGTGCTCGTGAAACAGAATCCAACTTTAAAAACTTAAAATGCAAATCTAATTGGAGCCGCAATGTCTTTCAGAAATCATGGGTTGGTGGGAAGAGTACTGAATATTTTTATTCAATGAAATGTACAGTTACATGGCTAAAATGCACTCAAGAAGGCCTTCAGGTACTGCTGTTACAATTGTACTCAGGTAAAAGTAAAAAGTACACATAAGACAAACTTGTTGTCAGTACTTGTATATATATATAATATAATTTTAGCCGGAATGAAGCAATCTACATATTCTCTGAGCTCATGTCATGTCAACGGTGAGACAACTGTACTTAAGAACAATTGGAATGTGTACTGTACTCAGTACTCATTGATTTTAAATAACTAATTGCAATTGCGTGGTTAGAATTTGACTCAATTGTAATTACATGTACAGGTGTAAAAATCTACTCAAAAATATAAAACTGCAAAATATTGTCTTAATTACAATAATTGCAAATAGATATTTTACCAAAATTGTCCAGACAATTTTATAATACGATTATTTTTCATCAAAAAATACATATTATAACCTAAAATTCAGCAAACAATTTTAAAATCTGCGTCTTCAAGGTTTCTGAATTATATTGTAGATTAAATAGTGTGACTTCTAGAATGTGCTTTTTCCGTAAAAAAAAAAGAGTTGAGCATGATTCTTGATCTCCATTTGAAGTGCTCACTTACGTAGAAGTATTTTGACATTTCTTTTAGAGGATTTTTGACCATAGGCCTTAATGGATAGGACAATGTAGTGTGAAACGGGGATGAGACTGTTGAGGGACATGCAGCTAAGTGTCAGGCACGGTTGATATGCACTCAACCACCAAGCAACCTCCCACTTTGATCCCTTCTGCTTGAGGCCTATTTTTCCAAAAACGCAAAAATCTCCAGGCGGAATCCATATATAAGTCCTATTAATTTCTAATTTCATTTTAGGGAATTTTTTTATTTGTGGGTTTGGAGAATAAACTGGCCCTGATGCTTCCCAGAATGATTGATTTGAGTGGAAAAAAGAGGGATACAGCTTTATTTTTTTGTACAGCATAACTAGCAGCTTGAGATTTCCCTTTTTTCATCCCAAAATGGGATGAAAAAAAGAAAAAGTCCAACGTCCCACTTGTTCTATGAAACAAATTGTATTTTTAAACTGAATAAAAGTTTGTCTCAAGGTAGGCAGCTACTTTTTTAAGTGTTTATAGCCTAAATAAAAGCAATCTAACATCTTGAGGATATCCTGATACCAAGGAACTTAATGAAATGTAATTTTTTGCCAGTTTGGCTAGATACGGTATTTAAAAAAAACGTTCAGTGAATGATCTACTGCTGCTAGGACTGGAAATCATGGTAGAAGACAGTTGTGTTAAACCTCCTCAGCTACACTAAACCTAAAAGGTGCATTAAAGCCGCAGCCTGTTGGTGCGACCTGCCAAAACCATTGCTAGATATAGTCTCAGCCCCAATAGAACAAGCCTGTAAATACCATTTCAAATAGCACTTGCTCCATTGTGTCCAATCTGTGACACTCCTCTCTGACATTTGGCTGAACCATGCCAGATCAAAATAGTGGAGCTGGAGTCTTCTTATTCACAGTCAAATGCAACAGCAAGATGTGAACCAGTGCTTTAAGAGTTATTTCATCCATTTGCTCCATGCTAATCCAAAATGTTGTTGGGAATAGCAGCAGTGCCCACTTTGCATTAAGAGTAATACCGTAATTAGCATACCTCGGCTAACTGCCCGCTATTTCAAACCATAGATAACAGTAAGTTGATAAGAACCTTGTGCTTTAGATACATCTCTTGTTCTAGTATTATTCATATTATATTAGAACCAGAACAAAACAGCTACATTTTGGAAGGAAAAAAGCAAATTCCACTAAAGGAAAGGTTACCAGTTCAGATTCTGAAATTATTACACCAGGCATGATTGTTGTAAGTTACAATCACTTATGATTGAATATGACAAGTTTATAGAGCCAATCTCTAACAAAGAAGAAGAAGGTTCAACATTTGTGAATCATAAGTATGTATATATACTATGTATTTTTTTAAACAAACCGTACATCTTCCATAAAGTTATAGTATCTAGGCCTCAGCCCTAAATCTAAAATTATGACAATTAACAATAGACTAAAGAGAACATCAAGCAATGTAGTAACATTAAGCAATTTTTTTAAATAAGCTTTTTTTTAGGTATATATTAAAGAAGAAGGGATATATAGCCCATGATGCAGTCACATAGTTTTTGGTCGTGTATAACTTATATTTATCATAACCATATAATTTGTAAATGTGGGTTAGGGCTGGATAAGCTTGCGCTTCTCCCTACTCCATTTTGAACAAGCTGCACTTTATGTTTCATTGTGAAAAGCCTGTCGTTACTATGAAGTAACTGGATGAAGTAGAATTTAAATATCAATTGTCCAAAGTCAATAATGTTTCAAAATAAAATAAAATAAATGACATCATCAAATGTGAACCCAACCCTTTAGAGCTTGGGTGTTTTCACTTAGCCTAAAATTAAAACAATGGGGATTAGAGAATTTAAGTTAATTCAATAATGTTCACACAGAGTGATACATGTATTTACCAGTAGTGACCCAGCAACTAATCAGATTATTTCATAGCTTTTTGTTAACCTTTTTAAAAATGTTGCTTATGTATTTAAGTTTTTGAGGTTCTTTCCCAAGTTCTATTCTACCTGCCCTCCAGCACCATTTTATACAACAGGCATTGTGGAATTTGGCAGTGTTACGTGAATACATCGTTTCAGAATTAATAGTGCATGATCTTGATTTCAATTCACCAAGCCTGTTTACCTTCTCGCTTTAATCACTTAGACTGATTTATGACACTACACCAAGAGTCTAAATCACACAATATCATACTGGTATTAGCTTCAGGTTTTGCAGTGGAATGTTCAGTCCAGTTTTGTTGAAACGGCAGTAGCAGAAAGAGCAACAGAAGATAACAGGTATGGATGAGAGCATGAGGCATATACCCTGATGGACACACCGCTACACAGGCCACATGCGCAGCAGCATTGTTTGAGGGCTGCTCATGGCAAGTATTTATAGAAGGTCAGAGCGCCACTGGTATAGGGTGCAGAGCCTGGCCACTGCTGCCCATCTGTCGGAGTCTGGCTGGTATTGTTGCGTTGGAAGAGGCTTTGAACTTCAGTGAACAGACGCGCTTCTTGATTTAACACAAGACAATGGAAAGAAAAGTATTTTTGGCCCTCGTTGGAGATTCAGAGCATGCAGATGCTTGATTTCAATTTGATTTACATGCGGCAGACGTCTATAAATCCATAGCGTTGAAAAGATACAAACATACCACAGGGGCCTCAGAACAGTGGGAGAGGGAAGTCACAGGGAGAGAACCAAGGAAAAGTATTTATCGAGCATTTTTTGATCTGCCTCTGGAATCGACATTGATCAATAGTTAGTGGTTAGAAAAGTTTCAATGCAATCTTTATGGTTTGAACTACAGCAATAGGTTCTCATTAAAATTACAAGGTTAATTACTACAGAAGAATCGATACCTCAGTCTGCAGTGTATCCATGTTGTGTAGTGCATGGATATAAAGCAGAAGGAAAATGAAATGAGGGAAAAGCAGACCTCCCGCTCGCTCAGCAGTCATTCAGCCTGCAGCAAACAGACAGCCAGAATTACCCTTATGTTGTTTGATTCAAAATCATATTGATCTCTGCCTCTTTTCATTTGCATTTTCCCAACTCACGGCCAAATCCTCCCACACAGACTTCTCTAGTGAAAGATCATTTTCAGACACTTTGCACATGCCTGCCTGCGAGCAAAGCTTTCTGAGTAGATTACAGTAGAATAGCTATTGATTCCGCTAGCAGAGTGAGCCATTATGTGGGTGTTGAGTGGAGAGGGGTGATACAACGGTGAAAAATGATACTGCATCATGAGCTATCACTTTCAGTGGCTCTAAGAGAAACATCTGGTTGGACTCAACTCCAAAGAACACAAAAAGGCTAAAGACGGCATTAAAAGTGAAAGTGCAGCAGACAACCTTCCATACAAACACTGCCAGCCCTGCTTCCCTTGTAATCAGTGTCTCCCTGTAACATCCTGTAACCAGCCTCTCCTCCTGTAACATCCTTTAACCAGCCCCTCTCCAACTGTAATGACCTGTAACCAGCCCCTGTCCTCCTGTAACATCCTGTAACCAGCCCCTGTCCCGTATTGTCCTGTAACCAACCTTTCTCCCCTATAAAGTCCTGTAACCAGCCCCTGTCCTGTATTGTCTTGTAACCAGCATCTATCCTCCTGTAATATCCTGTTACTAGTCTCTCCCCCCCTATAAAGTCCTGTAACCTGCCCTCCTCCACCTGTTGCATCCTGTAACCAGTCTCGCCCACCCTATAATGTTCTGTAACCAGCCCCTCTTCCTGTGTAAGACCTGTAACCAGCCCCTATTGTCCTGCTCTTCCTGTAACAACCATCCTCCTGCACCCTCCCTGCAGATATCTGCACAAGCTGGTTACACCATGCCAGTGTCTAATAAATTGAAGTTTATAAGACTGTTGCTTTGAAGGTGAGTTGCTGAAGTGAAGATAGCTTTTTTTGTAGTTACCGCAGCAATACAAGGCAGGGCCATCTTGGTGACCCAAAGTATTGAGCCGCATGTGAATGTGCTGCCAATTACTCTCAAGTATCTTACAGACATGCCCATCCATCCACAGGGGCCCTTCCCAGCTGAGAGCAGGTCACTTTTCTGAGGTCTCTGCCCAGTGGGCCATGAGACAACTTAAACAGATGCCCAAGTCCCTTCAGCTAGAAGTAACGACGCACAATATAAAGGAGCTGGTCACTCCCTCAGCCCCATCCTGTGATAGGAACTTGTTTAGGCTGGGATCCTTCTTCTTTTTATGGTAACCCAAAATTCATGATCATGAGAATAGGAACATAGAACTTCGTCAACACAGAAATTACATCAGCTATATTACCAACATTTTGATAGTTCCTTTCAGACAAAGACTCACACTGTGGGAAACCCCAACACATCAGGGGAGAGCAGTCAACCCTGATTCAGACCAAAGATGAAAGAAGGTGCAGTGACTGCAGGAGTATGCTACATTGTTACTTCTTTAGACACTGTACATAGTTTGGGTTGGGGTAATCCATCAAGTGTGGGTGAGAAATAGCCTTCTATATTTGGAATGGACATCTTTAGCTTGTCCTCTCCCTGGGTACAGGGGCAGCTGAGGAGACAAGCCCCTCCATCAGTCATAAACTCTGGCTGTGGGCCAGTCTTCCTGTCACTAAAAGCACAGAATCATCCCTCTCATTTGTACAAAAGCCATGCAGGTCAAAAGGTTCTCAAATGATTTGCATAGACAATGAGCAAGTGACTTTATGACTATAGACTAGTATTTAGGCCTGGAGGTTCACTGCTCTCAGAGGGCTCATTTCCTAAGCTCAGGCATTTTCCTACTCTTAATATGTGTTGAGTAGCTAAGGCCTTGACTACACAGGCGCTCATTGTTTTATAATTGGATATATTCTCCTTCAATTTAATGTCAGTAAGTATTGTTATTCTTGATGAAAGTGAAATTTGGATAATACCTACAGACACCTTTTGAGTGATATTCTGTCTTTGACCAAAACAAATATGTTCATTTGACACCAGTTGTAACATGCTAACAAAACAACATTACAAACAATAGTAATGATTTATAATACCATAATAAAACCATAAAAAATCAATGGATCATCACACACTTCTTCACCAGACAAATATAAAGCTGTAAACACCAGCATAGGAATCACAAAATGCAAGTGCAGTTGGAAAGCTTTTGGCACAAGGAAGCTGGGAACTGCCTGTGTAACGCTGCCTGACGACCACAAGAATTCGTCTGCCAACCATGTCAAGGCCGCCATCATTACCCCTCTGCTGCTCTGCCGCGTTGACTGCCGAAGTTTAACACCACATCAGCGCTTTTTCCCAAATCAAATCCGAATGCATTCCATTTGCTTTCCTTACTCTCCAACACAGGACAAGCGCCACACAAGTCAGCATGTTGCAGCACTCAATTATGTTTTCATCAAATCTGTATGGACTGAAAGAAGCACAGGCAAAGAAAAATATGGTTCACTCTGGCTTCGTAGACGTTTTGGGTGCAGCTTATAGTTGGCAAAACAGAAAAGCAGCGCCATCTTAAGGTACAGTATTCAGTGTCAGGAAGAATACTTAGAGAAACTTCTGAATACTTTCACAATTATGATTAGGAATAAAACAACTTAATGTTTGTTGCACAGTTTATTATGCTTTTATTTATCACTGATTAGAGAAGAAACTAATACATATACGGACTAATACAAGGTAGTTTAAAGCATGTAACAGTAAGAGTAAATTGCATTTCAGTATCTGTACCAGAATTCAGAATACACATTTTCAATACAGTACTTCCAGATTACATTATGTTTAAGTTGTGTAAATGCAATAATAACATTGAAAAAGTCACTAAGCTTCAATAAGGTCCATGAGTTTCATGATGCCATTAAACATAATGCAACAGTGTCATAATATGAGTCACCCAAATTGCAGAAACACATCTGGAGTATTTGGAATATACCTGGAGCACTGCTGCATGTAGAAAGCATACTCCGATCACACTATAAGAGGCATTCAACTGCACCGGGCAAGAAACACTGATGATGACTTGATCTTGTCATAAACTGCCATATTTCCAGTGATGTAACTAACAAGTTGAACCGAAATGCTAAACAAATCTAGCACACGTTATCATCAGCTGTTTCCTGTTTCTGGACACACAGCAGTTACCCAAAATATCATATTTCCAATGCATAACACATCTGACACGTCTCATTCTCCAAACACATAGCATCACATTAAGGCACTGGCATAACCATGTTTCTCTGCATCACAAACTTTATTCATTTTTTACTTAATGTCTTTTTGTGAACTGGTAATACCAGCCTCATGATTAAAAAGTATAATTGAGGTATGATTTAAACTTTATTTATGGAGAAAACGTGATACTTACGGCGCAGACCTCAGTCCCTGATGCAGAGTCTGGACAGACTGAGCACCTGGAGAAACTGAAATCCATGGATTCTTAAAATAGAGCGTTTTGACCCATCTCCAGCCCTCCTTTTGCATCTTTTGAACAGCAGAGCAGAAGGCATGAGTCAAGGCCTGGCTGCAGCAGAGCTCAAATATGCACTGGCACACTCTGATATGGTGTGGTTTCTAAACGTTCACCACAGCCCTCTCAGCGCACAGTGATTGACATATTAAGTGTAAATAATGGTGTAGTCATCTTGTGCTGCCTTCAAAGTGCTACTTGAGCAATTTCTGAAATATTCATAATGATTTTATTTTACGGCGGTGGGTTGAACGCCTGAAGTTGTGTTACGACTAGAAGCCTTATCTCTCACACTTTTCATGCATCTCTCACTTGACTTTTTGATATGTTTTCTATTTTGCTTTATTAAGAGTCTTTTTATTTCACATTGTCGAATCAACATGTGCATAAATGTCTGCATTTTTCCAAACCCAAGATTATGCAGAAATATTATTTAAAAAAAGTAATAAATAGGAAAATTAGTAAACAGACAAAAATATAAAATTTTGTGTTGATATTGATGGATATGTTATTGCCAGAATATTCTACCGTATGGCATTAAATATCTTGTATCTCCATGGAGACAACACAAAGTCTGATTTGTGGTGAGATTACATGTTTTCCCAGGTATTTTTCAGCCACTATAATCAGTGTAACTTAAGAAACGCAAGATAGATTCATTCAGTTCCATACAGTGGAACATTCCAGACAAAGCCTCTATGGCGACAAGCAGGTAGCAGACCCTCCCACAACAACAAGTACCTTTAAGAATGCCTATTTAGCCAATCCAGTAAGGGTGCATTATAAAATATTTTCATTGATTCTATTGTTTTACTTTTTCTTGTCTCAAAAAAATAAATACAATTAGAACTGTGCATGAATAGACATCATACACAATTGGATTGCATTCATAAAGTATATAATATGATATTTTTGGCGGGTCAAAACCATCTCTATTGTTCGGTTTCAGAACACATCATAACATTTTGTAGGTAAAACTATTGAATCCAAAGCTTTGGCACCCAGTTTTTAAAGCATGAAAGGAAGAAGTATGTAATAAACTGTTGAACAGCTCACAAACTGCTTTTTCAGACGCAGAAGTGAAGCAGGGGTGGACCACCAACACTCTCTGACTCTGATTTATTCACAAAGTAAGCAACATGTACTAAATTAGAAGAATGAAACAAAGAATACAGTAAAGTACCACGGCTTTGTATGCAGACTTTTATTGACTATGTAGGTAAAGGTATGTATGTCCAAGGGTGCTAGAATGATCAGATTCAACAATGATGGAGTTTTATTTTATCTGGGATGAGTATGACATTGTAACAGTTAAGAATTTGAAATCAACCAAAAGCAGGACTAAAAGGACTAAGACTTAACAGGGACTAAATTAGGAGTAGCTCGATTGAACCAGGATTTAATAAGGATTTACAAGATTAAAATAGAGAATATATCAAGTATAAAGTTGACTAAATAACAGCTGGACCTCTTTATTTTAACATTCTGCGAACAGCCCTGCATCAGAGTTATTTCCTCGCAGTGAACGTTGAAAAAATTCCCTGCACCACTCTGCGCTCTTGCCCTCTCAGACTATTCATTCTCCACTTGAGTTGACCGCCAGTCGAGCGCGAGAAGAGCTATGAAGTCATAACTAAAGTCAAGAGCTTCTGTGCCGCTTTTGAAGCTTTTGAGGGAGCGGGAAGAAAAGTTGGCAGAAAACAGGCCAGCCCAAGGATCTGCAGAAGGAGCAGGATCTGCAGCGAGGAGGGAGGACGGGAGCGGAAGAGACGCGCTAAAGAAGTGTGTAGAGTGCAGCCTAAATGTGTACTCAAGGAAAATATTAAAAAAAAAAAACATATAAAAAGTCCAACTCAGCTGTAGAACCTGCATGGTGATGGTGGGATGGGCTGGAGGGCCTTGGTTTAAGCATAATATGTGCTGCTGATTAGGTCCAGCTGCAGACCTGTCTGTGGTTACACTGCTGTGTTTCCGATTATACTGCTGTTATACACAGGACTTTTGTAATGCAGGGAGAGCCAATAGCCGGTGTTTTTGTGTAAGTGTTGGTGGTGGTCGGACAGGCTGATGGAGCAGATTGGCAGTCTTGCTTCTGTCAGTCTGCCGCAGGGCAGTGGTAGCTACAGAAGTAGTACAACTAATGATTATTTTACAAATCAATGAAAAATGCAGTTATTCTTCCCATCAGTTGTTTGGATCACAAAAGGGCCTTTAACAGCCTTTTTGCTTTACCATATTTGACCAAACCTTTTTGTGATCCAGCCTTGAACTGGACCAATCACAGAGCAGTGTTGTGGTTTGGGCAGAAGTGCAAGATGAAGCGCCCAAACTAATCAAAACAAACATGGCAATGCCAGTGGACGTACTTTAGCCTGTTTAGCTAACATAGAAGCACTTTGAAAGGATGTCCTTGCTTTCTCTGAACTGAAGTTAACAAAAGTATGATTTCATTTTCTGTCTTGAACTATTTGTTTGAAGATTAATTGCTTTCAGTGAGAGCCTTTCCAGCTTGACGCAATTTAAATTTTACCCAGGTGAAGCAGAAATCCTAATTGAGTATATTTACTAGAAACTAATTTTTCATCAAAAACAGAAAATGTATTTAAAAAAAAAAAATGTAATCCATTACGAGCTCCATTAGTTGATGATTATTTGAATGAATGATGACTGCAGAAATGTGCTTTGAAGGGCTTTTCAAGCTTATAAAGAACAATTTAAAAAAAAAAAGTTTGACAAGCTTTTAGAGTGAAGAACTAGAATTAGAAAAGTAGAACTGAAATATTCTGAACGAGTCTGGTGAATGTGTATGGACTTCAAAAACACAGATAAACACTTCTGGATTGCCTATTAATCTATCTAGCCTTCTGTTTGCTCATTACTCGTTTAGCACACAGCTTGTTGTTTCGTCCCACATGATCCGCTTCCAGACCAGGACTAACAGAGACACTGTGTTTTGCCCTATCACTGCCATATTTCACTCACCCTTCACCTCACCTCGCTCACGTCGACTTGAAACAAAACCGATTCCTTTATATGATTTCTGCCTGAACTGTGCCCTCTCTTTACACAGACCATAAACTTTTAGAGGCACCGCGTTAGTCTGGTCCCATCCTCTTCTGGAAGCCATTAGGACATCGCCAAAATGTCCTCCAAACATTTGATTTGTAGCTGGACGGTGGGCCCTGTGGCTGAGTGAATCTGAAACCAGGCTCCTGAGTGATTGTTTCAATGTAAATGGGCCGTGTAAGCCGCACTATAACTTTACTTTGGGCTCTTGTCATGGACTATTATAAATTCCATAAGTGGCTGTGTGTTGGAAGTAGTTTTACTTCTGTTTTGAAGTGGAAGATTTATGGATGGTAGGGTTGGCAGATTAGTTATAACTGCTAAAGTTTTATTTATTTTTAAGATAAGATATCTAAATTGATTTGTTTAATTCATTCGCTGAAATAGAGACAAATGGGTGCCTTTTTAGTTTATCTTTCTATACATTCAAACAATGTGAACTCCAGACACAAGAGGTCAAGTATGTCCTAACGTTAGTGTGACCCATGACCCTGCGCTGGCAGCAAACACTGTGTGTGAAGGAATTATGAGAGACAGATGAAACAACGAGTGAAGTGAATTATAATTCTGAAATCATGTACAGTACCTTTAGAGGAGGGTAACAATGGTAAGACATTTGCTGTATTGTTTTGTTTTATTTATATTTATAATTAAGCTAAATTAAAATAAAAGGGTTTAAACCGTAAAAATAAAGTACAGAATATAATGAAACATTAGGACACACCAAGTCAATGGCATGTGCTCATTGGCACAAGTCACCAAAACTAATTATCTCTTTCGCATTACTTCCTGGTTGTGGAGTTAGCTCGGGGCCTTTCCCCATGATGCTTTGCGAGCACGCCAACAGCAGATTACCGTACACCGTGACGTCAAAAATTTAATTTTGAGGATTTTAGAAACAGTGAAAGAATGAAATTCATTATTTATTTATTTTAAGACTAAAAATTATTAAGCACTGTCTGTAATTTTACAGGCCGAACTCTTTGAATGTCTGGGCCGTGAGGCTGCTGGCAAAACAGATTTGACTTTATTAAATGCAAATATATGGGGTACAGGCTGTTTAACTCTGAAAGTAACTTGTGTTATATTTTTATACATACACACGCTTTATAAATGAGACTCCAGACCAGTAACTCATGAGACATGAATCTGATCGTCTTAATTACATTCAAGGCATATAGTAGAAAAAGCTTCAGTTGTAGTCATCTGGACTCAGTTAGAAAAAATAGACGTTTCGACTCTCATCCAAGAGTCATTGTCAATAAAAGAATTTAGGTCGAGAACTCCGATATTTATACTATTCTGTGGTATGTCCAGCCCATTGGGAGGAGCCTTCCTGAAGAGGAAAGAGTTGTTTGTTACAACAGAAACTTACCCTCTTGGTATCTACCGAGCCTATTCAACCCTTTAATGGGCTATTAGTCTCCCCTTTGTCTTTGTGAGACCCTGGCTCACCCACCCTGAGTACCTGATTAACATCTAAATGTCCTGGTACTGGTCCTCTACCTCTCAAGGGGTTCAGGATCCCGTGGAAAACATGCGTGGAAAACACGCACAACTTTGTGGATAAAGTGAAACATCTCCAACTGGACCCAGATGACCTCATTGTTTCATATGATGTTGTGTCCCTGTTCACCTGCATCCCGACCTCTGATGCAGTAGCAGCAGTGAGGATCAGACTGCAGGAAGACACCACCCTACAGGAAAGGACCAAACTGACACCTGAACACATATGTAAACTGTTGGACATCTGTCTGAACACCACTTACTTTCAATTCCGGGGACAATTTTACAGACAGATTCATGGCTGTGCCATGGGCTCGCCCGTCTCTCCCATAGTGGCCAACCTGTACATGGAGCACTTTGAGAAGAAGGCACTGGCCTCTTTCTCAGGCATAGCCCCAAAACTGTGGCTTCGCTATGTCGATGATACTTTTGTAACAATCAAGAAACAAGAGTTGGAAACCTTCTCTGAGCACATCAATGCTGTGGACCCACATATCAGGTTTGCAAGAGAAGACGCTAAGGAGAATCGCTTGGCCTTTCTTGATTGTTCCACGATCAGAGGAGAGGACGGGAAACTCCAAATAGAAGTATATAGGAAACCTACACACACGGACCAGTATCTGCTCTTTGGTTCCAACCACCCACTACAGCACAAGCTGGGTGTGATCAGAACCTTACAACACAGAGCTCAAGATGTGCCCACCAGCTCAGAGGGCAAGAAGAAAGAGCAAAAACATGTCCGAAATGCCCTCTCAGCCTGTGGTTACCCCGCTTGGGCTCTCAACAGAGTGAAGAGAACCAAGAAGCAGGACAAAAGGGAAACTGAACAGAGAAGGAAGGGTGTTTCTATCCCTTATGTCTCTGGCCTGTCGGAAAAACTGCAGAGAATTTTTAGACAACACGAAGTCCCTGTTTATTTTAAACCAGGAAACACTTTAAGACAAAAACTGGTTCACTCTAAGGACAAGTTGCCGACTCAAAAACAGAGCAATGTAGTTTATTCGATCCAATGCAGTGAAGAAAGCTGTAAAGAACGTTACATAGGTGAGACTATACAGCCTCTACACAAGAGGCTCTATCAGCACAGAAGAAATACAAGTTCAGGACCACAGAGCGCCGTGCATCTCCATCTTGAAGCCTCTAATCACTCGTTTGAAGACGGTGAGGTGAAGGTTTTAAGCAGGGAGAAAAGATGGTTTGAAAGAGGAGTGAAGGAAGCTATTTTTGTTAAAAAAGAAAAAACGAAACGGAGGACTAAGATTCAATCGTCCTGTAGTGTACAATGGGATCCTGAACCCCTGGAGAGGTAGAGGTCCAGTACCAGGACATTTAGATGTTAATGAGGTACTCAGGGTGGGTGAGCCAGGGTCTCACAAAGACAAAGGGGAGACTAATAGCCCATTAAAGGGTTGAATAGGCTCGGTAGATACCAAGAGGGTAAGTTTCTGTTGTAACAAACAACTCTTTCCTCTTCAGGAAGGCTCCTCCCAATGGGCTGGACTTACCACAGAATAGTATAAATATCGAAGTTATCGACCTAAATTCTTTTATTGACAATGACTCTTGGATGAGAGTCGAAACATCTATTTTTTCTAACTGAGTCCAGATGACTACAACTGAAGCTTTTTCTACTATGGAACACGCCTGGACGAATGAGGGATTACACCGACATTCAAGGCATATCTATAATATTCCCATGGAGACGAGCTGGCATACCCTCCCACAGAAAGTTTATGCAGTGCACCTTAAAATTCAGACATAAAACTTTTCTAACATACTTTCACCAAATTCTCTCCCTACCTTCTCAAACCCCCAGAGCCTTTTCTTGGCAACGGGTCAGGGTAGGGTAGCCCCCGTAACCCTCGTAGCCCCGTGTCGACAGGGTATGCCTGTGTTGTGACAAGGAGACACTGGGAGCACAAACACAAGGTTTTGTGGGGCGGCATATGTGAGGCTGGCGCAGCGCTGACACCTCCAGCTGTCTCCAGAGCTGGACCGGAGATCTGACAGGACCGGCCCCACGCAGCCAGAGCCTCCATCAACACCCCCATCCCGGCTCCAGCCTCCCCTCCACGCGGCCCGGTACCTATGGCGCGAAGGGGCACTGGCACAGACAAATATAAACCCTTGCGTAAACAGTGACACCACTCACTAACTTCTTTTTATAGTGCCAGGTTCTCAGAAGTTATTCCTACAGCCTCCATTACCTAAAGGTGGTGTACGGGTAAGACTCTGCTGCTATGACTTTGACTATAGCCTACTGAAAGTACATGGACAACAATCATGGACAAAATGTTCTGTCACCTGACCTTTCCAGCTTTGACGTGTTTGGAATAGGTACGCTCAAAGCCCGGTACGTTCTATTCCATTAAATTTAATGAGGCAGCAAAATAAAAAAAGTATAACGTTACACGGTGCAGGTTTAATGCTGATCTGCCAATAGTACAAATGTGCAGATCCGGTGCAAATTAAACCCATACAAGGTGTATTTCATTAACATACGCAAATCTTTTAAATTATCGTTACTCTTTACAATAATAATCTGTACTTTAGAATTGAGTGGTTTGTGGATAAACTGAGAAAACCTTATGTCAATCAGTTGTATGATAATAAGATAAGATAAGATATGGGGATTATAGGTAACTAAACATCACTTGCATAAAAGTTTGATATTTTCTTTCTGGGGGCGTAGCTTAGTGTTCTAACATTTACATTTTGACTATGTATTTTTTCACAATCAAAGTAAGTTTAAGGTTTTGGAACGCAACTCCCTAATCTAACCTGGCTCACACTAGGTGAATTTAGGGCGTTATGTTTTAAATTGATTGATTTTTCTTGCATACACATTATACAAACCTTTGGATGGGAGATGCAAGTATATTTCAAATGTAATTCTACAAAAATGTTTGTAGAATCCACCTAGATAAGGGTGTCAAGGAAAGAGAACCTCAGAAAGAAGAGGAAGGGGCAGGTGTCATTAGATTGCAGCCTCTGGGTCGGCACGTTCACCTAACTCGTACCTGCAGTGAGATAACTGCTGATTGCATACACAAGTTTGCTTTTATGTGAGCTAATGTCTTGTAAATTCTTAAAAACAAGCGCCTAAAAGGTTCTACTCTCAATAGGTTACGCTGACGGTCTTGGATTTTGAATAACAATGTTAAAAGCTCATAAAAGTGGATCTTGCATAATGTCTCCTTTATGGTGTATTTAGATCAAGTTGTTTTCCTCCATGTAATCAGATGTTTCTTGGCTTCAGACTGGGTGCACAGATGTGTTTGTAAATGGGCTGCCTGATAAATCTGCAACATAATGTTATTGAATTAGCGGAGACTTAGCGGCTGATACCATATTAAATCCCGTCTTTTCCAGTTCACTGCTTTTCGTAGCAATATATTACAATCCCATATGATACACTTGCGTAACGGCACACATTTTTCATCACCTCCCCGAGCCGCGGTGAAGAGGTGACGATGAATAATAAATGAGGCGGAGTTTTCTGATGGAATTTCCATTTGAAGCGTGCGCAAATTTGGAAAAGAGGATTTGCGCTTAATACCTGCCCGTGCCCCTCCGAGAGATCCTGTTTGTAGTGTGATTAATGCTCCCATCTCTATTTCTCCTGCCAAATGACACAATGCTCTGCGCTATTTAAAAACATTAAACGTCCATAACACACATATTTTGACAAGTGGTTTACAGGGAAAATCCATAAAATAATGACTGAGAAGGTTTTACAGATATATTGGGGTGGAACAGTTTTGTTTTCACCACTGAGTGTTTTTTTTTTTTGGGTCGTACATTGGTCTATTTTAGGAGAAATACAGACTATTTTGTTTTTCAAAAGCAAACTTGGAACTTCGTAAATTTGTGGATGAAAAAGTGGCGTGTGCTTTTCTGAACAATGGATTTAACACAAATTCGATTTTCTGAATCCATCCATCCATCCATCCATTTTCTACCGCTTGTTCCCTTTTGGGGTCGCGGGATTTTCTGAATCAGCATCAATATTTTTTTTTTAGACTTCCTGATGGCTTTACAGAGACTTCCTTGCCTGACCCGTCAGACCCACCCACATTCTGTTCGAATGCGTCTCGGTCTGGACTCGGAGTCAATAGCCAATGAGATCGTCGGTAATCCAGTTACCGACAACGCGTCACACTGATATACGGAAGTAGCGCTTTCCACCCCCGTTCCAAAACATTCAAGATGGCAGACCTGGCTCGTGACCTGGCTCGTGACCGAGTGTTTACTTCTGCTCTCGCTTCGTTTTGAACAATCAGGAAAGTCTGCTCTACTCGCCATGCGATGAACGTGCGTTAGATGCGGTTATACGAAGGGCGTCATCGCGATTCAGGAGACATTTTCTGCGTTCTGGGACTGATAACACGGAACACGCCTTGTTGACATCGGCTACGTAATATCCGGTTAAGCGTGTCGCGTTTTTTTCCTCACTTCTGGGTTTATGTGATTGGTTCTGTCTCTGCTCTCTAAACTCCGCCCTGGAAATTGAACCGCAGCGGTCGAGCCCCAGACCCACACACAGTTTTGATAAGTTGTTTGCCAAAACGTGTTGGGGATGGCTGGTCAGGCAAGAGACTTCCCGGATTGGTTCATGTGAAGAAGAAAGAGTGAGCGTGGGCCAGGTTACACTTTTTGCACTGCACTTGATACACTATAACTATAATAAATATAATGGAGCGCTCCATATAACAACCTGTAACAACATGTAATTACGTTACCATTTGACACGTTATAAAACTCGACAGTGTACGTCCTGTTCAGGGGATTGTACACAAGGTAGTTACAAAGTTACAAGGCTGCTCTGTCCCCTTTAACTGTGCGATTTTAACACTCATTAGTTTTACTGACCATGTAAAGCATGAACAAATAATTAAATTAAGAAGAATTCATAATTTAGGAGTTTAGGTAATTTGACATCAATTAGTTACCAAGCCTGAATCATTCTTAATATACTGTGTGTTAATTATGTATGAAGTATTTGTTCATGCGCCCATTAAGGCTATTAAAGTGTCAGTGTATTTCTATTCACCTTTAGAACAATATCGTAACTCATCAACTCTGAAAAGCTTGTTGTAGAACCTCTGCTCCTCACATCCTGGGTTTGACTCCTGGTTTTGACTTACAATTGTAATACAAACAAATCATTATTTGTTTATGGTACTCTGTGGTCTCATACTAGTTATGATAAAGCTCAAGATCATTCTAAAATCCTTCCATTCTGTACTTGTGACTCGGACTGCCAATATGAACACGTCGACACATTAATAAGGAATTGACGTGGATAAATCACTAGGTCTGTTAAGACCAAACAGACTTTTAGAGGTTTTACCTGAAAGTATGAGGACGGTTCAGGGGCAGAGCTGTTATCACACGGTTAAATTTACTTATAGAATCCATCAGTTCTCACCTAGACGAGCGCAGATCACTCAGTAGCTGATGTGTACGAGGGCAGATCTCCACAGTGCTCTCTGTGGTGAAAACAAACTGGCTTGTGAGTGCTAAAACAAGTAATATAGATCAAATATTACACCAAACAACAACAGAACACTTTTAGACGCCAGGCCAAAAGAACAGCTCGCATGTGTCGTGGTAAGGGCCAGTTACACCTGCAAGCAGCAATGAAGGGCCTTGCATGTCTAGCCTTAAATTGCAGTTAGTTTGCCTTTTAAATCACGTATTTAGATTCCTGAAAATGAGCGAAAATACTCCATATCACCAAATGTAATACTATTCGAACAATTACATTTACAAATTTGCGCAGAATGACTAATTGAGATTAATCATCAATCAACTTGTGTGTCTAATCTGATGACATTGTAATCGATTCACAGCAGTATATACAGTATATTTCTGCTTGACCATATAAAACTCCTCATCCTCATTTGCAGCCTTATCCCTGGCTCTGTTAAGCAGACACTGACTGACTGCTTAACACGACATGTCCTGGCTAATCCGCGGCTTTAGTCTGTCATAAACTTCTCACATGCAGAACCTCCTTGTTGTGACTTTTAGCTCTGGGCTCCTCGCCTGCTCCTTGTAATGTCTGCTATGTACTATAGGCTCGTGAGATAAATACGCGCTCAGGCCTATGTAAAGAAACCCGGAAACATCTCCCATACAACACAAACGTGGTATGTTAATGTATTGACGAGAAACCCTGGACAATGGAAATCATTCTAAGGGCAGGTATCAGGCGACATGGATGAATGTAGTAACATATCTACGCTCTATACTGTTCATTTAGTAATAACAATATGTATAAATATTCACTTTAAGGTGCAGACTGGAGTGTTATTGGCAGTACGACAAAGTGAGCACAATCTTTGCTCCCTGACCTGCTAAGAATACACACTTCTACCATATTTTACAAAGATATTTAGGCTCTTATCACATCAAGTTCAATGAGGTTTGTATAAGAGTCAAGTTTGATTGTAAAAAACACTTTTCTTCATTTACATTTTTTTAATTTATTTTCATATTGGATGGTTTTATTGCTCTAAAAACTGAACTTGGTCTTGTCTCTATGGATATTTTGTTCCTTTTGCTATAATACTCCACAGTATGTCAAAAAACAAATCTATGTATATACATGGAGAATGTACAAAAGTACAGTGTTATTTTTCTGCACAAAGGAAAATCTCCAACAAGCACTTGAGCTTGCCTGTTGTAATGTCAAGTCCTGTTGGAAATTTTAAGTGTGCGCCGGCTGTTTGTAAGCAGCAGACAACAGCCTGTCCCCGTCCACACAGACACACACACATGACACCGCAGCTCTTCCCAAACATGGCTTGTAACCGGAGCCCTGTGTGGCCCTCCGTGTGCCCCGACAGCCCCTCATTATGCGGGCATTCCTGGCGGCGGCATGCCCCGGGCGCGGTGAAGCTCTGCTGAGAGGGTGGCGCGGGGCCAGGGGACAGTGATTGATCGAGGGGTGATTGATGAGTGCAGCTGAAATATAGGCTCGGTTTTCAATTGTTGTTGAATCGGGCACTTCTCACCTTGTAAAAGCGCGTTAAGAGCAGCTCTGGGATGAGCGAGAGTGTGGTGTGGAGGCTAAGTGTGAAATGTGGATAAGTGGCAGAGTGGATGGGTGTATAGCACATGATAAGGCCTGATTAGAACCATCAGAGTATAATGTTCTGTATCGTTCTACTTACAGTGTTGGGAGGTATTGCACATGAGCAATAAATTCCGTGAGGGAAACTCTGTTGATTCAAAAGGAAACGCAACTTTTTCCCTCTTCTAAAATGTTTTCAGGCACATTATGTGTATTATATCTTCTTGAAGAGAATTTAAGATTGAGAACTTGAAAGGACAAATACCAAACGTATCCAGTAAATCGTGACCCAGCAGTTCATCATTTTGTTCCTCAACTCTTTTAGCTAATCACCAAGTAAAAGTTTGATATTTAACTAAATAGAACTTTATTTTTGCTCATAAAATCAACCCTGTGATGAGTTGGCCACTGTCCAGGGTGTACCCCGCCTAAGGCCCAAAGTCACTGGGATAGGCTCCAGTCACCCGCGACCCCGAAAGGGAACAAGCAGTAGAAAATGGATGGATGGATGGATGGATGGAAATCAGCAAAAAAATCCACCAAGAACCACATTCTATGGATAAGTTATGACAAAATGTGAACAATAGAGGTCATGCCCCTCAACATTATGACAATGTGAAAGTCCCTAATCTAACCTGGATCACACTAGGTGAATTTAGGGGGTTAACGTATTGTTTTTTTCTTACATTCACATTGTACAAACCTTTGGATGGGAGACACACGTGTATTTCAATGTGCAGCGTAGCGAAACTATATGTTTTTATTTCTGTTCGTAACTGGCTGACCATAAACTATTTCAAAGAGGAACATTTTAAGCCTGGTTTTAAATGAAGAGACTGTGTCGGCATCTTTAACATGGACAGGAGCTGATTTCATAACACAGAAGCTTGGTGACTAAACGCTCTACCTCCTACTGTGCTTTTAGAGACTCTTGGGACCACCAGAAGGCCAGTAGTGGTGTTTATCTGGTGTTCTACTACTGTTTACTTGCTTTTTGATGTTAGCTGTAAAATTGTATATTAGATTGTAGCAGGTTTTTTTTTTTACATTTAGTTGTGTTTTGAACTATTACAGCAGGAAAGTAATACTTACTCACCATTTACACTTAAAAGTTTGCCACGCACCATCAAAATTACCAATTTAAAACATAACACATCTAAAAAGTCCTCAAGATGTTGCATGTAACAAGTTGTAGAAAAAGATTCACAGATTGAGAATGACTCTTGGATGAGAGTCGAAACATTTAGTTTTTTTTTCCAGAAACAGAGACTACAACTGAATCTTTTTCTACAATGGAACACTCCTGGACGAATGAGGGATTACACCGACATGTAACAGGAAGCCAGCTTCAGCAGTAGACATGGGACAGGTTTGAAAGTTTGTGTCACAATTTTCATGTCCAAAATAATCGTGCTGGACTATAATATCACAATAATTCAAATTAGTGACAGTTTAAGAAGATATGTTCCCTGATTAAACAACTATTATAGTATTGCACTTTGTTGTAAGTGAAAACAACAACAATCTAGACAAGAACAGCATGGATGTAGCGTTTTTATCCATGCTAACGTTATCTTCTTTGTTAGCAATTATCACGATTATAAGAAATGCACCTTGAACGATTATTGACAACCCTTTTTATCGCGATTATTGTCCCAACCCTATTCAGCGTATAGTTCCAAAAAGTGTGCTGCGCAAAATGGGCCATTACAGAAGGATGTGTGTATGTGTTGTTGACAGCGGCCTCCTCAGTGCCACAGCCCCACAGACAAATGTGGCTCCAAAGGGCAGAACCTTCACACCCTCGCACTCCCAGCTGGCTCCATGGCACTCCTGGTTCAGATCCGGACACTGGGACCCCCTCAAACTGGCTTCAGCATTGAACCAACTGTTGTCGAAACGTACAGGCAACAATACAAAACTTTAACTTTCACGGCCAATACAGTCTGTCCATTCAAGTGGCTGTTTTAACCATCATTTCTCAAACAAATAGTTAAAAGTAATAGTTAAAAATATAATTTGGCTGACAATTTGGACTGGATTTAAATTAAATTGAAAATCTCTTCACATACAAATGAATGGTGAAGCCAGTGTTTAACATGTTCATTTCATGATATTTAAGTCATGTATCTGGTCTCTTCATTAATAATATGTAAACAAGGATGTTAGTGTCACTAGATTTTTACTAGAAGCACGTCATTTAGTTAGCCAATAGCTCAGATGAGATTAACAAGACGTTTAACAAGGTTTTGGCCTAAATGTGGTCGATGGGTTGGCACCAGCCCAAACCCTCTGGATTATTCAGAACTAACTAAGTGATTGAAAACCTTGAACACCACTTTTAATAATGTATATTGCTCTGTTGTAACATGCACTTGTAATTAAAAAGAAAACTATGTAACTTTTCTGGTGGAGGGCATGCTAACTCCTTTGAGATGTGCTTTGCCTTGAATGTTCCACAGAATGCCATTAAAGAAATAAAAACAGCTTTGACTGAACAATAATGCCACTGTGGAACATTCCAGGCAAAGCAATAACATCTTCTTTGCAAATTAGACTTTTTTTCTCAACAAGTTACAAATTACTTGGGACATAGTAGCTCACAAATATCAATCAAATAACCAGCTGAAAACATCATTGAAATTAGTTAAAATAGCAAAGAACCAAGTTGGGTAAAATAAGGTAGAAATAAGTATCTGTACAAGTATAATAGATGAAAAGTAAATAAAATATCTAAATACACCGAGGCCATATACAAGATACAGTGCAAAGTTGAAAAAGGTGCTTTGAAGTGACATTAGGTGTTTATCTCAGAATAAGGGTCAGTTGTTTAATATACATTATTTACATACGTCACATATTCCCTTTTCACCTTAAAAGCAACATGTCCCATATGGCCCATCTATGAGGATATGGGACGAGCATGAGTTGCCATTACATATGCTCTTACCTGCAGGAAAAATCAATCAAAATGAATAAATGTGTGTAATTAAACTGTACTTGAAAAAGGACACAGGAGAACGCTACATTCACTGGAGGAAAGGAGCCTGTTAAAGGCCCTGTAGCGCTGATGAAGAATGAAAAAGCTTACATGTTGTCTTTGTTCATGCTATTTCTAAAGTTTAAGAGTTGTCACTAGGCAACAGAACCTGGCAATGTCTAACTTGTTGGTTTGGGAGTCGCAGCCAAACAATCAGAAGTGGTAAAAGTATTGAAGTACTCTACTCTAGTAAAAGTACAGTTACTTGTCTGAAAATTAGTCTAGTAAGAGTCAAAGTACAGCTGAAACTCCATCCGCTGGTGTACTCCAAAAGTACGCCATCAAGTATTGTACTTGGAACTGTTAAAAACTGAATCAACTGCATTATGAGCTTTATAATGTATTCATTATAAACAATTTAATGTTATTTTTCTCTACATTTTAGCTGGTTAACGATGATGAAGGTTAAATGAAAGGAAAGTCTAAATGCACTCTGACTGAAATTATCCTTCCCCAAAGCGTTTATTTAGCTGAGGAGCCAAAGCTGGTTATTCTCCTCTTGTGGTTATGAACACTCAATCACCATTATAATATGAGTCAGTTTGTTTTAGCATCTACCTGCACCGTCGCCACGTGAACCTCCTCCTCTTTCACCTCCATGCTTTGCTCTCTCTCTTTTCCCTCTCTCCTGGTTTTCCTCATGTTCACATCACGGCTTTAGGTCCAACGGGCTTGACCCAACCGACATGAGGAGTGCCACCACAAATAATCACTTAAAAGAATTGTTGCTCAGGTCACGCCTCCCTGAAGAGGCAAATTCGGTTTACAATTGGACAAAAAAATCTTCTAATGTTCAGAAATCTTTTAAGGAAAAGTAAAGCCAAGGAAAATCTCACTGGCTTTTAAAATAAAACATTATTAAAAATAAATATTTATGGCATACAGCATTCGCAGACTCCATGTGTTGAGGCAAACTCTTCTCCACTGTCATACGCCTTGTTTTGAATGTTTGAGGAGGTGAACATGTGGCTCCCTCTGTCCCACAGTGAAAAAGTGGGGCAGTGGTGGTGTTGGTGGTGGGGTCATCTTTGTAACCCAGCAGGATGGCCTCATATCGGGGAAGGGGGCTTGGTTGGGGTCTGCGCAGCGTGCCGACAGCATATGGAGAGATAAAAGCCTGCGGCGTGACCTCTGAGACACCAATACATATCTGGCCTTTCGTCACCGCCGCGGTCACATATTGCATTAGTGCCCAGGAAGTAGACTGCTCCAAAATGCTCCATTCCAGCCAGGAAGCACTTCATAAGGTCATTGGAGTTCTATATTATATTTAATATCTCGAAAAATGCTGGTTTCTTTTTCGCGGTAAAATTGATGCAGAATTGTTAAATTGTAAACAGCTCTCGTCCATCTGACTTCTATCTCACTTTCATCATATGGGTAACTACAGGGATTTTAGACATACTTGGCATTTTACTAAAGCCACCAATGTTGTACTTTATTACTTTGGTTGAATTGATTGAATTGAGCAGTGCATATAGCTAAATATTTTTAAAATTAGAATAGTTATTGAAATCAAAGAGGTATACAGAGGTTGTCATACTGGATGTCTTTCCTGAATTGGATTAGACCCAGCTCTTTGGGTTTTGGACCATGGAATTCTAGAACCCCTAAATGGAATTTTTTTTCATCTGTATTTTTGGAAAACAGAGGGATTAAGTTGAATTTTTCGTTCAGATTAAAATTAAATGTCTAATATGCAAATAAATGCCAAAGGTAGTGAATAATGTGATAACTAGGGCCAGTCTGGTTGTACCAGATCGTGACCATTTTGAAAGAACTAGAAGGAAGCCATCTCTAAGAAATGGATATCACAACCCGAGCCTGTTGTCAGAACATTTATTGAATGGAGGGGCTCACGGTCAGAGTCAATATGAAAACTGGGGGGAAAAAGAAAAGAGTCCTTCAATATTTAACTTGATAGTTTCCATGAAACTGACATTTAAGTTTGTGTTGAATATGCAAATTAGCATGAGCCTTTATTATAAATTATTATTTTAGTTTAGATAAATAGATAAATAATTAGACAGATAGATAGATTAAATTCACTTCAAATGATATATCAGATGTATTGTATTGTTCAGTCACTTATTACTAACTTCATTTGTACTTCTACTCCTACAATGTTTGTCTTCTTTTCCTATCTCTGATTATTGGCCTAAAAAACTCAAAGATTTACTATTTTGGTCTTTGAATGGACAGTTACAGTCAACATAAGTACTTCATATTTGATAGACTATTGTCTAACCTAAGCTAAAGGTATAGACTGTAATTGTATACATAGAACAAATACTAGAAGAGGGCTTTACAGAAAGATGCATTGCTACATCAACAGAGAAATTCTCTTTTTCTCTTCATTGTCTGTGCTTCTTTTATAGAGTCTGGGGTCCATCGATTTGTTTCCCCTAAAGATCCTTCAAGTTGAGTGGGATTGGTGACAAAGCCTTGGTTCTGTTAATATGGGCCCCTGCTGACCTGCAGTATTTGAACTGCCCTCTGGAGTGATGATCAGAACGCGCTTCGTGTTCGAACCGTGAGCGCTGGAGAATGGGTTAAGACCGCGGAACTCCATCAGGGCCAAGCCGTCAACACACCCGAGGATCTGCGCTGTCAAACCCTGTTAAATTCACCTCAGACGGACAATTGGAAATATCAATCAATCATTACCCGTAGCCCAACGTGCAATCACGGCAAATCCAGACCGTAAACATGTTTTGTTTCAAAAAGAAGAAGAGTGTGGTTTTAAAGAGACAGTGTCATCGCTAGCCTGATTCTTGCGTTCTAGATAAGTGTGGTAAGTAAACTGTTTGTAGGGTGTTAAAAAACACTATTTATTTGTTTATACGCACTTCTACATTTACTAGAATTTGTAGATGGTTTATAATGTTGTGTTAATAAGCCATTAACCAAAAAGGCAGAGCAGCTCCTTATTAAACTGTTTTCAAAATCCAAGTGATAAATACTAGTAGATGTCCCATAAGTCCCACACAACAGCGTGCTTATTAATGCATCATAAACAGTTTATAAAGGAACATTAATCTAAAGTGATCTATAGTCAATAAAATGCCACCTTGTTATACACATTAAAAAGTATACCAATATAACCAACCTAAACGCCTACTATGTAAGCTTTTTTTCTTGGAGGTTATGCCACCTTCTGTAGGTATATTTTTTTTTTCATATAATACAGTCAATCTGTCTTGCCCCAGTATATCACATATTGTATAAGAAGCTCTTAGGGTCAAAATGAGACCACAGTTTGTTGTCTGCTTATGTGGTCCAATTATAAAGCACTTTATTCACAGCAAAGCAGAAAGTGTACTGTTAGCAGACAAATGTTTGTTAAATTAACCATGACAGTAAACTCTGCTCTGGGCTTTGAAAATCACTCAGAATACAAAAGGTACATTAGCGAGCAGTGCATTTGGTCAACTGCAAACTTTTTTTTCATGACAAAAACTTACCTACAGCACCTTTAACACAGCATCATTGTCATCATAAAACATTTCCATGTTAAGTTTGTGATCTTTGAAAAGAAGATTGATGTGGAAATGAGCTGTCCGGTCCAAAATCTCTGCACTTTGTAAGAAAAGGTTTTCAGATACAAGTCATCTGGAGATCTGTGTTCAGAGATTTAAAAAATGAGCTGAAAAAGTTTATAGAATGTTGTGTTTTGTCCATGCATACACTGTAAGTCAGAATTCCACATACAGTTTTATAAACGAGACTCCAAATTCTGCTTACAATAAAAAAGCATTATTTTGTCATGGATTTTTGGCAATAATTATTGTTATTACAGTGTATTTCTATAGTGCTTTTCTACCATCAAGGCACTCAAAGCGCTTTCACATCTTTGAAGTGAAGGCAAATTCAGTGTTAATTGAATTTGTTGAGCATACTTGCAGATGGAGCAAAGCCATGTGTTATCTGCGTGATCAGTGAATGTGTTGTTGTGTTGTAATGAGCATGCGCAATAAATGGTCAGTAGTGTTGCTTTTTCCCTCAGACCAAAGAGACGACGGTTGTCTGTATTTTTTCCCCCGAACCACATTGGTGACTACAAAACGATAGACTGCTGCAGAATGTCTAACGTAACAGGTTATGGGCCCAGTCAAGTAGGCCAAAAGTGGTTCAGACTTTTATTCGACGGCGAAGAGAAAAGTTACGAGCTGTGGGAAACGAGGTTCCTCGCGCATATGGAGTTACGCGGCCTCAGAGGAGTTATCTCGGAAGACCCGGAGATAGATGAGGAGGACGAAGATGCTTGGGCGGAAGATGAGACGAAGAACGGCGAGGCATATGCAGAGCTTGTGCAATGTCTGGACAACAAGAGCTTGTCATTGGTAATGAGAGACGCGAAAAGAGACGGAAGAAAAGCGCTGAATATTCTCCGCGAACACTACGCTGGAAAGGACAAACCTCGCGTTGTGAGTTTATATTGTGAACTTTCCTCGCTTCATAAGACCAGCAATGAAACGGTAACTGACTATATTATTCGAGCAGAGACTATATTCACGTCATTGAGAAGAGCAGAAGAGCACATTAGTGATGGGCTTCAGATAGCGATGGTAGTTAAAGGGCTACCTGATTCATACAAGCCATTCGTCGTGCACATCACCCAGACAAATGACACTGTAACGTTCAGCGAGTTTAAAACGAAACTGCGAAGTTATGAGAGTACTGAAAAATATGGGAAGAGTGACGTGAATGCTGATGAAGACAACGTGATGAAGACTAGTTGGGCAACAAGGTCACGAGGAAGAGGAAGAGGAAAGAAAATGGTCCTGGCTGATGTTGAATGTTACACGTGCGGTAAAAAGGGACACATGGCCAGGACATGTCCGGACGGATACCAGTTGAGAAAAGAGGAACGAAAATGGGACACAACACAGCGCGGAAGGGGACAATATCGAGGACGAGGCCGTGACCATGTGAAGAAAGTTGATGGAGAGACGGAGGCAGAGCCTACATCTTTTTGTTTCTTCAAGATGAGTGACTGCTCTACACAAAGAGGAAACAAGAAAGGTCTCATGGTCGACTGCGGCGCCACAACACACATGATCAACAACGCCACAAAGTTCAAAACAGTTGACAAGAGCTTCAGACCTGAGGACCACATGATCGAGCTTGCCGACGGATCCAAGGTGAGCGGGATGGCGAAAATGAGGGGAGATGCTGAAATCTACTTGTTGGACAGCGAGGGACGAAGAGTGAAAACGATTCTCAAACAGGCACTCTACATCCCATCGTTTCCACAGGACATCTTTTCAGTTAAAGCAGCGACGGCCAACGGAGCTGAGGTCCACTTTAAGGACGGTAATGACTGCCTGGTCCACAAGGATGGTACCAAATTCAAAATGGACGTGTATGGTAGGCTGTATTACCTTAGCACAGTAGAAGATGAAAATGTTGATGAAGTATATGGGTGTCATGACATTCAAACGTGGCATAGGATACTTGGTCATTGCAATTTTGATGATGTTGCAAAATTAGAAAAGGTGGTTGAAGGAATGTCTATAAAAGGGAAACATGACAAATCCAACCAAAAATGTGAAATATGCACACAGGGCAAATTCACACAAAGCAGAAACCGACAGGCAGACTCTAAAGCCACAGCTGTGTTAGAGCTTGTACACACAGACCTATGCGGTCCTATAGAACCAGCAGATAAAGATGGGTACAGATATGCAATAGCATTTACTGATGATTGCAGTGGGATGATATTTCCATACTTCATTAAAACAAAAAGTGACACGACAAAAGCTACAGAAAAATTCATAGCGGATGTAGCCCCATATGGAAAGGTAAAGTGCATAAGGTCAGATAACGGCACAGAGTTTACCGGACAAGAGTTTCAATGTCTACTTAGGAGTAATGGGATAAGGCACGAGAAGAGTGCACCCTACTCACCTCATCAGAATGGGACTGCCGAAAGAGGGTGGAGAACCTTATTTGAGATGTCACGATGCATGCTATTGGAGAGTAACCTCCCAAAGCAATTATGGACATATGCTGTACAAACAGCAGCCCAAATCCGCAACAGGTGCTACAGTAAGCGGCTAGAGCAGACACCTTACCGTGTTTTTACAGGAAAAACACCTAACCTATCCAACATGCAGATATTTGGCTCTGAATGCTATGTTTACAAGCAGGATAAGAAAAAGCTAGACTCTAGATGCAACAAGGGGATCCTTGTAGGCTATGACAAATATAGTCCAGCATATAATGTGTATTATCCTGAGACAGGAAAAGTCCTAAAACATAGGCTGGTAAAATGTATCACCAAAGGTGGCACAGATAACCAGACCCAGACAGATTGTGACATGGGGGAAGACATTGAGAGTTATGTAAATACACCTCAGAAGAGAGTCAACCAGGGTCAGAGACAGAGACAGCCTGAAGAGAGTAAAGGGTCCATTGTTGAAGAGGCTGCTGAGACAGGTCCGACCCAGACAGATAGTACTCAGAAAGAAGAGGGAGAAAGGAGATACCCTACAAGACAGAGAAAGGCTCCAGAATACTTTAAGGAGTACCAGTGTAAAGTTGAGTGTAACAATGACGAAAGTGAGAATGTAGATTATTTCTACAGAGTAGCTTATGATGTTCCTAAAACACTTAGAGAGGCAATGGACTCTAAAAAGTCAAAAATGTGGGCTGATGCGATGAAAGAGGAGATGAACTCTTTGACAGAGAATGAAACTTTCACTCTGACCCCACTGCCAAGAGGCAAGCAAGCAGTGGGAGGTCGCTGGGTATATGCAGTGAAAGAGAGCCCAGATGGATCTGAGACTTGTAAAGCCAGATATGTTGCAAAGGGCTATGGTCAAGTGGAAGGAATTGACTATACAGAGACTTTTTCACCAACAGCCAACATGACCTCTGTACGAGCATTAATGCAGGTGGCTGTACAGGAGGATCTTATTTTACACCAAATGGATGTGAAGACTGCTTACCTCCATGCTCCAATGGACTGTGAGGTATATATGGAACAGCCGGAAGGTTTTGAAATCAAATCAAAGACAGGGGAACACTTAGTGTGTAAACTCAACAAGTCATTGTATGGTTTAAAACAGTCCGGGCGTAACTGGAATATGTTACTACATGATCACCTTACAGAGAACGGTTTTGTACAAAATGATGCTGATCATTGTGTCTACAGCAGAAAATCTGAGAATGAGAAAGTGATTTTGTTAGTATGGGTGGATGATTTAATCATAGCAGCGAGTAACAACACCTTACTCAGTGATGTGAAGGAAATGTTGAAGAGAAGATTTAAGATGAAGGATATGGGTCCACTTAAATACTTCCTGGGTATAGATTTCAGACAGAGTGATGGAGAAATCAAAATGACCCAAAAGAGACACATAGAGAAGATATTAGCGAAATTTGGAATGTCCGAATGCAAACCGAGATCCACCCCATGTGAGCAAAAGTTAAACTTTGACAGTGAGGGTGAAGTTATTGATTCAACAGGATACAGAGAGATAGTAGGTAGCTTGATATACATTATGACATGTACAAGACCTGACCTGAGCTGGGCTGTTAGTAAACTATCTCAATACCTAGCAGAACCAAAGCAACAGCATTGGGCTACAGCGAAACACATACTGAGGTACTTAAAGGGTACTATGGATCAAGAACTACACTACCAGAAATGTGAGGAAAGCCCATTACAGCTGGAGGGATACAGTGATGCTGATTGGGCAGCCGATATGGATGACAGGAGGAGCACAACTGGATACTGTTTCAGCTTAACTGAGAATGGTCCAGTTATATCATGGAAGAGCAGAAAACAGCAAACGGTAGCATTATCCACATGCGAAGCTGAGTATATGGCGCTAGCAGCCACTACTCAAGAAAGTATGTATCTTGTACAACTACTTGGAGGAATAGATAGTTGTAACCAGCATACACCAGTCAAGATATTTGAGGACAACCAGGGGGCGATAGCTTTATCAAAGAACCCAGTTTGCAGACAGAGAA
The DNA here is from genome assembly GCF_026437365.1 of Eucyclogobius newberryi. Classification (NCBI taxonomy): domain Eukaryota; kingdom Metazoa; phylum Chordata; class Actinopteri; order Gobiiformes; family Gobiidae; genus Eucyclogobius; species Eucyclogobius newberryi. The sequence continues at coordinate 7,646,914 of NW_027315735.1, forward strand.
GCAAACATATAGACATAAAGTACCATTTTGTACGGTCTGCACACGCAGAAGGTAAAATATGTATAGAATATTGCCCTACTGCAAACATGGTAGCTGATGTCCTTACCAAGCCTTTGACAAAAGCTAAGTTTGAAAGTTTTAAGGGATATTTGTTTGGGAAGTAATGTTGAACATTGCTAATATACCAAATGTTTTATTTTAAAGTTGTTTTGAAATGTTTAGAACTTTGCCAGTATGCCAAGTGTTTTATTTTGGGGTTATATATTTTTGTTTACTATATGAGAACTATACACATGTCTTTGAGTGGGAGTGTTGAGCATACTTGCAGATGGAGCAAAGCCATGTGTTATCTGCGTGATCAGTGAATGTGTTGTTGTGTTGTAATGAGCATGCGCAATAAATGGTCAGTAGTGTTGCTTTTTCCCTCAGACCAAAGAGACGACGGTTGTCTGTATTTTTTCCCCCGAACCACATTGGTGACTACAAAACGATAGACTGCTGCAGAATGTCTAACGTAACATAATTAAAGGTGCACTGACGTAGAACAACACTTACATTTAAAAAAAACTGGGGGGGAAAAACGTAGTGTGTTTCTAGATAAAATGGCATTGCCTAAATTATGTCCTGGATGAGTCCACAAAGTCTTGTTCCTTTGCTTTAGGCCCTGCCAGAGAAAACACTTAGCCATAATAAATCTGTCTCCATGCTTTATTTGGACGTAGTTTCACCTAAAGTAATGCATCATGCCAAAAAAGCACTTACAGTAGATGTGTTCATAATGGTGGGTTCAAGTCTGATCAGTTCTATGGTAAAACACTATTTAGAACATACAGCAAAAACTACTCTTTTGTAGAAATAAATATTGACACTCGTTATAATTGTCTTTTTTTTGCACACTTTCTCATTTCTAGTCCGCAATAAAGCTAGACATTTAGAATCAGGATTATATCATATTTTCTACAATTTTAGTAGCAAAGATAAAACACTTAATTCAATGTAATTTTAATGTTTATGTCACATTAACTTTATGTTATCATTCAAAACATGGCTAACTTATAAGACAATATAAATGAAAAGTGAATTAAGGACTTCACGGTTGTTTAGTCATAGTGTCAATAATTGTGAATAATTGAGCGCCCAGTACATTTTCCAATCAATTTTCCCATCGAGATTCAGGAAAAAAGGAATGTGAAACGTTAATGAGCTCAAGACCTTTAATCTTGTTCAAAATCTGTTTCTGAAATTTTATAAACTACAAAGAATTTTAAGTTTTACATGTGATTTTGGAAGGAAAAACATTTATTTCCACAGCTTCAGTCGTGTCTCTTAATATTTGAATTATTCTATTTCTCTATAGCAAAAATAAATCCTTCAGTTTGGGGATCACTGTCCCAAGTGCTCCAACACAGCTAAAAAAAAAACAATCTTTTCCAATCTACATTAGTGTCAATTAGGTTTCCCCTTCATTCAGATATTTACATGCCTGAGAAGTTTATATGTGCTGAGTAAACCGAATGCAGATGTGTCACTGTAATCAAACCTGTGGGGCATACTTCTAGTAGTACGCTGGAACCAGATATAACAAACCTAATTACTTCTATCATCGGGCAAGGCTTTCACATCAATGTCAATGTGTTTCCCTTTAGCTTAGCGCTGCTCACGACAGCCAAACATAAGAGAGAGCGGGAATGCCCTGGGGCGGCTCTGGCCTTGGCTGGCGTCGCAGGCACCAAAGCCTAGCGTGTGGTGCGAGGGACTAGCTTTACGGCTATCGCTAACCCAGGAAGTCGCTACTCAGCATTAGCACTAAAATGAGGTGACGAAAGCTAATCTGGAACTCCCCGTCTCACGATAAGTAGCACTGTGTTCTTCAGAGGAATCAGGAAGCTAATTTTGGGTGTTAGCTAAGAGTTATATGTTTGTTTATGGTCATGTTCTTGTTATTAACTACTATTTAGAGCTTCTTTTTGAGATTTAAATAACTTGTGTTGACTTGTTTGAACATGGGATAGTCTTGGTCTGGATTGGCGCTTGAATTAAAAAGTTTGAAACATTACTTTTCAAAACAATCTTTCTGTCTGGAATGTTCCCTGAATAGCATACAACTTCTCTCCACAGAGACAAGCAGAATATAACTAAGAATGTTTTGGGGGGAAAAAACACCTTTAATTGAATAAAGAAAAGATATAGGTAGCAATTCAAATCATAATCGTATACATTTTTAATACGGAAAGGTTCTTGCACGATTTAAAAACCCTGTCTGATTTGGTCATTCCTTCATTAAACTCATTAAACTCTATAAAACAACAAGCAAAGAGCTAACGACACCAAAAGCAAAAATGTACATTAAAATGTTGATTTATAACTTACAAATTACATTTGTAAGCTACAAAGTTCATTTATCAACCTGAACATTGTTCAGGTTGATGAACTTAATGAACTTTAATTGAATCCATAGTTTGGTTGATTCGAGCACCCTCTCAGAGATCTTCTACTGAAAGTGTTTTTCAAACTTCCTATAAGTGATCTGTTCTTTTCTTCTGTATCTACCTCTGTATCTACCTGTGTTGCATCAATGAAGTTTCCCCATGTGAGACAATAAAGGAATATCTTATCTTATCTTACAGTCCATACATGCATTGCTTTTTTTCTGACTTAATCATTGTAATGCTCAGAGAAAACGTCTCTTCGAGTTCTGACCGCCGAGGACAACTGGAACGCAGCATAAAGTTGATCAGACAAATTTCAAACAGAGTTTTCCAAGTGTGTAAATTGGGTTCCAAACTTAGGCAATGACGGCCCCCACAAGATTCCTCAAATCATTGGCATGACAGCAATAAATACCATTCAGTGGAACATTCCAGGCAAGGCTAACATTTTACCAGACAAGTATGTGACACCAGAAAACCTACAGTCATAGCCCACACCTTTAAACAGATGGTGCAGTATTGTCTCATACCTTGAACTATGATTGTAAAAGTAAAACTGTTGACATTTTTTAATCACTGCAATACCTCATGACATCATAGCTAAATAGTTCTTATTTTACCGGTCAATCTGGCAGAGTTTATCATTCTGAATTGAGTTCTACCCATCATCAATCTAGACAGGCTCTTGCCAAAAGCAGTCGGGAAAAGGCAGAATGTCATGATAAATATTTGAATCTGATTGGCTGAGGTGTCACAACAACAGGAACAAGTTGAGAAATCAAACTGTTATAATGTCATAAAAAAGCACAGACTTCTTTCCCATCCTAAAATACACAAATCACTTCTATGTGCTCCTTTTTGAAAAAGAAAATCTCTGTAAATCTGCTAAAGTAGGCCAAAGTAGGTTTGTCTGCATCGCCATGTTGATTTAGGTTCGTCCTTTTGACTTCTGCCCAAACTGTGATTGGTCCAAGACTCAAACCGAACAGTGCAAACCTGACCAGATGCATTCTCAAGAGTTTGTGAAACAATATCATAAGAGTTCATTTGGCATGAGCCAGGTTACTCTGGATTACACACACAACAGAAAAGACACATCCAGGAGCTGTGGAGAAGCTGCTATGGTGGCATCTGTTTCAGCATCTGTTCCGAGCACGGAGAGGAGGCCCGGGGAAGACTCAGAATTCACCAGAAGAACTCAGTACATTGACTGGCCTGGGAATGATTTGGGATTGTCTAGGATCGTCCCCTTTAACTTCTGCCTCCACAACCTTGCCCTGAATAAGGAATATGAATTAAGTTTTTGTGTCATCACACCATTGGCAAAGAGATCATGCAAAGAACGATGCCACGTGCATGCTGTTTTTACGACATGCGCATTACCAGTGCTATTTAAGAGCCGATATTGAAACTCGGACAGTAAAATGGACTCATCTAATTTCAGACTTTCTTTTGATTTACTGACCTGTTTATTTGGAGGTATTGGGCCAAAGGGTGAAGTTCAGACAGATGAAACAAACAAGCAATAACCCCAGAGACACGTGCAAGCTTTGAGCGTACATATATTTCCCGTAAATCTCCTCGTGTCGAGTGGATATTATACACATGTAAGAATAGCCGGCCGAGTGCATGAACAGTATGCTCCTAATAAATTACCCTTGACAAGCAGTCATCTTAAACGCGCTCTAATTTTAGGTCCGGGCATGAAACGTTTGTGTCTTTTCCAAGTTCTTTGTCATTTTAACATTGGGGACCAAATATAGCAGCGTGCCTCATCTCCCTCATTGTGCACCCACTCCGTTTGTGGCAGTACAATGGAAACTGGTGTCTGACATTCACTACATGCCAGGGGTCACCAAACTCTCGTGTCAGTCAAAATGCAGCCCTTGGAAACAATCTTAAGCATTATTTATGAGGCCGGCAAGTGCTACAACAATGAACTATGACTTCACCCTAGCTTTAGACTATTAGGCATTTATTTGTAGCAATGTGGCACCTCACCCATCAAAGCTGTCCGCCCGCTATATTCGCCCTCACCTCGAACAGGCCCTGGCTAATTATTGAGAGAAGCGGGTCACACAAGAAAAGGTTGGGGTCGCACGGTCGCCGGGGAGACAGTAAACGTGCCCCTTGTTGCCGATAACAACAGCTGTTGTGCCCTTGAGTATCGCGCAAAAGCGAAACAACTGTTTCGGTGCTGGTCATGGCAACAACTGAGACACTTTTGAGCAGTCTACAGTAAGTAGGTTTTAAAAGAAAGGGGTGCCGGTAACAGACAAAAGGGGTCATAAAACGATAAAGGGCATGCGTAAAATAAGGTGTTAGTTGTTCATACAAGTTTGTGAATCAAATGATCACTTCTATTTCGCTGCTGAAGGTGCACTGTGTAACTTTTCTGGTAAAGTGCCGACCCTTTACCTGCTTGTCTCCATGGAGATATTATTGCTCTGTCAAGAATGTAATATGGAATTACACTGATACCTTTCTCTATCGAGATCAATCTGTGGAGAACAATGCATTTCAGAATATTTGTAATGAAAACACATGTAATTGAAATCATGAGAGATAAACAAGTTTAATGCCAAACAATGGTATATTCCAGGAGAAGCAATAACATTAAGCAGATGCGTCACCAAGGATACATAGTGTACCTTTATTATAGAATAAGGAACCTCCCAGGTGATATGAACGTTTGATCTCATTCATTTTAATGTTAATGTATATGTTCATGTTTAATGTTACACTTGACAAGTAGTAAAAATCTCTATATCAGCTCTATTTTCTAAAGTTTACTACTTCATGTAAAATGTGTGGTGGGTGAAATAAAACAACATTGTCGAACGGTTATGGCCTGCCATATTTTTGGATACATTATATTATCCACTATAACATTAGATTTCTACACACTATAATGTTTTCTCTCTTCTTTTGTTTTGAGTTCTCCTGCCCCGAAGGCTTTATTCAATTGGACATTTGTAAAGTGAGAGAAGGGGTAAAGACATTCTGTCAAATGTTCAAGGGGTGGAATCATCATGCAGCAACCACAGTTTTGTTTTGGTTAACACCCTTAACCACTGCACCACCTGCAAAGCACATGGTATTGTTTTCTAATCAAGCTCTGGTGTTACTCTTGTGTAGTTTGTGATGAGGTGGCCATGGCTAACTCTCCCTTTGAAATCGTATTGGAGCTAACATATGGAGCCATCCCAGCTTTTAGAATGATAAAAAAAAGGGATAGTTTTTAACAATGATCGCTATTAACAATATAAAATGTAATATTTTTCTCTCCTGGATGAATGAGGGATTACACAGCCTTGATTTAAAACTATAAATATTATATTTTCAAAATGTTGCTTAAAAGGAAGTCAGTTATTACTCACCACTGAATATCAAAACTGGCTTTTCCACAAGTAACATCAACATTTTTTTAACTTAAAATTTGGCATTTTTCTACTAAATACAAGCGCCGAACTGCCTTGCTCAATGACATAATGGCACTAGAAAATAATTAAACTGGTGGTAGTTTCAAAGAAATTCCCTGGATCCTTTTCTGCCCGCAAAAAATCTTCCCAACTCTGTTTAAGCCTCGTCACAATCAACGTAATGAAGCTGCTTGTCATTTAAGCATACAGTAGGCATAGCATTTTTACGACATGTTAGCCGAGCGAGCTAACAGATTAACTGGGTGTGCAGCACTTTATAATGCCCCCGCGTGCAGCACATGAAGGGTCAAACTATGTCCACATGCCGTCCTCGGGGAGCACTATCAGATCTGTATCAGCTTACTTTAAGAGCTGTCAAACTCTTTTGTAACCACATAATGTACTGAGTGTGTGTGAGGAGCCAAAGAACTGTGTTTTAGAGACTTCATTTAGACTACCGGCAATATATACTAAATTCTACATTTGTCTGCTCGTATCAAAAGGAGTTTATGATGACAATTTTGGTGTGTTTTGGGTAAAAGAACTAAAATAGCCACACTAAATCGTCAAATAAATGATTAAACGTGAATGTACAGTCAAATTAAAAATGTAGTGTATTGTATTCTGATTTAATGCATTTTATCTTTTCCTAAAAAGCAATTTGAATTATTGTATGTATAAATTATGCTTTACAAAAACTTACCTTGCCTTTTCAGGTGAAGATTCAGCCGCTTATTTCTGTAGAGATGTGTTCCATATTAATGGCTACAGCAAAAAAGTAATACCAAAAAACACTTACAAAATGGAAACATGGACTTTAACTTTTTTGCTCTCTCTATGTCTTGTTTTTTCTTGTTTTGTGTTATTGTAGAAAGAAAATAAAAATATGGTATTAAACCTATCCATCACTATAATGCAGGGTTTTTCCAGTAGTCATTTAGTAATAAAACAAACCTGTAATTGAATAAATGAAGGATAAAAAAGTGTTGCGTTGTGCCACAATGCAGGTGATATCATCCAAATGTTACATAGTGCACTTTTAGGACACAGGACACATTCTCTAGCATGTTTAGTGTTGAAATACCTCCAGGATATCAGTCGTGGAGTAAATGGATGCAGTTTCTCTTTTTCACGATCCGCTGACAGGAGCAAACAGGACGGTTCAGCAAGTTCTGCGACAGGTGCAAGTAGGAAACTTTCTTTGTGCCAAAAATAAGTGGATCACCTCCTCATCCCGACATCTCATCACAGCTGAACAAAGCACTGGGCTAAATTTAGAGCTGCAGAACAATATTACATAAGGTTTGATTCCATTTTATAAGTTGTCCATCTGTAGTAATAGTGTAAGGTTGAAAGAAAGAACAATGTAATGGTAGAATAATCTCACAGTTTTGTGTTATGCCTTTCCACTGATACTTTATCAGCTTCCATCATGACTGGTATATGAACAGAATTAGCACTCATTGATTCAATTAAAGGTGCATTATATAACCTAGAATGTTGCACAGTATCTTGCGGTGTTAAAGTGTGTGTTTTTTTATGGCCATGGCTGCAGAGCCACGGCGCGGTCAAATGGCCCAGCAGTTTCAGGAACCGCGGCACTGCCATATAGCCTCATGGCCAACGCTAACACTAACACTAACACTAACCCTAACCCTGACCCTAACCTTAACCCTAACCTTAACCCAGCGCGGTCTAAAACGGCGCGGTCAAATAGCGCAGCAGTTTCAGGAGCCGCGGCACAAAATAACATGGCAGTTTCGGCCGCGCGCCGCGGCTCTGTAGAAACTCCCTTTTTTATTGGAAAAGAAACATTGTTACTGTGAGCAGGCTCACCTCTCCAAAGATATTTAAATGCATGCCATACTGTGGATCATTCTAGGCAAAGCAATAACTCCTAATAACATTGAAATGTTTTAATGCCTGGATACATTTGCAAACATATAGGAATAATACCACAGCTAAAATTAGATGAGAATTTACAATGAATGTATACTTACAATTGTTCTGGTTTTATCCCTGTTTAGTCCTGACGTAGACTTTGTAGCTGCTATAAGACCCGTTCTAGTTCACATTTAGTTCCAAGAATGAATGCACCTAATAAGAAAATCACCCCTTGTGGAACAAAGTACTATAATATGTTTAGATCTTAAAAAGTATCCACTGTAAAGAACACTTTTCCTTAACTACATTTGAGAGCAGGCAGCCGTACTTTCTACTGTCAAAGTAAGTAAGTAAAGTACCGGTCAGTATCCCAGTCATAGTCAGTACAGCAGGTCAAAGAAGGTATTAGGTGCAAATGGGCTGAGAGACGTTCAGGTGCATCTGGTATTTTGGCATTAGCGCTAAAACTTTGTAGCTATACTTGCAAATAAAACAGCTATCATACGAACAGTATAATCCTACTTTTGGCAAACATAAACAACATCTTATTTATGTTGATCATTTGATTTTGATGAGAATCTGCTTTACCACTGCACAAATAAAATAAAAGCTCAGATAGTTTTATTTTCACTTGAACATAGCGGACAAAACCACACAGAGTAGGGCACGTAGCTTATAATCTCTGCTCATCATCATTAACGAGTGAGTCCACGTCCAAACACATCAAATACTGTCCCGTCTGTGTCTTACCTGGTGCAGAAGAACGTCTCCCTGTCTGCTCGAGCTGCACCATTACATACAACAGGAATCGGAGTACACACAGACCTCTCCAGCTATGTTGTGGGATCAAGACACCTCATCATAGTTATCAGGTTTACATGTGTTAATTCAGATCAAATTGGTTACCCAGTGTTCCTAGATTATATTTAGATGTAGTGAATGAACACATGAAAACTGGCCTGGTCCCAGTGTTAGTTATGCATTAATGGATCCATGCGTTACAAGCGTAGTTCCCGAAGTTGCATTTTTACTTCCAGCCGTTTCTAATGTCAATGCCACCAGGAGGCGCAGTCGTTTAGAAATTTGACCAAAATTGCAGAATAAGACACTTACAGCAGTTTTTGGCTCACGTTTGTCAAGAAAGATTCCAGCAAGAGTCAAGAAACCAGGTGAGGAAAACAATTATTTGTTTCACCTCTTGTTCTGGTCACACTTTAATGCGTTTCTATGGATTTATTATTGTCCCCGGTGGTTAGCACATGTACAGCTCCATCGTAGAGGACTGCCAGAAGACACCATGCATTTGTCAGACTTTAAAAGCGTCAAACAAAATAAAATAAAAAAAAACAAATAAAAGTGACCAAACTCAACCAAATGGCATAAAAAATAACAAAACCAATCCAAAAAGTGCCAAAAAGCCACAGAAAAAAAATAAATAAATACCTAGCTCTTAAATGAGCCTTCTTTACCTGAAATTATTATTAACCCCATAATGATTATTATTATACCTCAATCTGTGTGGGTCCATGCATGTCTATAAATCCATCATTTCACACAAAGCTGCCACTCCGAATACTGATGAACCAGCCGCCTAAACCTGCACCTCCATGCCACGGGCCGCGTCCTCATTGTGTTGTGGGAAATCAAAGACTAGCGGCGGTGCCAAATGGTGAATATGTATAGCTTTAATCCCCCTCATCCTGCTGTTAGGCCGGGGTCTCTGCTATAATAGTGTGCAATGAGAAGCCTGAGTAAACACAATCAATGGAAGACACTAGCGCTGCGCCGCAGAGACCGGCTCCACTCACCCCCGATCCAGCACCGTCGTGATGGGATCTGTCCAATCAAACGTGAGACAATGGGACTAATGCCATTTTACAGGTGGAATGAGCAATGGGCTGTGCACACTGCAAAAAAGAGAAGAAGGTAAAATGACTAGCTATGGTTTAGCTTGTTTCTCATCGCTAAATAGTAAAGGTTTGGTGTACTTTTCCTACCTATATTGGTTACGCAAAACACTTAATGTTAAACATTCTCTCATTTTTCAGTAAACATAAACATCGGAGGAAAGGTGTCGCAAAGTGTTTTGCTCAAGGAAATAACAACACTGAGCATTGGAAGTAAGATCAACGTGCATAGTGTCTCTTTTACTTAAAGGTGGAATGGACGATTTTTTTCAGCAAATTTTTTATCATATTTCCTCATGGCGTGGATAAATCATTTGTCCTGCCACGTATCAATCATAAAACGCACCTACCGCTCACCTGCAGCCGCGTGTGGTTCGTCCCCACGTTTCCGCGTGCCTAAGCGCATGGATCTATCATAATATAGTTCCCTCAGTATACGGGGCAAAATGAAGACGGAGAAAGACAGTTCGAGCTGACGCAGAAGTGGACAGAAATCTACGGGAGACGAGCGATGCGATGCGCTCCGTTGCGCTAATAAACAAACGCACGTGTGTGTTGTATCAGTCCGCAAGGGAGAGTGCGCATGCGCACTTCCGCCTGCGTTCTCAAATCGCCGAAAAATCGCCCATTGCGCCTTTAAAATGCTTATTTTCTTCCCTTATTTAAGCAAATTTATCTATAGGCATTAAGCAAGAAAATTTAAGTTCATGATAAATTCTGTGTGTGATAGCATAAGTAAGGCATTAGGCTAGCTCTGACTATTTTCTTAATGTCACTCCACAATATTTATCCCATTCCACGCTCACATTATCTCCTTTGCAAATAAAGCTTTATGACACATAAAAACACACCTCAGGGCAATTGTGTCAAAATTACATAAATGTCCTGTATTATTGCTCTTAACAGCAGCTCTCTCATAATCAGCTATTACAATTGGACATGCCAAACGACATGTGCCAGACTTTGGATGATTTGTAGCTGCTACACTTGTATTGTTTACCTCTTGTTTTTGTTTATATTTGCGGTTGGTTTTGGTTCATAATTTATGTACTAACTAGACTATTAACTATTATTACATGTGTCTGCTATAGTTTGAAATGGCTAAGGTAAAATGGTAAAAAAAAAAAAAAAAAATAGAAATAAGATGTTTCATCCAGAAAATACATTAAAACTACCCACCAGCCTAGAATGTTGTTCTAATAATAATCATCCTAACTTTAAATTTTGCTAAAAATTATTTTAAAAAAATTATCACCTGTTTGTAATTGATGACATCACTCTAGGAAATTACCCAGCAAACACTGGGCAAAAACTCATCTTATGTCACAATTATTTTTTATTTGACAAATGCAAATATATCAGAGCGACTTATTTAAATTAAGCATAAACTTTGACTAGTGTGATGTCACTTCCTGTCATTTTCAGTACGCTTTTCAACGTTTTCTCCACAAATATCTACTCGATTGGTTTAAAACTATAATTTACATGTACAACAGGTATAAATACACCAAATACAGTCAAAATTAGAAGATTGTAAAGTCATACTCACTTCAATTCCAGGTTTATTCCCAATTTAGTTTCTATTTGGATGGGAATTAATGGGAAATCAAAGCTAGTCAAAACAAACAAAGATAAATATTCAAAATTCCAGTCTTTTTACTCATCTTTCTCCTTCTTTTATTTGCAGCGTTGATGGTAGAGCGGCAGAGGGCTGTGAGCGTGATGCCCTGGCTGCTCGTCTCGTTCTCTCCTCTGATGCTCTCGTGCTCCTGGATTACAATCTCTTCATCCATTATTAATGAAGTTAAACTACTAGTGGCATGCTGAATGTGCTGCATTGGAGATTTGTAGCTAATCCAGCGCAAAACAGCCCCAGTCACATAATGAAGGAGAAAAAAAGCACAAATGTCAACAGTTTCACACAGGGACTGGATTAGAACACCCCCACCCCTCACACACACACACACACCTACACACACACACACACACACAGACCTACACACACACACACACACACAAACACACACACACACACACACACACACTCAACAACATGCTCTCTCATACGACACTATCTCACATATGTAGCCGTAGTTGTGTCCTTGTACCAGACACTTCTGCTCTACATATATTTTGGGTTGCCGTGCTTCTTGTGAAAATTACATTGACTTTCATTAATTTCCGGGAGACCGATCCAACCCTTAACCACGATCACGTGCCAAACCTTAAAGTGCCTCTGACAGGTTTGTACAATTCACTAATCTTGACTTTATTTGGTGTATTTGTAACTGTTGAACATATAAATGATAGTTTTACAGTAAATCGAGTCGGTATGTGCGGAGAAAACTTTGAAAAACCTGACAGGAAGTGACATCACACTAGGGACCATCATTCCAGTCAAAGTGTATCCATATTTTAAAAACAAACATAAACATTAACACCTAATCTCTTAATTTCGAAGTCTGAATAATTCTGAATAAACAAATTGTTCATGCTTTATTAAGGCTAATTGAGATGTAGTTATTATAAAGTCTTACCTTCATGCCTTACGTTGGAATATATAGTTTTTTCTAATACATTGTGCTCCTTTAAAAGCTTAAATATTTAATATGTTTTTATGAATTTCATCACATTGTTTTCTGGAACTAATTCAAGGTGTCTCATTGTTTGACCTCAACAGCAGTCAGGCCCCTGACATAAGTCAGCAGGTACAAAGGTGCTTTCTAACTGTTACTCTTTAAAGACCTGTGGGTCACTAATGTCTCCAACGTTGTTCTGCAACATCCATTGCACTTCATAACGTCTCTGCTTCAGTCCAGAACATGCAAGCAGCTAAAGGTCTGTGTCTGTAGGTCCTTCGTCGCGGTCAAACCCAGTGTGATGGAAACATCCAGACGCAAAGCTGTGTAAAAAGCACAACGTATTATAAACCACTGGAACTAATCACAGCACACTGCACAGAGCTAGCATCTTGATGTCAGATTAGACATGTCTCACACCACTTCCTCCTCCATCCTTTTTATTTCACACCACTGTGAGGTACATTACTATGCCCTTTTTTTATTTCTTCTGACATTCAAAGTCAGATATTAGTCATATCAAACTAAATATGAATGGTGCACTTGGAATTTTTCTGGTGGAGGGTTTGCCACTTCTTTTTCTCCATGGAGATGTTATTGCTTTGCATTGAATGTCCCATAATATCTATTTCACCTGTAATTGAATGATCACATCACAAATGTCTGGTTACATTGTGCATCTTAAAGTCATTATATTCCCACATGTCAGGGAGAGCTTATGACTTAGTGTTTGTGTTTACAACTACCATCAATCATTTACACACACACACACACACACACACACGCACACGCACATGCACACGCACACACACAAACACACATACACCAGTTTAATTCAATATGGGTGAAGTGTCTTGCCTGAGGACACAAGTACCCACTCTGAAACCTGGTTTTCCCAGTGGTCTCCCAAGTACTAATCCTGCTTTAGCTTCCAAGATCTGACAAGCTTTGGCATTGACAAGCAGGTATGTCCCCATGCCATCCCCAGATCAGTTCTCCAAATCAAACCTAACAAATTACCTGTGCCTAAACCAACTAACTAACTTACCTTGATTGTGAAAGAAATATTGGTTTTGCCAGTATAAAAAACTAGTGAAAATGTAAATTGTGTGGCATAACAAGGTTGGGGGAAAAATTAACCAGAATGGCCTTTGTTCTATTTGAAAGATACATTCCAATGGGTTTTAAATTCAATTCAATTCAATTCAATTTATTTTTGTAACGCCCAAAATCACAACAACAGTTGCCTCTGAGGGCGACAGTGAAAAATGAATCAAGCAATGTCTGTGGTGGAGGGGGAATCAATCAATGTCTGTGGTGGCGATGGAGTCAAACAATGTCTGTGGTGGCGAGGGACGATGTCCCAGAGTCCTCTGTCCTTAGACCCTCCTTCTCGGCCAGGAAAAACTACAAAAAACCTCCTTGGGAAAAAGTAGAAACCTGGAAGAGTTCCAGAGTGAAGGAGAGATCTGACTCTCACAGACGGACAGACGGACGCGAGGGAGACTGGAGCTGGACCCACTCTTCAGGCAGATGAGGGACCGTCAGAGTCGAGCTGGACCCACTCTTCAGGCAGATGAGGGACCGTCCATACGGGGGAGAATATCTTTGAGCAGTCTGCTTGGAATCGGGTCTAGGACACAAGTTGAGCTTTCAGAGGACACAATGGCTGAAGTTATCTCTGCTTGATCAACAGCTGTGAACCTTTCTAAATTTACTGGTGGATTTATATGGGACGTTAGATTAACAGCTTGGGCTAGTTCAGAGCTAATAGCGGGGGTAATTTCATCTAATTTATCTCTGATTGTTTTTATTTCATTGTTAAAAAATAGGAGGAAATCATCAGAGCTGAGAGAAGCTGGGATTGAGGGCTCTACTGTGCTGTGACAGTTTGTTAGCCTAGCTACAGTGCTGAAAAGAAATTTACTGTTGTTGTGTTACTTTTGTTGACTTCTATTAGATTTGAATTGTATCTGGTTTGGGCCTTACGCAGGGCCTGCTTATAGGACAGCAGGCAACATTCCCATGCTTTTAGGGATTCTTCTGTGTGGGAGCGACAAAATGATCCTTCTAACTCTTTGTTTATGTGAACGCAAATTGACAAATTGATCACTTATACTGGGACTAAAACTGTTCTCAACAGTATCACATGACGTGTCACTGAATGTTGGCTCTATTATTTCTTTGAATTTTGAGATAGATTTTTCAGATATTGTCCTTTTCATAATAACTTTATTCTGTAGGGCTGGATGATCTTTAAGAATAAACTGAAAGGTAATTAGGAAATTATCTGACAATATAGGGTTTTGAGGGAAGACAATGAGGTCACTAATCTTTATTCCGTACGTTAGGACAAGATCCAGAGTGTGCTTATGACTGTGAGTCGGTTTATTTACATTTTGAGTGAAACCAATGCTGTCTAACAAGGCGCTGAAGGCATTACTGAGAGCGTCATCACTCACGTTCACATGGATATTAAAGTCTCCAGCTATAACTATTTTATCCCAGGCTAACACTAAGTTTGATATAAAGTCAGAAAACTCTGTTAAAAACTCTGAATAGGGACCAGGAGGTCGGTAGATAGCTATGAACAAAACTCCTTTTTGGTTTTTCATATTTGAAGATGTGATTGACAGCATGAGGCTTTCAAATGACTGAAATACATTGTTAATTTTAGGGCTCATGAGTAGGCTTGACTGTGAGATCACTGCCACACCACCACCCCGGCCTGTGCTCCTGGCGGTCTGAAAGTTAACATGGGTGGGTGGGCTGGACTCATATAGTCTGACATAATCGTCTAGTTGAAGCCACGTTTCAGTTAGAGCTAGAAGATCTATGTTATAGTCACTAATTAATTCATTAACTAAAAGCGTTACCGCCTGCGTGAATCACGACTCGGCAGAAACGCTGTCTACTCTGCTTAAAGATCCTAAGATTTCCTTCTATGTCACCCATTCTGGCCCCCGGGTAACACCTAACGCTAGCAGTTGGCAGCTTCACGTCTCTGACTCTGACTATAGAACTCCCGATTACAAGAGTTTCTCTAGTCGGGCGTGTGATTTTTCAGTTTGTAACATGTTCTCTTTCATTTCTGTTTTCGCTTCATAAGTTTGCCCTTTTTTCTTGCATCAGTTTCCTTAGCCAGCCTCAGAAAGAAATCAGATATTCGATAATCAGAGGACTGCAGAATTTTTTTTCGGTCTGCATATAGCCATTCTTTAACCCAAATAACACCACTTTCCCTTGTACCTTGACTACATCTAAAAATACATGTTTCCACCGTGCACCCTCAGCCTTCGCCTCAGCTGCCCCAATTAGCACCTTAGCCTCTCCCTCCTCTGACCTCTGGCTGCTCCCACTCTCTGCTGACTGGAGCGTTAGCGTGTTAGCCAAACTGTTTTACATGTTATCGACGGTGTGCGAGGCATCATAGTCATTTTATCAGACCAATTTCATTCTTGGCCGATTTCCCCCTAGGCAGGTTAGTGGCAGCTTCTCATTGATTTTTCATGTAATTGATCAGAGAGTTGCCGGATGAGTCCCGCACCTGCAATTACAGGCCGGGAGTGTTTATGCATGCGGCTGCATCAGGGTCCGGCGAGGGGCTGTCAGTAATAGACGTCTGCATGGCTTAAGTCTTATAGGACACTTTGAATCAGGCCTGATCAGCGACCTGCCATGTCCAAAGTCAAAGGGAGAAGGACACCTGCTCATAACAAGGAATATTACTAAGAACTAACAACTGTTTTGTTTTATGTCTTGTTTTGTGTAGTTCATACGTGTCAAAAAAGTGCCATTTTTGTTGGCCCCCAGGCTTCCTGCTGGATTGGCCTACACTATTCTGAAAGGGACTTGTTACTGCAAGTTTAAACGCCTTTACAACCTCAATTAATAACGTTTTGGTATGAGACAGACCTGATACTATGTTCTGATTTATTTGAAATGGCACTTTAAAACCTCTGTTCAAAAACTTGTTTTAATACAACCCTTGATGAAATTTTTTTGGACACCCCTGATGTAGTTTATGATGTTGTATATTTTTAACAAGATTGAACAAACTTGTATCTATTTCTTTTTTTTAATTGGAGATTGACTTGGTAGCAGAGTATTGGTAATATTACAAGCAAATCCCAAAGTGTGTCAATCACAACTGTAAAACATATAAAACATTTCCATAAAAGCATGATCAATATCCAAACTGCAACATTAAGATACAAAGAGAATAAAAACAGCTCAAGGTTTCAAGCTAAATTATCAACACTTATTAAAAATAGTTGTGTTATGTTGACCCTAAATAAATATATAGATTGGATCAACATAAAATAACATGATACAGTTTTTAGGGTCATTATTTATTTTTGGTATGTGTAGTTGACTCGTTAAGTTATCCACAAGATCATTTGTCAAATTTGTTTAATTTTTCCCAGTCTGAAATGCATTGAAACTGGTTGAAATTTAAACTAAAGGAAAAAATTATATTATTCTGATTTGATGTAATTTTTAATTGCCTGATCTAAAGGCTGATGTAGCCTATCACAGTGACATGACGGCTTGTTGAAAAGGTACCATTAGCACTGCTCGTGGTGGACTGGATAACACATACCTGCTGTGTGCGGTCGCAGCGTTGTGAGATCAAATCTGGGACTCGACAATTTGCTACATGTCATTCCCCACTCTCATCCTAATTCCACGCTGCACCCTCCTGTCAAAACAGCCTACAGGCCATAAAATTCACACATTAATTTCACAGTTGCTCAAAAAAAATTGGCTTGAGTTTATTTAGTTAGCAGATGTTTTTGGTTCAAGTTATTCTTAAAGGGTCTTCAATATTTTCGAGTTTGCTAGTTGGATTCCCACCAGCAACTTTAACTGCAGATGAATTCATGAGCCGCTTTTCTGTGGAGGGTCCACCACCTGCTTTTCTCTTTGGAGATGTTATTGTTTTGACTGGGATGTTCTACTTGGCATTAAACATTTCTCTCTCCATGGAGACAAAGCATAAGGTACCACCAGGTCAAGTTATAGGGTAGATCTCTGGGGAGGCGACCCTGCTCACAATAAGACTGACAGATATGAGCTGGATAGATAAGTTCAGTACAGTACAGGCAAGCCCATAACATCTCAAAGGAGACCAGCAGGTGGCGGACCCTAAACCACAAACCTTACAACTGACCCATCAATGGCACCAGGGAGCACAGGATTTATACTTATTGATGAACACACAGTGCTAACTCCACCATCCGGTAATCAAATTCTGGCTAACAAGCGGTCATCACGACCTAACAGCACGTAACATCTTCCCATTAAAACCCAAGCCTCATTTCAATTTCTCTCTCCCTTGATTCATTTGGAGGCACTTCGTGCGTGGGATTAATAGCAGGGGTGGCCAAAACCTCAATGACATCAGCTGAGCATTTTCTTTGGACGCGATCTCGAGCATAATTACAGAAGCTCAGACAAAGACGGAGAGCTGAGTGCTTTTTAAGTATACAGCGCGCAGGTCCGGGCAGCACAAGTGAAGCGGCCCTGTCATGTAAGTCTGCTATGGCCTGGCACGAGGCGCGGGGAAACTGCAAGACGGAGAAGGGGACGGCTTGGCATTTCATTCAGGGTAGGGTTTGAAGTTTGATGTAAAAATGTTGTTATTTGGTTTAGGAGGTTTATAAGTTTATCTGATCATTTTGAGCCTAAGAGCAATAGTTTTTACTTTATTGCATGAAAGAAATCGCTTACAGCTCCTGGATGGCTTACTCACAGTTGTATAGACCTTGGGATGGAATGTCAGCACCTTTTTGTGTGCTAAACGTCCATCATTATTATTAGTAGTAGAAATGGTAGTAGTATTAATTGTTTATTTGGTCAGGACAGTGCATGTCAATGAACCTACATGATATACATGCTGTAAACACACCGGATTTAGCATACACTGGCATACATGGAGTAATGGGTGAAGTGTCTTGCCCAAGGACACAACAACACTACGCACTACTGCCCCACTGTGGCACCTGGCATTCCATAGAGATGCGTTTAGCCAAAGGACTGATAAAACAAATAAACAACCTGATACATTGAGTAAAAGCATCTTAAAATCTCCATTTGTTAAACAGGTTAACTGAATATTCTATGATGTGCGACGACCGAGCTCTATTGTATCAGTTCAAAAGTGCATTTTTAACAATGATCCCAAGTAGAAAAGGTTAGTATAACAGCGCTTTTTGTTTTCTTTGTAAGGTCTAAATTAAAACAAATGTAATAACAAATGTATAAGTACAGTTCATAGACGATTCTGTATTGTGAATTATACTCAATAAAAGATTTGCAATTGCTTGAATTACTAGGAAACGATCTGAATGAAGGGGCCGGTGGGGAGAGATCTGGGCGGCAGTCGACGGCAGGGGCCTCGACGACCAGATCTCCGGACACAGAGACTCTGGGGACATGGAACGTCACCTCGCTGGGGGAAAAAGAGCCTGAGCTTGTGTGGGAGGTTGAGCGGTATCGACTAGATATAGTTGGCCTCACCTCCACGCACAGTTTGGGCTCTGGAACCCATCTCCTCAAGAGGGAATGGATGCTCCACTCTGGTGTTGCTCGTGGGGAGAGGCGGTGGGCTGGACTGTTACGTCGGCCTACGGGCCGAACAGCAGTGCAGAGTACCCGGCCTTCTTGGAGTCCTTGGGAGGGGTACTGGACAATGCACTGACCGGGGACTCTGTTGTTCTACTGGGGGACTTCACCGCCCACGTGGGCAATGACAGTGACACCTGGAGAGGGGTGATCGGGAAGAACGGCTTCCCCGATCTGAACCCGAGCGGTATTCAGTTATTGGACTTCTGTGCTAGCCATGGATTGTCCATAACAAACACCATGTTCAAGCACAAGGGTGTCCATCAGTGCACGTGGCACCAGGACACCCTAGGCCGGAGGTCAATGATCGACTTTGTTGTCGTGTCATCCGATCTCCGGCTGCGTGTCTTAGACACTCGGGTGAAGAAAGGGGCAGAGCTGTCAACTGATCACCTCCTGCTGGTGAGTTGGATCCGGTGGCGGAGGAGGAAGCCGGACTTGGCAGACCCAAGCGCATTGTGAGGGTCTGTTGGGAACGTCTTGCGGTGGACCATGTTCTCCGCCTCCATTGTTGATGCGGCTGCTCGAAGCTGTGGTCGCAAGGTCTCCGGTGCCTGTCGTGGCGGCATCCCGTAAGGGATGAAGAAGGAGGCCTATCAGGCCACTCTGGTTTGTAGGTCTCCTGGGGTCATTGACAGGTATCGTCAGGCCAAGTGGGCCGCAGAGGCAAAAACCCGGGCCTGGGAGGAGTTCGGGGAGGCCATGGAGGAGGACTATCGGTCGGCCCCAAAGTAATTCTGGCAAACCGTCTGGCGCCTCAGGAGCGGGAAGCATTGCTTCACCAACACCGTTTACGGTGCGGGTGGAGACTTGCTGACCTCGACTGGGGATGTCGTCGGACGGTAGAAGGAATACTTTGAGGACCTCCTTAATCCCACCGCCATGTCTTCCGAAGAGGAAGCAGAGACCGGGGACTCAGAGGTTGGCTCGTCCATCAACCAAGCTGAAGTCACTGAGGTTGTACGCAAACTCCTCAGTGGCAGGACTCCGGGGGTGGATGAGATCCGCCCTGATTACCTAAAGTATCTGGATGTTGTAGGACTGTCTTGGCTGACACGTCCCTGCAACATCGCGTGGCGGTCGGGGACAGTGCCTCTGGACTGGCAGACCGGTGTGGTGGTCCCTCTGTTTAAGAAGGGGGACCGGAGGGAGGGATCACACTCCTCAGCCTCCCTGGTAAGGTCTATTCCAAGGTACTGGAGAGGAGAATCCGACCGATAATCGAACATCGGATTCAGGAGGATAGAGTGGTTTTCGTCCTGGTCGTGGAACGCAGGACCAGCTCTACACGCTCCATCGGGTGCTCGAGGGTTCATGGGAGTTTGCCCAACCAGTCCACATGTGCTTTGTGGATCTGGAGAAGGCTTTCGACCGTGTCCCTTGGGGTGTCCTTTGGGGGGTGCTCCGGGAGTATGGGGTCCGGGGCCCTTTGCTCAGGGCTGTCCGGTCCCTGTATGACCGGAGCAGGAGCTGTGTTTATATTGTCGGCAGTAAGTCAGACCTGTTCCCAGTGCATGTTGGACTCCGCCAGGGCTGCCCTTTGTCACTGGTTCTGTTCATAGTTTTTATGGACAGAATTTCTAGGCGCAGTCAAGGGTTGGAGGGTCTCGGTTTGGGGACCAGAGGATCTCATCTCTGCTGTTTGCAGACGATGTTGTCCTGATGGCTTCATCAAACCCGGACCTGCAGCATGCACTGGGCGGTTTGCAGCCGAGTGTGAAGCAGCTGGGATGAGAATATGACAGTTTAGTTACTCAAGTTTATTCAATAATGTATTGTGATGTTTGAATAAAGATTCATTCATTTTGAATGATTCATGCTGCATGCATTTGTTTAATCCTGTATTATCCTACATTCAAGGCTTCTATAATTACTGCATTTAGATCAATACTGTTTTACAAGAAAAATCAAAGTGTATCAACATTATGAAGCACCAGAAAAAAGCATGTCTTAGTATACTCTTCTTTTGCTCATATTTATTGTTAAAATATATTTTCACGCTCCCCAAATCTGACTTATACCACGGCTATTTGCTGGAAACGCCGCTGTTAGAATTTAGCGAGTCCCCAGCAGCAGGGTCGGAGGAGTGCTTAGCTGCCTGCACTGCTTCTGCCACTGTGACTGAGGCTGAGACTACGGAGGATCAGCCACAAAGCCGCTCAACAAGCTCAAGAGCCTAGCCAAGAGCCCCCCTTTTAATTTGCTTCATTTACAGCCCGCGAATTCACTAATAACACTCAACAACCAAAGCCAAACAGAAACAGGATTATTCTGTCAAAGTCTTGATAATGGTAGCTTGCTTTGTCGTATCGTTTTTTCATTTTTTACTTATTTATTTTCATTCATTAAAACGGTCCCATGTTATTCTAATGGACTTTGTTATTAAGTTTTTACCCATGCTGCAAAGTTGTCTCTACATTAAACATACCTGGAGGTGTGTTTCTATTCATGTTTTCATGTTATTATATAGTATTTTACAAATTAAACATTACAGGAATGTATAAAGATGTGTAATAAGGTTTTTACTCCTTTGAAATCCAAAATGTCTTTAGCAGACTTGTAATAGCTTCAGAGCACTCATTTCGATGCTAGTAAAATAGTTGTTGCTTATTTATTGTATTGTATTTGTTATCATTGTAAGTTAGATTCCACTATTATTATGTTCTAATTTCACTTGCCTGAATCAAACCTCACATGCTCTATCTCCCCCGCAGCAGCAGAATCAGCAGCCATCAGGCCTTTTCAATAAAGGCCTGATGAAGACTCTGGTGAGAATGTACTCAAAGAAAAAAATGCATTATTTGTACATCCAATGCCCTGAAAGCTACCAAATGGTTCTAAGACAAATGCTGAATGCTGAAGGCAATTTGAGAACGCAGGCGGAAGTGCGCATGCGCACTCCCCCGTGCGGACTGATACAACACACACGTACGTTTGTTTATTAGCGCAACGGATCGCATCTCTCGTCTCCCGTAGATTTCCGTCTTCTTCTGAGTCAGCTCGAACAGTCTTTCTCCGTCTTCATTTTGTCCCGTACACTGAGGGAACAATATTATGATAGATCAATGCGCTTAGACACGCGGAAACGTGCTGCTCATGGGGACAAGCCGCACGCGGCTGCAGGTGAGCGGTAGGTACGTTTTATGATACGTGGCAGGACTAATCGGCAGTCCACGTCACGAGGAAATAAGACTCAGATTTGGGCCAAAAAAATCGTCCATTCAACCTTTAAGTCAAACTGCCACAAATGTGATGTCATATTTTTAATGTAATTTATTTATAAATTATATAAATGTATTCAATATAGGATCATTAACCATTTTGTGAATCCTTTTACTGTAATTGCACAGGTTGTTGTCGACTTGCTGGTGGTGCATGTTTTGCCCTGTACCTTATTGCAAAGGACATTATTGAGTGGTATTATGAGTGGCAGTGGCTCAGTTGTGGCCGCCTTGCCCCCAGTGTCTGCGTACACTGGTGTATGAATGTGTGTATGAATGTACATGTGTGTGTGTGTGTGTGTGTGTGTGTGTGTGTGTGTGCGCGAGCGTGTGTATGTGTGTGTGTGTGAATGTGTGTGTGAATAGGTGAGTGGTTCCTTCATGTAAAGCCTTTTGAGTTCCTTGAAGGGTTAAATGCACTGTATAAATTGTGACCATTTACCATTATGTAAAAAGGAGTGAAATATGTTCATAATTGGAAAATTGAACGATCCAAGAATCAATGTGAAAACACGTAACTTAAAACTTACGGTTGGTTATTTTATTGTTTGAGAAAGTACAATGTGGTGAAATTAAAAGAATACACCAAAATATCTGGCACAAATTGATTGCCTGGCCATGAAGAGGCTAAAAAATATTGTATGTTCTTCCTGCATCCGTTTTCCTCTGATTTTCCTTATCATGTTACAGTGACAACGCTCCATTGCCTTCATGCAAATTGTGGTATACTTTGTAAAAAATGTTAAATAAATACATTCGGCAGAATAATTTGGCCCATTTGAACCGTGTGTGATGCTTTTCTCGTCTAACTGGAGTGCACAGGTGGATCTCACCCAGGGACACAACTGTAATAAGGTGGGATTCCAACTGGCTAACATGTGCTTCCATAAACGCTGAACTGTCTGCATTTCCTTTAAATTAGGCAAACATTTTAATTCATATTGAAATTTGATATGTTATCATTTTCTATCAAAACCAGTTTTAAAATTATTGAACAATTGGCCTTTACACATTTCATTACTGCTGTATGTACATACTGTAATATATTTTACATGTACATCAGAGGCCTCATGATGCAACAGCCAAAGGGATTGCAGTGTTTTGTGCATTTTATTATGTCAGGATTCTTTGGGGAAATCAACCCTAAGACTATATTATGAGAATGATATTCAGATATGAAAATACAGCCATCCTTGAACGCACCACAAGGGGATGGAACTTTGCAAGCCGGTTAGTCCACAGTAGCTGCGTGATGTGTCTTTATCTAAATATTGTGACTGAAGGGTTCATATATATCATAGATATAATATTTAGAAATAAAGCAACTACAGAAAAAAAGCTTGACATTTTGATTTAATAGGGTCTTTTGGCAGGTGTTTTTGAGTCTGTATAGTCCAGACAACGATTACGATTAGGTTACTTAAGTCTTCAAGTCGCGATTATTATTCTGATTAGTCGCTGCAGCCTGCTTGGTCCGTGGCGCATGGATAAACGCAGTGCCAGACTCCTGACATGAATGCAGCAGGAGCACGAACAGCGCGGGGAGGGAAAAAAAAAAAAAGTGAGATGTCCAAGAGCTGTCTCCGCCTGACGGCTCCAGCTCGTTAAGACGCGGAGCAGGTCACCCCCGAGTCGTTTCTCACATCACAGCCCCATCACAAATTCTTTCAAGTGTCCTTCTGCGTCGCCGAAGATGACAACGGCGAATCGATAAGCGCTTGAAATGAAAAGGAGCCGTCGGTTTGGCCCCGAGGCGAGAGATTTCTTCACAGCCGCCAGCAGCCTCTCCCTCTTTGTGAACTTGTGCCGTGTCTGCGCACCTTTCCGCGTGAGAAAAGCGAGACTCCGCTACATTTTTACTCCTTGTGTAAGAGGAAATTAAAAGGGGCGTATGTAGCTGCATCCTTGCCAAACCCCTGTGTGTCGGTGAGGGTTTGGATGGAGACGTAATGTGTGCGTAACGGTGCGCGTAATTACCAATGAATGCGTAATTCTGCGCGTTTTAATTCAACATCAAAGTTTAAAGACCTAAAGGCCTTTTAAAGTCATTGCTCATTTGTTTTTATTTCAATGATAGATTTACTACAATAACAATTACCATCAAACCATAGATAGTATATAAGATTTAAAATGTAACTATCATGGATATCCTGCAGAAGTATCAAATTACTAATGATCATGACATTCCAAATAATATTTGTTCCTATTAATCGTTAGTTCCGATTACCAATCTGAATATAATTCAATTCCGCTCCAATAAGAGATGGAAAAATACCTTGGCAGACATTTTAAAATCAAATGTAAAAGAAGTCAGATTTCCATCAATACACTTTATACGTAAATATTCTCTATCTAGAAGCCTTCAGTCCACATGTTTAAACTTTAATTCTAACGGTCTTTTGACAAGTCGACTAATTAAACAAAATACTGACTAGTCGAATAATCGTTAGTAACAGCCCTATTGTGGCTCAATCAATCAGAAAAAGCAACATTACCAGCCATCTAATCACCAAAAACACAGAGGCAAGCATTTGTTGTCTCTCTTTTCCTCTCCACGCAGTACGTACAATGACATCATAAAAGTACGTGGCCTTTCTGCTTGGCCTCGATCCTAAAGTAATAATTACACTAATAATAACACTGTCCCCACCACACCACAGAACGCGTCAAATCCATGCCATTTTTACGCATCAATTTTGGTCGGTGTGTTTGTGCCGCTCTGGTCCCCCTCCCTCCCTCTCTCCTCCTTCTCTCCTCCATCCATCTCGCCCTTCTGCCTCTTTCTTTCTCTCTCACAGAGGAAATTCCCATGTGGACCCGGCATTAATTAGTGCTTTGATGGGAGTATGACTAAAAATGTAAACGCGGGATTACTGGTGGAGGAAGGCAGGACCGGTCTACGCGGAGCTCACAATCCCGATCCGTGACGTGAAGAGCATCTTTTGCGTCGGTGCCAGCTGTGCACTTTACACCCAAACGCATACATTATAAGGCCACGTTTTAGATTTGTAAATGTTTTTTTTCATGACAAATACCACAAGTGATCCACATAAATATAGTAGATTGAGAAAAAAATCCATATTTTACGCACCTAATTTTGCACAAATTATTATGTTTCAGCCTGTCTTTCCACGATGTTATTATTACAATTGTATGACATTATGTGGGTCATTATTCAACATTGTGAATATTATATGACTGAGATTAGGAGATATGATCACGTTTATAAATTAGCTTTTTTTTCTTCTTGTCGTTCTTCTCATTTCAATGACACCAAAATGTTTTAGAAAAAGTTGTATTTCAAATGTGTTGAATTATGGATTTCATAATCTTGCTGTGAGCCAAACTGTAATTTTGTTATCAATTAGACCAAATCAAACGATTATTTTACTGATTAGTTGATAGTAAAAATAATTATT
This sequence comes from Eucyclogobius newberryi, assembly GCF_026437365.1. NCBI lineage: Eukaryota > Metazoa > Chordata > Actinopteri > Gobiiformes > Gobiidae > Eucyclogobius > Eucyclogobius newberryi. The sequence continues at coordinate 7,672,402 of NW_027315735.1, forward strand.
TTACTTATGACTTCACTTGTCAAAAACGTTTTTGCATTGTATTTCAAATAGAATCCTTGTGTCCTGTTTAGTTTTGGGTTTAAGATGTCGCTTTGTTTATTTGTTTGTTTGATTGCTGCTGCTGCTGCTGCTACTGCTGCTGCTGCTGCTGCTGCTGCTGCTGCTGCTGAAAGTTGATCCGGTCTGGCTCCATCACGCGCACACACGCACCCGCACGCACACAGACAGCAGCGGCAGCGAGCGCGCACGGACAACAAACACACCCCCTTTTGGAAACCCGGGGGTCCCTCTCTCTTCTGTAGCTGCTCCGCTTCGCGCTGCTCTAAAAGACAGTGAGGCAAAAATGCGCCACTCTCAAAGCGTCTTTCAAGAAGTGGAAAGTTGACGACGCGAATCCAGAGCTGAGAAGCGCGAGACAACACCCCGTGAAAGCAGCGACACAGAATTTGTTAATTTATTTTTTAATATATAACGCTGCGAGGAGTCCTGTTCAAGCTCTTCTTTTGGACTTTGACACGTTTTATTCCCGCAAAAAAAGTGTTGCTTCTTGGGATTACACTGTTCAACTTGAGCAGAAGAGGGAAAAGGAGCAGCTTTTCTTTTGGAGACACTGACTGCGGTAAGTTCAGCGCTTTAGCAAAGTGAGATGTGACTATATGCGGGTGGAGGAATTGGTTACGCTTTTTTTCCCTCCCTTGCCGTGACTTTCAAAGCGTTCTGCTGCGGCTGGAGCGTAAAAGAAGCGTGGCGAGATGTGAGGGCAGGGTTCGGCCCGTAATGATGTATCGTTAGCGGTGAAGGATAGAGTGGAAGAGTCGCTGTCTGGTGTGGGAACGGGAAGGAAAAGGAAAGGAAAGGAAAACGGGAAGCTCTGGAGTCGGCACGTTTTTTGGCGATGGTTCTGTGCGTAATAACATTCGAATTAGTATTAGAACAATGTTTTAAAGACGTTCAAGTGTTTCATTTCAATAGAGAAGAGGACATTTAACTTTTGACAATAGCTGCCATGTGTATTGTGAAGACTAATTTGTCATTTTACATGCATTTCTTTTCTTAGTTGGAGTTCAAAATATTTTACATTCGCAAACAAAATATTATCAAGTTCCACATACAACACGTTTGAAAAATTGAAGGTTTATCCTGCTTCATTTCTACGGTTGTGTAAGTAAAATCTATATGTCAAACTGCTTCAAATCAGATTTTAGAAGGTGCGTTCACACTTGGTCCTGGTTTGAACCGGTATTAGTCCTGAGATATAGGATGGAATTAAAGCTGGACAAAATCAGGACTAAAGAACAGGGCCAAACATAATTTGCATGAGGACTAAACTGGGCTCAATTAAGGACCAAATAACGTAAAATAAAAGTGTTTGTCCTGTTATAGTCCTGGTTTTGGTCCTAGTCTAATCCATGGTGTCATTCTGAATCAGTCTCATGTGTAAACGCACTTTACGCAAATGATTTTTCACTTTCTGGCCCGTTTAAAACCCTGTCGAGTGTCGACGTGTCTATTATAAAAAGTCCAGGGCGACATGAAATCTTTTTTAACGTGCTCTGCAGCTCACTATTGCGCGTCCATTTCCACAACGCGTGTCCCGTGCCAGCTTTCTGTCGGCGCTGACTGGGCCCGCTGCCATCAGCACACGACGGCTACGGCGACTCGGTGACTCGGTATCACCACCGCGCGTGAGTGAGGGCGCATGGACGAGCGGGATTAGCGGGACGCGGCGAGGCACTTACGCTTTTGGGGGTGTTTTTTGGATAGACTTTGGACGCGCAGCAAAAAGGACTTGGTTCCGGAGCGCGTGCAAGGAATGGTGCGTTATGCGGCCGATTACGTATGTGTGAATATGGCAAAGGCCCGCGCTGTTATGAGGCCTAATTTTAACCACGGCTGATTGGTTATGTATGCACTCGTCAACACTGTAATGTGACATCAGTGTGTTTGAAATATGTTAATTGAAGCCTTTAATTGGCAATTTAATTACATTTTCCTACTGCTGTTTTATATTAGGCTATGTTTTCCCTTGTTCAACAGCATTTTCCCTCCCACATTTATTATACGCCATTTACGCACAACATATAATTTCCCTTTGGGGAAGAACAAAATTATTTATGAGTCTGATTTCACAATTAAAAAAAATACTACTAAGACTAATACTGCTGTCAATACTACTAATACTAAATAATACCTGCAATATATTTATTTTAAATACAGGCATTTATTACACAGATGTTAGTCCATTTAAGATCAATCATCAATCATATTACAAAACTACTACTACTGCTGCTGCTACTATTATTACTACTACTCTACTTTACGCATTTATTACGCAGTGTATTTCCAAAACTACTATTGCTACTACTACTACTACTACTAAAAGGCTGCTGCTACTACTACTACTACTACTACTACTACTACTACTACTACTAAAAGGGTGCTCCCCCCCACACACACACACAAACACAATACACAATCAAAAGTAATTAAGCTGCAGCATGCTGTCTAAATTTCTGCAGTGAAAGTCAAACGAGCCAGAATAGAAATACATCCGCATTAGCCATGGTCCAAACGATAACCCCGGAATGCACTGCACCTTGAGCTGCCTTTACGCGCACAGGAAACCCTCAGTGCGCAAGGCCTCGAGCGCGGGAGCCGTATGAGTTATTGGAGTCAGCCCTCGTTAAAGCGCAGTGATTAGATAACACGCTGTAACCTTCCGCCTTGAACTCATAACCCGCACTATTTCATCCAGGTATGGCCCGTGTCAAACTTAACCTCTTCCCGTCTTCGTAAGAAAAAAAAAAGGTAAAAAGGCGATGTAGAGCAGCAGGTGAAAGAGAGAGAAAAGAGATGGGAAAGTGGTTAACAGCGCCCGCGACTGCACATGCAAATTTTCTCCTTCCGCGTCGAATTATCATAAGCAAACAACAGCGTGAGCCTGGACTAATAAAACCCCCCATCTGTGTAACTTCATATCGAGGCGCTGCGATAATGAATTTTGTAATATCCCTCCGACAGACATCTCAATCAGACGCTAATCCCTCCGTGATTTTACTCCGGGACCGGCGAAGCAGCCTCGCCTCGCCTTGCCGTGCCTATATATATATATATATATATATATATATATATATATATATATATATATATATATATATATATATATATATATATATATATATATATATATATATATATTTTTTTTTTTATTTTTTTTTTTTTTTAAACTCCGTCTCCGGATCAATCCAAGAAACACTGCGTTTAGCTATGCTTTAGGTTACGAACAAAGCGAAGGAGCGTCAATGACATGTGTGCCATTTTTACGCACAATGTCACTTTGGGTTTCTATATTGATGGGTTTCAGGAGCATATCTCAGCATCCTTTATATTACTCTGGAGTTTGGTATAAAAGGGCAGGTATAGTGTAATCTGAAAACGTTGATTGAATCTTTTGGGTAGTTTAGGCTGTCAAAATAAATATAATATACTTTAATGAATAGGAGGAGGATCTCAGCTTTGCACTGTAGTTTTGAATAAATGGGCAGGCAAATTGTAATTATCATCATATTTCATCATTATTCTATGTTTCTTAAATTAAATAATCAAATAAACAATATTGGTATCGGAATATATCTCAGCATTCTACAGTTTGGAATAAATATCAGCTACATTGTTACCATATAAATGAGGGGCAATAACTAAATCAAATAAATTATAATAAAATGCTACAAATGTATACCGGTAAATATTTTATTTCCATGGTAATTCTACGTAATTTAATTTTGTTGTTCTCGTGGATGTGTTTCAACCAGGGCACGTCTCAGCCTTTTATTTATTACTCTAGAGATTGTTATAAAGGGTCTTGGGGAATAAAGATATAATCTGGTGATGCTGTCGAAGAGTTCATGTACAAAAACCACAAGTGCCACAAGTTGTAAAAAGTCATCAGGGGTTTGTAGTTTACTCTTTGCATGTTTTCAAAAGACGAATGCATTTCCTCCAACTAAAACATATTATTTCATCCCTCTTCGATTAAATCTACTAGACAATCAATCAAATTAATCTATATAAAATAACGAACAAACAAAAAAATGAAAATGATCTCTTTTCTTCTTTTCACCAATATAAATGAGCTGGATGGATGAATGTGTGTTAACTGGTAAAAGAAGTGTCTCCATCTTGGCAATTATGAATTGTGATTATTTGGCTGTTACTGCGGAATTTTGTCATTTGTAATTCTGAATTTAAGATTTAACATTGTATAATACTATTATACAACTTAGTCCAAATGAAAGCAATTACGCAGCATTTATTACGTACAGCCGGATTCATTATAATTTAGGAGAGCTGCATATAGTCATATAGTGTTTTTTCATAATTCCATATTAGCACAATTACACATATGAATTAGGTCTTGTGTAACGGATTATTTACCAATATGATATATTAAAACCTGTTGTCTTTTCATTCCACAGATTTCCAATAAAAATCTGCACTGATGGAGTCCCACTGCCGCAAATTGGCGTCGACGTGCGCACAAATTGGTGAGTAAACGACGTACACAAGTCAAAAAAATGAAATGCACTGTCTATTTGTGTTTTATTTTTATTAAGAAAACATGTCATATTAGTTTAGTAGAGTTTAGCCATATAGAATCAACACTTTTGCTTTGGGCCATGCTCTCTTAATTCTGAAATCACACCCACTTTTTTAATTTGTATTGTGTGTTGACCCTAATTGGACATTATTTAATGACTCAAATATATTGGTTGACATTAAACAATATTGGTATTAGAGAAATGCATAGAAAATGAAACCCATTAGATGAGTATGGGTCAATTTTTTTAATTGGATCCCTTTTATTATTATTATCATTTATTTGTTTTACATTTATGTTCATGCTTCTAAGTATATAAATTAAATCAATTCAAAATACAGTCTGGTTATTTTATTACTTTGGGTATACATACATCATTTGTAAATGTATGTTTGGTTGTCACTCGAAAAGGCCTGAATGAGAAGCCACAAGAATCTCCTGGTGTTAGATAGACCCCTGCTGGTAAATAAAGACATTGCATCTTTACGCAATCAGCTTTAAATATTTAAATTCAAGCACTTTGTTTACCTTAAATGCCTGATCATATTTCTCTATATTACATCATGTATACGTTAATTAAAACTCTTAAATCAGGCTTAATCGTTCATAATAGATAATTATTAATTAAGTCTTTGTCCATGCTTTATTGAGGCTAATCAAGGTAGTTATCATAAAGTGGCACCATTAATTCCAACGTGAATTCGTTTTACGTTCTGGTTTTAATACTCTTAAAGAAATAGCAGCAATAAACTTCAACTTTTCAACAATTTCAAACACATAAAAATAAAGCAAAGTCATTCTTGTTTTTTTAAGAACATAAAACCAGATCTCTTTAATTACACTGCACATCTCCAACGCGGTGGACACAAGGTGGTTACCTTGTGTCCTTTTTATCACCTCCTGAACGAATGTCCAATCCGGCTCATTTGCCTCCATTAAGTTGCCATTGACGGGAAACATCGCCTCTTCTCGCTCCACCGCCGTTCGCATCGATTCAAAACAAACCGAAACGTTACACGCATTTTGTTTTCTTCTCCTTTTTTTGTTGTTGTAATCTTTGCTGCGTTTGCCCCGGGGGGAACAACTTAAACGTGCAATGGATGCCTCTTCATGCGCAAGAATATCCTAATAGAGGAATGCTGGCTGGCTTTAATCCTACGTTAAAAAAGGGGGGAAGCTTTGTGTCGCCGCTGCTGTATTGACTGAATTACTAATTAATGGCCCTCTATGACAGAGGAGGCCTATTGCGCGCAGTAATCCGCACAAGAGAGATAAAGCATTCAAGAAATGAAGAGGAAAGCGATAATCCACTTCAAGTTTGGTTGAATACGGAGAAAAGGAGCAGCGCGGGGTTAGAGGTGTGGGTTTGGGGCAAAATGCGACGCCGTGGAAGATGTGCATTAAAGTCCAAATTATCTTTACTGAAAGGTGTTTTTTTACATGGATTTGCTGCCCAGATAATTGGAGATCGGATATTTGCGATGTCAATTTCCATCATTCTTGGTAGAAATATTGTAACACTTTATAAAACCTACACTTAATAAAGCATGCACAATTCATAATGGACAAATAGTTTATTAAAATGAGAGTTAATTAAGTTGTTATAAAGCCTGAATCATTCTGAATAAACCATTTGTTTTTCGTTCTTAATGCTTTATTAAGGCTATTAAACGTGAAGTTATTATAAAATGTTACCTTGAATTTACAATTGTGAAAGCACATTTGGTGATGTGGCTGGATATCACTTTAAAATTGACTTTAAATCTGATATAAAGGATTGGGTTCAACATTTGGGGAGTTTAATTGGGGATAAATATTGGAATTCAAACTCAAAGTATAGTGTATAATCCATAATGGCTTACTCCTGCCTCAGTTTGTGTTCAGACTTTAAAATTGGGACTAAACCAGGATTAGAACAGGCCCAAACCAAATCAGAATCAAACTGGGCTGGAATATGAAACGAAATTAACCAACACCTGTATGTATGACATCAAACAGTAAATTACGAAATGGACTGCGTAAAACAATCTCTAAAATCTTTAATAGCTGTGGGAGCTTTCAATATTTCCATGTTTCTTTTCCTTTTTTAAATCCAGAATTATCATGTCTTTACCGTGATTCTTGATCATATTAAAGCCACGTGGCAGTTTGTTTGCACATTGCCGGTCCGTGCCTAAATTCACTGTTTTACGCACGGATTACACACCACTACAGCAGCTCCATTTCTGAACTCTGGGAAGACTCTGGGTTGGCCTCTGGTGTCTTAAGTCCTTATATACACTACTTTATATATTGCGAGTTGGTGTGGCTGTATTTATAAATTACGAACTTTGAGGAAGGATAAGCACCAAATCCAAACGCACTCCTCGTGGCTCAAGGCATATCGGTCTGCCCTGCACGTGAAATCACGACCACATTATATGTATTTTTAGATTTTGTGTTTTATGTGCAGTGCGTGGTTTAACGTTATTTGCTTAGAACGATTCCAAAATGTGTTGTATAAAAAAAAGAAACATTTTCGTCCGCTTTAGTTTTCTCCCGTTTTGGACCTGTTTATGACTAGACCAATGTTATTTAGACCATATTTAGTCACAAGTATTTGTTATTTTCCCCTTTAGTGCACAGTTGATTTAGTCAGACACTTCCCCGCGTCCTCTTGTCCCGGTTCAACCTTGGAAATCCAACCAGTTACGCTTTTACTTAACGGGGGGAATTAAACAGAAAAGACCCGACAAATTGGCTCAAATGATTAAAAGTCCCCCTTCTGAAAAAATCTTAGGCAAATGAGAGACTTATCAGATTAGAAATAAGGCCAGATGAGTGGTTGTTGGCGCAGAGGAGGACGCCCAGCAGCAGAGGCAGCAGCGGCAGCAGCTAAGCGCCCTGATCAACTAATCCGTCGTCAACAAACCCAAGTGTCCGCGTACGTTTTACTGGTGACTCCGGTGGGGCTCTTGAAGTGTGTCCACCGAGGTCACGTCACGGGAAGCTGAGGAGGCAGGGGTTTTCCTCTGGACACTGGTCACACTGATGAGAGCAGGGAAATTATAATCAAATGGTTTTGTGAAGAGGGTTTGAAAGTAATTTGGCAATTTAAAACATATGGCAAAGTTCACAATACCTTAAACTACCTTAGAAGTGGCCGGTGCACAAATTCATATTCCTGTGTGTTTTTGGTCATGTCTGGCCTGTGTTTGACAAGTGCGCACTCCCTCACCCTGGTGCGTTTGGATAACAGTCCGCGTTTCTGCCTTATTTATTTTCATACAAGCTTTGTGCCGCGGTGTTTGATATTCAGAGTTCTTCAATAAAAGCCTTTATCCGCGCGGCGCCCTTGTGTAAACTGTGGTGACAGCGAATGTGTCCGTATCAATAGAAGCGTGCGCTTCGCTGGGCCACTGGACGCAGCTCATAAAGCGAGGCCAAACTGTGTTATTCTCATTTTATTTGGTCTTGGGCCACTGCCGCGGCGCGCCATCTCTATGTGCCTGCTTTTATTTGGAGACTGGCATTGGTGGACACGTTGAGTGCGCTTTGGTTGGCTGGACGCAGCGTCATCCCCACACACTAGGCTGTGGGAGAAGGGGTGCACGAGGCTGTGAGAGAGGAGAGGGGCGGGCGCAGCGCTGTGACGTGGAGCTGCGGTGGAGAGGCGCGGCGGGGCACGGGCGGCAGCAGTGTGTGGACGCCTCTGGATCTAATATCACCTGCCTCCTCTTGTCACTGTACTCCGCATGGCAGTGCTCCATGGCCCGCGCTGACCACCGCTCCATTTTACGCGCAAAGGAGCTGTGCCGCCTTACATTCCACTCACGGACTGTCTTTTCTTTCCTCTTCTAACGGGACCTACGCAAGCCGTTTGTGCTTTGACAGCGTCACTGTGCGATCTTTTACTCATGAACTCTATGAGAGACCCGATCAGCCTTGAGCCGCAGCACATAACCGGGACTAAACTGGGCTCCTCTTCGCACCACGCGGCTCTGGCCATGGCCTCGAGCCTGCAGCCGTTGCAACGCGCGGTCGACGTCAAACACCGGCTCGAGGTGCACACAGTGTCGGACACGTCCAGCCCCGAGTCCGTGGGTAAGAGCTGCGTGTGCGCGCTCCATCTGGACATCATCTGGCAACACAAACCAACAATCTTTGTGCACAGCTCCACAGAAAGGGTTGCACGTACTCTTGGATATTTACGATTTTTAGTAAAAAACAAAAGCGGGCATCCGAAAATCAAGAGTTTTTGCAAATGTGCGGATATTTAAATACACCTGGAGATTCTTTACAGTTAATACAGCTCAAAAATGATTTCAATATTTTTCACACTGGGCGCATTACGTATGATATTTTTAGCATTTACTTTTTGCAACAATTTATCATGTGCGTGAAAGTAACATGTGCGCCAAATATTGAAATATTATGATTCATTTAGCTATTAATATAAACATTGATTAATTGTATCTGACAACGTTATTGTTTATTTCACCGAAGAAATAATAGCGACATTTTTATTTGTTCCTATTAAAAACAACAATTGTAAATCAATTTACAAATACAAATGTAGGACACACATTCCAGGCTTTCTTACGAATAATCTGAAACCACTCTACAATTCTGTTCCCCAAACGTAACCCATGTCTGCTCCAACAGAGAAGGAGAAGGTGCTGAGCAAAGCCGACGACTCCTCGGATGACCCGTCCAAGAAAAAGCGTCAGCGACGGCAGAGGACGCACTTCACCAGCCAGCAGCTGCAGGAGCTGGAGGCCACCTTCCAGAGGAACCGCTACCCAGACATGAGCACCCGGGAGGAGATCGCCGTGTGGACCAACCTGACGGAGGCGCGCGTCAGGGTAAGGACAAGGGGGAGAGAACGAGAGAGAGGGGGCCCTGGGGAGCACAAAACTGTATTAGTCCTGTGTCTGTTTGGATTTTCGCACTAATGCAAAAGGATACACATTCAGACGTTTATTACTTCGCTTTTATCAGTGGTGGAAACAGTAGGCTACTCAGTTTAGCTGATTATGGTAAATTGTACAAATATATTAGTAAACTGATATTTTTTTATTTACATTGCACTTTAAAAAGCACACTACAATAATTATAAAAACTACAATGAAATACAATACAAACACGTACAAAACAGCACAATATAAAAGTCAGCATTTCAATGAAAAACTGAGGCGAATAATTATGCACATTTTTGGTCAACAAATGCAACCAAATATATAATACAATGTATCGAGTTGTTTTATTTATATAATATTGTTTGCACTCAAAACCTTTCATACACTTTGAAGAGACGTAAACACTTTTCAGTCCAGTTCAGAAATGGCGTATAAGTATACCTGTAGTAAAAAAGTACTCACTGCAAAATACTAATGTAAAGATACAAAGATGAAAGTACCTTTCCGCGACTCCGAAAGGGAACAAGCGGTAGAAAATGGATGGATGGATGGATTTTACTTTTGTACTATGTTACTTTCCACCACAGTCTAACAGTCCAGCCTGTACGTAAACATACGTGCACCAGAACACATACACCGGGCCTATTTAAATACGCGTGCAGTTTCAACATAATTATGGAAACTCAGAGTAAACAAACGCGACAAACTTATAATCGCAGTAAAATCACATTTGCCCGTTATTCGCGTGCGTAATTGCGCATTAATGAGCTCGTTAACATTACAGGCCATTGACATGTGCCGGTGCCAGATACCAGCCGCGTTCTCCCGTGCGTGTGAAAGAGGTGCAAAGCTCGGATTTTGCGATTGTCGCCCTGTTGTGTGTGTGATCCTGAGGTCAGTCCAATACACATCCAGCAGCGGGTGTGTGTGTGTGTGTGTGTGTGTGTGTGTGTGTGTGTGTGTGTGTGTGTGTGTGTGTGTGTGTGTGTGTGTGTGTGGACAGTGTAAAGTGTGTATTCCGAGGGCTAATCACAGGCGACTCGTTGACAAAGAAAAGACGAGTGGAGGTTTGTTAGCGCGTTCATGTTTTTGTACAGAATGCGGCTTTACACCGTTTTTTTTTTTTAAAACCAGTGCTTTTTAACAGATTGGTGTACAAACCAAAACTATCCTTTCCAGATGGAAAATGTAAAGACTCATAATGAGACCAACACTTATTCTTAAGAAACGCTTCCAAGTCAAGGCAAGTTTATTTTCAGTATACATAAAGTAATTCAAGTTGCGTTGCATAAAAGAACAGTTACACAACCTTGATATAGAAATAAGCAATATAGATGTATGTACATAACTCATCAATCAGTTGTAAGGGGAACATTACAAAAAAGTAGCCAATGAATTTGATCAGTTTGATGCTTTGTTTATCCGTGCAGTTGTTTAGATATTTTTAAACCCTCTGTCATAATGGTCATTATTAGTTTCTAGTTTGTGCATTAATTGAACAAATGTATCCATAAAGAAAATTGGCATTGTCCCAGTACGGTCAATGCACCAGCAAACTCAAGCTGCGTCCCGAGCATAAATGTGGAATAACCTAACATCTCCGCCACCACGTCACGACAATGTGGCATACACACAAAAGACATAGGAAAAAAAATCGTAATTTGTTTACAATGTGACGACAAAAGCGTAATTTTTTAATATGTTTTTGGCTCACCATTTTACGCGACGGTTCGACACTCACCATAATGCGTGTTTTGTCCTCCTCCTCAGGTCTGGTTCAAGAACAGGCGGGCCAAGTGGAGGAAACGCGAGCGCAACCAGCAAGCTGAGCTGTGCAAGAACGGCTTCGGCCCGCAGTTCAACGGACTTATGCAGCCGTACGAAGACATGTACCCGAGCTACACGTACAACAACTGGGCCGCCAAGGGGCTCACGTCCGCGTCGCTGTCCACCAAGAGCTTCCCCTTCTTCAACTCCATGAACGTCAACCCGCTCTCGTCGCAGACCATGTTCTCCCCGCCCAACTCTATCTCCTCCATGACGTCCAGCATGGTGCCCTCGGCGGTGACGGGCTCGAGTCTCAACAGCCTCAACAACTTGAATAACCTCAGTAACCCGTCGCTCAACTCCGGAGTGCCCACATCGGCCTGTCCATACGCGCCGCCCACGCCCCCCTACGTGTACCGGGACACTTGTAACTCGAGTCTGGCCAGCCTCAGACTCAAAGCCAAGCAGCACTCGAGCTTCGGGTACGCCAGCGTGCAGAACCCGGGCACCAACCTGAGCGCTTGCCAGTACGCCGTGGACCGGCCGGTGTAAGGCGTAGCGAGATGCACTGCAAAAAAAAGTAATACAATAAACATAAATACAACGTGGCCGCCAGTGCCGTAGAGCAAAGGGAAAGTCTGTTTATGTTTACATGTACACTAAGATCTGTTTGCTATCTGATTTATGGAGCTTAAATATTAATTAAGTGATGACATCGGATCGAAACAAAAATCATTGGTATCTCCCAAGTAATTTTATTGCAAATATCGGTCATATACCAATGAGTTTGAATAAAAAAAGTTTCCGCCCATCACTGACATGCAAGTATGGAGATTTTAGCCAAAATTGGGTTGTCTAATGGACGTTTTTGGATCAATTCACTGCCAATAATTTTAGAGTTATTGATAAAAACACAACAACAAAGCACAATAGAGTCAAGGTAATCTAGGCAAGATAATGTACTTTTGTCTTTATAAAGGAACAAACAAAAGTACAACAACAAAGCACTGTCTCTAACACAATACTGGAACAATAAATGCGTAAAAGTTTAAATTTGGAAGCCATAATTGACTCTATTTACATTTCTAAAAACGTTTTATAATCACGCACATTAATAATTGATGTAGTTTCTTGTTTTTCCATATTTGACTGAGCATCAACAACTAATTTGTTTAGCAAAAGGACTTCCTAAAATTATGCACTATTCTTTGCCATAACAAACGATAACGGTTGCCCAAATCAATGAAAATGCTCTATAATAATACCATGGAGTGCCAAGTTCTGAGTAGAGAATAAAATGCAATCATTACTTCTGCGCCTCAAAGCCATTGTAGTAAAATTATAAAAATAAAAATATAGCTTTTTACGGTTTCATCCCTTTAAAAACACCACATTAAAGGACGTTTATATGTTGCAGTCCTCACTATCAGACATTATTGACAAAAAGCTGTTAGGGCTGTAGTCGACTAAACTCTCCAGGGACTATAAAGTCGATCGGTCGACTAACAAGGGGCGTTGTATGGCTCTGGCAAAAGCTCTTAAAACGATAAAGTATCCACAAGCTCAAGGAAATTCAAGACAGAAAAAAATACATCTACACATAAAAGTATCTGCTAAAAATACACCATAAACTCATTATTCAGCCTTCATTATTAAGCACTCTCCACGTAAATCCTTAAATGGGGCTAATGAAAATATTAGTCAACTAAGACACCATCGACTAACTATTTGATAAAAGTCTACAGGCCTAAATGCTACACATTGCTAGCTCAAGAAAATATTATAGTTCAACCAACATCTTGAAACTACGTCAAGCTTTATTCGAAGACAAACATACGATGCGCTGAAAGGTTAACAGATCTTTTCCTGATACTTTAAGGTAGCACTTTTCTGAAGCACTCCAATTCACAGCACAAACTACGTCCAATGCACTGCCTTTCCTTCAAAAAATGCTGACTTGGAACGATATGTGGAGTCAATACGGCATCTGGCGTGTCTTTTTTTTTAAATTATTTTTGCAGTGTGCGCTCAATAGACATCCGCCACAGGAACAAAAGACTACTACCACTACTTTTTTGTGTTCGTTTCGCAAAAGGGAGGTCGAAATGTGCCAAACCTGCTTGCTGCATGGCTGGATGGGAAGCAAACGTTTCTTGGAGAACGCAATTTTGCCTGTTTGGACGCTGCACAAACTGATCCGAGGGGAGCAGCAGGTTTTTTTCCCCTTTCATTACGCTCACTTCGCTGGACTGTGGACTAATGTTATTGACCCCTCAAAAAGGTTGTACATATATATATATATATTTGAGTTCATCTCCTGTTTGAATGCCTCTGGTCTGTCTCCTCTCCTCTTCCTTCTCCTCCAAATTTATCAAAACGCATGTGGATTAAAAAAAAAAAAAAAAAAAAAAAAAAAACGTAACGGAATTTTGCTTGCAAACAAAGGGAATGTACATACAAAAATGCACCGCCCGTGTGTTTCTAACATATTATAAATTTATTATCAATGTCTGTGTGAGTTTAGACTAGCCATAGACTAGCCCCCCCCCCCCCCCCCCCCCCCTGTATACTATTTGGTACAGTTTTTTCTTTTCTTTCTTTTTTCAACAACCCCAAAAACAATTGTGCTTTATTTAATGGAAGTAAATATATTGTTCCCAAACACGTTTCGTTATTGAATCTTTGTAAAGACATGGATGACTGTGTCTATAGGCTTTGAGTGTGTGTGTGTGTGTGTGTGTGTGTCCAATCTATACAGACGATACAAAAAAGGCGCGTCTCCGTCTCCAATACACATGCGGCGAGATGCTCCGTCAGATTAACTGCTGAACACACGGCGCTGCCAAAACACAGGGCTTGGCTGCTCACTGGGGCTTGAAATAACACGGGAATTAACAAACAGCAGCATCAGTTCGGACCACACAACAATGACGGCGACGCTTCATTAGGGCCGAGATTTAGAGACGTCTGAAGTCAGATATAAGCATTACGCACGGATCTGTTTGTTTCTTTGTGCCTAACGCGTACGGTTCGTTTTATGCGCGGTTTCTTATACAAATCTTATTCAAAGCGTTTAAATGGTAATACTGACACTTTGGTGTGTTATATGATGTAGGTTAGTTGAGATGCAATGATGCTCTTTGGTTGAACTTTTACGCACATGTAGGCTACGTTTTGAGCATTCTTGTTGAGTTAAGTGGGGCTGTTAAATTTTGATCCTCTGTATTTTAAAATCCATGCACCTCTATAACTTATGTCCAGAATTCAAAATATTAGGTTATGGTAATATTTTCTGAAATTCTTATGTGAAAGTTGCAAAAAAGTGTAAGCCCTATGAATTCAAATTATAAAGGTTTTATGAGTTTTCATAACAAAAATACTTCTCTCCCACTTTACCAACATGAGCTTGAGAAGTAATACCAACTTCTGTGTGTAATATTACTTAAAATAGACTACAGCTCTTCCAAATGTCCAAATAATGAATGCACAAACTACTCAAAATAAGATGCGTTTTACAGAAGGCTCGGATTTGTTTAAAACTCCCAATTTATTCAGATTACCAATTCTATTACGTGATTTAGATCTTGTTTGATGTTTCCGTCACTTATGTTATGCGTCATGTGTATTTACAAAACACATCACACTTTCAAGCGCCATAATTATGACTTTATGTGAGACTGTGTTAAATGTGAGAGGTATTCACACGGTTTAGTATCCTGGCTGCAAATACAATCTCTTTGCATACTGTATTTGCGTACGACTTTAAAACTGCCTTTTAAGACAATTGCTTAACTGTACAATCAAATTCCCGCTCCAAACCATGCAAAAAATTGGCTACACAGGCTGTACATTTCTACAGTGGCTTCAATGGACCTTATGTAATCATATTTGAGCAAGTATCTGATGTTGTGTTTGCTGTGCGTAAACGTACCGTGCCAAATCCCCCTGATGTATCCAGCTACGAGCTAGAACAAACAAGCCGTAGAGGTATAGGATGAGACCTGTCCTGCTCCTGACTGAGATGAGTGAGTCTAGGCTAAAAGGCTCTGGCATGAGCTAAAAAGCCCTGGTTTTATGAACACTTAACATGTAGAGTTGCTTTGTTAGTTGGTATGGCCTACTGTGTTGGCTCCAGGAAACATCCAACAAGTTCTACATTTTTGTGCGTTTTCCATTTGCTGTAAGTTTTGAGGATTGTTTTAAGTAGTGAAAAACAAATATGTAAGAAACTGTCACTAAAAACATAAAAAATTCCACCCAATACATAAGAAAATAAATGATGGGTGCAAATACTCTTATCATTATCATCCCACTTTACCTGATGTCCCACTGAAGCTTCTGTCCCATTTTACCTTAAGTCGCATGTGTTATCTGATGTCCCATTTTTACCTGAAAGTTTAATTAACAAAAAGCTAAAAGAACTACTATTTGAATTCCAATCACTCTACACACCAATAGTAGTAGTTCTATCTTTGCTGTAACTGTGTTTCGGTCATCGTAATTGTTATTCAGACTATACAGACTGATATACTATACAGACACATACAGATACAACATATACAACAAATACAGCTGCATTATTGAATACAAATGAACAATGAACAAAAATAATAAAAAATTTCAGATTTTTTATCAATTATTCACTTTCTCATGAATATTTTCTTTCCAGAAGCCTTCAGTCGTGATATTTACACCTTTATTTTGGTTTATAATATATTTAAATACTGGCTTGACTCGTTGACCAGTTGAAAAATGAGTCTCTGACTCGCCGACTACAAAGACAATTGTTAGTTGCAGCCCAAGTTTAAACTCTAAAAGCTAATTATAGTCATAGAAGTCTTCCATGCTGCTGTAATAGTGGGTTAAAAAAACAAATAAACTCCTGGACACGGTAATGGGCCAGATCTAGGATGTTATGTTTGAACAGGTCGTCTCTCAAGAGAGCCTTATTGTCAAAAGAAATAAATCACTGTGTGCCTTAATGCTGTTTTCACCTACTTGGCTAAATATATAACCACGGCGTGAAAAGCCAGCCCTGCTTTTATCCCACGGCTCTTTGAAGGATTCCCAATTGTGCAAAAGGAGTGTGTGGAGATGATGCGGTCTCTTGCACACACAGTCCTGGTAATCAGCTGACAGAGGATAAGCCCGGGACTGCTGCTGCTGCTGGTGTGCGGGGCCAATACGCACGTCTGCGCCTCAGTACACATCCAATCCACATGTGCACGAGCAAGTGGAGAGTGAAGAGACTTCATTTGGACGTGACGAGGCGTACAAGCTGCTGGTGTTTGCACACTGAAGGTAAAACACATCATGTTAGGTCTTTCTTTCTTTCTTTTTGCTGTGTTTAATATATATGACCTGAGATGAGTTACAAAAACAAGCAGCGCTGAACCAAGTCCAAACAGGACTAAGAGCGTACCTGAATAGGACCAAATAAATTACATGAAAACCAGACCTAAAACAGGACATGATTGAAACAGGACTAAGAGTGGGTTCACATTTGCATTCAAAATGGGGACTAAAATTGAAAGTAAACCTGCACTAGATCATAACTAAACAAGCACTAGAACCGGACCAAACCCAGGCCCGGACTAAACAACGTTTAGTGGGAATTAGGATTAAACCAGGACTAAACCACAGACATTGTCTGACTCCCTCGCCACCACAGACATTGTCTGACTTCATCGCCACCACAGACATTGTCTGACTTCATCGCCACCACAGACATTGTGGATTCATTTCTCCCTGTGGCCCTCAGAGGCAACTGTTGTTGTGATTTTGGGCCTTACAAAAATAAATTGATTTGATTTGATTTGATTTAAACCCAAAACTAAACATGGACAAGGCCAGGACTAAAACAGGAACAAATCAAGTTTACATCAGAATTAAACTGGGCTCATCCCGGGACCAAACAAATATGTACAAGAGAGAATCTGGATTAAACAAGATTAAAAACATTGCCTGGAAGACCAACACTAAAAGAGGAGTGAACAAAGTTTATTTTGTGAAATCAAGATCAAAATGACCATTTCAGCCATTTTCATCTAAAACAGGAATAAAAACAGGATTAAATTATATTAAGACTAAACCAGGGTTTAGGGTGTTTTTGAAAGTGTCTCCACTGTCAAAGTAAACTGTACCAGCTCATTTAAGGGGTTTGAGGTGGACCCTGCCATGTAGGGGCCTGCTGAGTCTTTTGCTTCCGGAAAATTTGGAGCGAACTGATTGGACAAGAGAGACCGCAGACTCAGACCCAAACAGAACCCTTCCAAAGCACTAAACCAGTTGAAACGTGGAGTTACAGCAATATATTAGGACTAAACTGTGTCTAAACTCATACCTAGATAAGTACTAAACTAAGACCAGAACAGGACCAAACGGTACAGACTAAACTGGGCTCAAACCAGACTAGAACAGGACAAGACTGAAAAGTACTGAGAACAAACCAGGGCTAAATTTCACGCATAACAACCGCAATGATTTGATCCACAGTGTGGCTCACCCACTTTGCACATTTGAAATTTTGAATCTTTTTTTTTTTCCCCCCACAATTTTAATAAACAAACCAAAGACGTGGGGGGTTGTCAGATTCTTGTTTTAATGACGGTTGAGTTTCCGAACATCTTAATGTGCGCGGCTTCCATGTTAATGCCGGATTGGTTCCACATTTGGGTGAAACGTGCGTGCGGGAGCTCTTTACTCCACGGGGAATTCAAATAGAAGGCGCAGCAGGAAGAGCAAATATCAGACGTGTATCTAACAGGCGGCGCGCAAAATCATTAAGAGTGCCTCAGTATTCAGAGGAGAGAAAAGGGGAGAGAGCGAGGGCAGGTATTAATATCCAAACGAGCACTGCGATGCATGTGTTATGATTTGTGTTTACAGCAGCTATGATGTGTTCACGCAGATGTAGGAGTTGAAAAATTTGAATGAAAGAGTGTAAAAAGGTGGACATGTGTAGGGGTCATCATCAGCTTCTAAACCAGCTTAGTCCAAGCTACGGAAACTTAAAGTTATATTGTGCACTTTTAAGATGCCTACATTTGAAGAAGAAGTTGAGCAATTTAGGAAAGGATTACATTCTGGCTTAATTTCAAAATGGAAAAATTTGACAGACTGTCAAACGCTTTATTTATTTATCTTTTTTTTGGGAATGTCTACTTAGTTTGTTTTTTGTCTTTTCTATCTGGTTTTGTTCTCTTTCTCTCTGTTTGTTTTTATATGTTTACTAATCAAAACAAAACAAAAACATGAACAATGAAATACTTATTAAGCATGATTAAAACTTAGTAACTATTTAATTAAGGTTAGGGTTAGGAAATAGGTGTTAGAGTATTATATTATTATCAAAAATTACTAGACCTGAATTATTCTTAATAAACAATTTGTTCACTATTAATTTAGTCTTTGTTCATGCTTTGTTAAAGCAGGAATAAATGTAGTTACCATACCAAAAGTGTGCTATTTGTTGATCAAAGCTGTTAAAACTTACAGATATAGTGACATTTTTAATGGAACTAATAATGTACAGAACATTGTACAAAAACCTTTTACTAATTAATATACAATAAATGTTTAAGAATGGAGAGGGGTAGGTATCTCTTGCGGGGACAGCATAATTTGTGAGATTATTTTATATTTCCTCTAGTGGACTAAGATGATGGAATACTGTAAGTGAGGAAATAAGACATTCTACGAACTTAAGACAGTTCAAATAGTATCAAAAAGTATAAAATAAACTTTGATACTTCTCTAGTAGCTACAGAGAAGAAATGAGTGAGGTAATGTAATTATTATTGATTGTTTATATTCTGCAGCAGACTTTACCAAGGGAAGCTGAACCGCGGGAAGCATTAAATGAAAATGTGTCTTGGAAGTAATGGGGGTGGGATTTAAGAAGTTTTCAACTTCATCCCACTTCTTGTTGAATAAAACATGTTGTTTATGTTCAAAATAAATTAACTGACTAAAGTAAATACCTAATATGTTACATTCAAATCAGGTTTTGTCATTTCTGAACCTCTTCTGCTTTGTCTTAGATGACATAGCAACAGCTCCTTAGCCCCAGCTCGGAGGTCTTCTGTGGTGGTCAGTTCTCCTGGGCCATGGGGTGTGAGGACTAAAACCAGTGTAGCCCCCTCCCTAAGGTCACAGAGGGTGACCCTCTACCTCTCATACATTCCCCTCCCTACAGGATGCAGGGCCGGTTCAAGATTAGTGGGGGTCATGTGCAAAGTTGGTTCTAAAGCCCAGCACAAGAGTTTTGAGTCTTAAACATGAGACAAAAAGTGAAGACCACAGACATAAGGAGAATTGTACATCTTAAATCTCATGATCCTCCGACTGGAAAGATTACAGACCCAAAGGTTGTATGCTAACAAAGCTTGCACCTTTACAAAACACTTCGGACTGGATTAATGGTGATGTTATGTGAAAAGGGTGACATGAATTTGCAAATGGATGAGAAAATGCTTCATTTTCCTTAATTCCAAATGTCCGAATAGCTGACCATTTCTCCAGTACGCGAGCAGCTTTAAAAACTCAAACGTTGGGCTTTACATTTGTGTATAATTTAATTCAGTAAGTTAATTTAGCATCCAATATGGCATATATCAGATATAATGTGATCTGAATCATCACAAATATTAATTCATTTGTGCTACTTTGATTGGAGATGTTTGGTTCGGCGTCTGAGAAAACCTATTCTGGAAACTTACCTTTTAAATTACAATCTTTGTTCCTGTGAAATGATTAAACTTCTTTCTGTGTATATTGAACAATTTCCATATGAGCTTGAAAGTCTTAAAAATCCCATATACATCGTGATAATATAGGACCTGTCTAATCCCTGTGTGGAGGAGTCAAGAGTGAACAGGCCTCGCAGGCGTTGCCTCATGTCAGTGTTTTCTTTGCCTCCAAATGAACTCTGTGCTGTGTTTGTTGCAGATGGAGACAGATCAGAAGGCATACAGTTGCTTTTTGGGGCCATGCTGCTGTTTAGAGACTGTCGGGAGTCACCAGCTTAAGACAAGAAAAAGTTAAAGATACACTATGTAACTTTTATGGAGATTTTTCTCCATGGAGATTGGATTGGTTTTGGATGTAAAGTCAGATTAATTTGAAACTGTTAAGATTGCTTTGTAAAGCTTTGGAGATTTTCTTAATTGTTTGTCAATTTTTTGTTGGAATAATTGTATTTTATTTTTTTTCATTTTGCCAGTTGTTTTGAACACATGGACACTTTAATTTAATTTAATTGTGTTTTTATTTTATTTTATTTGATAAAAAAAACAAAGATATAGGCTTGGTAAAATTTAGGACTAACCGATTTCAATTGAGCCACTGGCTCAATACAGCCATACACACTGACAAAACTGCTGCCGCCTGCTCCGTGTAAACCTGCCATTTGACACAGGTACTTGTACATAAGATGTGTATTTTCACAATAAACTGAACGCTGTCTACAAGAATGTCCAGAGCCATCTCTACTTTCTGAGTCAATTTCAATTAAATTCATATTTTTAACGCCCAAAATCACAACAGCAGTTGCCTCGAAGGAGCGACAGTGAAAAACAGAATAAACAATGTTCAAAGGGACTTGGCAATGTCCCCGGGTCCCCTGTCCTTTTCAGCCATGAAAAACTACCAAACCACTTTGGGAAAAACTAAAAAAAACCTGGAGGAGTTACGGAGTGAAGGAGAGATCCGACTCCCTCAGACGGACAGGCGGACACGAGATAGACAGTGGAGCTGGACCCACTCAGGAGGAGAACCAGTTCTTCAGGCGGAGAACCAGTTCTTCCAGTCAGAGGAAGAACCGTTCATATGGAGTAGAGACCGTTTCTCAGGGCAGAACCTTTTTCCAGGGTGTTGAGGAGCATCTGGGTCCACAGGTCATGGATGTGTTCCACTCCCCGCAGGGAAGGGGTAGAAGAAGAAGGAAAAGCAATGAACAGATTGTAAGTGAAATTAAATATTAAATATTCTTTGATAGAAAAAAGTAGTATATATTTTGTACAACTTTCTCTGTTGTATTTTGTTGCTATTTTGCTTGCGATTTGATTAGTGAATCATTTTGATTTGGTTATTCAAGTGTATTTATGCTTCTACTTATTTTTGTTCTAGGAAATGTATGAATGAATCCATGGAACTCCAGTTGGTGTTTCCACATGGACACCCTTTCACATGGACCTTCACAACAATCAAGAACACACTGAGAACAACTGTGCTTTTATTCACTATTAGACTTTCAACTTATGAGCCTTAAAGCTGATAACATGAAGTCAGAATGGACAGGTACATAGGAATTGGTTTGCTTATAATATTGTATTGTTTTTATAAATGGTAGTGGTGGTAGTAGGTTGAACATTTGTGCAGTCATAACTGATATTTTTAATGATGAAATGTATCCTTTCTTAATAAAGATGGTGGCACTCCAATGGAGAAGATAAATGCTTTTTGTCCCATCTATGATAGTGAAGTTAGTGCAATGACAGGTAACAGCGGCATTTGTCAATTTGAAAAGCCTGAAGTATTCTTTGACCAACAGGGGAACGGGAATGCAGCATATCAGGCATTTACACGTCATCCATCCCCTATAGTCAACGCACACTATAGCAGTTAAAAGGTTATAGTATACTTTATTCTCCTCCCAAAGCAACGTTCTTCTTAGTTACGCCTTTTCTCTCTTGAGACAAAGACAGATCCCTCCATGAGCAAGTCTTTTTAGCTGTGACACACTGTACGTGCTAACCACTTTACCACTGTGTCTTTGTGTATTCATGAAATATAAACGTATTGATGGAAATTCCCCTGAGATGCATATTGTTTTCAAGTGGGATCAATAACTGTAATTTTGAGTAGTTTTTTGGTCTAAAACCCTTTTGTGTCTTTAGGAGATGTTATTGCTTTCAGAGGAATATTCCAAAGAACAGCATAAAACACTGTATTTATACGCCATAAGACAGAACCATGGATACAACCAGCCAAACTCTTCACCATTCAGCCTGAGAGCCACCATGACGCCCTAATGCTACAGCCACACCTCAGCCCTGCGACTCCAATGCTCCGTCTCTTCAATAGAGCTGCAGTGTTTATTGTGCATTACACTTACTTTATTCAAAACCGCTGTGTTTTTATTTTGACCAATAGCAGCGTTTTAAAGCTTTCACTTGGTTGCTGACAAAAAATATCTTATTATCGTTTTTTAGAACAATGGCTGATAGTTTTATTAAATTAAGCAAGTTCTGGATCTTTAATCCAGATTCTGTTGTTTGAGTGACTGAAATGAAATCTGTTCATGAGTAGTAGATCAGTTGTGTAGAGTTGATTATTGGGTTGATTATTGTTACCCAGAATTGCAGCTACTCAATGTATGACACAAGATTTCATAGTTATTATTAGCATTTGCAATGGGCATTGTTCCAGGAGATGAACGATAATACAGTAAAAGAAAAGAACGCAAAAGGAACAAATAAACTCACTGGAAAAAAAAAATAAAAAATCACTTGGCCAACAATACGCCTTAAATCAACATAGGCACATAGAAAAAGAATCAAGTGGCACCAAGGTTTTTTTTTTAAATATGAGTGATTTCATTAAAGTAATAAAAATAGCAAACTACTTATACATTTTCTACAATTTAAAAAAATCAAACTGTGCTGTAAATCCAAAGCAATCTGGCACCATAACACAATAATACAATAATACTCTCAATTATGTACTTCTGACAGACATATTAGCCATAAAAAAATGTCCCAAATAAATTGAATCGTCCGACACTTGTATAAGTAAACACATCAGATGCACAATGAAACATTTCTGAATTAAATACAAACAGCTTTGAATAAATAATAAATCATCTGGTCCTGACGGATACCTAGCTGAATTCTATAACAATATTTGGGACATTCTATCGCTACTTTTCATGAGGGTAATTACAGAAATCAAAACAACCTCCACAATACCCACATATATGAACACAGCCGTCATCACAAAACCAAATAAAGACCTAACCCATCCAGCCAACTACCATCCACTCTCACTAATCAACACAGACTTTAAAATCGCCACTTAAACACTTGTAACCTTGCAACGTCGACGTATGCCAGGCTCTAACAACAACAACAACAACAACAATAACAACCTTACAAACAGATTAGAAACAATCATTCCATCCAGATCAATGAAAAAATATAAGTACTATTCTATCACTAAATACAGAAAAAGCTGTCATCAAGGTTAACTGGCAATTTCACTTCAACACATTGAACAAGTTTGGTTTTGGAGAGTCATTTATCCATTGGATACAGACACTTTACTCCTCATCCCGGACCATAGTCACCACGGAGGGGATCACACCACCTAATTTTACTGCACCAAGGAACAAGGCAGGGTTGCCCACTCTCTCTGCCCTCTTTGTCTCATTTTTGAGCCCCTTGCGACTGCATTTAGGAACAATAACAGCATTAGCAGAATTAAACATGGACATTTAGAACATTATATAAACCCTTATGCAGATTATACATTCGACATTCTCATGTGCATCACTAAAAGAAACATTGACCTAGTTAATCATTTCTCAACCTTATTAACTACACAATAAACTGGAAAAAATCCACAATTTTGCCATTAACTAAAGACTCAAGGAATTCCGCAGCTCAAGACTCCTTCCCCTCCTTAAACTCAAATAATATAAAAATACTTAAGAATTTACAGCTGTCAGAACTCTTCAATGTAAATTGAAATGTTGGAAAAAATGTCCCATTCACCTTATTAGGCTGAATTGATGCAGACATACTATTCACAATGATCCCCATCACCTCTACCGACAACTGGTTTAAATCACTTAATAACTTCCACCGAGGATATCCTCAGTAACGTCACAAAATACATGGCAGACTCAAAGCCCCTTATTTTTGCCTCTATTTTTATCCAACACAAATACAATATTTATACATCTAGATAAATAATAAACACCACAACAACAAATGGATTCAACTAGAACGTCAAAATCAATTGCTGATCTCCCATTTTTACAACAATCTATAAAAAACAGACATATTTCTAGTCCCCCACAATCGCCAGGACTCTGACAGCCTGAGCCTGGTGGAAAGTTAACAACACCACTAACTCCTCACTTTTACCATGTAAATATACCCAAGTCTGGAATAAATCAGATTTTTAATTACACAACTCACCCATTTACTTTCCGCTATGGCACAAAAAGGGCATTTGTCAGCTTCACCATCTGTATTTATATCTGTATATACCGAGTTGAGGAGAAGAAGTGAGGGAGCAGTGATGGAAGATGCGTGTGGGTGAGTGGTTCCCTGATTGATGTAGGGCGCATTGAGAGCCTTTAGGGGTAAAACAATGCTATATAATATGACCATTTGTTTCAAATTTGAGACAAGTCAGCCAATTGGACATTAATAAACTAAATAAGATCATGAATAAGCCCGGACATGTTGTGTAGGAGGAGTTGGACTCTCTCAGAGGAGGATGTGGTCCAAAATCAGGACTATTCTGGACGTTCCCTCCAGCCCGATCCACTCTGTGCTGGTCAGCTGCAAGAGCTCGTTCAACAATAGACTTGTTTTGACAAGGCTATTCTAATTTTTCATTTCTTCTACTTTCTGCTGGGCAGTTGCATGTCTTTATCAAAAATAATTACCTTTTAAATTGATAAAAGTACTTCTAATTCTGATTTCAGCACATGTTTTTGGGTTGAGGAAACAAAATGTAGAATCCAAAGGAAGCCAACTTCCAATTAGAGCTATAACTGATACTGTCGAAAGCTCTATTTGTCTATTTGTTCATTCTTATTGTGGATTTTCTACTATTTGAGATGTGTTACCTGAGTGTGCCACAAGAGTGCGCTACGGCAGCTTAATTAAATAAAGCCTTTTAAAATGATTAGTTATTGATAGGCAATTAGAATATTGAATGTGTTGAATGTGTTCTGTATTTATCTATTTATTCAAACAACAAGCATTAAAAAACAAGTAATTTTGAAATTTCATTATTATAACAATTTCCTTATTCAAATTCAGATTTCTTTTCTTTTTATTATCAGTTGAGTGTGGAAAAAATAAAAACAATATAACAAAACCGCTCAGATGTGGTAAATAAAAAAAAAATCTAAATAATTTAAATTTCAGTCATTTAAACTTGAGTCTTTTCTGCTGGGTGTGTGGCTCTTCCCCGATTATAAGGCGTTTTTTTTGAGTGAGGCAATGGAGCAGAAAGATGAGAGAAATGTGTTTTTTTGTGTGCTATAAACCCCAAAATGTCCAATACAATACATTCACGCATCAGCCACTCCACCGGGCGCTTCTTATTGCCAATGTCACAGCAGCTGGATCTGACAAAATGGACTTACTCCTTGAAGCCAGCTGAGCACCTTATGTGATAAACTGTGTGTAATGCAAGCCATGCATTATCTGTTCTATTTATTTGGTTTAAAGCGACAACAAGAGCCAGAGGTCCAGACAGAGGTGCGGGTCCGGGAGATGCCAGCAGTAGTACACAGCAGAGGGCAGCGTGGCATTTTGGAAAGGCCGTGGCTGCAGAGCCGCGGCGCGGTCAAATGGCCCAGAAGTTTCAGGAACCGCGGCACTGCCATATAGCCTCATGGCTAACCCTAACCCTGCATTCCTCTCTAGTCCTCTTTTACTCTGTAGTTAGGAGACAAGGGGACAAAAATGCAAGATTAAGAGTTCATGTCGGGTATCGATCTACCGGACCTCTGCACTCAAACCGCTGGGCCAACACGCGGGCCGGTTTCAGCGCAGGGCCCGTGGCCAAAACCCTGGGGCTGCTCCGCATACGCAGAGCGCCGTCTGGTACAACACAAACACAAATGTTGATATGAACGTAAAAGAGCCGCACGAAACCAGGCAAAGAGCCGCAGGCGGCTCGCGAGCCGCGGGTTCGCCACCCCTGCCCTAGACCCCTCAAGCTTTTTTTCCTGAAAATGTCTGACTAAAACGAGCTCTAATTCAAACTGAAGCTGTTTCTGTACCGTTCGAGGACTCTTTGTGGAGCACAATTTACTCTCATTTTAAGTGGAAACAAGCTCTGTTCAGACAAAAATCAGATTTGAGTGATATTGCATGCACAGGTATGTATTACTATATTACTGTAACTAAGACTATGCAAACCAAGCCTTATCTGACAATATCCGTATTTGTCTTTCACATACAGATATGCCACAGCTCTTATAGAGATCTGCCTTTGAGTGTAATCTCCTCTTCTCCTGAACACATGCCTGGTGAATACATTAACACACAGATTATAACAAAAACAGTATGTATTTTATTTGGATGTCTCCGGAAGTTTTTACTCGATTTTCAGTGACACAAGTTGCCAGGAGTCTCTATAAATACCGTACATTTCACATTTTAAGCCGGTACTTTTTTCCCACGCTTTGAACCTTGTGGTCATTATAACGGTAAATCTAATTTGAGAGATTTTTACTGGCAAACGGCTACTGGGTGGCACTCTATTAGTCTAAGGAGGAAATTAATTTCGACACGGCAGAATACACAGACACACGGAGCGCAGACATGTGATATAGTTTAGAACTATGAACATGAAATGAAACTTGATATGATACTATATGATACTATGTTCAAACACAGATGGTGGAAATATTTCTTCCAAGTAAACAGTTATGGTGAATTGTATTTGCAGACTTGGCAATGTTTTTATGAACATTGTGACTGAACAGGAGACTTTTGCTGTTTGCGGTAAAGTGCAAACACGCTAAAATGTGATGATCTCTTAACTGCTGTCAATGCAGAATGATTGAAGATGAATGAATGAAGATTATTTACTGGTCCTAGCTCTTGGTCATGGCCGATATTGGCGAAGTGGAATAATAAAATAGTAGCTTTATTTTATATAGTGTACCTATAATTTAATTAAACTAGGGCCCTCCTTGTTTTTCTATGCCATTATTATTCCCTTTTCCATCATTGATACCTGGATCTGCTGAAACATGCAATATGTCTCACACAAGTATTTGTCTGTCTTTGTTCCTGAATGTTTGTGTTGATGAAAGAATGTGTACGGATGTGTGTTCATGTTTGTCTATAGTATACAGTCCTGCTCACCGTCACAAGTGTCCTGTCCTAGTGAAATACTACTTTTAAGAATATACTAAATTATGTAATATAATAGAATTAGCAAAAGGTTTAAAAAATATTCATCTAAATATAAGGAGTTTACCATCTAAAATTAATCTTGTACGTGCCTGTCACGCTTTTATCATAACAATTTCTGAAACTTGACTACTTTATAATGTTGTTGATAATGAACTTATAATTGATGGATTTACAATGTATAGAGCTGACAGAGGTACAAGAGGAGGAGGGGTAGTGATTTATGTGGATATGAGTCAATTCCAAATGTATCAAACCTTTAATTGAGACTTATTTTGAAATGATTCAATTTCATTCAATAGTGAATAAATCACTAATAGTTGGTAGCATGTATAGGCCTCCCTCAGCTCCAACCAAGTCATTGGCAAATATCCTGAATACAATCAGCTCACTCAATAAAAGCTATATAAAATAATTAATAATCCTAGGTGACTTCAATAGAAATAGGCTTGACCACTCCACTATTAATTATATTTAAATTCTGAAGTGATGAATGTGATAGACAAAAAGGCCCCATATAAAACTCAATGGGTTAAGGGAAGGACTCTGCCTTGGTTGAGCTCTGAACTACTGAGCCTTTATAGGCTAAGAGATAAAGTATGAGATCAATTTCATATCAGTAATCACCCTGATGACTGGGAGGTCTACCGGCGACCACAAAATTATTGTAAAACCGAAACAGAAATTAAGATAAGATAAGCCTTTATTTGTCCCACAATGGGGAAATTCCAGTGTTGCAACACAAATTAGGTACAGAAGTAAATAATAAAGAACAGATAACTTGTACAAACTTTAAAAAAGACTCTTATAGAAAAGTTCGTATAAAACTTGTAAAAAAAAACCTCTTATACTCTTAATAAAAAGTAAAAAATAATAACAATAGTAACACTCTTATTTATAGCTGTTATATGGACAGAAAATATTGCAGCAAGATGATTGACATATGTCAAAGTATTGCACATGAATATGACAGTATTGCACATGATTATGTCAGTAGTGCACATGGGTATGACAGTATTGCACATGATGATAAATGACACATGTTCAGGGCTAACAGTGTTTGTTGTAGAGTCTGACAGCAGCAGAAAGGAAAGACTTGTGAAACCTCTCCTTACCCTCTCCACACAGCGAGGGTGGATCAGTCTGTCACTGAAGCTGCTCTCCAAAGCGGACAGAGTGTCCTGCAGGGGGTGAGACTCATGGTCCAGCATAGATGTGAGTTCAGCCAGGACCCTTCTGTCCCCCACCTCCTGCACCAAGTCCAGAGCACAGCCCAGGACGGAGCTGGACTTCTTGATGACCTTGTCCAGCTTCTTCCTCTCCCTCTCTGTGATGCTGCTCCTCCAGCAGACCACACCGTACAGGAGGGCTGATGCCACCACTGAGTCGTAGAAGGTCCTCAGAAGTAGCCCTGTCACTCCAAAAGACCTGAGTCTCCTCAGGAGGTAGAGCCGACTCTGGCTCTTCCAGTACAGTGCACAACACAGACGTGCTGTGAGTCCAGTCCAGTTTGTGGTTCAGATGAACACCCAGGAACTTGTATGAGCCCACTCTCTCAAAGTCCCTTCCCTGGATGTCCACTGGTGAGGAGGGCACCAGAAATTCTGGTCCTGGTTCCTTTGACACCGTTGAGCACCACTTATTGCTGGATAAGCTTTACTCAATTGGTGCCTCCAGGGACGTTTTACTCTGGTTTAACTAATATTTACATTGTCGAAAATAATTTGTGACAGTAGAGGGTAAATCATCAGAGACCAATGTCATTACTAAAGGAAATTGTGTCCTTCTTAGTGGAAGTAACCACCTCTGTTTCCATCTCTTCAATGTGAGAGAAAAAATTACATTATCTTATTCCCATAGTTTTTTTGATGCAATAAATTGCTTAACAAACTTTTGAACCAGAAAATGCCCAACATACAAAATGCCAGACGTTACCTCTTTTTCTAATTTGACTCATTTAAGTTTTAGTGGCTGGTGAGGCACAGTATCAACTTGATAAAAAGTGTGTGCCGCCTCTCAAAAGAGGTTTAGAAACACTGGTATATAGACCAAACTGTATGGCAATAAAACTGCTTCACTTAGGGATCTTCTCAAAATGGTTTGAAGCTGAAAAGACGTAATTTTTTTCATCTCTCTCTGGACCCCCTCCCCCCCTCAAAAGACGAAAGACTGGCTTCACATAAAATGTTAACGCGTAGATTAAACGATAGTAGCTTGATAGACCCTGCTCACCTCTAGTGAACATCTCTGAACATCCTTTGCTATGTTTATCAGTAGAAGTTATGAACCCTCCAAATAATGTCACCTGTTGCGCATGTTTGTTTACTCAATCCGTGGCCAGCGCGGGGAGCGGGGCGGGTGCTCCCTCGCACAGGCCACTGCGCGCCGTGATCACAACGCACCGCGCGCACGGGCTGTGGTGCGCGCCGCGGTGGGCCGCGCACGGGCCGCGGTGCGCCTTGCTCCCCCTTTCGCACTCCCCGTGCTCCGCGCCGCACCCGCCGCCTAATGTTGGCCTAATGCTCGTTGCTGAGAGAGTTTTTTAGCATTTCAAAACAATTACTGCCACAACGATGTATTGAAGCTTCAAAGCAAAAAAAAAGACAAAATGTAGGTTCAACCCCCCCCCAAGACGAAAAATATTACGTCTTTTCAGCTACAACCCATTTTGAGATGATCCCTTATGCTGTTAAGGCTGCAGTTATTAAATATGTCCACCAGATAGCAGCAGAAGCTCGGGACACGCTACAGACAGTGTTGTCCTCGTGTTCAAGGTTTTGAGAAAAATTGTCATATACTGCAAATTCATTCTTAAATCACTTTATGTAATGTATTGAAATATTGTATTTATATGTATAGATATAGCAAGGCACAAGTTAGACAGTATTATGAATATCAGAAAAAAGTACAAGTCAAGCTTGTTTCTCAACTACTCAAATAACATTCAAATTCTCAGCAAGAAATTGACTGAAGATGTAAAAGATATCAAGAACACAGGAATTTGAGCTGCTTTTTCACTGCAAGTTAATGTTGAAGTTCCCCAAAATGATGCATTCGGAACCATCATCAATATTTGAATGACATAATTTAAATTAATTATAGAAATTTACACCGTATGAAGGTATAATAAAAATATTTTCAATTTCATATTTGGAGACAGTGAAACCTGAAGGCTAAGACATTCCAATTTCATATTTATACTGATCACTTCAAATTTAAACTGTTCTCTGATGTATGTTAAAACACCCCCACCCCTTCCTTGGCCCAGTCTTTCCTATAACAATTATATCCTGGTATATTGTTATTGACCTTTATTTAACCAGGAAAACCTGTATTATAGCATCAGCTCCTGTCCATGTTAAAGAGGTCGACACGGTCTCTTCATTTAAGACCAGGCTTAAAACGTTCCTCTTTGAAATGGCTTAGAGTCAGGCCAGTTAAGAAATGAAATAACAGTTTTAGCTATACTGCCGTGGAGCAACTATGCAGAGGGAAAGTATGGCAACTTGAGCACTATCCTCTGCTTCCTCCTAATTTCCCTATCAACAATATCCAATATTTTAGTTCACCTGTAGTCTGTTCACTACTGCTCAGATGTTGCTCAAGTGATGACAGAACCTTAGACACCAGAGTGCTGCCCAGTGGTTGAGTGGTTAATGTGGCAGCACACATGCAGCTCTGCACTTTCCCTACTAAATGAGCCATCCTTCTGTCTTGAGTGTTTCTAACTGTACAGTCTCGCTACCTGCATCTAATTAGATGCAGAGAGCGTACAATGGCCTAATTTTCACCGGAAAAGATACTTTTACAATATATCTGTAGTGGGGCGAAACAGATTTTACTTTATCACATGAAAAAAGGTCCTTTAAACAAAAAATGTTGTTCCCATTTTCCCAAAATTCAAAAGCAAAACTTTTTGTGAATGGACTGTTCGATAAAAAACCTAAAAGACAAAATGTAATTATAAACTTTGTTTCATCATGTAAAACATAGGGGTTATTCGTAAATGAGAATAAAGCTAATAAAGCACTATTCCACATTGTAATTTATGAAATAAGGTAGAACAAGATTCAGTTGTCTGGACTCAGAAAAAAAAGACAGAATAACGCTCTGGACAAATGAGGGATTACACTTATGCAATAAGGATGGAAGAGAAATCCCATTCAGCATTAATAAAGTTAGTGTCATAAGCAGAAACATCTTCAGTATACCAGTTCATGAAAGTCACATGGACTGATCCAGAAAGTCAGGGCAAGGTCTTGTGGATGGGGCAAGAGGTCTTGAGGGTGGGGGGCGGAGGTGGTGCTCGACACTGTCAACAACAAACAGGATCATGTTAGACTTTATGCTCCATGGACGTCACTGGAATTTAAGGGTGATCAGTTATGAAACATATTTTTTGACCATGTTGTAATTTAACTAATGTAATTTAAGTACTCACCTTTGTTTAAACCATTTTATACTGGTTTCCCCCGCCTTTTGCTTACTCAAAATTGGATTTTGATTGCTTGAATAATTTGAGTTTGAGTGGACAGTGGAGCTTAACAATCAACCACACAAGAGCTTTACACATCAGAGCCATAGTCCTACAGGAGTGAAACGATGCACAGGCAGGGCTTTCAGGAGCAGTGGCACAGAGAACCACAGAAGGCAGCAACGCATGTCATGGAAATGTGTGAGGTCAGAGAATGACAGCTGGACTGCTCTCTGATGTGAGATGCCCCCAAGGACATTTTTTTTGTCTTTTTAGATAACTTTTTCACAAATGATGACTTCATACCAGATAAGCATATTATTCTTTAAGCTTTACTTTGTTTTATACTAGTCCTTTTTGTCATGATTGACAAAATATTACACAATAGTGATGCACTTCCAAAATAGTTACATCAAATACTATTCCTTGTAAAATGTATGGCAGTTACATTAGGGATCATCTCAAAATGGGTTGAAGCTGAAAAGACTTAATATTTTTCATCTCTCTCTGGACCCCCTCCCCCCCTCAAAAGACTTAAAAAAAAAAATTCTGGCTTCACATAAAATTTTACGCGTTGATAAAACGATAGTAGCTTAATAGACCTTGCTCACCTCTAGTGAACATCCCTGAACACCCTTTGGTAAGTTTATATGTAGAAGTTATGAACTCTCCAAATAATGTCACCTGTCGTGCATGTTTGTTTACTCAATCCACATGGTCCACGGGCCCTATGGGGCCCTACGGCACATCCCATTCAACCCAAGCTGTGAGATGACCAGTTTGAGATAGTCTTAAGAGGATGAGAGAGTGTGAAACTAATGTTTCTTGTCAAAACCTGTAATTGTCAATTGCGTGTGTTTAGACCTTAGACGTGATGTCAGAATGACAGAAGCGGAACACATGCTTCTGTCACAGTGAGAATCTCACGTCTTCTGTGATTGGCCGAAACCTCATGTGGGTTTGTTTTGTTTCCTTCTTCCGGTCAGTGCGTAGGCACGTTACGCGAGCCAGATCTCTTGATCATTTGCTGCGCCGCGTCTTGCCGCAAAAAAGCTTTTCCAACTTTTCTGCACCAGCCGCGTTGGCGACGGCGACGCCTGCCCCTCGCGCACGCACCCGCCGTACTCCGCGCCCACACCCGCCGTGCTCCGCGCCCTAATGGCCTAATGCTCGTTGCTGATAGAGTTTTTTAGCATTTCAAAACAATTACTGCCACAACGATGTATTGAAGCTTCAAAGCAACAAAAAGACAAAAAATATTACGTCTTTTCAGCTTCAACCCATTTTGAGATGATCCCTTATTGGCAGTGGTAACAATAGTTTTAAACCCAGTGTGTATGATGAGGAGATTTATCAAAGAATTGCAGCTAAGTCCAGAAGGTGGAGATAGATGGAGGCCTACCTCCATCTATCTAGAAAACAGACATTTCTGAGCACTCAAATGTACAACAATGAAGGTTTACCTAAAAATGCATGAATTAATCAAAATACAACTCTGAGTAAGATACTGAGGGAAAACTGTCCCCTTTAACAAGCAGGTCTCAGACTCACTGGTCTCAGGCGAGGGGTGGACAAACTTGGAGGGCTGTTGCTCTCAGGATCTAACCAGAAGCAGAGGATGTAATGATCACACAAGGTTAGAGGCACTGTGCTTGAACAGTATGGTACTTACTGGTGTGTTGGTCAGACTGCCCAGGAGGCTCAGGTGTCTGCTCTCTGTCCTTCGCTCCACCAGGGAGAGCCAAGACAGCGACTGCACTTGTCTCAGTGCTCAGTGGAAGCGGGACAGGGGGGGAACATGAAGGCATTGTGGGAGTTGGTAAATGCTGAGGAGACAAAATGTCATGTTTGTGGTTCATACTCCTGAATAGCATACTGTGCCTGGAGTAATCCTGCAGATTTAATCCATCTCCTTGATTCCAGAGTTCTGACTCTCACTAAATATTATGGTAACAACTCGCGAGTCAAAATCCAAACAACAAAGTGCGACTCCACTCTGTTCAAAAACGTGCTAACCCGGTCTGCAGCAGGGGCAGTTGAAGCCCGAGGTGTGGTCTACTTGGTACACAGGTATATATGCCTTATACCCTCTAAAAGTACGGTGGATTTGCATTTAAACACAAAATTAGATGATTAAATACTGTCATTTAATCAATCTGAATAGTATAATTAATGAATTGCATTTAACTCTGCAATGAATAAATTTGATGTTTAATTAATTAATTTTAAAATCACTGAATTAATGTAATGGTCAATTGATGTATTTAATGGTCAATTAATTAATTAAATTGGTTTTGATAATGAATTATTTAAAATTAAAAATTTCACCCTTAACATTAAAATGATCATTTCAATTAATACATCAGTTTATGGTGTTTATGCAACTATTAAAATAATCTGTCAGACTGACGTGTCAAACTCAGAGGGCAGGACTTTCTCAACAGAGGGGCCACTGCTGTTACTGTGAGGTCGCTCAGATTAGCAGGGAAACTGTGGAAATGTATCACTGTTGTGGACAACCTCAAAGCCCTTCTCGGTGTCAGAGCAGCACAAACATGACCAGAGCAGCAGGTACAGCAGAGGCAGAGCCGAGGAGACCTACATTACATCTCTAATGTAGGCTACTTTCAGACCACAATTTCCTTATAAGGTTTGGCAGGAGGAGGAGAAGAGACAGACTCAAAAAGCCACGCATTACCTATGTCTGTGGTTCCCGAAGTGGTTCCCACTTAGCATCACAGAGGAAAAAAAGTTTGCAGTCTAAGCATTATCTGGAGGCTGGAGCTTCTCAGTGCACAGCAGAAGACATGTGCGTGGTGCAGGGGCAGTGCAGCAAAACTCAAGGCCAAAAAATAATAATAAAACCACATCATGTAACAGTGAATGGATGATGGCCAGCTAAAATAGTATAACTAAAATTCATTAAAATGAATATATGGTCCCTCATCTGCCTGAAGAGTGGGTCCAGTTCGCCTCAGTCGGTCCCTCATCTGCCTGAAGAGTGGGTCCAGCTCCAGTCTCCCTCGTGTCCGTCTGTCCGTCTGTGAGAGTCGGATCTCTCCTTCACTGGAACTCCTCCAGGTTTCTACGCTTTTTTCCCAAAGAGGTTTTTTTTGTAGTTTTTCCTGGCCGAGAAGGAGAGTCTAAGGACAGAGGACCCTGGGACATCGTCCCTCGCCACCACAGACATTGTCTGACTCCCTCGCCACCACAGACATTGTCTGACTTCATCGCCACCACAGACATTGTTGATTCATTTCTCCCTGTGGCCCTCAGAGGCAACTGTTGTTGTGATTTTGGGCCTTACAAAAATAAATTGATTTGATTTGATTTGATTAAAATACACAAAATTACTTGGGATTTCGCCAAAATTTTATATAGGGGAACACACACGGAAAGGACGCTTTGTGCTCACACCGGCACCGCAAGCTCTCGTGACTGACATGGTAAGGAGGTGCTCACGGCAGCACCAGGTGCACACAGAGGAGGAAGAGAGGAGCAGGAGGACACAGGTGAGACACAGAGGGTGTGTGGCATGATGGCTCCTACTTATCTTATCTCTGGTTTTGTCCTTCAGTAACCAACATGGTCAAAAATAACTGACTTTGTCAATGTCAAGCCCCTCCTCTGTGTGTTACCTTGGAGTTGGTCTCACTCACATATGGGAAAACTGCAGATTTTTATGAACTATTGCATATAATACTTTTGTATTTTTTATTTCATCAGTTGCGCAGTTTATATATATTTTTTCCTCTTTGTTCACTAAGTCCTCTCAAAATCAATGCAATTATTGTATGATCAAAATACAGCCTGGTCAGTGTGACATATTTAGTAATAAATTCATAATTTCACAGGAAATAATCTAAATCTCAATTTCATTGTTTGTTGGAGATGGGGGCATGTTTGGATAGGTGGTCTATAGTTTTGATTTTAGAAGCAAAGTGGCTGATAGATCTAGGCCTTGAAAAGTTCCAGAAGCCCGGCCATCAGACCCACCTCCTCCTGCTCTTCGTCCTCATCCTCCTCTTCCTCTGCTTCATCCTCCAGAAGTTCCACCAACAAAGAGGGGAACAGACCCACGTGTCCCTCCAACTCGCCCTCCCAGAAACCATCGTCCACCTCAACACAACAAAATACATAGCATCAACAACTGTAGATGTACTTAAACAGTCAAACAGGGCCAGGAAGTGTGCAGCTGCCTACCTCTCCATGTTTACATCGAATAAGGTGAATGAGTGCCCCCTCCTGAAACGAAAGCTCCTCTGCACTCTGGCCTTGGTAGGAGTAAAGAGCTCTTGCCAATCCTGAGAAAAAAACAAACAGAAAACAAAGCTCCTGAAATTCAACAAACCAGACTTTTCTTTTTGAGTTATCCTCATTAAATGAAGAAAATAAAATACAGATTACACATCAGGTTAGGGTGAGTTGGACAGGTTTGCGAACCGGGTCTTTGCAGAATTGTGAAAAAAATTAAAAAAATGACCTGCACCTGAGCTACTTTCTCAGCCCACGTGACTTGTATCATATGTATTTATGCATTTATGCATTTATGTATATATCACATGCAGTTTAGGCAGACAGCCAACAGATAATGCTATTCTCTTTAACAGTTAGTGCTTCAAAACTGTATTTCAATTTGAAGCAGAGGTTTCACTCCATCACTAACCTGGACTGGCCCTGGTCTCTCTGTGGCAGGAAGTGGAGCTGAAGGAGACATCCAGAGGGGTGAGGTCCTCAGCTGGTAAACACAAGAACTGCACGTAGCGCTCTGGCACATAGCCCACCTGGCCACATGAGTTGCACACCTGACCGAATTTCAGCAAACATGTACAAAAATTGAGCTGTTAAAGACATGGTCATAGAAGGTTCAAAATCTCACTAAGAGAGACATTTTAGATTGACTTTAAACACAATGCTGGTATAAAGGAGGACTTGCGGTGAACTCTCTTGCCCTCACATATTTGATCATGCTCAGAACATTGAGAGGAGATGTCTTCCCTTCTTGCTGTGAGGCGATTGTGCTTAACAGTTGTCTGATGCACTGTATCGAATTTGAACAGAAAGTGGCTCAAATGAAAAATGATGGAAAGAGTACAAAAACATACTGTAAATGTCATGAAATCAACAGGTTATACTTGTACCGGGATTCACATGACATCAGAGCAGCCCATTGTCCCTCTTTACCGTCTTTAGTTTTATATGGTGGCAAAATTGCAAGTAAAAAGATCATTGCTAATCTGCAGATTTTGTGGTGTGTTTGGATAAATACATAACGATGGTAAAGCATAACTATAATTTAAAAATTTCAGGTTCAATATTTGTAGAACTTAATTTAGGATATGTCTTCCTAAATAGTGTATACTGGGTTGTAGAGGTGGGAGATATAAAGAAAAAAGGGTTATATAACCAATGCTGTTTTGGAGATATTAAAAATAAGATATCAAAATATTTTCAACAATAAAAATGATTGGAAATGAGACAGAAGAATAAGGGAATTAAGTTATATTTCTGAACTTCTGTGGTTACCTTTATGGTCTATTCATGTATTATGTGATACTTAAGCCTCAACCAAGCAGCATTATTAAAATTTTGTCTGAATATTATTATATTGTTATCAATATTCATTTTTTGTCACTATTGCAAAGCACCAATGGATTGGCCAATAGGAATACTAGATGAGAGAGTAGAACCTGTGAAAATCTTCCACAATCTGTACTTCCGACCAGTCCCCCTGACCGGCTCATAACGAAGATCTGTCTGCAGCAAAATGTCACCTTAAACCGCATTACGCTTCAAGAGAGGCTCCTTTAAGCACGTCATCTAAGGTTCAGGACCCGCTCATCCTCCTTTTCCACACGACTAGGGATTGTTCAATATAGTACCTTTAACCAGTCCTCCACGTCTCCATCTTCTACCACCTGAAGCTCCTCTCCCTCCATCACGGACAGCTCGTCAGACTGACACGCCTGCACAACGGAACCAGTCCACAGGATTCTGATTATGGTCCCACAAGTTCTTCTTTCAAGGCCATTTGATATTGGACGCCAATATTTGTGCCCACAGATGCCCTGGAACAAACTGATGGAAGCAGCACATCCTCTGCTGCCCCACTGTGGCCCCTGGTATTCTAAGCGGACTCCCACCCAGGCCTGCCCTTGCTTAGCATCCAAGAAGTTTTCTTGTTTATTACATCTTTCTCAAAACCTTTTTCTCCCAGACCCCAAGTGTTACCTGGTAGCTGTAGAGGACCCTGCAGGAGGAGGGGTACACACACAGAGCAGCAGAGGAGGCAGCGTCTTCAAAGATGTCTGCCTCCTCAAACTCCTCCAGTTCTGTCAGTTCAAAGTCTTCCTCCTGCAAATACAAGATATACTCAATGATATATTCAATTTCAGCCTTTATGAGGACTTAAGTTTAAGGTACACTCCAGGTCTGTCGTTGTGCTGATCTGTGGAGTTGAATTTGGGCTCAGGACAAATGTGATTTTCCTCCTGAACTGCTTAGGCTCAGTCTGCTTAGGCTCAGACCCCTGCTCGCTCTTTGAATTGTTCTTCATTTCCTCCAAAGCTTACCCTCGTGACGGCTCCTCCTGGTGTTTGCTCCTTTGCTCCTCCAGATACTCCCTGGTCTCCGTCACCTCTCTCTCCAGTCGAGCGCTGTTCAGAGTTTTCAGATGAAGCTCATTACTCCAGGTTTTTCTGAGCTTCCTCCACAGACTGCACATCTGCATATTTTTATGGTGGCAGATTTCCTCCTGCAGTGCCTGGTTGTTCTTCTTTCAGCTCATTTTCAAGGGCTGTGATCTCCATCGTCAGCTCCTCCATGTTCTTCTGAACAACCATTGCCTCCTCTGCAGATCTTTCATACTGGGTCTTCAGAGTTTGTTTAATCATTTTGCATTTTACATAGTTCTCCCTGAAGACTCTGTTTCAGCTGTTATTCCTCTTTTAGCTCATTTTGAACTGCCGTGATCTCTGTGTTAAGCTCATCCATGCTGTTTTTATCATTGTATCTTCTACAGACGAGGATCTATGTGTTCACTTCTGAGTGAGTCTCACTTCTCTCCTGCAGCTGCTGATTACTCCCTTTCTCCTCTTTAGCTCAATTTGCAAAGCAGTAATCTCCGCCCTCAACTCTCCCATGTTAATTTCGACTTGGTGTTTGCTGTTTGTTCAGCTCCTCTCTCACTCCTCTCTCAAGTCATTCTGGAGAGCTGTTGTCTATTGCTTCTTGTGGTCCAAATCTCATTAAGACCTGCTTCTGATCCTCCAGGTTCTGTTTGGTCATGGACACTTGGTCATGGCCTCCAGCCTTGAACTGCTCCCTCTCGCTCTCTATCTGGTCCTGCAGGCTGTAGAACTTGCATATTGCAGAGAGACGCTGGCAATCAATTGTCTAGACACTGGTTCTGCGCCTTTGCCATCTTCAGTGCTCCTTGTTTCTCCCTCAAAACCTCAAACTCAATTTAACTCAAATTATTTTGAAGGCCAGGGTTTGATGCCCATTTGCTCTTGGATGCTGTCCACTGTAGAGCCAAATGTGTGTGTGTGTGTGTGTGTGTGAACATTTAAAATTGCCTCATGTATTGAAGCCATGCATAAAATTGTTATACAACTTTTATTTTAATGTCACGTAGCAGTTTGATTCTCAAGAATCCTGCCAGCACAATCTACTTTCCCTCTAGCCACCAAAGTGGTGATTTTACAGGTGTGTCGATAAATAGTTAAAGGCCACCCTGCTTTTTCCAAAACTTCAGACTCTGGGTCATACATGTAGAGTTAAAACATGTCAATACCCATATTTAAACAATAATAGCCCATACATGGAAGTCCGCTTTTTGCAGCTGTAAACCTTGACCCAAAACTGTTTAAGAAAGAAAAACAAAGGCCGTGGCTGCAGAGCCGCGGCGCGGTCAAATAACCCAGCAGTTTCAGGAGCCGCGGCACGGCCATAGCCTCATGTCTAACCCTAACCTTAACCCTAACCCTAACCCTGACCCTGACCCTAACCCTAACCCTAACCCTAACCCTAACCCTAACCCTAACCCTAACCCTGACCCTAACCCTAACCCTAACCCTGACCCTAACCCGGCGCGGTCTAACCCGGCGCGGTCAAATAGCCCAGCAGCTTCAGGAGCCGCGGCACAAAATAACATAGCAGTTTCGGCCGCGCGCCGCGGCTCTGTAGACACTCCCAAAAACAAAACCTACAGCATGATTTCCCTTGAATAAACTTTAAAAGCCATATATTGCTCCGTGTTGATGTGAGTGAGCAGGCCATACTTGTGCGTTCCCGGTGGACCTCCTGCTCTCGCTCAGCCTCCTCTCTCTCTCCAGCTCCTCGTGGGCGGTGTCCAGGGCCTGCTGCACACAGACGTCTGTCCCGAGCACGCTGTGGGACAGGAGCTGAAGGCGGGCCTCTGCCTTCACCCTGCTCAGCTGACACATCATACACAGCAATGTCAGTAACAGTAAGAACAAATACATACATTACTGGCTTGGGCCCTTTTTATTGCTTCAAGCAAGTTACACATGTGGCAGTACGGCAGTCAGAATAGATTTTAATTTAGAAGGTTGCAACAACGCCACCCCCGGAATTTCACCGGGAGAATAGTATATTAAGTGGGGTTCCCAAGGCACACAGGTACGTTTACCAATACAGAGCCAGGTTCCAAGTAAGAGTATTTATTTTGCAACTTTACAGTTTTAAAATACACATTAATTTATTTGTAACAGGAGCAGATTAAAATGTAGAAAACGGCCACAGTAATAGATAAAACGGCAACAACCACAACAGTAAGAACAGTAAGAACAGTAAGAGCAGTAAGAGCAGTAACAGGAGCGACAATGTAGGAGCGACAGTGTAGGAGCGACAAGAACAGTAAAAGTAGCGATGTAGAGCAAGGAAACCGTAAATAAAACCACAGGAACAACAGTTAAGCACTAAGCGAAGCAGGCGAAGCAACAGCGCAGAACAGCGGAAATAACAGCGTGCGAAGCGACAGCGCAGCAACGGCTGCGGAGCAACGGCGCAGCAACAGCGGCGTGACCAGTGCCGCTCCTGGGGAGCAAAGAGAAGGGAGCGCTTTTAAAGCCCACCTGCCCGCGCCGCCGGGAGTACGGTGTACATTTTAGGACATTGTCATTCCTCGTTGTCACTTGTCGTTTTTTAGTCATTTGTCAGTTGTCATTTTTCGTTCGACTTTTTTCTTTGTCATTTCTCATCTTCGTTTGTCGACTCTTTTTACTTTGTCATTTCTCATCCTCCTTCGACTCTTTTTACTTTGCCATTTCTAGACTTCGGTCGACGAGGATGAGAACTGACAAACTCTTTACTTTGTCGTTTCTCGTCCTCCTTCGACTCTTTTTACTTTGTCATTTCTAGTCTTCGTTGGACGAGGATGAGAACTGACAAACTCTTTAGTTTGTCGTTTCTCATCCTCCTTCGACTCTTTTTACTTTGTCATTTCTAGTGTTCGTTGGACGAGGATGAGAACTGACAAACTCTTTAGTTTGTCATTTCTCATTCTCCTTCGACTCTTTTTACTCTGTCATTTCTAGTCTTCGGTCGACGAGGATGAGAACTGACAAACTCTTTAGTTTGTCGTTTCTCATCCTCCTTCGACTCTTTTTACTTTGTCATTTCTAGTCTTCGTTGGACGAGGATGAGAACTGACAAACTCTTTAGTTTGTCATTTCTCATTCTCCTTCACCTCTTTTTACTTTGTCATTTCTAGTGTTCGTTGGACGAGGATGAGAACTGACAAACTCTTTAGTTTGTCATTTCTCATTCTCCTTCGACTCTTTTTACTCTGTCATTTCTAGTCTTCGGTCGACGAGGATGAGAACTGACAAACTCTTTAGTTTGTCGTTTCTCATCCTCCTTCGACTCTTTTTACTTTGTCATTTCTAGTCTTCGTTGGACGAGGATGAGAACTGACAAACTCTTTAGTTTGTCATTTCTCATTCTCCTTCACCTCTTTTTACTTTGCCATTTCTAGTCTTCGGTCGACGAGGATGAGAACTGACAAACTCTTTAGTTTGTCATTTCTCATCCTCCTTCGACTCTTTTTACTTTGTCATTTCTAGTCTTCGGTCGACGAGGATGAGAACTGACAAACTCTTTAGTTTGTCGTTTCTCGTCCTCCTTCGACTCTTTTTACTTTGTCATTTCTAGTCTTCGTTGGACGAGGATGAGAACTGACAAACTCTTTAGTTTGTCGTTTCTCATCCTCCTTCGACTCTTTTTACTTTGTCATTTCTAGTCTTCGTTGGACGAGGATGAGAACTGACAAACTCTTTAGTTTGTCATTTCTCATTCTCCTTCACCTCTTTTTACTTTGCCATTTCTAGTCTTCGGTCGACGAGGATGAGAACTGACAAACTCTTTATTTTGTCATTTCTCATCCTCCTTCGACTCTTTTTACTTTGTCATTTCTAGTCTTCGGTCGACGAGGATGAGAACTGACAAACTTTTTACTTTGTCATTTCTCATTCTCCTTCGACTCTTTTTACTTTGCCATTTCTAGTCTTCGTTGGACGAGGATGAGAACTGACAAACTTTTTAGTTTGTCATTTCTCATTCTCCTTCGACTTTTTTTACTTTGTCATTTCTAGTCTTCGTTGGACGAGGATGAGAACTGACAAACTCTTTACTTTGTCATTTCTCATTCTCCTTCGACTCTTTTGACTTTGCCATTTCTAGTCTTCGTTGGACGAGGATGAGAACTGACAAACTCTTTACTTTGTCATTTCTCA
The DNA here is from genome assembly GCF_026437365.1 of Eucyclogobius newberryi. Taxonomy (NCBI): domain Eukaryota; kingdom Metazoa; phylum Chordata; class Actinopteri; order Gobiiformes; family Gobiidae; genus Eucyclogobius; species Eucyclogobius newberryi. Next base: position 7,715,064 of record NW_027315735.1, read on the forward strand.
TTCTCCTTCGACTCTTTTTACTTTGCCATTTCTAGTCTTCGTTGGACGAGGATGAGAACTGACAAACTTTTTACTTTGTCGTTTCTCATTCTCCTTCGACTCTTTTTACTTTGTCATTTCTAGTCTTCGGTCGACGAGGATGAGAACAGACAAACTTTTTACTTTGTCAGTTCTCATCCTCGTCGACCGAAGACTAGAAATGACAAAGTAAAAAGAGTCGAAGGAGGATGAGAAACGACAAAGTAAAAAGTTTGTCAGTTCTCATCCTCGTCGACCGAAGACTAGAAATGACAAAGTAAAAAGAGTCGAAGGAGAATGAGAAATGACAAACTAAAAAGTTTGTCAGTTCTCATCCTCGTCCAACGAAGACTAGAAATGGCAAAGTAAAAAAAGTCGAAGGAGAATGAGAAATGACAAACTAAAAAGTTTGTCAGTTCTCATCCTCGTCCAACGAAGACTAGAAATGACAAAGTAAAAAGAGTCGAAGCAGAATGAGAAATGACAAAGTAAAAAGTTTGTCAGTTCTCATCCTCGTCCAACGAAGACTAGAAATGACAAAGTAAAAAGAGTCGAAGGAGAATGAGAAATGACAAAGTAAAGAGTTTGTCAGTTCTCATCCTCGTCCAACGAAGACTAGAAATGGCAAAGTAAAAAGAGTCGAAGGAGAATGAGAAATGACAAAGTAAAGAGTTTGTCAGTTCTCATCCTCGTCCAACGAAGACTAGAAATGACAAAGTAAAAAAAGTCGAAGGAGAATGAGAAATGACAAACTAAAAAGTTTGTCAGTTCTCATCCTCGTCCAACGAAGACTAGAAATGGCAAAGTAAAAAGAGTCAAAGGAGAATGAGAAATGACAAAGTAAAAAGTTTGTCAGTTCTCATCCTCGTCGACCGAAGACTAGAAATGACAAAGTAAAAAGAGTCGAAGGAGAATGAGAAATGACAAACTAAAGAGTTTGTCAGTTCTCATCCTCGTCCAACGAAGACTAGAAATGGCAAAGTAAAAAAAGTCGAAGGAGAATAAGAAATGACAAACTAAAAAGTTTGTCAGTTCTCATCCTCGTCGACCGAAGACTAGAAATGACAAAGTAAAAAGAGTCGAAGGAGGAAGAGAAATGACAAACTAAAAAGTTTGTCAGTTCTCATCCGACAAACGAAGATGAGAAATGACAAAGTAAAAAGTCGAACGAAAAATGACAACTGACAAATGACTAAAAAACGACAAGTGACAACGAGGAAAGACAATGTCCTAAAATGTACACCGTACAGGAGCCGGGCAATCAATCACCGTCTTACCACAGTCATTTAGAATTTAAAGCTTGTTTCCACTGGTTCGCTTTGGAGCGGATTGGAATGGTTTAAGTGATCGAAAGAGGCCTAGAGGTCTAAAGAGACCTCTAGAGTAAAGAGGCTAAAGAGGTCTGCTTTAACCAAGGAGGAGCTACAATGGGGGCTACAAACCAAAGGGAGGTGATCGGATAAGAGACACAGATTCAGACAAAACATACATAAACAAAATTTAAATTTCTGACTTGATCTAGAGATAAATCACAGTATTTCTCGTTATTTTAAATTATATGTTGAGCTTTTACATATATTTTCAATGTATAATCATCCAAATGTACATTTAATTTTTAAAGTGTGGCGAGGCTCATGCCCCACGACAAGCGGGTAACTCCTGGATTTTGCTTTGGCGACTGGTAGTTCTGGACGCTGGGGTCCCAATATGTGTGTAGCCGGCTGAACTAGCCATGTCCGCTGCCAGTCAAGGGTGCGCAGCAGAAGTTTCTCAGCGGTAGGTGAAAGGAAAGCTGCATTTTAGGCCCAGCTTATCTGCTCCGCCGCTAGGTCATGGGAAGGGAATAGCATGCTCTGCCACCATGCCTTTTTCTTGACCCGTTCACTGAGACTAATTTATAAATAAATCATATTCTGTATTAAAAATGTCTATGTGCCTCTTTTCAACAACAAATCTGTGCGCCTTTCTTTTAATATTTTGAATATGGTCCTGGGCCCATTAATGCCCAGGTGGCATTGTTGGTTCTCTGATTTGGTTTTAACAGTGACAGCTAAAGTTAAAACACCCTGACATGCCACACTGGCACTGAAACTCTCTCTGTTTTGGTTGGGAAGCATCAAATGATGCTCTTTAACCAATGAAAACTCAGGAAACATTGCCCTATTCTCATGTGTATTAATTCTCTGGACAACAAATGCATATGCACGAGTTTCAGGAGAAAAAGCGACCTGTTGTAACTGTGCACTCTATCCTTTTTGCCACACGTGAACGTCTCTTACGTGCAAGTCATGGAATCAGTGACAAGGGTTGAGAATGGTCTATAACCTATCCAGATTTTTTTTATAAATCCATTGTTGAGCCGACAGACTCAGCAAAACAAAGCTAGCACATGTTAGTATAAGATGTTTCCTGTTCATCTCAGCGCAGCATGGTGCCATGCATAGTGCATTTAACATTATCCAAACCCAATGCATTACATAAACAGACGTTCAAATGCAGTGCAGAGGCACAGAGAAGTGGAATAAATGCAGAAAAATATGATGATAGACCTGAAGTAGTTTCCTGTTTACTCTAGCTTCAGCCACATCTCACAGCGCCACATAGTTGGAATTAATAAACCTCTTTTTGTCAATTGCTGATAAAAAACACAATGGTTAGGTTTGATTTGATGTATTAAGAAAACATGAGTTATGTTTGGGTGATTCCAGTGGCTCTCGTAGCAGACCTCTGACCGTGGACCCAGAGCCAGGCCCTGAGCACGGAGATCCACTTTTCCATTAAAATAACCATTTCAAAGCAAATTGAGACCAGCGCCAGTCACAAAGTGGCTTATGCTGCTCCTTTAAACCACCCACAGACCCCCCTGTTCTCATCCATGCATAGAGGTGCCTCATATTTGAAAATCAGCATCTACTTAAGTTGAGCCAATAAAAACAATGTCTCCCCACTCTTCACCTCCAAGTCATGCGTTCATCTGTTCTCTCCAAGACAGCTCATGGGCCAGATGGATGGATTGTTGTACCTGAGCCTTCCTGAGAGTGTCCTGCACCTCTGTGATCTTCTGTTCCACACTAACAGAAGTTTCTCCAGACAGAAGCTTCAGACGGCTCTGCAGCAGCTCCAGGGCCTGAGCACAAAGCACGGCAGACCTCATTAACATGCTTAAATCACAGTAAAGCTTCATTAAGTTCTCTCTATTGCCAGGGCCATTTTAAGCTTGACCTATATGCCTATCACATGATTACAGTGATTAAATGTTTTCAAATACAAAATTCCACATAACTGCAAAAAATGAATACCTAGATTATTTATATTTACTTGATTTGAGGATATTCACCTTACATTTTATTTCAAGAAATAATATCAGAGAAGTGTTGCATGGACAGGTGCTTAAATGCACGTGTGAATAAGTTTGAACACTTAGGGATCATCTCAAAATGGGTTGAAGCTGAAAAGACGTAATATTTTCTGTCAGCAACGAGCATTAGGCCAACATTAGGCGGCAGGTGCGGGCGGAGCGCGGCGGGTGCGTGCGCGGGTGCGTACAGGGAGCACGGCGGGTGCGGGAGGGGGAGCACGGCGCGCAGTGGCATCTCGCTGAGTTTCTACAGCCCAGAACTAACTTCTGCGTTGCACAAAATGATTTAAGCTTAATGAATGAATTAATCCGCCCTCTTAAACCTTCTATTGAGTTGTGTACTTGATCCAAACATCAAATAGAAAAATGAAAAAAACAAATGATTATCAAATGATAATAAAACACAACAATAGGTAAGCTAATTAAAGAGGAAATAAAATTATTAGACAAAAGCTCTTAAAAGTTGATGGAGAAATTTGGCACAAAAATAGAACATTGGCTATTACCCTCTCCCCGTGTGCGATGGCCTTGTAATCTTTGGCTGCTTTGGAGGCCCATTTCCTCACTTCCCGCTGCAGACAGCTCTGATCAGGGGTGGCAGGTTCGTCCTGGAGGATACACACCTGCATGTACCATACATGTGTCAGGTACTCTGTGAAGCCAATGCCAAATGTAAAATCTATCCAAACAGAAGACATCCCATAGTACTGTTCCAGGGTGCAGACTTGTATTACAGACACAGAGATGAGTATTGAAGTGCACCTGGTCTCGGGGAGCAGGCTGGAAGCTGAACTCAGGGGGGTTGCTGAAGGCAGAGGACTCATGGAGAAACTGCTGGACGCTCCTTTCTCTGGTCAACTGCAGAACATGAGGTAGTGTTACTTCCATGTCAGCAATGTCACTTCCATTTCAGCTGTACTTTTATGTAGCAGTATCAATATAGATGTATTTCTAGCCTCTAGTCTAAACTTTTGCATATAGAAAGGATGTACCTTGCGGAGTGTTTCCCAGATCTGGCTGTGCTGTGAGTGAGTGGACGCACATGTGTCCAGCTCTGTCCCACACAGCCGGCTGAAGTGTCCCCTCAGCTCCTCGTACAGACTGCCATCCATCTGCTACACAGGACAAATAACCATACTTTATATCAAGGGTCACTGATAACCTTTCAGCAAGGTCCAGTTTGAAACCCATCCAGACACGGGCTAACTCCACACAGAAAGGCTTGGTACATGCAAGTTCTTTCACCTCCAATTCAACTGTGTAACATCCATGTCAGCAGCTGGGTTACCACAATGTCATCAGGGTTACCTCCATGACACCAAAGTTATCTTCATCATGTCAGCTGTGTTACCTCTACGTCATTCCTGTTACCTCCATGTTAGCAGTGTTAATTAGTTAATTGATAGCGTTACCTGGAATTTCCCCATTGCGGGACAAATAAAGGTGTATCTTATCTTACCTCCATGATTGAGGCCAGGTCATGGCTGTAGTAATGTTGCTGGTGAGCTCGTAACGCTGCAAGTGTCAGCAGATACTGGTTCCGTACTTCAGTCAAACGGTTGTCACACTCCTTCAGACGAGTGGTCACCTGCACACAGGTCATTTCCATTAACTTCGGTGAATAAAGTTATTTTAAAATGAAATTCAAATGTATGTTACCTTAGTGATCAACTTGTATGATTTAAAATGAAAGAGGCCATGTTCACTCTTTCTGGCTCTGGAGTAAAAATGAAACTATAATGTATTAATAAAGCCAAGTAGTAATTTTAGAGTGCTGAAAATAACTCACCAACATTTAAGATCTTCAAGAATCCTTTGACTTAGAGGAACAGGACTTTTACAGGTACTTACAAATAAGGAGTAGTAACAAAGCAACGCTAAATAATCATCGGACTGAAAAAGCTATTAAGGCATATAAATCTGAACTTTCAAATGGAGTAATATCAAAATTGTGTAAATGATTTTTAATTTTTTTAATTGTGTGTATGTATTTGCCATGGACGATGTGAAAGGATAACTTCTGAGTAAACTTTTGGAGGCGGCGAACAAGGCCATGACAAACAAATGGATGACACAAACTGTACCAACAATAAAGGACTTGACTGACATTCTAATCGAAAAATTATAAATTTGACATTTGGACCAAATAGGACTTTGAATTATATGTGCCTTAATTGTCTTAAGATTTCTTTTGCTGCCCTTTTTTCTGTACATACTTGTGTTGCAACATTGGAATTTCCCCATTGTGTGGACAAATAAAGACTTATGTTATCTTTTATTTTCTGTACTCTCTGATCATGTTCCATTCAGTGAGATGTTCTGTTCCTTTTTGTAAATGTAACAACAGATTTTTTTTTGCAAACGCCGGTTACCTGGCATTTGCATCGGCAGCCTTCTCCTTGGCTGTGTGTGCGATAAGGCTGAGCTGGTGATAATTCTTCTTGATGCTCTGGAGCTCCCTGAGTGAGTCCAGGAGCTCTGCCTGGATCCTCTGCAGCTGCTCCATTCCCTGTATAAATGGGCGCAGCAGCCATGTAGAGGTAAAGATAGGAAGATTAGCCTGCTCAAAAGTATTTGGTGAAAATACAACCCAAGTATCAGTAACTGTTTTGACAACAGATTTATTTAATTATTGTTGTAAAATAAATTGAAGTAGCCTGAAAGTTTAAAGAAAATGCATGAGGCTGGAGTTCTAATGCAGAAGAACTTTATTTACCATCAGCACAGTCAAGATGCAGGCCAAGATAACAAGTTAGGCTTGCACTTGGGAGTACGCTACTAGTTTACTATCAGTAAAAAGGGTATTGCCTAAATATACTATACACATTTACCTTGGCCATTCCCTTTTTTTTTAAGATTCTGGCCAAGGTTACAAGATAACCATTTTAGCTATTTTCTCATAGTATAATTTTGTCCTATTTGGTCAGTAAAATTACTCCAGGTCTGTCATGAAACAAACAAAACAAAACACGAAAATATTGAAAGCATTTGCGGGCAGAGGTGAAGAAAGACGCAGTATGGGGGAGACAATATGTATGTACTGACAAGATCTGAACAAACTCTGGTTTAGTTACTTCCAATAGTCATGGCAACTACTACTGCCCATTTCCAGAGGCTCTCATTTCAGAGCAGTCCTGGTCTCACCTTCTTGGCACGGTTGTCTTTGGCGCTGCGTAGACTTTTGGAGGTGTGCAGCGTGAGTGAACGATATTCCTCAGAGGCAGAGAACCGTGCTGAGGCCACTTGAGCTGTGGCGTCCACTATGGATCTCCAGACCCCAAACACACTGCTGAAATACGACACCATGAGGGCTCCATGTTACAAACGGCAAGGCCAGAGAAGGATAGACTTAATCATTGCATTGTCAGGGAAGCATGGGAGATGTTTGATGGTTTTAAGGTTTATTTAGGTTGTTAAATAATGCATTTAGTTCAATCTATCTTTGTAACGCCCAAACTCCCAACAGCAGTTGCGTGGATGGGCGATTAGGGGTTTTGTGGAAGTATTCTTTAAGTGTTTGTTTGAATTGATGGGGACCTACCCAGAAGTTATGGAGTCTGAGTTTCCTCTTTGCCAGTCCCTCTTCTGGTGCTGCACAGCTAGCCTCTGCAGGGCCTGGAAGCACAGGAGCACATGAGCCCACTCACAGTAACACAAACGCAACCGCCAGGCCCTACTTGCATTTTCCAAACATAAGCATATTTTAAGTTCTAAAACACGTAATTCAAAGGAGTTTTAAGTAATGTATAAATATGCTCACTGCAAACAACCATGACCTTTATGTCCGCTCACACACCTCTCTTACATTTAGCAATCTGGTTCTAAATGTGCCTTTCCCACGACCCCTTCCCACTTCAACCCACGATGCCTCCACACTCAATGGGTATCTGGGGGATCAATGGCAGCGTTTCCAGGAAAAAACAGCACCAGACCAGAATAAATCATACCTGGGCATAGTCTTTCTCTATGGCTGCCCGCTGCTTGGTGAACAACCTGAGAGCAGAGCAGGGAGTTACAATCAGATTTGGGCACTTTGGCTCCAAAAACAACGTTTCAAATATAGCAAAGTACAAGCGAATAATGTGATGTAATTCAAAATCTATGAACGGCAGAACCTCCCTCATGCAGCAGAAGAAGGACATTTCAAATCAATAAGACAGCATGAGTGGAAATGAATACATAAAAAATAGCAAATTGATACAAAATAAAATACCTAATAAAACACTCTTGTAGTAATAATTGTAGTAGTAGTACCTGATCTCCTCCAGTAACTCTGTGTCTTGGTGTTGTTTACTCTGCAATTTACTGATCTGGTCTGAGAAGAGCTGCTTGACCTGCTGGCTCTCTTTTACCTGAACATATAGAGAGAGTTCATGCTTTTGACTTCAATTTGTGCAAATCAAATCAAATTCCTCCAAGCTTGTATGTCTAAGTTAACTATACGGATGACACACTTAAATATTTGCTTATGTAATAGGTTGTGTCACAATCTTCTGACTGATTGGCAGAATTAGAAAATGTGTTTCTTGTTTTTTTTCATCGGTAGAGCTATTGTTTTGCCTAAATCAACATTATACGGCAAAATGAAAGTAGTTTCTCTGTTATTGCCCTGACTGTGTAGAGTTTAGAAAGCGTTTTTGCTAAGGGCAAGGGGAGATAAAGCACACTTCAACTCACCTAGCAACAATTCATCTTTTCTGCACACAAGCCTCAGAAACATCGTATTTAAGGAGAATAAAGTTCATAGTCCTAAATAAGACAAGCAGTTCATCTGTGTATGATCAAAGTGAATAGATTTGGGATATTTCTTTCAAAAACTGTGAATCACCAATCGAGTTATACAAGTCCGTGTCCTCAATCAGAGAATATGACGTCATCAAATTCTAGAACATGAACACAAACTATTGGAATGTGACCTTCTCCTGTAATTATTAACTTCATTATTTTGTGGCATACATTTGGCGATATAAAGGGTAAAGTAACCAACACATTTACTAATTTGAGAATGAAATGACTACACAATAATATTACCTGTACTCAAATACAAGTTGGTCCAGGAAATTACCCAAGAAAAAACTACTAGTCAAGAGTAAGAGTAACTAAATTTTACGATTGGTAAGAAAAAAAACATATTTGAAGTGGTGCAAGAAACACAAATGTTCAAACCATTTAATACTGTCAACATAAAACTCACTGGTATTTACTCAAAGTGGGAGAGGAACCAACATTTATACACTCTTTTGAAATTTCACTTAACCTTTAACATCTTGCTACGATTTATCTAAAAAATATTACTTTTTTTTTTTATTTTCGTACCTTCCTGGGCGGCGGCTGCATCCTCGCTCGTCCGTTCTGCTTATGGTTTTGATGAACACTTCCTCACAGTGTCCCCCCCCCCCTTCTGACCTGATCTGTCTTTTCTCTCTACCTCCTCTCTTCCCTTCCGTTTCTCTGCCTCCTCTTGTTTGGAAAAGTATTATACCATTATACCATTTTCATTCAAGCTGTGTTGCAGTTGGATTGAAGGACACATAGGCTGCATTATTTGTATTTTTGTTGATCTTAAAACAAGCTCTTGAGGTATCTTTATTGTGGCATCTTATGTTTTAGAACTTCAAATGATGTGTCAAAAGAAAAGCTAATGTAAGTACGCAGTTGTAATGAATGCAATCTGATGGCAACTGCGACTCTCCTGCGGAGTTCTAACTATGACAACACATGCCTGGGAAATTTCAAAGGATCAGTGGGGAAAGGACTTATTAAACAAGATTTATCAAACAAAGCGTAAATGAAGCTAAATACAACCCCAGGTATGTTTTTGATGAGGGGACAATGTTATAACACCAAAGCATTTAGCATAATATGTGCCCTTTAAATGAGAAGAGCAGAGCTCTACTTTTACTGTTTAGGGACAAATATTTGAAAATTCAAGCCAGCTTTTTGTGAGGCTCTGAGGGGGAAGACTTACTAAACAGGATTATTCATCAAACACGGGTGAGTGAAGATAAACACACCTCCTGATATTTCTAAAAGCAATCAATTTGGCATATGTGTCCTTTAAGTACTTGCTTATGAACTGAAAGGATGTCAGCCCACAAAAGTAACCGGGATGGTTGTAAGAAGAATACGCCTAATCAGAGTATGCATGTTATTTTTGTGTGGTTATAAGATAAGATAAGTTAAGATAATCCTTTATTGTCCACACAGGGGACATTTCATTGATACAAGGCAGGTAGATACAGAGGAAAAGACAGATAACAGATTACAGGAAGCTTAAAAAACACTGTTATTAGAAGAACTCTTATAAACAAAAACTCCTATAGACAAAACCTCCCATTTTCCAACAAGGGATGGAGGGGAAAAATTAGGATGTCCGCCGGGATAACGTAACGATCTCCCTGTGCCCAGTAGGGTTAGCGCCATTGGGACGGTTTATTTCCACAACACAAGGTTGCTGGTTTGACTACCATATATATATATATATATATATCAATACATACACAGTCAGAGTCATGATAAATATTTAAAACTTTATTGAAAAAATAAAATATATTTTCCAAATAGAACACTACATACAGAACGTTTTCAATCAAATAATTTAAATAACTAAATATCTGCCATACTCACATTATGAATACAGTTTGCAATAAATATTAAATAAATAGGCAAATAACAGCTATCATCTACATTAGTTAAAAGTACTTCAGAATATTTTCTTTTGACTCACATAGGTTTCAATAAAGGTGGACTGACTCTGCAAACATGTGACTGCAATATAAAAAAAATCTACTTTGAGTGCCTCGGCACCTGTCTGCTGTGGACGAGCTGTTTGACATGAATCATTGTGTTTAAGAAGGACTGAGGAGAGACACTGGAGTGGCAGGTCAGGGGAACAGTATCGTTCTACAGAGGAAATACACAAAAATATATATATCAACAAACTGAAAATCCAGGCTAAAGAAGTATCGGATTTTTTAGTCTCTTTTTTCCGGGTTTGCAATAGATACAATGTTTTACAATTTTACAAAGCTCTTAACCAAATCAAATACCTTGTCCTTTCACTCAGAAGGAGAAAAAAAGTTAAATTAAGTGACATTGCACTCAAATCAGGGCTGTTGCTAGCTATTTGGGTCATAGACATTAGATTGGTTTACATCATAACCATATAAATAATCAATCACTTAGCATTTAATAAAATGATTTAAAAATAATTTAAGGAAACACAATTGATTAAGTTGATTTACAAAAAACTTAACTTCATTAATGTACAAATCCTTTTATCAATTTGTATTCTGCAATTAACCTCAGTTTTTTGTAGCTCCCCATGGTCCTCCTAGTTAAAGTAAAGTGAATAGTAAAAGTAAACTAAGGATTTCTCTGATTAGGTTACAAGTTGCTTCAAGCAATCAGAGAGCTCCACACAGATTCACTTCCATTATATACTTTACTTATAAGAGGACCATGAGGGCCACGTTAAAGCTAAATGGAAAAGATAATTAGAGAGGCTAATACAGTTTGTAAAACCTTTTCTGCAAACATATTTGTAAGTGCATTATGTTATTGTTTTACTACACCTACCTTTAATTTGTATTTGGTAAATGATTTTAAATTAAATGTTTTATTTCAGGTTAACCGACTTTAAAAAGAGATTTCTGATGTTGTGTGGTTCTTGTAAGATCTAGTGACACTAAACATCCTCTTTTACTTGGCAATGGCTTCACCATTCAATTGTATGTTGAGAAAAGTTTTACAAACTCTAGTTATTATTGGCCAAGGGAGTTTGCAGCAACAGGTAGAAGAGCTAGAGAGTTCTGTATCTATAAATATTTATGGTAGAGACATGAGATGTTAGTGCTAATGCTATCGACCATCAAGCCAGTTCCCTGTATTTTTTCCAAAAGGAGCTGTTCTAAAATTAAGAATAATCAAAAGGGTTTCGCTGGTACCAAACCCATTGGTACCTCTTTTTCCATTATATTTTAGATCCTGTTGAAGTCGTAAATGTCATGAAATAACATGTTAAATACGTTATAAGGGGATTGGCTTCACTTTCATTTCTATGTGATTGAACGTTCGTACTTTTGTAATGCCGGTAGTGTGGGCTAGCCAAGTAATTAATGGAAAAGTTTCATAGTGCACCTTTATTTGATTAATTGCCCAGTACAGCTCTCAATAGATTAGTGGACGTACCTTGCATTTCTGGTGAGTGAAGTTGAGTTTGTTGATCAGTTTCTGAACGGTCTGCGAGCTCCCTGGCAGTGTGCGGTTCATAGCCTCCAGACCAGAGATAAAGTACGCCGGGAACAAACAATCCTACCACAAACCACAAGACCAAGAAAATCGTTAGCAGTCACTAACATTCCGGCGTCAGTCTGAATTTAGTCATTCAAAGCTAACTTGTCACCAAAATGTGGGTTAGGCCACAAATTTGAAAAATTCAAATATTTTGATGTTATACCAACCTAATATTAATATCCCAAGTCTTATTAAAAATTAAGAATTATTCAAATGACATCACAATAATCCATTGAACTGTAATATTTAAAGGTCCTATATTATGCTACCTTTCATGGCAACATATAAACTACCTTTATTATTTGACAACTAATAATACCTGGTAACACCTTTATTTTGTTAAATGATTGTTTAAACTGTCAGAAAAAGGTGTCTGTTTGATTAAATTGTCTCTAAATTTTACAAAGATTCTCTTTAGAACTTATTTTCACCGTTTGATTTTTCTTAAACAAAAACGTTTACCAATATTGATAAATATTTGCCTCTGGTGCTCTCCCACCAAACTAAGTCAGAATTAGAAAAACACGAGATGCACTTTAAGTCAATATAAGAAGGATCTAAGAAAATATTTCTACATTTAAAAAAAAAATCTCCAAACTTAAGGAAATTCTCCAAACTTAAGACACTTTATCTTCCTACTCCTGTTTGATATTTTTGAGCATTTATCAGCAGTGTTAGGAATAAACTGTACTAAAGACCTGCATTCATTTTTATTATATTTTATTTTATTATTATTATTTTATTTAACTTTTTTTATTTGTTAACAGTTTGGTTTTGGGCTCTGGGATTGTTCTTTTCATTCTTTATGTTTACTTAATATTTTTTGCCAAAAATATCTGTCATTTTAGTCTATGAATTAAAGTCGTCAAGAATTATCCATAGTACTTAGTACGTTTTAGTTCATGAAAATGTATGTAATTTTTTAAAAGTTGGACACCTAAAGTTTATGATCAAATACATATTAAACAAAGTAATTGTGTGCCGCTCGGTGGTTGAGTGGCTAGAACACATGCATCTCTCATGCCCATCGAATGCTACTATACAGTCTAATAAAGCTTTAAAAAAAAGAAAGACCCACCAAAAGAATGAGACCAGACTATAGATACACACAATTAGTATTCTGAATAGATATTTTAAGTACAAATAATAAATAGTTGTTTAGTTGCGTCCCTGCCCTTCAGAAAAAGAGTCTAGTTCCAAGTCATCTGTTTGTGCCTGAGTCAAGTTCCAAAAAGAGGCCAAAACATGGACTCACCTCGGAGTTCACCTCGGACGTGATCAGGTTCAAACAGCGGCATTCCTGGGGAGAGAGCAGACATATGCCGCATCAACAATAGCACCTACACTTTTGTCTTCTATAAAAGCAAATATCTGTCACTGCTTTTTGATGTTTCTGAAATACTAAGTGTGAGAAAAGAGGAAGCCGCACAGATGATAGTAGATAGTACCGAAGCGAACAGGATGTGGTGCGGATGTCCTGCTAAAATGCTCGCTGCCTGCTACAATGACAGCTCATGCACAACTTTTGCATCATAAGCATTGCATTTAGAATTTAGGAAACAAATATCCGTAATTTTTGTGGTGTTTTTCTTCCGCCTTGGACCCCCTCACCGTTTTAACATCAAGATGCACACACAAAATAAGCCCGGGTAGGGAAAGGGTCTTAACAGTAAGTGATGTTGGAATGACCACCACCACTTAGTTTCCCTCATACTATGGTTTTATTTACTGTGACAAGGCATATATATATATATATATATATATATATACATATAATTCTTTGTTAATCAAACTGGCTTTGTCTGATCAATATTTTTTTATTTTACTTGTATTACATATCCTCTACTTAAATTATTTAAAATTATATAAAATAAAAGTGGTGGGTAGTACTCATTTACGTTTACTCAACAAACGTTTTGATAATCATTTTAAAGAAAAGATAGTATAAGTGGGAAACATTTTGGGTCCTCTTCACACTGTGAGTTAGTTCGTTTTTACACTGCCACTAGTTAGGTCAATGTAACAGAGCTATCGCTTTGGACCCAATGTGAGCACGACAGTCACAGTTAGGAGTACAGTAAATGGCCACCCAGAGAGCGCTTAAAAAGTGTATCCTGTGGCCTGGTATTTGATGTAAAACGTCTATTTGTTTGAATGAGCTGCCGTTTGCAACCTGCATCTGACGAGGCAAATCGGATAAAGGTTTTTTGATTTTGAAGCCCGTTTTCATGGAGATAAGTGCAACGGTCAGCTGATCACGTCTCACGTGGCTTGTGGTGCAGCATTTGGGGAGAATTAGGAGCTGTGCATGTTAACAGGATCAACCAAAAAGTGAAGTAAACAGAACTAAATGTGGACGCTGGAGCCGTTCCACAGAGTGCAGTAATGTGTGAAAACAATTTAAGTCTAAGGGGGACAAAAGCTTTGTGTTGAAAATATTCAAACTTGGAGAGCCCGGCAGGGTATGATGAGAGATGTGCAGGAGGTGCTGAGCAGGATATAATAGGAATACTCCCCATGGAGCCTAGACACTGATGGTGAAATTAAAACAACAAAATGTAATTTTAAAAAGGTGGTGCTAGGGTAGAGGAGGTTTACGCGAGTGGAGGAGGACAGTGTTTAAAACAAGTACGCTGAGTGGTGATCGGGTGGTGAAGACACTCTACGCTGAAACTAAATGATTAGCTTAACTAAATGATTTCAATGTTTGTGTTTGTTTCACATATGATTAAGTTAAGTTATTATTATTATTATAAGTTTTTCAATTGTTTTGAACTTTTTTTTGAAAATTCTTAACTGTTTTGTTTATCCAATTACATTAACGTCATGTTGAGCAGTGTTTAACCACAAAACGTTTTTACTCAGAATTTAGTGCTTTCTTGGAGCACTACTATTTGAGTAATAATATTATGAAGAATACTCATACTTATGTCTGATACTATTATGTCAGCACAACATATAGCTACTCAACCCACCTCTGTTTATGGTCCTATTAGGCACATTTTGAAGTATAATTCATCAATACGCAACATGCTAGCTTGGATAAATCAAATATGTCATGCTAATGTTATAACAAAGACAATACATGTAGTAGACTTACAATAATTTGCGCGGAGTTGCAGTCCTTTTGGCAGCTCTGTCAGATACAAATGAACAAATGTTAGAGGGTTTGCAAAAACAAGCTCTCCTTGTCCCCCTGAAAAAAAAATTAAGCTAAACTTGTCCAAACTATTAAAAAGGCGTATATATCATTTTTCTTTTTTTCATTATTGTCCTCTTACCTTGAGCATGTCATTTAAACGTTTGACATTAGTATCAAACTCGTGCCACCTCCTGCAGGCTGGCGGGGAAGATTGACCATGATTTCCATCATGGAAGATGAAAGCCCAAGACTGATCCCTCACTAGAGGCACGAGCACCAGGACAACCAGTGCCCACGCACCGCCACTGAGTCCAGAAACAGCCATCGAAATCAGCCAAGTGTGGGTCTAGTGCAGGTGTGAGAGGAGAGGCTATGGATTCACGGATGGTTGGCTGCCTCATGCACTCCTCTTTTAACAGCAGCAGCACTTGAAATTTCCATAGTATTGGGAAACTCCGCTTCTTTTGATTCGTGTTGTATTATTATGTCATGATTAATTTTTCTCCTCTTGAAGCGAAAAGGGCATAGGGCAAAATCTATGCAACCGTGCTTTGATAGCGTTGATAGCATTGATATCAGCCGATCTGGTGGAGTATGAGTGGTGTGTTGTTTTCTCGAGAGCAGAGCTGTGATGTGGTTCAGTTTCAAACAGTGGAATGTATAACTCTGTCATGGAATACCTTGTAATTTCATCATTCATTTTTTAGACTGTACAAAATTCTGATGGGCCTCTCTCAGATGGGCTGGAAGCTTAAAAGTGTACGTAACTTTTTTGGATTGAGCACCCACTACCTGCTAAATGTTTTGCTTGGAATGTTCCTCAGTATGGCAAAAACGTCTCTATTTAGCATTGTGCTTACTTAATTAATGAATATTTGTAACTGTTACAGTGTAAACCTGCCAGATTACAGTCAGATTCACTTTGTCTCCTCGACATGTGGTCTTTGGCCCAGTCCTTTGTCACCAGGGCCGGCCCATGACAACACCAACAGGACATGAGCATCAGCCCCTGCACGGGCAGTGTTACGGTCAAGGCCAGCTAGAAACAGAAATATAAACCTACAGTTCCCAACTACGCTGCCCAAGGAGCAACAATGCTGGGCACTATCCTCTGCTTCTGACTAATTTTCATATCAACAGTATTTAATATTTAATTTCACATCTTTTTCTTCTTCTCCCACTTCCCTGGGGGGAGTGGGACAGCCACATCGATGACCTGTGGATCCAGATGCTCCTCAGCTGCCTGGAGAAGCAGTCTCTACTCCAGATGAACAGTTCTTTATATGCCTCGAGGAACTGGTTCTCCTCCTAAGTGGCTCCAGCTCTAGTCTATCTGCACATTGAAGCCTGACTGCCTGTCTGTCTGAGGGAGTCGGATCTCTCTTTCACCGAAAAACTCCTCGGTAGTTTTTCCTTGCCAAGAAGAAGGGTTTAAGAACAGGGGATGCTGGGACATTGCCAAGTTCCTATGAACATTGTTTAATTTGTTCTCATTGTCGCCCTTTGCGGCAACTACAGCTCTGATTTTGGGCATTACAAAAATAAATTCAATTGAATTGTGAACTCAAAAGTTGCTGCTGCTAATGAGCCTGCACAATAAAAGTAGGCTGAGATGAAGACATTATGTGAAGACTAAGGATATTTTTGAATTCATGGCATTCAACATGACTCTTCACGCTAGTTTTATTTTTCATCAATAGACCTCTCATTCTTGTTGTTTTTAGCTCACTGGTAAAAAATAATAATAAAAATAATTTTCATGCAGCGTGATCAGGGCGTCTGCAGCGGACAGGCGCAGCATATTTCTTACACAATATGTATCAATTAATGATTTCAATTATTGTTTTTGTTATGTGTTTGTTTGTTTGTTGTGGAGAGGCGCAATCATGAAGGGGTCTCAACCAGGGGGTCTCAGGAAGTGTATGGGGTGAGGGAAGTCTTCTGCCCCCACAATCTGACCGGAAAAAATGGGCAATGGACCTTTGTCTATTAAGTTGTTTCAAATCAACATTGTGTTTTACAATGAACAACAGGGCGGTATTCAATCAATCAACTAAAAGGTTGCGTGGCAAGATCTCAAAACTAATAAATATATATTATTTGATCTTGTATCTGTACCCAGAGTGCACTGACAAGATCACAGAGTTCATGCCATTTTTTTTTTTGTGTGCAAAAAACTTTGTGGACGAATAAAATATGTGTTCAACCGACTCAAGAACTTCGTTTATAACATTAAATGAAATAGGTTGACTAAAGTGCAAAAATATTAAAATGTACTGAATGAAACATTTCAAAACAGAATATTGAAATAATATAAACGTGTGTCAAAGGGCAAATTAATCTAGTGCTTCTAGGTTACTGTGCCTGTATTCTTGAGATATTTATCTATTTTTTTACTTTGACTTAAGTCTTTTTACATAATGATATATAAGTCTAATTGTGGTTGTTGTTGTTGATAATACAGCAACTCTGAAGTCTATCTTGGCTGTTGCACTTGCACTTGCACTGATTGTTATTCATATAGTCTGATCAGCGTTCTCAAATGTGCACATATTTGCACCTTTCCTCTCTGCGGGCAGAATTTTAAATGCCACCTTCATGCGTAACTTTGTTGATGCTTAATTATTTATTTCTCATGATGCTGTCAGGAACTATATGCTGCTTCGCTATCACACAAAATGTATGCTAAACCCTCTTTACAAACCCTCAGCTACACATTGATTCACAAATAGACGCAAAGGCAAAAGCAAGCCTCTAGGCAATGAGATTGAAGGAGTCTTGCCAAAAGAAAACAACAACAGTTTTCCACTGTGACAGATTTAATTGTATTTGAGTAAAACACTACACTACATTAAACATTATTTATTTACTCTTTTGGAGTTTGAAGAGGAGGTGATTTGAGAGTTGAAGTTGCTTAAAGGCTTAAGGAGATTCGTTAATCCCCTCTGAAGGATGTATAATAGAGTTATAAAAGTTGTGGTAGTATGTTTCCAAAGGATAAATATTTACCGACAAAATGGCAATTTTCTTTACCTCAGTTCCATTAAAATGAAAATAAAATGTTTGACATTCATGAGTATGCAACAATCTGAAGAGAGATTGAAAGACATTAGTGATAGAAATGTGATATATTACATTGAAAATTACTAACTTTGTCAGTTCTTATCATTCCCCTGCAGTTCTTGATCACAATACGGTCGATTAGCCCCGCCCCTCTGCCACCCTGATTAGCACAAACGCATGTGACGTATGGCCCACTATATCCGCTTGTCCTACAGATGCTATACATCAGGCCGAGCTCTGTTAAACACATATCGCTGTTGCTGATTTGGGTCGTAAATTTGAGAGAGTGAGAAAAAAGACACTTGAGACAGAACATTTTTTAATAAAAATGTTTTCATCAGCTGCTTAATTAATGTGTTAAAACGAAGGATTAATGAAAGTAGTGTCTCACCTCTCCACAGCCCGTAACTTTGCCTGGTGGTCTGCTTCTCTCCATAGAAATAGATACATTTAATGTTTAACCGTGACACATTCTAGTCAACAGGCATAAAAACAATGTTAAAGAATGCACCTTAGGTTAGGTAAGAACCACATTGCCACATTGCCAAACTAAACCCATGTGTCGAGTTAAGGCCATGTGCACGCAGGAAACAGAAATGTAAACGATACAAGGATAAGTATGTTCATTAATAAACTCTCCCAGTCTCCCTGTACTTAGGCTACATATGTAAGAATATTAGAACAGTTCAAACACTATATTCCCTGTATGATGTCTTTGTTCTCTTTGATACTTTATCTCTGTGTCCTACAACACATTTCACATAGACTGTTGTTGACAGCATCATTGTTGACCTTCGAAGTGTTCACTTTTTGACGCTGATTCTCAACTCAATGTGGAAAAAGGCCCGGTGAATGCCCACAAGTCCGAAGGTTCACAAGTCCTTAGTGTTGGGTTAGGGTTAGGGGAACCTTCGGTTCGGACTCGTGAACCTTTAGGGTTAGGGTTAGGGTTAGGGTTAGAACCTTCGGACTTGTGAACCTTCGGACTTTTGGGGTGGAACCAAAGTGCCACCCCTAAATGTACAGCAATTGGCTACATTTTTTAGTACAGATGCTTACAATACCAATTGGAACAAGGAAAATAGGAATCTGGCAACATTTGGTTACAGTTAATTTTGTGTGCCACCTTAATGTGTAATAGCTTTTTTGTAATGTAATAGCTTTTTTTGTGTCTTTCTAACATAAGATAAGAAATTAAGCTTGCCTTCTTTAACTTATTTTGAACACACAGAATGCAACACGAAGGCACAGCTTTCCAAATGTCATACATATATAAATAAATATACATAAAAATAAATATATACATAAGCTCCACTCAAATGTCATGACATCAACTGCCTGTATAGACGCATCTGAGTGATTTCCCATCAGCGAGGAATCCCAGGGCAGCCCCACACGAAGAGCCCCTGCGCAAGGCAGCGTGTAGGCTGTGTGTAGGCTCTGTGGTGTGTTCAAAGACTGCTTGGACCACATCAAACAGAGCCACACCACTGTCTACGGCATAACTGGGACCAGTCACCTCAGAACAAAATTCAAGTTCTTCCTTGAATCAGTCCAAAATGGCAAGAAAACAAGAAAACGTTTAGGACCAAAAAATGTGAAAAACACGTTGGGGCTAATCTATGGGTTTGTAGATAGGCAGGAAATCCTTTGAGAGATCGTGATAGATACCAAAAAGAAAAGAAAAAAATAATTGTATTCTATGGTACCAATCTGCCACTTTGCATGTTTAACAAGATGGTCATGTATTTCACTTTTGCAATTTAATCTAGCCTTTTTAGACTTTTTATGACCAGGAAATTTCCAAGGAAATAAGTATTTTATTATCTCCAGACACATGGAGAA
Source organism: Eucyclogobius newberryi (assembly GCF_026437365.1). NCBI lineage: Eukaryota > Metazoa > Chordata > Actinopteri > Gobiiformes > Gobiidae > Eucyclogobius > Eucyclogobius newberryi. The sequence goes on from NW_027315735.1 coordinate 7,734,785, forward strand.
CATGCAAACTCCACACAGAGTAGTTCATCTGGTCCAAAACTTTAACACCCAGCAAGGTTAGTGTGGAGCATTGGGCCGATCAGAGCTCTCCTTTTGAGGCATTGCAATACACATATTTCACAAGCTTTTCCGAAACTAGCTCCACCGAGCTGCACTTTTAAAGGTCCTATATCTTGATATTTTTCTTGTTTACCCTTTTTGATAATAATAATGTTCTGCAAAACCCATAACATAATAGTTATAAACTAGATAATTTGCAACGGCTGAAGCCATTGCTAGAGTGTCTGCGTCTCTCCCTCTCCCTCTCTCTCTCTCTCTCTCTCTCGACTGGCTCCGTCACAAAAGACTAAAGAATTACGCAGACACTCATAATGCCCCATTCCCCCTCCCTCTCCCCCCCTCTCCATCCCCCTCTCTCCCTCTCTCTCTCTCTCTCTCTCTCTCTCTGTCTCTCTCTCGACTGGGTCCGTCACAAAAGCTTAAAGAATAAAGCCTAAAGAATAAAGCCTAAAGAATTACGCAGACACTCATAATGCCCCATTCCCCCTCCCTCTCCCCCCCTCTCCCTCCCCCTCTCTCCCTCTCTCTCTCTCTCTCTCTCTCTCTCTCTCTCTCTCTCTCTCTCTCTCTCTCTCTGTCTCTCTCTCGACTGGGTCCGTCACAAAAGCCTAAAGAATAAAGCCTAAAGAATAAAGCCTAAAGAATTACGCAGACACTCATAATGCCCCATTCCCCCTCCCTCTCCCACCCTCTCCCTCCCCCCCCTCTCTCTCTCTCTCTCTCTCTCTCTCTCTCTCCGTCACAAAAGTCTAAAGAATAAAGCCTAAAGGGTAAAGCCTAAAGAATTACGCAGACACTCATGATGCCCCATTTATTTCACTGGGGAAAAAGTAAGATAAGATAAGATATTCCTTTATTGTCCCACATGGGGAAATTTCATTGGTGCAACACAGGTAGATACAGAGATAGATACAGAAGAACAGATCACTTATAGGAAGTCTGAAAAACACTTTCAGTAGAAGATCTTCTATAAATAAATAAAAACTCCCATAGACAAACAAATAAATAAATAAATAAATACATAAATACCATTGCATGTGATCACGACAGTAATTGCACATGAATATGTGTCACGACAGCAGATAGATTGCACATGAATTTCACAGTAATTGCACATGAATTGCACATGAATTCCAACAGCAATTGCACATATGACAGAATTGCACATCAGTATTAGGTTAGGTCAGTATTGCGAGTGTTCAGTACTAACAGTTTTTGTTATAAAGTCTGACAGCAGCAGGAAAGACCTACGGAACCTTTCCTTCACACATCGAGGGTGGATCAGTCTCTCACTGAAGCTGCTCTCCAGAGCGGAGAGAGTGTCCTGCAGGGGGTGACACTCATGGTCCAGCATAGATGTGAATCTAGCCAGGACCCTCCTGTCCCCCACCTCCTGCACCGAGTCCAGAGCACAGCCCAGGACGGAGCTGGACTTCTTGATGACTCTGTCCAGCCTCTTCCTCTCCCTCTCTGTGATGCTGCTGCTCCAGCAGGCCACACCATACAGGAGGGCTGATGCCACCACAGAGTCGTAGAAGGTCTTCAGGAGTGGCCCTGTCACTCCAAAAGACCTGAGTCTCCTCAGGAGGTAGAGCCGACTCTGGCTCTTCCTGTACAGTGCGTCTGTGTTATGAGTCCAGTCCAGTTTGTGGTTCAGATGAACACCCAGGTACTTGTATGAGTCCACTCTCTCAATGTCCCGTCCCTGGATGTTCACTGGTGAGGGGGCAGTGGGGTGGCGTCTGCGGAAATCCACCACCATCTCCTTGGTCTTCCCCGCGTTGATGAGGAGGTGGTTCCGCTGACACCAGTCCACAAAGTCCTGCGCCAGTCCTCTGTACTCCTCGTCATCGTCGTCCGTGATGAGTCCGATGATGGCAGAGTCGTCAGAGAACTTCTGCAGGACACAGCTGTCCGTGTCATGTCTGAAGTCTGCAGTGTAAAGGGTGAAGAGAAAGGGCGCGAGGACAGTGCCCTGGGGCGCCCCCATACTGCAGGTCCGAGTGTCAGACACACAGTTCCGGGCTCTCACAAACTGGGGTCGGTCTGTGAGGTAGTCCAGGATCCACTCTGCCAGGTCATACTCCACACCAACCGTCTCCAGCTTGTCCCTCAGGAGCAGCGGCTGGATGGTGTTGAAGGCGCTGTAAAGATCGAAGAACAGAATCCTCACAGAGCTGCCAGGCTTTTCCAGGTGAGAGAGAGAGCGGTGCAGCAGGGAGATGACGGCGTCCTCCACTCTGATGCCAGACCGATATGCAAACTGCAGCGGGTCCATGGCTGAGCTCACGGTGGAGCGGAGGTGGTCCAGGACCAGCCGCTCCAGTGTCTTCATCAGGTGGGACGTGAGAGCCACTGGCCTGAAGCTGTTGAGGTCTTTGGGGCGCGGTGTCTTGGGCACAGGTACCAGACAGGAGGTCTTCCAGACCTGTGGTACCACCCTCAGCTTCAGGCTCATGTTGAAGACATGCTCCATAACTCCACACAGTTCATCTGCGCAGGACTTAAGGAGCCTGGGGCTGATGCCATCAGGTCCTGCTGCCTTCCTCACTTTAATCCTCTTCAGCTCACTCCTCACCTGTGCTGCTGTGACAGTCAGTGGTTGGCAGGGGGACCGTGTGCTGGGGGGATGGGTGAGTCCAGGCGAAGTGGGGAGCTGATGGTCCGGGGCAGATAAGCGAAGAGGAACAGATGCAGGGCATTGTCCAGCTGTGGAAGAGGGAGCATGCAGCTGTGCAGGGGGAGGGGAGGGTGACCGATCAAACCTCAAGAAGTGAGCATTTAAATCATTCACCCACTGTAGATCCCCCTCTGTCTGGGCAGGGGGGATTTTGAAGCCCGAGATGGTTTTCAGGCTCCTCTACACTCCCTGAATGTTCTTTTGCTGCAGCTGCTCCTCCATCCTCCTCTTGTAGCCGGCCTCAGCCAGCCTGATCTTCCTCCTCAGCTCCTTCTGCACAGTCCTCAGTTCCTCCTTGTTCCCTGACCTGAAGGCTCTCTTCTTCTCCTTCAGCAGAGCCTTCAGTTCACGGTTAATCCATGGCTTGTTGTTTGGAAAACACCGCACCGTCCGGGAGGGAACAATGTTCTCAAAACAGAAGTTGATGTAGTCCGTGATGCACTCTGTGATGGTGTTGATGTCCTCCCCATGTGGGTCATAAAGCTCAGTCCAGACAGTGGTGCTGAAGCAGTCCCTCAGAGCCTCCTCACTCTCAGCAGACCACATCCTCACCTCACGGGACACCACAGGCTGCCTGCGCACGATGGGTTCATACGCAGGCCTCAGAAACTGAAACTTGCTGTGCTAAATGTCAGATCCTTAGGATAGGCAAAATAATATGTCTGTTTGCCGTAACCCGACCGACCCGCTATGAAACTAGCCGACTTTTGTTGAAAAAACGTCAAAATCTTTTATTTTTCAATTATTTCGCCGACTCACCAACCGGACTTTCCTGAACCGACCATGTCGAGTATTTTTATCACGCTGATAAACCTGTCATTCATCTCAAAGGACTGAAAACGCACCGCGCAACACATGTGCGTCTCCATTTTCATTCCTCCACATGCGTCTGTAACAAAACAGAGTGCGCGTAGGAGTCGTCTTATTGCTTTTAACAAGTTGGTTTGCCTCTGTCGGCGCCACTAAAGTCTCCATAGGACATGTGTTTCTCTGTCAGGGTGTGAATTTGACTCATGCAAATGCATTCTGTGATTGAAACACGCCCAGCACAACAAACATGGCGGCGCCCGTGTCCCCCGCATGTTCCCCCCGCTCACCTTAGCTACCAAAATAGAGGACAGCGGCGTACAAAATGTCGATTAAAATATCTTAAAACCGTGAGATTTAGTCTCCCGATCGGGTTGATAGAGACGTTTTCCGTCATTGATTGTTGTAGCCTGACCCCTGGTGGTCACTCCGACTCCAAAAATGGCAAAATTTTGATCTTTTTTTTTTGCCTTCAAAGTAAAAAAAAATAAGAATTTGCCTACCGTCCGAGCCACTTAAAAATTTTGACTCGGGTTACAGCAAACTGACAATTTATTTGGGGTACCCTTATGTAACAAATCACTCTTAATTAATAATTGTATTTCTTCCTATAATCTTGATTTTATGTTTTTAACTGAAACATGGCTTGACAAAAACACAGGAAATGTAGTTCTGATAGAATCTGCCCCACCTAACTTTAAGTTTGAATCTGAAACACGAGAAAACAAAAAGGGGGTGGAGTCTGTGCTACCCTTAAGGGGCTTCCACACCGCCGCGGCCGAAGCGTCCAGTTTACATTTGTAGGGGAATGGAGATGGACATTCCACGGCCAGATAACAGAAAATCTCTCTTTGAACATTGGGGGTTTTTCGTTCTCCCTGTCTCCCTCACCGCAGGGGAGCCGCTGTGACTTTTTTGATAACAGATCTTCTTCTCCCCACAGTCTTACAGGAAGACGCCCCGATGAAAACTGTTTTATGTGATTATGCCATGAATGTTTGAATCAACTCCCTACACCGCATGTTTCACCTTGTGTTACGTATTTTTCCACTGTTTAAGGTTTTATATTCCCAATGCTTGATTTTCGAGCGCCCATCACAGGTGAAAGAAGATGTAAAATGTGTCTACCTCAAGAAATAATGTGCACAAACTGCCAAAAGTGTTTAACGTGTAAATGTTAAAACAGGGTTCAATGTTTTTGCCATTATTATTTACGTTACTCCAGTTTTATTTTCTCGGTCAGGAAAATGTTAAACAGGAAGTTCTCGCAGTAGCGCCCGCCCCTGTCGCTCCCAGCATGCCCTGCTTGCTGCTGTTTTGCCAGGTATCAAAAGGACGCTCCAAGCTAGAAACGCTCTCTTTTGTCCCTCTCTTTGCTCTTTTGTTCTTCTGCTCTTCTCTTCTCTCTTGAAGCTGTCTCCACGGACACGCTTTCACTTTTCCTTTGTCTCAACAAAATCCGTCCGTCACGTGGTCGACAAGGCCATGCTAGCCCAGGACTTTGAAACCACCTGAAACCACCTGGAACTACCTGGAACTACCTGGAACTACGCTTAAGCGCTCAACCGGACAGGGACTTTCTTTGCTACTTCGTTTCTTTTCTTTTTGAAGTAATCTACGCCGTTTACGTGGATCAGCGCTACGTCCTCATCTGAGTAAAGGCCGCGTGAGGAGCTAACACACCGCTAAAGCGTTCTACCGCCAAGGAACTCCCCGACATCGCCTCCGCTGCCGCCGCCGCTTCAAGGAGGTCGCAGCACACCGCTCCACGCGACCCCTCGCTCCCCGGCGCAGCACACCGCTCCCCGGCGCCAAGGACCCTACAGCACGTCGCAGCACACCGCTCCCCGGCGCCAAGGACCCTACAGCACGTCGCAGCCTCCTCCGCTCCACGCGACGCATCGCTCCCCGACCGCCGCCAGCTCCACGGCCGCCGCCCGCTTCACGAACCTTCGCCGCCACACCGCTCCACGCGACGCCTCGCTCCGGACCTCGTCCGCGGACCAGGACCAGTCGGACCGAGTCTCTACAGAACCGTAAGCCGAGTCCATTGCGTGCGGTCCGTTTTGTGGCGTGATTTGGGTAGAGCTCAGCTGTCCCTCCTCCCTTTAGCTTCTCACTTTCCCTCTTTTTGATATAGATTAGCATAGACACGTTTGGTTATCAAAGGCAAAACCCTGGTTTAACATTATCTGCATGAAATCTGCTGTTAAATCTGATATAACGTCACCTGTGATTTACCTGTGCGCATTTCTACTCCGGTGTTTTGATTACCCTTTGATAAATAAACTACACGAAAGAGTTATTGACTATTGTTTGTTTGATTAGACTATGCGTAAGTCCCTGAATCATGAAACACCCTTCAGACCTTTTTAACGAGCGCGATTAAGGACCGTATCTTAGCTCTTTGGGTTTAACCCTGGTGCCCCGTCTTGTCTCGTTTCTGCTAAGAAATCTTCCTTAATCATAAACTGAATACATGTAGTTTGAGACCCTACACATTCAAAGTCTATAGTAAACGTGCGTCGAGCACGTAGTGTGTTATCCGCGGCACGATTTCTTCGTTTTTGCGGCGTGATTGGTGCGTTTTCTTACGCTCTCGACGCTTTGAGCGCGCGTATGAGGCGGCCGATGCGACGCACTCAGATATGTCCAGGTCTCTGCAGCAGAAGCGCAGCAGCCGCCGCAGCAGCCGCCGCAGCAGCCAATCAGAGCTGACGCTCCAGTGACATACGTACGTACATATTTCCCTTCGCATTTCCGGTATTCCCCGTGGAATTCCCCAAGAAGCGCCATTTTTTCCTTGCTCGTCAACAATGGCAGACGAACGATTGATTGTGGCTGTTTGTGGGAGAAAGGAGCTGTATGATGGATTCACGGTGGAATACAGAGACAGAAACAAACCAAAAACGCGAAAACAACACTCTCGATATCTGCAATTTTACACAATGAAAGGCCACACAGACAACAACTCCACTGCTCATGCGACAACACCTCTACTGCGCATGTGCGCAGAGAGCTCGAGCGCGAGCGCGCCGTACGCGTGCCTGTGTATAGTGCCCGGGGCGTCGAGAGCGCGTGTCCGGTGCGTAAACCTTTCAAATGTACACGCGCTCAAATTCTGCGTCGGGCGCGATTAGGCATCTGCGGTCTGTACGTAGCTTTAGGGATGAAATAATTACCCGCAGGTTGTCTTTTGGGGTGTTTTCATTATTTTCATTGTTTTGTACAAGCCTCCTCAGCAGTGCCACCGTTTTATTGATGATTTTGATGAGATGCTTTTAGTATTAGACTTTGATGGTTTGGTCATTACAGGTGATTTCAATGTGCATGATGATAATATTTGTGACAGAAACGCTAAAGAGCTTGATGCTGTCCTTGAAACCTTCAATCTTACTCACCATGTGAGAGGCCCACAGCAGAGGGCACACTCTAGATCCCATAATTACTAAGGGGGGAAATATTTCAAATGTCAATGTGGTCGATGCTGCTCTATCTGATCATTTCTGTTTCTTCTTTGACCTGTCTGTTTTCCCCAAACCACCGACTGGTCCTGCAGTTGTTCGGAGGAGACACGTAAATGATGACACAGGTGCACTGTTTATGGAAATGATAAACTTTGAAAATGTCTCATGTTCTAATGTAAATGATTTGTTGAACTCTGTTACATCTAGTGTTTTGAATGTTCTGGACACCATTGCCCCTATGACGGATAAAATGGTTAAAAATAAGCAAAAGGTGCCATGGAGAAATTATATAATTATTATAATTTGGTCAGGGCACAGAAAAGGGAGTGCCGCTGGGCTGAACGGAAATGGCACAAGTCATAGCTCCAGGTTCAAAAAGAGATTTACAAAGAAAAGCTGAACATGTACAAACTAATTTCATGTAGAACTAGGGAAACATATTTTTCCGAAATAATTGGAAGCTGCAGTAACAACTTGCGTGTCCTGTTTGCCACAGTAAACATATTAACAAACCCTCCAGCTCAGCTGCCGTTAGAACAAATGTAATGAGTTTGCATTATTCTTCAATCACAAATTTCAGGGCATTAAAAATGATATAAATCCCACAATGCAAAAAATTACCCTAGAACCACCTAGACACTTAGAGCTAACTCACTTTGCACCTGTAACTGACAAAACTGTCCAGGAGATCATCACCGGTCTGAGTTCATCTACATGCTGCCTCGATGTATTACCCACCAGATTTCTAAAGTCTGTGCTGAACAGTTTACTAGCACCACCACTCAGTTGTCGCTTCAATCTTGAACATTCCCAAACTGCGGTCATAAAGCCTCTCCTAAAGAAGAGCAGTCTTGATGCCGCAGTACCGGCCCATCTCTAAGCTGCCATTTTGGGGCAAAGTCCTTGAAAAGGTTGTTTACCAACAGCTCACAGATTTCCTCTTAATAAACAACTAATTTGATGTTTTTCAGTCAGGTTTTAGACCTCATCACAGCACTGAGACTGCTCTTGTCAAGGTGACAAATGACATCCGCCTGAACACTGACACGGGCAAAGCCTCTGTCTTAATTCTGTTAGATCTGAGTGCTGCTTTTGACACTGTCGATCACGGGATCCTCTTACAGAGACTAGAGGACTGGGTGGGCATCACTGGCACTGCCCTAAACTGGTTAGGGTCCTATCTGGAAGACAGGAAGTACTTTGTTGAAATTGGTAGCTGTGTCTCAGACCACATGCCCCTGACCTGTGTCGTGCCCCAAGGGTCGGTCCTGGGTCCCCTTCTGTTCAACCTCTACATGCTGCCATTAGGTCAGCTGATACACAGCGAAAATTATGCAGACTATGTTTCACTGTCGGCAGGTGACTATGGACCAGTGGATTCACTCTGTCACTGCATCCAACAGATCAGTGTGTGGATGCAAAACAACTTTCTCCAGCTGAACTCAGACAAGACTGAAATCATTGTTTTTAGCCCACAGAAACAAAGTGAAAGTGTTAGCGGCCACCTCCAGAGTCTCGCTCTAAAACCTACAAATCAAGTTAGAAATCTGGGGGTAATAATGGACTCAGACTTGAATTTTAACAGTCACAGCAAATCAATAACATCAGCAGCTTTTTCCCATCTAAAAAACATTGCCAAAATCAAAAATATTGTGTCTAAACCAGATTTGGAGAGACTTATCCATGCATTTGTCTCTAGTAGATTAGACTACTGTAACGGCCTGCTCACTGGCCTCTCGAAACGAGCTGTAAAACAGCTGCAGTACATCCAGAACGCTGCTGCTCAGGTCCTCACTAGAACCAGGGAGTACAATCACATTAGTCCTGTTCTAAAGTCTCTGCACTGGCCCCTTGTGGCTCAGAGAATAGACTTTAAAGCAGCTCTGCTTGTGTACAAGTCTCTCCATGGCCTAGCACCAAAGTACATCTTGGGCATGTTAGTGCCATATGAATCATCTCAGACTCTGAAGACCTCAAGGACTCGCCTCCTGCTGGTGCCCAGAGTCAGGACTAAACATGGGGAATCTGCATTTCAGTTTTATGCAGCTAAAATCTGGAACAGTCTTCCTGAAGATGTGAGACAGGCCAAATCACGTTGGACGTGTAAAAGTATGTACAGTTGGACTGATTTAAAAAGGAGTTGGACTCCGAAAACACGTTACCCTCTGTGGCTAGGTGTTTTTTTTTTATTTTTTTTTATTTTCTTATTTAGTTGATTTTATTGTATTTCCGTTTTTGTAATTTCTTTGTGATTTTAAGGCATTTTTCCTGCTGTGTGAAGCACTTTGAATTGCCTTGTGTATGAAATGTGCTCTACAAATAAACTTGCCTTGCCTTGCCTTGCCTCCCTTTCAGAGAATGAGACTGAGTTGGTATTAATGTTTTGTTGAACAAACTTCAGATGGTGCCCTTTTTAAAAATACAAATGAACATTAACTACCTAAATTCCTACACATGTTGTCCTCATGTAATGGCTAGTCCCAGAGAATATACATCATATCTTGGTGTAAATGTGTGAGGAGGAAACAAATAAAAAATAATACACCTACAAACCTACAAAATGATAAATGGAATTATTAAATTATATTTTTTTGTAATTCAGTAGGCCTTCACTCTGTTTTAATCTATTGTGATTACTGTGCATGTGCTTGAATTGTAATTGTAGCTCTTCTTCTTTGGTAACTTTGGCAGACACTCACTATATTGTTTTAGGGCCCCATCTCTGGACACAAAAACCCCACAAAAACAGTGTCTAACTAACTAACTAACTAAAACTGTTTCCACTCAGTTATCTGCTGGTATCCTGAAGTTACAACATGTTCGAAGTGAAGGTATGTTTTTATACAATTAATACATTTCCATACACTAACTCTCTCTAGATTTTTAATCACACATAATTATGTTCAAAGAGCAGCCAAGTGCTTGTTTAGTGTAATAAGTCACATCTTGTCCTGCAAATTAGTGACACCTTTATAAGTCTAACTCTGTTCCTATTATCTGTGTATTTCAGTTTACTCCAGTAATCAATTAAATTAAATGTATTTTTGTAACACCCAAAATCACAACAGCAGTTGCCTTGGAAGGCGACAGTAAAAAACAGATCAAATAATGTTCATATTGCCTTGGTAATGTCCCAGCATCCCGTGTCCTTAGACAAAATGTCCCAAGCTCCCCTGTGCTTAGATCCTCCTTCTCGGCCAGGAAAAACTACATCTACAAATAATCCAAAAGTAATATTCATCATTGCTTTTAGCATTCAGGTTTTTGCTATATAATCAGTGACACAATGCTGTTGTCCTTTTTTGTTTTGTTTTTAAGTGCACAAGCAAAAGTACAACACCTGAGTAGTAGCGTAGCAGCTCAATCATGGCTTGAGTTGTCCTCAACACCGGTTAAACGTCTAGTGCCTGGAGCCCTTGTAATGCAAGGCAGTTCACATGTGAGGCAGTTCACATTAAAGCCAGGATGGACAGTAATACAAAAGCAGGAGGAGTGTGCAGCTCAGTTCGCAGTTCCAGAGTACTCTGGAACATCGTCCCTCACGCTCACGAACACATCCGTTTTTCACTGTCGCCCTCAGAGGCAACCGTTGTTGTGATTTTGGGCATTACAAAAATAAATATTAATATTAAGTTAAAAAATCATACAATAAGTGTGTTTTACTTCTCAGGTTAATTGTCACATTATTACAGTATTGTATGTATTACGTAATATCACATGTAATGTCACATGTAATGTCACATGTTGGCAATCAGATAGACTATGGATATATTGAAACAACTGACGCCTCATACAGTCAGTTAATTACAAAGAAAATAAATATTAAATCTTCATTGTTCAATTCAAAATAACGTAGCTGTATTTACTTTTGAACCAGCCCAACGGTACAGCCATGTAACATAATAAATATAGGCCTAAATAAAGTACACATACATTTGATGTTATGTTTTCCATGCAAGTAGTAATAATTCTAATAATACACAATATAAAAATGACCTTTGGAATTTCTCGGCAGCAAACGTTCTCTGTTTCCTTGGGCACAATCCGATGATTCCTGCAGGTACCTAAACAAAAGGAGCCAAAATCAAGCTAATGCTAAACGTAATAACACATATAAGAGAGACACTAACTTTAGTTTATTATTTTACCAAGCTGCAGCGTCCTGCTTACGTCATCGTGGTACTTTTTATGCATGCTTCAAACTGGTCTGATTTTGGATCCAGGACATAATACAATGTTTATTCCAATGTACCGCTATGTAACGGCTCATGCATCAGCCTCTGTTTACACCCGCCATAACTCTAGGCAACGTCACGAGTGAGAGGGGACGCTCATGCTGAGTCACGGGTTGGGCGGGGAGAAGGATTGCTCTTCGAGAAGGTGGCAACGAATCTCAAACTAAACCGTTTGCATTTACAGGTAGGGGTGTTGGGTCCAAGATATGGGATATATATTTGAGTGTCTGCGTGATGTCACGCAGGCACTATATGTTCTTGTATGCAAAGGCATTTTTTATTATTATTATTGAGTGTCTGCGAGATGTCTCGCAGACACTATATGTTCTAGTGTTTTTTATTATTATATTTTCCATTCGGTGCGTTTCAACTCCTTAACGCTTTAACCGATTTCAACAAGTTATACCTGATTATGATCGCTTTCACAGTAGTACGTGTGCTATTACTTTTGACATTTGAACAACTTTTATTTTTTGCAGAATTTTCAAAAGTATTAGTACACATATGAAAGAGGAACTTCACGAACGATCGGGACACGCACTGGAATCGCTTTAAATTAACTTGTTTTGACTTTATTTGGCTGGATTGAGTGTTTTCGCCGTGTCGTTGCGATGTGTCTTTGCTCTGAGTCCCCCGGCTCCGGCCCCGCCCCCCGGCCGGCGCCGTACCGTGTTTACACAAAGGAGGAACTCATAAAACTGCGGAGAACAGTCGTCTTACCCGGAGATCGTCACGTTATCCCGGCGGACATCCTAAGGAAAACGCAACGAGGCAGACGGGCTGGACGTAAACTCCGAGAGAAGAGAGGAGAAAACAGGAAGTCGGTTCCCGCCGTAGTCATGGGTAACGTGAGGTCCCTTCAAAATAAAATGACGGAAATAGCGAGCCTCATGCGATCCCAGAGGATTTATAGGGACAGCAGCGTCTTGATTTTCACAGAGACCTGGTTAACAGCAGAAATGCCAGACTCTATTGTAGGTTTGGACAATTTTCATCTGCTGCGGGCGGACAGAACGAGAGAATGCGGGAAGAAAAGAGGTGGAGGTCTGGCGGTGTATGTGAACACGAGCTGGTCCAAACCCGAACACTGCACAGTGAGGGAGCAGCTATGTAACAAGGATATTGAACTATTGGCTATTGGCATGAGGCCATATTATCTGCCCCGGGAGTTCTCACATGTGATTTTGATCGCAGTCTATGTGGCCCCGTCTGCCAATGCTGAAAATGTTTGTGAAGCACTGCTCTCCTGCACTTGTAGGCTGCAAACACGGCATCCACAGGCTCTCTTCCTCATCTCTGGTGACTTTAACCATGCTTCTCCCTCTTCTGTTCTACCAACATACACCCACCCAGTATGTTACCTGCCCCACCAGAGAGAATAGAACATTGGACTTGTTTTTTGCCAACACCAAGGAGGCTTATTCCTCTTCCCCCCTCCCTCCCCTGGGCAGCTCGGACCACAACCTTGTACATCTGAGGCCTGTGTATGAACCCATCGTGCGCAGGCAGCCTGTGGTGTCCCGTGAGGTGAGGATGTGGTCTGCTGAGAGCGAGGAGGCTCTGAGGGACTGCTTCAGCACCACTGTCTGGACTGAGCTTTATGACCCACATGGGGAGGACATCAACACCATCACAGAGTGCATCACGGACTACATCAACTTCTGTTTTGAGAACATTGTTCCCTCCTGGACGGTGCGGTGTTTTCCAAACAACAAGCCATGGATTAACCGTGAACTGAAGGCTCTGCTGAAGGAGAAGAAGAGAGCCTTCAGGTCAGGGAACAAGGAGGAGCTGAGGACTGTGCAGAAGGAGCTGAGGAGGAAGATCAGGCAGGCTGAGGCCGGCTACAAGAGGAGGATGGAGGAGCAGCTGCAGCAAAAGAACATTCAGGGAGTGTGGAGGAGCCTGAAAACCATCTCGGGCTTCAAAATCCCCCCTGCCCAGACAGAGGGGGATCTACAGTGGGTGAATGATTTAAATGCTCACTTCTTGAGGTTTGATCGGTCACCCGCCCCTCCCCCTGCACAGCTGCATGCTCCCTCTTCCACAGCTGGACAATGCCCTGCATCTGTTCCTCTTCGCTTATCTGCCCCGGACCATCAGCTCCCCACTTCGCCTGGACTCACCCATCCCCCCAGCACACGGTCCCCCTACCAACCACTGACTGTCACAGCAGCACAGGTGAGGAGTGAGCTGAAGAGGATTAAAGTGAAGAAGGCAGCAGGACCTGATGGCATCAGCCCCAGGCTCCTTAAGTCCTGCGCAGATGAACTGTGTGGAGTTATGGAGCATGTCTTCAACATGAGCCTGGAGCTGAGGGTGGTACCACAGGTCTGGAAGACCTCCTGTCTGGTAACTGTGCCTAAGACACCGCGCCCCAAAGACCTCAACAGCTTCAGGCCAGTGGCTCTCACGTCCCACCTGATGAAGACACTGGAGCGGCTGGTCCTGGACCACTTCCGCTCCACCGTGAGCTCAGCCATGGACCTGCTGCAGTTTGCATATCGGTCTGGCATCGGAGTGGAGGACGCCGTCATCTCCCTGCTGCACCGCTCTCTCTCTCACCTGGAAAAGCCTGGCAGCTCTGTGAGGATTCTGTTCTTCGATCTTTCCAGCGCCTTCAACACCATCCAGCCGCTGCTCCTGAGGGACAAGCTGGAGACGGCTGGTGTGGAGTATGACCTGGCAGAGTGGATCCTGGACTACCTCACAGACCGACCCCAGTTTGTGAGAGCCCGGAACTGTGTGTCTGACACTCGGACCTGCAGTGTGGGGGCGCCCCAGGGCACTGTCCTCGCGCCCTTTCTCTTCACCCTTTACACTGCAGACTTCAGACATGACACGGACAGCTGTGTCCTGCAGAAGTTCTCTGACGACTCTGCCATCATCGGACTCATCACGGACGACGATGACGCGGAGTACAGAGGACTGGCGCAGGACTTTGTGGACTGGTGTCAGCGGAACCACCTCCTCATCAACGCGGGGAAGACCAAGGAGATGGTGGTGGATTTCCGCAGACGCCACCCCACTGCCCCCTCACCAGTGAACATCCAGGGAGGGGAAATTGAGAGAGTGGACTCATACAAGTACCTGGGTGTTCATCTGAACCACAAACTGGACTGGACTCATAACACAGACGAACTGTACAGGAAGAGCCAGAGTCGGCTCTACCTCCTGAGGAGACTCAGGTCTTTTGGAGTGACAGGGCCACTCCTGAAGACCTTCTACGACTCTGTGGTGGCATCAGCCCTCCTGTATGGTGTGGCCTGCTGGAGCAGCAGCATCACAGAGAGGGAGAGGAGGAAGCTGGACAGAGTCATCAAGAAGTCCAGCTCCGTCCTGGGCTGTGCTCTGGACTCGGTGCAGGAGGTGGGGGACAGGAGGGTCCTGGCTAGATTCACATCTATGCTGGACCATGAGTGTCACCCCCTGCAGGACACTCTCTCCGCTCTGGAGAGCAGCTTCAGTGAGAGACTGATCCACCCTCGATGTGTGAAGGAAAGGTTCCGTAGGTCTTTCCTTCCTGCTGCTGTCAGACTTTATAACAAAAACTGTTAGTACTGAACACTCGCAATACTGACCTAACCATGTGCAATTCTGTCATATGTGCAATTGCTGTTGGAATTCATGTGCAATTACTATGAAATTCATGTGCAATCTATGTGCTGTCGTGACACATATTCATGTGCAATTACTGTCGTGATCACATGCAATGGTATTTATGTATTTATTTATTCATTTGTCTATGGGAGTTTTTATTTATTTATAGGAGATCTTCTACTGAAAGTGTTTTTCAGACTTCCTATAAGTGATCTGTTCTGTTCTTCTGTATCTACCTCTGTATCTACCTGCGTTGCACCAATGAAATTTCCCCATGTGGGACAATAAAGGAATATCTTATCTTATCTTATCCTATCTATGGGGGATACCAGGTGAAAGGCGAGGGGGGATAGGTGGTGGGGCTTTTGTTGGTGTAGTCGGCTTGTGCTGGGAAGAGTTGATAAGTATTGACATTACTCTTGATCTTGCCATATTGGGCGCGAGTGGAGCCATCTTAATGCCTGATTTGATCAGACATTCAAAATGGCTGGGAAGGCCAATGGGTGGGGGTGGAGATGAGAAGGAGAATGAGGAATCTGTAGTGGGATTAGATGTTGCAGGGGGAACCCAGGGCTGGTTTGAAGGCAGGGGTGATGACAGGGATGTTGTCGGGCCTGTCACAGATCAGTCCAGCATCTAGGTTGAAATTAGCAGTTTTTCTTGTAAAAAGCGTAGACTTCTTACCACCGGTTGACACAGGAATTGTATCGTGGAGGCCTTTTTCCAGATTCCAAAACAAATATCCGTGTTTTCAGCTTTTTCTTGTTGATATTTCCGACAGCGTTCACAGTCTTTTTCCCTTGTTCTCCCGGACATGTTGCTGGCATCAGATATATCGTTAATTTTCTTAAAATCCTTGCTTTACTTGAAAAAGTTATAAGCAAAAATGTTTGAAAGACAAAAACTGATTAAAAAGCAAAATAAATAAGGAAAGCAGCGAGAGCAAGCTGTCGCCGCTCTTCGGAAGCACGGAGTCCACGATTCATTGACTGACAATTATAATTCTAAAAAGATCAATACAAAGGGTATATAAACCAGAATGATTTTGTGTGGTTTAATAAACAAAACTATAAATGCAATTAATTACACATTTGGTTACAAAGGCTATGCCTGGGTCAACTTAGTCAAAAGAAATGCTGGTGTTAAGAATTAAGTTTTGATTTATTCTTTTGGAATAATCCAAGGGAACCTGACTTTAATGCCACTCTGCAAATATCAGCCACTCTCAGGTCTTACGTGTCCAAGGAAAGGCTCGGATGTGGATCAAGGCCTCCTCTTTGGGTCCTTAGAGCTGTCTGTGGCGCTGATCCTTGTGCAGGGTTTAGCGTTCGAAGATCTTGATGAGTCTAAGGTCTGTTGACCTATGCATTCTTTGATGAAGATGTCCGTTTCAGCCATTGCTGAAAGCAGAGATTTGGAGACAATGGGTCCCTCAACCTGGCGGGCGCCCTGGTGTGTCCTGGCAGAGGTTCAGATCAAGAGCCGAAGGGAAGAGGTCGAGAGTGCAAGCTCGTTTGGTCCTTTTATCTGACCTTGGGGGTGTGGCCTAGAGTGGGAGTGAATTTAAAGGCGGTATGGACGATTTTTCGGCGATTTGGGAACGCAGGCGGAAGTGCGCATGCGCACTCCCCCGTGTGGACTGATACAACACACACAACGCAACGGAGCGCATCGCATCGCTCGTCTTCCGTAGATTTCTGTCCACTTCTGCGTCAGCTCGAACTGTCTTTCTCCGTCTTCATTTTGCCCCGTACACTGAGGGAACTATATTATGATAGATCCATGCGCTTAGGCACGCGGAAACGTGGGGAAGAGCCTGACGCAGCTGCAGGTGAGCGGTAGGTGCGTTTTATGATTGATACGTGGCAGGACAAATGATTTATCCACGCCACGAGGAAATATGACAAAAAAATTGCTGAAAAAAATCGTCCATACCACCTTTAACTCTCAGTCAAACTTATTTCTAATTTGGACAAATTTAACTTAAACCAGCAAAATTACATGTAACCATAACACAATACTGCAACATCGTCAATGAACACACATCATTAGCAGCAATGAGGAAGTACATTAAATATGACATGAACACATTTCAAACACATTTCTTATGGTAAACTAAAACATGATCTAGTTACACGTTTACACAGTAAGCATTAAGTCATGTATCTGTAAATGTGAATGTATCAGAAAACAATGTAATTACAAACATTTCGTAATGAATTGGTGAAATCCATTCTGGCTAGACACATACATCCTGGTTAGTCAGTGGGTCAGTCGGTCAGCCCATGACTAAACTGTTATCCCATTTTGTCATGACTTCAGTATGTATATATATATATATATATATATATATATATATATATATATATATATATATATATATATATATATATATATATATATATATATATATACATATATATATATATATATACATACATATATATATATATATATATATATATATTGCCTCATCTTGGTGAGAGTTCCGCGTCATCTTGGTCAGTGCCGCTTCATCTTGTTGAGTGCCGCTTCATCTTTGTGAGTGCTGCGTCATCTTGGTGAGAGTACTGCGTCATCTTGGTGAGTGCCGCGTCATCTTGGTGAGTGCTGCGTCATCTTGGTGAGTGCCGCGTCATCTTGGTGAGTGCCGCGTCATCTTGGTGAGTGCTGCGTCATCTTGGTGAGTGTCGCGTCATCTTGGTGAGCAGGCTCATCGTTTGCATGCTCATCCGAGGGACAGGATAGAGACCGTTTTCTAGCTGTTGTTGTTGTTACTTTTAATTGCAGATGGCAGCCAACCAAAAAGGTGCATTTATTGCCACTGTTCCTACTGTAGTTGTACTTCTTCAAAGTATGTGTTTTACGCCATACTGTAAAAACAATAAAAAGGAGATAGAGAAAGAAAGAAAGAAAGAAAGAGAAAAACCCCATTTTCTAGCCAAAGACTGAAGTTGATTTTGCATGACATAGGCCTTTCAAGGCCTATGTCATCGTTTGCAAAAACCTTCCCAACCACTTCAGATGTGAGATCATCTATGGTGTGAAGAAGTGTATTTATTGACTACAGCATGCAGAATACAAGGAAAGACATTCAGAGTTCAGAAAACTAAAATTACTTTAATAAAAGGGTTTTAAATTCAACTTTGCAATCATCTTGTTCTAAAGCAAATGTGTAAGCCTCACATGACCAGCTTTCCCATTTCCTACGTCCTCACTGTCTCCTCAAATGTGTAGATAAAGAGTCCTCAAAAGTGTCCACAATGTGTCCTCAAAAGTGTCCACAATGTGTCCCCAAAAGTGTCCACAATGTGTCCTCAAAAGTGTCCATAAAGTATTCTTAAAAGTGTCCAAAACATGTCCACAAAGCTGTGTGAAGTGTGATACTTCATTTGCAGGCTTTGCCAAATCAAAACAAAAACACAAAATTTAGTTTGAGTTTATTTCAAAAAGTGACATTTCAACCTGTTTCAAGACTGGATAAGATGTATTTAACTACTTTATAGAAAGAATATTCATTCAATTGCCTACAGTTACACGAGCAGAATCAAATCAAATCAAAGAATGTCCATGTGGTACAACTTGTAGCCTCTTAAAGTCTGTGCATAACTTAAAGCCCCACTGTGAAACATTTCAGCCTATTAAAAGACTAAAAGAGAAGCTTGGCAAATGTTGATTTTTTTTTATATGCTGAATTCTAAAATACATGCATCCGTAATGTGAACAGAATGGCCTCTCCATAGACCTGACGAGTCAAAGTCAGTCAGTGCGTTTACATGCAAACTAAAAAAAGTTTTTTTTATAAAATTCTGTTTTGACGTCTTGGACAAGCTCTGTCCTTGTCCAAGTATACATAAACACGAGGCAGACGAGAAAGTCTAATTCCTGACAAGAACGTGTCGTCCTCCTAACACTAAGTGGCATCGTTTCGGCGGACTAATACAACCCCCCATTCCAGTTGACCTTTTTTGTCTCATATAAACTACTATCATGCGCATTTTCAGACAACAGCAGTCGTACAGCTTTGTTCATCTCGTATGTAATGTCTGCGTTAGTTATTGTGCAGATAAAGTGCAGTGTGAGTGAATGTGGTTGTGTTCTTCCCGCGACCGGCTTCTTTGTATGGTTTTGTTCCGGGGTCATGAGTCAGCGTGGGTCGTGGAGCATGTGCACAAGCCTTGTGTTACTTTCTTCCCCTGCCCAGTAGACTCCTAACCGTGGTACAAAGGATGAGCAGGCATAATACTCGTTGCAACACGATTTTATTTGGGATTCAGGAAACAGAATGCAGGACGTACGGAGCAGTGGCGGCTGACCCACGCGCACGCCGAAAACACACAGAAAAAGCGTAGCACACTTCCGGTTACCCACAATGCCCCCCTCTCTCTCTTAAAGGGGCCAGCCAGGCTGGTAACACTTCTAGTCTCAGTCCGATTACGCAATCGCATAATCTGGGTGTCTCAATCTGAGATTTTGAACGCCGATTTCAATCGGAGTAAGGTGTGTACATGCACACGAAGATGTCTGATTGTATCGGATTAAAGCGATGATTCGTTTTTTTCCTTTGCATGTAAACGCACTGAGTAATTACTTTTTAAGAAGTAGAAGTTTGTTGCGCTCTATCTTTCTGCTTTGTTTCACAGCGGGCTGCATTTCACCATGTCTTTATTCTAAAGTTGCCCGAAACCTCTGCCAAGTTTTTTAAGTAGCAAACTGCAACTGTGTCATGGCTGCGCCAACAACTTAAGTACTTCACAAGTCCTTTACAAAACCAAACACTTTCTGTAACTCATCAGCGCAGTTTGTTTTATTTTGAAAGGGTCACTGCAATAATGACGTTAGTGGAGCCTTGACATTGTATCATGCACTGGGGGAACTCTTTCTTTTGTGAATAAAGACACAACTTGATGGTGGCATGCTGTTTGCAATGCACCGAAATAGCACGCGCAAAGGTTTGGCAGAGGCCTGTTTGCGCAGCCCTGTCTGCTAGTCTTCACCTTGCCAGCAAGAGTAATTGTTGCATTCATATTGAGTTCACAAACTCAAAAAAACAATCCATCTTGTTAGGCTCCCAGTTGTGATTGGGCCTGTGTGGAGACTGAACCAATCATAGAGCAGCATTGGGAAGAAGCCAAAGGTGAAGTGCCCAAACAACCAAAACAAACAAACTACTTTGTTTTTCCAACACGTAGATATACTGTACATCAAAAATATTAATGAGATTTAACACAATTTAGTTGATGTTTCTACTTTTTTCGCTGCGTGACGCTTTGACCAATCTGCATGATTTTAGAGCACCATTCCAGATTCATGTGTAGCACTCAAGTCAGAATGCTACACATATCAATTTACCTTCAGCCAGGTTATGCTACTCCCGGCCGACCAGTAAATCTCATGTGTTTCCCAGTGGCCACTTGGCCAGCAGGCATATTAACAGTTGATATGGATTACAGGGGAGGGACATAAAGAAGATGTTGTGTTTGTGCTGTTGTGCTTCTCTTTAAGGATACAAATTAAATACCATCGACAAAATTTTGTTCTTGCATCTTGAAATGGCCTTAACCTATGTTAAGGTGTGACCTATGAGATGTTGCGGCCTTGCCTGGAATGTTTTAAAGTAACGTGTCCATAGAAACAAGCAGGTAGAGTGCCCACCGTTGAAAACTTTACAGTGGGGCTTTTAGTAGAGACATGGAGTACTTCTTTCACCACCGTCCTGGACTAGCTTAGCTCGAGGAATTCGCTCTGTAGACTGCCCTCGCTGTGGGAGAAGTTGACCATTTCCTCCACCCCATCGTGCTCCTCCTCTTCCTCCTCTTCTTCTTCTTCCCGGGACGTCTGTGCCTCCCCCTCTGCACCTCCCTTACCCCCAAGCTCTAGGTAGCCCTTGGCTGTCTGGTTGCCTCCTCTGCCACCCTTCGCCTGGCCGCCCTCAGTCTTGCTCTTTACTGGTTGTACCATCAAGATGCCTTCATCCAGGATAGGGGTCCCGTCTGTGCTGTTGAAGTCGCCCCCTGCCCGACTCGCCCTCTCTGCGTGAAAGATGTGGGCGCTGGGGTCCAGGGTGACAGTGGATTTGCTGGTGCAGAGACCCATCACTGCACACAAAAAGCATTTCTGCATGAGTTTTTTTCTTTGGTGGTTTAAATTGTGGCTATAGAATTATTGATTTAACAATCTACACCCACAAACTAAGTAAAGTAAATCTAAATAACTCAAAATCACATGTTGAAATGAAACATATTACATTTTTGTGTTGGATGGGTGGAATACCTTGCTGCAATTTTATGTTGGTTTACGTCTTCTTAATCTCCTCTCAAAAAAACTGCGTGCAGTGAGAATCTGTACAGAAGTTCCAGGTTGTAATTCAATTTAGGATAAATAGAATATTAAAAAAGTCACTGTTTGCCAGAATCCTTTACGTTTAAAAGCTGATATGAAAAATTCCGTGGATAATTTCTCGTTTGGTTCTTGGTCGTTCAGTCCATGAGCGCTGTCTCCCACTACATGTAGAGATGTGAGTCTGACTGAGAAGAAAGACCTGTCCACAGCAGACCCTTCTCACCACTGTCAAAGCAAGTGGCCCTTTAGCTTTGGAGCAAACTAAAATTAGCAACATGCTATTCTATTGTCAAGAATTTACCTGCCTTGAATTTAGCTGAATGTTCAAAGAAAGAGTTGAATTATAACTTGAAAAACGAAATATATATGGAACTGAATATTGCAGCCTTAGATGTTATTGGGCAGGTGGACAGTGGCTTCAGCATTTCTCTGACAACAGGGGGGTTGCCAATAGGGCTATAAGCCTCTACATTGTGTCTAGCAATAGAGTGTTAAGTTGGCAGTTCAATCCCAGACCAACTGTACACTGTGTGCATGAGCGTTTGCTTTTAGGTAAAGAGGACTGTCACAGCGTTTTTGTGGCTACAGAAGTAGCCTACAGTACTCAGGCGAAGGGGGAATAAGTAATGGCTGTTTTTCTGTAGCTTTTTTTATTCGGAGATTCCGGTTAGGCAGTGCCTCAACTGTCCTCTTGGGAATAAAAAAAACTGCTAAATTTCAGTATGTCTACTTACATACATTTTGCGTGTTTAGTTTAATTTTAATTGAGATCCCAATTAGCTCCTGACTAATTAGTTCCAGTTGCTATTCTTCCGAGTACGCTTACTGTTGTATTAAATATATTTCAGAATATACTTTTTTGAGTGCTTTTTATTCTTATTGACAGCCACCTGTACTGGAGAAAATTTATTTTCTATATATACGTTCCCCCTAGGATACGTTAATGCCTGCCATAACGTGTCATTCCATTGCTATGTGTTTTAATGACCTAAAACCTCCTTCATCTCAGCAGTTCCAAATCAGAAGTAAGCTTAATTAACCCTTCATAATCAATCTCCGATTTTCAAATCTCCCTCGGCCCTCTCTCCACAAACTGCATTACTTCAGCTTCTCTTCTTGTGTCAGTTTTCACTGCTATCTCAACTTCAAAGCCCACAGCTTCTTCTGTTTTGCTCCCTGCCATTCCTTGTGGTCTTGTAAAGGCACTACTTTTATTGACTGGCCTTCCGTTAACTGTTGTAAATCTAATTGAATGTATTTATTACTGCTTTCTTCCTTACTGACTTTTTTTTTTCTTCTATATTTTGATTGGTTACCAACCATCTTACAGCATTGTCTCTTTGTCTCTGCAGTGTATTGTTTTATATATTGTTTTTGCGAACACTTTGTAAACCTTAGTAAAAGAGAAGAAAAAAAAGGTGCTCTATAAATGAAGTTTTGTTTTGTCCCCCTCCTGGGGAACACCTCAGGGTTCCCCTGGAGGAGGTGGAGAAAGCGTGTTTGGAAAGAGGGGTGTGGACATTTCTGCTCAGACTGCTGCCCCTGAGATTTATTTCAGCGTGATATTTTATTGGGCAGGTCAACTGACTGTAACACTAACTTGGATATATGAACAATTATTAATTAAAAAATATAATATATTCTTTACTAATATATATATACATATATATATATATATATATATATATATATATATATATATATATATATATATATATTTCTTTTTTTTTAAATAATAATGATAATAATATTTTTTTTTTAAATATAATATAGAAAAGTACACTACAAAGTGAGATCATTTTGAAAAGGCCAAACCTTGGATTAAAAATGTAACACCACTTTGGTAGTACGTCTATAAGATCTCAAAGTCATGTCTTTCATCTTGCTAGCTGCAGTCCTTAGACACACGTGGTTCGAGCAGGTCATTGTGGTGGCCTCAGCTGGTGTGAATGACTCTTCACGCGAGCTGAAGAGAGGGTTGGGGTCTGTTTTTGTCAAACAAGTGCTATGTACCCTGATAAAATGGCGTACAATGCAAATATCTATTTTAATTTGTTAAAGAAATAGGGATGGTATACAGTAATTGTCTTTTGTCCCCTACATGTGTATCGTGGCACAGGGGCTGGTAACCTCAGAATGGAAAGGATCCACTTAATTCACCAGCCTCAAGTTGTAATCATTAGCAACAACGCCACCCCGAAGGTGACATCGATACACTAGAAAATCTACAATGGCTGAAGCCATTGCTGGAGTGTCTGCGTCTCTCCCTCTCCCCCTATCTCCCTCTCAAATCAAATCAAATCAATTTATTGTTGTAAGGCCCAAAATCACAACAACAGTCGCCTCTGTGGGCCCCCTCTCTCTCAGTCCCTCTCCCTCTCTCCCTCCCTCCCTCCCTCCCTCTCTCCCTCCATCCCTCTCCCTCTCTCTCGCTCGACTGGCTCCGTCACAAAATTCCAAATAATTAAAGAATAAAGCCTAAAGAATAAAATCTGCAATGGCTGAAGCCATTGCTGGAGTGTCTGCGTCTCTCCCTCTCCCCTATCTCCCTCCCTCCCTCTCCCCCTCTCTCTCAGTCCCTCTCCCTCTCTCCCTCCCTCTCCCCCTCTCCCTCCCTCTCTCTCTCCCTCCCTCTCTCCCTCCCTCTCCACAATACAAGAACATATAGTGTCTGCGCGTGATGACTTCACGCAGACACTATATGTTCTTGTATTGTAAGTGATGTTACAAATCTTTTATTATTATTATTATTATATTTTCCATTCCTCCCTCTCTCCCTCTCCTTCCCTCTCCCTCTCTCCCTCTCCCCCCCTCTCACTCTCTCTCTCTCGCTCGACTGGCTCCGTCACAAAATTCTATAAAGAATAAAGCCTAAAGAATAAAGTCTAAAGAATTCTGCAAACACTCAATGCCCAAATTCATTTAAATGGGGAAAAAGTACTAATACTTTTGAAAATTCTGCAAAAAGTACAAGTTTTTCAAATGTCAAACGTAATAGCACACGTACTACTGCGAAAGCGATCGTAATGAGGTATAACTTGTTGAAATCGGTTAAAGCGTTAAGGAGTTGAAACGCGCCGAATGGAAAATATAATAATTAAAAATAATTTGCAACGGCTGAAGCCTAGAGTGTCTGCGTCTCTCCCTCCCCCTCTCCCCCTCCCCTCTCTCTCTCTCTCTCTCTCTCTCTCTCAACTGGCTCCGTCACAAAAGTGTAAAGAATAAAGCCTAAAGAATTACGCAGACGCTCATAATGCCCCATTCCCCCTCCCCCTCTCTCTCCCTCTCCTCCCCCTTCCTCTCTCCCCCTCTCTCTCCCTCTGTCCCCCTCTCTCCCCCTCTCTCCCTCCCCTCTCTCTCTCTCTCTCTCTCTCTCTCTCTCTCTCTCTCGCTCTCTCCGTCACAAAAGTCTAAAGAATAAAGCCTAAAGAATAAAGCCTAAAGAATTACGCAGAGTCTCTCTCTCTCTCTCCGTCATGATGTACTCCTCAAAACCTAAATATATCTAAATATTGATGAACACCCCAAGTCTGCTTGTCCATCAATACATTAATTAAGTCGGTGTAATCCCTCATTTGTCCAGGCGTGTTCCATAGTAGAAAAAGCTTCAGTTGTAGTCATCTGGACTCAGTTTGAAAAACTAGACGTTTCGACTCTCATCCAAGAGTCATTGTCAATAAAAGAATTTATGTTGTTGTTGTTGTTGTTGTTGTTTTATGGCGGTTGGCATCCGAGTGTTGCATTACCGCCAGACTTTATTCCTCAGACGTTTCGTAGTCCTCAGACTCTGTCGTAGTCCGTAAAAGTACTCCTCCCATTGCTTTGGCGTTACAAAGCCATGAGGTCATGATGTGTTTTTGTGACTAGAATAGTTGTTGTTGTTGTTGTTGTTGTTGTTTTATGGCGGTTGGCATCCAAGTGTTGCATTACCGCCAGACTTTATTCCTCAGACTTTGTCATAGTCCTCAGACTCTGTCGTAGACCGTAAAAGTACTCCTTCCATTGCTTTGGTGTTACAAAGCCCATGAGGTCATGATATGTCTTTGTGACCGGCTTTATTCCAGGGAGACTCTTCTTCATCTTCCTCTCCTTCTTTGACGTTCGGTGCTTCCACCGTACAGCTTTATTCTTCAGGCTTCATTCTATAGGCTTTAATATGTCCACTGATGTCGCCGCTTGGTAGCCGTGCGTCTACGAGACTGGGCGAGGACAGGAGACCACCCCCACCCCCATCTCGTCACTCTGATCACTCTGACTCCCCACAAGCAGACCCCCATCACTCCGACTCCCATTTAGCGCCTTTAGCCTGTTTTCTATATCTGCCCAATCAAGCTCCTTTGTTCCAAGGAATCTCCCTGCAGCTTTAGCAATGATCCTGATCCTTTCAGTTCTGCTTTGAGTCTGAGCAGCACAGTTTACAACATCCACCATAAAGAGTACAAAATCCTCTCTATCCACAACCAGGGTATTCTCATTAATTCTGGAACCTGCACACTTGGGACCTCCACTCTTGAAACCTTCACACTTCTTGGGAGCCACGCTGGCCTCTCTCATTTCGCCCTGGCTGGGAGCAGCGCTGGCTCCTCTCTCTGTATTTACTCTAAACTCGTTACTTGAAACTTTCTTGACTGCATCTGCATAGGATATACCTTGAGAGACCTTTATTTTCTGCACCTCAGCAGCTCTTTTGCTAAACCTGCATCCCCCGTAGGCAGAGCTATGTTCTTCCCCACAGTTACAGCACTTCAGTTTTGCACCCACGTCACACTTCCCATACTCATGATCTCCTGCACATTTACCACACCTTTGCCTCCCTCTACAGACCGCTGCAATATGCCCAAAGCGCTGGCACTTAAAGCAACGCAGGGGCGGCGGAACATATGGCCTGACGCTATAGCACATGTACCCAATGAACACCTTACTAGGCAGGCACCTCCCTTCAAGTGTTACCATTACCGACAAGCTGTCACATCTTACCCCAAACCGGGTCACCTTCAAACGCCTAGCGTCCACTACCGTAACTCCCTTCAAATTCTCCTTAACTTCATCCACAGACGTCGCCGTAGGGACACCTACGATAACTCCTCTGACCGTGTTTCTTTCAGCATTAGACACAAGAATGTCCTTTCCACCCAGACGTTTAGTTCCAATCGCCTTCCGTTGCTGAGCCGCGTCCTTGCACACGACCAGCAGCGAGCCATCTCTAAGGACACTCGCACTCTCCCCCAGGGAGACTCTTCTTCACCTTCCTCGCCCTCTTTGACGTTCGGTGCTTTGGAAGTACAAAGCCCATGAGATCATGGGACGTCTTTGTTGTTTTACAAAGCCCATGAGGTCATGGGACGTCTTTGTCGTTTTATCCTTTAGAAGTCCTTCTTCCATCACTTTGGCGTTTCTAGGCCCATGAAGTCCAAGCGCGTTAGAACATCCTCTTGCTCCTCATCCTCGGCTCAGTCTCCAACACCCCCCACCTCTATAAACGTTTACCCAGCCCTGTGCTACATAAGTAAGCAACCACAGCCTGACACAAACCCTGTGACTGGATCGCCAGAACGTTCCGCAGATTGAACTCCCGCCCATTATTCCGAAACCACAAGGCCAACCCGGCCCTTTCCCTATCATAAGCCTCACAGCAAATCAGCACATGCTCGACAGTCTCTGGCACCCGACAGTGACCACACAGACCGGTCGGATGTTTGCCTATCCTACTCAGTGACCAATTGAGTCCAGTATGGCCAATCCTCATGCGGGCGAAGGCCCTTTCCTCCCACGCGTTCCTGCCCATAGACCCGCAAGGACCCACACTACCCTGTATGTGATAGAGATGCCGTCCAGTAACACAGTGGCTCCAAAATTCCTGCCAAAGGCCGACCACATGACTCTTGATAACAGGCTTGATTTCAGATTTGCCCAACTCAACCGCCACATCAATTGATGGCCGCCGAAGGGAACGTTTAGCCAGTGCATCAGCCATTTCGTTACCATCCACCCCCACATGCGCAGGGACCCAAATGAAGGAAACCCTCACATCCTTCCTGGACAGGGAGAGCATCAGACAGAAGATGCCATTCAACACATCCTGTCTGCAATCCGATTTCCCAGATTTAATGCTTTGCAATGCAGAAAGGCTGTCAGAGGCCACCACAATGCCGCAACACTGCAAAGCAGATTCCGCCCATTCCAACGCCAACCGTATCGCTATAAGTTCCGACGTGAAAACAGAAAGGCGATCTGTCAACCTCTTCTTGACCCCTAGCCCCAGGTCAGGCACAAAATAAGCGGCGCCAGTACGCCCACTCTCAGGATCCCTAGACCCGTCGGTATAAATAAACATATCACCTGAGTGCTTATCGATGAGCGCTTGAACGGCAAACTGCGGTGCCCTCCCAGCGACTCCTCTAAGCTTGCCATGCAAGCTAACATCAACAGGAGCCGGGACAAACTTCCACGGAGCTATAGCAGACAAAGCCACCGACGGGCTCACACGCAGATCACCAACACCCGCAAGCCACGCCTTCGCATTTCCTACCTGGCTGAAAACCATACCGCCAGCCTCACTCTGCCCCCCATCAACCCTGAGAAAGTCCCTCACCGGGTGAGAGCTCGTATGACCTTGCACATTCACCCAGTAAGCCAACAGAAGTTCTAGCCTCCGGAGCCTTTACGGCAATTCCCCCAACTCAACCTGCAGCGCCGAGACAGGGGAGGTCCTAAAAGCCCTACAGCAGATGCGCAAGGCCTGGGCTTGCTCCACATCAAGCTTCTTTAAGTTAGTCTCAGCCGCAGACATGTAGGCTATACAGCCATAATCAATAGCCGCCCTCATGACGGCCCGATAAATACCCAGGAGCGACCTTCTGCTGGCCCCCCAGTCCTGGCCGGATAGACAACAAAGCAAGTTATTCACCCTTTTGCATTTACCACTGACCTCATCAATGTGCCGACGCCAACTAAGCCTCTCGTCAAAGGTGACCCCCAAGAACCTCACCTCCCTGACCTGTTCGAGCACCTGCCCATGCAGTCGAAGGGAGACGTCCCTATGCCCATTGAAGAAACAGATCTCTTGAGACTTCCGTACGGACAGTTTAAACCCCCACTTCAGGGTCCACTGCTCCACCTGCTGTATTGCCCTTTGCAGTTTCGCCTCGTAAAACCGGAGATTCCTCCCTCTCACCCATAGAGCGCCATCGTCAGCATAAAGGCTCCTCCCAACAGACCCATCCACGTCGTCAAAGATGTCCTTAATCATAACATTGAACAAGATAGGGCTACACACACTCCCCTGCGGGATCCCATTCTCCACCCCATAGACCCCAGAGTAAGCAGCGCCCACTCTGGTTTGGATACGCCGGCCAGACAGAAAGCTCCGGACCCAGTTAAACAGTTTACCCTTCACACCACACTTCCGCAGCTTAATGAGGAGCCCATCCTTCCAAACCATATCGTACGCCTTCTCCACATCAAAGAGCACCGCAATAACCTTTTCTTTCTGAGCCCTGGTCAGCTGGATATCAGATTCCAAACACAACACGGAATCCATGGTGTTCCTGCCCCTACGGAAACCACTCTGGTGCGCAGGAAGCAAACCCTGACTCTCCAAGAAGTAATCCAACCGCTCGGTAACCATGCGCTCCATCGTTTTCCCGAGCTGCGACGTCAAGGCAATCGGCCTATAACTTGAAGGGTCAGACGCTGGCCTACCCGGCTTCAGAACCGGCACCACCGTAGACTGTTTCCACGCAGATGGAACACAACCTGAATCCCAAACACGGTTGAAAAGACCCAGGACTAGCCCAAGTGTGTCATCAGTCAAATGAGAGAGCATGTCATAGCACACCTCATCTTTACCCGGGGCTGTCTGTTTCGCCTTAGAAAGTGCTCTCCTTAGCTCAAACAAACTAAACGGAAGGTCAAGGTCATCCTGAGTCGAAGGCTGGTGCCCAATCAGCTCAGAATTCTGGGCCAAAGTACTCTCCCTGTAGTGCCTTTCCGCAGGTGAGAGATTGTCAGAGCTGTGCACCGACACAAAGGTGCTGGCCAACAGTTCAGCTTTGTCAACGTCGCTGACTGCTTCAACACCATTCAGTATTAGGACCGGGGTCCCATGACGGCGCTCAACCCCATGCATCCGCTTAATCATCCCCCAAACATCCCGAGACGCGTTTCTCTCCCAATTTTGGAACAATATCGCCTCCAATAGGCACTCTTGGCCGTTCTCACAGTTTTCCGCACAACAGCGCGGGCCCTCTTGTAGTCAATGAGGGCACCCTCAGTGTGGGCAACCCTTAGCCGGCGAAACGCCGCATTTCTCGCCCTAACAGCATGACCACATGCTTCAGTCCACCACGGCACCCGCTTCCTATGTCCACTACCACCACTCTTAGGAATCGTGCCTACCGCTGACTGCGTGATGAGCGAGACAATTGCACTATTGAGATCATCCACCTGAGTCAATCCTCCTTCCTGCAGAACCCTAGAACCATCATCAGCTTTCCGCAGGAAAGCCCCCCAGTTCGCCCTTGCCAACTGCCACCTCTGGATCCTCGTCCCCCTGACCACACAGCTCCCAAAGCCAATCACGGTGCGGACTAGATAGTGATCGCTACCAAAAGAAAGATTACCAAGAACCTCCCAACTACAAACACCAGCTAACTCCTTGGACACAAGTGTAAGATCTATTGCACTTTCCGCACCGGTCCCCATATCATAGCGGGTCCCACCCCCATCATTCAGACAAACCAACTCCCTTTGATTGATAAAACCCTCTACCACCTGCCCATACCTATCGGTACCACTACCGCCCCACAAAGCGCTATGCGCATTAAAATCCCCACACCACACGGCCTTTCCCCGAACATCCTTACCGATACTATGTAAGGACTCTAACGTTAACTCACCACACGGATTATAAAGGTTAACCACAGTAACAGCTTCACCACCCAGACAGACCCTCACCGCCACGGCCTCCGGCGCTTTACTCACACTGACAACAACGTAATTTAGGTAATCTCGGACAAACACAGCCACACCTCCGCCTCTACCCTGCTCCCTATCATTCCTAACACACACATACCCTTGTATCCCAAAACCCCACCTAGGTCGTAACCAAGTCTCCTGCACGCACATAACGTGAGGCTTGTTCAACAAGGTAGAGACAAAATGCTTAAATTCCTGGCCATTAGCACGAAGACTACGCGCATTCCATTGCAAGACAACCACCGTCATTATGAGCCCCCGGAACCTGACGGCGCATCGGGAGCCCCCCCACTCCCACTGCCAGAATGGGGCAGGGCGCCCTCCCGCAGCGCATCCTCTATCTCTGTCCACTCGGGGCCCCCAGCTCCAAAGTACTTGCCTGCAGCCTTAGTCTTTTCGGATCTCTTCTTGGTTTGCCCTGTACAGTTAATCACTTCCACTATAAAGAGGAAGAAATCTTTCCTCTTCACAACCAGTACATCCTCCGCACCCACAGGGCCTCTGCCCGTGGAAGCCACACTCACAGGCATCCCAGTGGGGACCTCCCCCTGGCCGCGGGCAACGCTGCCCCCTCCCCTGTCGCCTAGGACACCAGCAGCACTGGCAGCCCCCACTGCATCCACCGTCACCTGACTACCAGACACCTTCTTGACCGCATCCGAGTAGGATATGCCTTGAGAGGCTCTAACTTTTTGCACCTCAGCAGCCCTCTTGCTTAACACGCATCCCCCGTAGGCAGAGCTATGCTCTCCCCCACAGTTACAGCACTTGAGTTTTGCTCCTTCGTCACACTTCCCATACTCGTGGTCTTCTGCACATTTACCACACTTCTGCTTCCCTCTACAGACCGCTGCAATATGC
Organism: Eucyclogobius newberryi; assembly: GCF_026437365.1. NCBI lineage: Eukaryota > Metazoa > Chordata > Actinopteri > Gobiiformes > Gobiidae > Eucyclogobius > Eucyclogobius newberryi. The sequence continues at coordinate 7,765,813 of NW_027315735.1, forward strand.
CCAAAGCGCTGGCACTTGAAGCAACGCAGGGGCGGCAGAACATATGGGCGTACGCCATAGCGCATGTACCCAACGCACACCACACGAGGCAGGATCCCACCTTCAAATCTAATCATTATCGACAGGCTGTCACACCTTACCCCATCCCGGGTCATCTTCAACCGCCTAGCATCCACCACCTTAGCTCCAGTCAAATTCTCCTTTATGTCATCCACAGATGTCGTCGTAGGGACGCCTACTATAACTCCCCTGACCGTGCCTCTTACAGCATCAGACACAAGAATGTCCTTCCCCCCCAGACACTTAGCTTCAATCGCCTTCCTTTGCTGAGCCACGTCCTTGCACACGACCAGCAGCGAGACATCCCTAAGGACACTCGCATGCTTGACCACTCCCACAGCTACAGTCAGGCTCCTTGTCAACGCCATCGGATCCCACCCCTTAAAGGACGCATTATCCTGCGCGAGCTTTATGAACACCTTACACTCTGAACTCACATCCCCGACATCTGCAACCCCCCCGCCCTGCTCCTCACTGAGAGAGCCCTCCATAGACGAGCAAGAAGACGCCCTACGCTGCACAGGATCAGTGGCTCCAGGGGAGTCCTCCCCGCTGTTCATATCGTCACCGACCAGGTCACGCTTCCTCTTCTTCTTCCCCGTCATACTGACCGAGGCGTTCCTCTATGTTGCCGTAATATCCAAACTGTTGTCGTTGTTGTTTTTTATGGCAGTTGGCATCCAAGTGCACGAGGTATTGTTGTGTTAGATCGAGAACTCCGATATTAATACTGTTCTGTGGTAAGACCCACCCATTGGGCGGAGCCTTCCTGAAGTAGAAAGAGTTGTTTGTTTCAACAGAAACTCCCCCCTTGTATCTACCGAGCTAGCCTATTCAGAATCTTAATGGGCTATTAGAATCCTCTTTGTCTTTGTGAGACCCTGGCTCAACCACCCTGAGTACCTGAATTAGCATCCGGATGCCCTTGTCCTGGTCCTCTACCTTTCCAGGGGTTCAGTAACCCATTATACATAACAGGAAGATTAAACCTTAGCCCTCCATTTCTGTTTAAAGAAGGTCTTTCTTTTTTTAACAAAAATAGCTTCCTTGACTCCTCTTTCAAACCATCTTTTCTCCCTGCTTAAAACCTTCACATCATCGTCTTCAAACGAATGATTAGAGGCTTCAAGATGGAGATGCACGGCACTCTGAGGTCCTGAACTTGTATTTCTTCTGTGCTGATAAAGCCTCTTGTGTAGAGGCTGTTTTGTCTCACCTATGTACCGTTCTTTGGGTTACTGAACCCCTGGAAAGGTAGAGGACCAGGACAAGGACATCCGGATGCTAATCAGGTACTCTGTATCCTGCAGACATGCCGAGCTGAGAAGAGAAGAGTTCTCAGGGAGGCAGTGAAATGAGGCTCTGCGTTTCTAAAATGAAAAATTGATTGAAAAATCACTGTTTTAAATTTTTTATGAAAATATAATGATGAATTTACAGATATAAAGACGGTACGTGAAGGCAGACAATGACAATCAAAACAGTTGTGAATCGACTTGTAGTGGACATTATGCACTCATCTCATCTACAAGGACAGAACTTTGTTAGCTGCTAACTAGCTAGTTAGAAAAACATGGTAAAATACTGCGAGTTAACAGAAAAACATTGTAAAATAAACACAAGGTAAGTATAACACAACATACAATTACCCGTTTAGATTTATAATGACTACACTTGGGTTAATGGCTGCTTTCCAATTGACTGGGATTGCTCATATCAACTATGTTACATAAATAACCGCTAAATTGGATTGTAACCATGTAAAAATATAAATAAATAAAGATGTGCACATAAAGAGCAAGTCAGTAACATGGAAAACTATGGAAACGGTATAGGTAAGCCCTTGAATGGCTTAGATTTAAGAGATGCTGTTTGCATCTCCAATAAGGCAAATAATGCTAATAAATCTCAACCCTTTACTAGTCATGACTATCTCAAAGAAAATAATCACAGGGTCTATCTTGCCGGCAAACATATCTCACAAAAGAAAACAGAAACCGTAGAAAGTGAGTCATCCACAACATCTCTCAAATCTAACAAGCAGGAGGCCTAACACTTCTACCAAACAGATCCCAAGAACAGTACATAGTTTGACTGTTCTTTGAAGTAGGCATTTGATTAGAAATACATGAGTGGATTAGACATTTTTTCCACCCAAACTCACGGGCGTTACCTCGGCTCAAGTCCTCAATTACAGTGAAGAGAACTCAGAGTCACCATGTCAATAGTAAGTGCAGGTACAGCAAGCACCAGAAGAGGGTGCTGCTTTCTAATTTACTAGGATTTAAAAGGGTTCACATTAACATGTAACACATAGCCAGACTTGAATGAACAATACTATAACAAGGACTTGAGTTGTGTCATACCTCTTCTTACTCCAATGTATTCTACAATACAGGTGTAAATGTTTTTATGGTGAATACGATTTTCTGTGTTTTTTCTATGGTGAAACTACAACAACTCTGCTGCCCCTCCCTCATGTCCCTCATGCATTGGATTTAGATGGGCCTTTAGTCTTTATTTTATCATATTCCATTGTTGTTTCCATATATTTAATAACAATGGTTGTCATTTAGTGGACCAGAACCAAAACCTATTTTAGGGCCATCAAATGCCTAGAACCAGCTCTGATAAGTACTATGATGCATGGAGCGGACTGCTGTGCTTTAGTTAGTCAATGTTTTGTGTCTGTTCCTATTCAAATGAATAAATAAATTAAACATTGGGGATTTGAATCAATGTTGATTTAATATTTTAAATTTCAGTTTTGTTTCAATGATGTTGACTCAGAAAATAATACAAATAAACACCTTTTCAATATTGATAATAACGAGCACTTTCAGTGGCAATATAATGTTTTGGCATCTATGTTGATTTAATCCACTTCAGAGTTCCATGACAAATGCAGACAAAAAAGTCAAAACAACAACAATTCCATCTTCAGTCCAGGCCTTGGGTCCGACTTTGTTCTGACATGTACAGCAGTGGGTCCAAACATGCGCTCCAGTGTGCTGCCTCCCTCCTATGTCCTCGCTTCCTCTGTCCTTCCTCCCTCCTAGCTCCTTGCTTCCTCGATCCTCACCCCCTCTGTCATAACCCCTGCGCTCCCTCAGCTCCTGTCTGCCCCCTTCTGGAGGAGTCAGGTGGGACCGAGACAGAGAGGGCAGCCCAGCGTCAGGGCAGTCCAGCCAGTCTGCAGCGATGGGTATCCATCCTCCAGAGCAGAGTCAGGGAATGGAAACTTCCAGTAGGAGGTGCCACTGAACAGATAAACAGCCCCTGAAGAGCAACGGAAAATAAACAAACATGACTTTTCCTCACAGAGCTATGATAAGAACTAGATAAAGCACTCCCATCTGTACGAATGCAAGTTTGATGCAAGCTACTATACTTCTGGGCCCAGAATTAATCCAAATCCTGTTCATATTAAAGGACACTATGCAACAGGTCTGGTGGGGGTCCACTACCTGCTTGTCTCTTTGGAGATGTTATTGCTTTGCCTGGAATGTTCCACTATGACATTGAAGGTATCTATTGTTAATTTATTCATTGTTATAGGGTAAGAGAAAAATCTGCATCCTTACTATGACAATGCTCACCTCTTCACAGATCTGACCTGTAGCCTGGTGTCTGGCCACGAGTTCTGGAGCCGCACGAAAGAATACGCAAGAAGTCTATCTTTGCCGGAGACCGCAGTCTGGTGCGGCTTTCCGGTCAGTTGACAAGTGTTCTACCACAAAAACACGAGAATCTGCATGGCGTTCCTCACAAACGGATCACAGTGGACCGAAGTTAGTGTAACAGGCAATCGGCAAATAACCGGGGCAGATCTCTGCACCTAGACCACAGTTAGTGTACACCGGAAAGACTGCGGTCACTGCACTGCAACTGGACTGTGAGCTTGGGGTTGGACATTAATTAATTGGTGAATTAATTTGCTGTATTTAAGGTCACTAATTAGTTGAAATTTAGAGCTTTGTATTTAAATGATCCCTGAACAGATTTACATGAAATAAAACTTCCAAAGAGCTAAAAAATCTCCTGTTTGGCGGAGTTTAGGCTGTGTATCTCTACGACATTTAGTAGCAGAGATGCACAGTTTATTTTTATTCATGCCTTATTTTTATGTTTTTATATTTTTGTTAATGTTACATCTTATCATCGAAGACAATTCCTAGTTTGTGAATCTTGTTTATATTCACTGACAAAGGCAATAAACCTTTTCTGGTCCAATTCCTCCTCTGCCCTGCACACTGACAGAAAGCACAATGTTCCTCCTATTCTGGCAGGCACTGCGCAGAGAGCATGGAGGAAACAAGTGGACTCAGTTCTCACTCAATCACAAACAACATTTTATTCCCAGCACTGTATTGTTGGCCCCAGTGGCGTGTGGTCAGGGCAATAAAAGAACCAATGATTGACCAATAAAATCTCAACATGTCACGTGTTACAGCTGTTTTTAAAATGGTCCGAAATATATCCAAATAAGCCCGTTTTCCCCTCACAGCGGCTGTAGCTTGGCTGAAGTCATGTTGACTTTTAGTGGCCTCTACAGGCCATTGTGCAGTACTGCATGAGAAGCTTCATTCTTATTCTTACAGCTGCTCAGTCTGTGGCCGTGTTCAGAGGCCCATTCATGCTCCGCTCTCTAACATGAGCTTTTAGAACCAAAGCAGACAGCAGCTTCTTTTAGAGGTCTGCACATGCGCTCTGAGGACAACACAGCCTCAAACCACGTTGAATCTTGAATGGTTGCAGGTTCTGCCCTAACTGCGCATGTGCAGAGGAGAAAGGAAGCGACAGCAAGTTTCAACAAACTGACTTAGTTAACGATCTGTTCACGTTTCTAATGATTTATGACTATTTTCTCCATTCAGCCCTTTGTGCAGGTATGGGAGGTTGGCTCAGTAGGATAAGCATTGACACTTTGTGTGGGAGAGTCAGGATTGATACTTACCCTTGCATGTTAGTTGTTTTTATTTTTATTTTTGTGTTATCCATTGAATATTGATGAATATCCCAAGTCTGCTTGTCCATCCATAAAAGTCACTGCACGCTACTGGTTGACCCCATACTAACCCTCAGGGTTCGTGGTGATCCCATTGACCCTTTCCTTCAGCAGGCGCGTCCAGACGTCAGCCTCCAGTCCTGAGGCCACGGTCCCGGTGTCCCCCCAGATGGGCCCCACCTCCATGTCCCACAGCAGCCCCTGCCTCCCCCCGCTCATCTCCTCCACCTTAAATCCCATGGGGAAGGAGGAAAGGGCCATGGGGTAGCCTTCCTGCAGCGAGAGCTCCCGGAATAGCCACACCTGTGAACCTACAGTATCAATCCATAGCAATACTTCATTGTATAGTGTATTCATGTAGTGCAAGCCAGTCCAGACCAGTCCCTCTAAACAATCAGATCCAACCCAATTTTCCAAACACTAACAAATGTATTTCCTCTGGTTTAGTTTTGGGTTAGTCTTGGTATAGAACTGGTTGAAAAACAACTATTGAAAAAAAAAAAGTATTTTGTCCAATCCAATCTTATACAATCCAGCTTATTCGGTCAGTAGTGAACACAGATAAACCAACTTTATTTTTTACTTACTGCAGACTTTGACTACCCTCTGGTGGTTATTCAATAGTTCAATAGTTTTCTTATACTTTTTATTATTATTAATGATTTTATGTAAAAATAAGACATTTTATGTGTAAAAGTGGCCAAAGATATTGTATGTACCATATTTGGTACATACACATCTGAAAAATTAAAAGAGCTATGTTTAAAATTCTTCCTTTTATTGTATATCTGAAAAATATTTCATATTTACGAAGGGGATTCTGAATCTTATACTGTAAATTTGGTGTGTGCTACTTCAAAGGCTGATCTTTATGTCAAAGTGCTTTTTGAGAAAACAGACTTGAAGTTGTACCATATAAATATTTAGGAGCAAATGGGGCAATGTTGTTGTTTCCATGTGAAAGCTAATACATTCATTGAAAAAAAATGATAAAGAACTTAATGATAGTGACAATTGGAAGAGTATTCATCCGCTGATCCGGCAAGGACATGCACATGATGTTTGTGTCTAGTGTTACCACTGATGAAGATTATGGCGTGGTCCGAGGCTCTCTTCAGCAATGCGCTCAGGTTGAGGTCCAGAGGGAGGGACCTCCACAGCCTCCTCACCGCTGCGCCCCGAGAGGACACCAGGCCAGAGCTGCTCACCCTCCACATGCTCAAGCCTGGACACAACACAGATCTCTGAATCGAAGCTCGTCCCAGTCAACCTGTTGCACAGGTTGTATATGGCGGAATAGGGTGGGCTCTGTTGTGTTGGTCAAGATTCGAACCAGCCTCTTTATGCTCAGAGGGAGAGAGGTGGGTATAGTACCCAAACTTGTACTCAAGCATTCTTATTTGAGTACAAGTTTGGCTGGTACTGTTACTTCAAATAAAATATCACTTGAGTAGGAGTAAAAGTATGGTGTCAAAAAGTTACCCCAAGAAGTAAAATTTAAGTAAATATATTATATTTGTATATTTTGTAACACACGATTCATGTTTGGCAGTGGCTCCCAAACCTTTTTATAGTCACTTACCCTCGTTTTGATGATTAGTCACATTACCCTTAATCCGACCCACTTGAAGAAAATGTCTGTGGATGCTTCAGACAGTTATTTATTCTTTATTTAAGATAGTTATTTGGTCCATAACATAACTTTTGTATCTACACTGAATATACCAAATACCAAGTCCATTTCATAACACATTTGCGTGGGCACATCATTCTGGTAAGTGTACAGGGCCAAGTTTAGTTGTTTCAAGGTTATTAATTGCTGCTTGTAGGTGTAACTGGTTCTTGTGGCGACTGATGTTAGTTGCTAGGATTGGCCTGGCGTTTACTAGTGTTCTGTAGTTGATTGACGGAAAATTTGTTTTCAAAATCAGAAAGGGGGTTATTGCCATTGTCAGTGAACATAATTCACAAACTAGGAACTTCCTTTGGCATTAAGACGCAACATACAACAATCAATAATAATAGTAGCAAAATATATCAAAATGAGAAAAACAAAATTTACAAATAAAAAAAAATGCCTTGGTCTGAATTTATACACACTTTAAAGTTGGTTAGAATAGTGCAAAAATGAGTTGTGCAAGTGACCGGTGTTAAGTGTTCATGAGTCCAACAGGTTCAAGTAGAACCTGTAAATCTACACAATATATAGTTTAAAGTTTGAGTCTATCATATTAGGTTTTGGAGTTATAGCTGTTTTTGTTTTTATAGCTTCAAAAATATTTTCAGATCATTTGTGAGTTCTGAAGAAAATACAAGAGATATCTAACCCATACTTTCAGAGTAGGAGGGGCTTGTTCATCTGCACAAAATATATTTTAAAGTTTGAACCTATGATATTGCGAATTTGAGTTATAGCAGTTTTTACCTTTTTTATTGCTCCAAAAGCCTTTTCAGCCCATGAACAGTTGTTTGTGAGTTCTGAAAATGTACAAGAGCTATTCAAACCCTATTTGCAGGGCAAGTAGAACCTGTAAATCTACACAATATATAGTTTAAAGTTTGAGTCTATCATATTAGGTTTTGGAGTTATAGCTGTTTTGGTTTTTAAAGCTTCAAAAGCATTTTCAGACCATTTGTGAGTTCTGAAGAAACTACAATAGATATCTAACCCAAACTTTCTGAGCAACAGGGGCTTGTACATCTTCACAATATATCTTTTAAAGTTTGAACCGATCATATTGCATTTTTGAGTTATAGCAGTTTTTACTGTTTTTATTACTCCAAAAGCCTTTTTAGCCCATGAACAGTTGTTTGTGAGTTCTGAAAAAAGTACAAGAGCTATTCAAACTCTATTTGCAGGGCAGGTAGAACCTGTAAATCTACAGATTATATGGTTTACAGTTTGAGTCTATCATATATGGTTTTGGAGTTATAGCTGTTTTTGTTTTTAAAGCTTCAAAAGCATTTTCAGACCATTTGTGAGTTCTGAAGAAAATACTCGAGATATCTAACCCATAGTTTCTGAGTAATAGGGGCTTGTACATCTGCACAACATGTCTTTTAAAATTTGAACCTATCATAATGCATTTTTGAGTTATAGCAGTTTTTACTGTTTTTATTGCTCCAAAAGCCTTTTCAGCCCATGAAACAGCTGTTTGTGGGTTTTGAAAAAAGTACAAGAGCTATTCAAACCCTATTTGCTGGGCAAGTAGAACCTGTAAATCTACACAATATATAGTTTAAAGTTTGAGTCTATCATATTAGGTTTTGGAGTTATAGCTGTTTTTGTTTTTAAAGCTTCAAAAGCATTTTCAGATCATTTATGAGCTCTAAAGAAACTACAAGAGATATCTAACCCATACTTTCAGAGTAAGAGGGGCTTGTACATCTGCACAACATATCTTTTAAAGTTTGAACATATCATATTGCATTTTTGAGTTATAGCAGTTTTTACTGTTTTTATTGCTCCAACAGCCTTTTCAGCCCATGAACAGTTGTTTGTGAGTTCTGAAAAAAGTACAAGAGCTATTCAAACCCTATTTGCAGGGCAAGTAGAACCTGTAAATTTACACAATATATAGTTTAAAGTTTGAGTCTATCATATTTGGTTTTTGAGTTATAGTTGTTTTAGTTTGTATTGCTTCAAAAGCATTTTCAGACCGTTTGTGAGTTCTGAAGAAAATACAAGAGTTATCCAACCCATACTTTCAGAGCAAGAGGGGCTTGTACATCTTCACAATATCTTTTAAAGTTTGAACCTATCGTATTGCGAATTTGAGTTGTAGAAGTTTTTACTGTTTTTATTGCTCCAAAAGCCTTTTCAGCCCATGAACATTTGTTTGTGAGTTCTGAAAAAAGTACAAGATCTATTCAAACCCTATTTGCAGGGCATGTAGAACCCTTTAAATCTACACAATATATAGTTTAAAGTTTGAGTCTATCATATTAGGTTTTGGAGTTATAGCTGTTTTGGTTTTTAAAGCTTCAAAAGCATTTTCAGATCATTTATGAGTTCTGAAGAAACTACAAGAGATATCTAACCCATACTTTCAGAGTTAGAGGGTCTTGCACATCTGCACAACATATCTTTTAAAGTTTGAACCGATCATATTGCATTTTTGAGTTATAGCAGTTTTTACTGTTTTTATTACTCCAAAAGCCTTTTCAGCCCAAGAACAGTTATTTGTGAGTTCTGAAAAAAGTACATGAGATATTCAAACCCTATTTGCTGGGCAAGTAGAATCTGTGAATCTACACAATATATATTTTAAAGTTTGAGTCTATCATATTAGGTTTTGGAGTTATAGCTGTTTTCGTGTCTATTGCTTCAAAAGCATTTTCAGATAATTTGTGTGTTCTGAAGAAACTACAAGAGATATCTAACCCATACTTTCTGTGCAAGAGGGGCTTGTACATCTGCACAACATGTCTTTTAAAGTTTGAACCTATCTTATTGCATTTTTGAGTTATAGCAGTTTTTACTCTTTTATTGCTCTAAAAGCCTTTTCAGCCCATGAACAGTTGTTTGTGAGTTCTGAAAAAAGTACAAGAGCTATTCAAACCGTATTTGCTTGACAACTAGAACCTGTAAATCTACACATTATATAATATAAAGTTTGCGTCTATCATATTAGGTTTTGGAATTATAGCTGTTTTTGTATTTAAAGCTTCAAAAGCATTTTCAGATCATTTATGAGCTCTAAAGAAACTACAAGAGATATCTAACCCATACTTTCAGAGTAAGAGGGGCTTGTACATCTGCACAACATATCTTTTAAAGTTTGAACATATCATATTGCATTTTTGAGTTATAGCAGTTTTTAATGTTTTTATTGCTCCAACAGCCTTTTCAGCCCATGAACAGTTGTTTGTGAGTTCTGAAAAAAGTACAAGAGCTATTCAAACCCTATTTGCAGGGCAAGTAGAACCTGTAAATTTACACAATATATAGTTTAAAGTTTGAGTCTATCATATTTGGTTTTTGAGTTATAGTTGTTTTAGTTTGTATTGCTTCAAAAGCATTTTCAGACCGTTTGTGAGTTCTGAAGAAAATACAAGAGTTATCCAACCCATACTTTCTGAGCAAGAGGGGCTTGTACATCTTCACAATATATCTTTTAAAGTTTGAACCGATCATATTGCATTTTTGAGTTATAGCAGTTTTTACTGTTTTTATTACTCCAAAAGCCTTTTCAGCCCAAGAACAGTTATTTGTGAGTTCTGAAAAAAGTACATGAGATATTCAAACCCTATTTGCTGGGCAAGTAGAATCTGTGAATCTACACAATATATATTTTAAAGTTTGAGTCTATCATATTAGGTTTTGGAGTTATAGCTGTTTTTGTGTCTATTGCTTCAAAAGCATTTTCAGATAATTTGTGTGTTCTGAAGAAACTGCAAGAGATATCTAACCCATACTTTCTGAGCAAGAGGGGCTTGTACATTTTCACAATATATCTTTTAAAGTTTGAACCTATCTTATTGCATTTTTGAGTTATAGCAGTTTTCACTGTTTTTATTGCTCCAAAAGCCTTTTTAGCCCATGAACAGTTGTTTGTGAGTTCTGAAAAAAGTACAAGAGCTATTCAAACCCTATTTGCAGGGCATGTAGAACCCTTTAAATCTACACAATATATAGTTTAAAGTTTGAGTCTATCATATTAGGTTTTGGAGTTATAGCTGTTTTGGTTTTTAAAGCTTCAAAAGCATTTTCAGATAATTTGTGTGTTCTGAAGAAACTGCAAGAGATATCTAACCCATACTTTCTGAGCAAGAGGGGCTTGTACATTTTCACAATATATCTTTTAAAGTTTGAACCTATCTTATTGCATTTTTGAGTTATAGCAGTTTTCACTGTTTTTATTGCTCCAAAAGCCTTTTTAGCCCATGAACAGTTGTTTGTGAGTTCTGAAAAAAGTACAAGAGCTATTCAAACTCTATTTGCAGGGCAGGTAGAACCTGTAAATCTACAGATTATATGGTTTACAGTTTGAGTCTATCATATATGGTTTTGGAGTTATAGCTGTTTTTGTTTTTAAAGCTTCAAAAGCATTTTCAGACCATTTGTGAGTTCTGAAGAAAATACTCGAGATATCTAACCCATAGTTTCTGAGTAATAGGGGCTTGTACATCTGCACAACATGTCTTTTAAAATTTGAACCTATCATAATGCATTTTTGAGTTATAGCAGTTTTTACTGTTTTTATTGCTCCAAAAGCCTTTTCAGCCCATGAAACAGCTGTTTGTGGGTTTTGAAAAAAGTACAAGAGCTATTCAAACCCTATTTGCTGGGCAAGTAGAACCTGTAAATCTACACAATATATAGTTTAAAGTTTGAGTCTATCATATTAGGTTTTGGAGTTATAGCTGTTTTTGTTTTTAAAGCTTCAAAAGCATTTTCAGATCATTTATGAGCTCTAAAGAAACTACAAGAGATATCTAACCCATACTTTCAGAGTAAGAGGGGCTTGTACATCTGCACAACATATCTTTTAAAGTTTGAACATATCATATTGCATTTTTGAGTTATAGCAGTTTTTACTGTTTTTATTGCTCCAACAGCCTTTTCAGCCCATGAACAGTTGTTTGTGAGTTCTGAAAAAAGTACAAGAGCTATTCAAACCCTATTTGCAGGGCAAGTAGAACCTGTAAATTTACACAATATATAGTTTAAAGTTTGAGTCTATCATATTTGGTTTTTGAGTTATAGTTGTTTTAGTTTGTATTGCTTCAAAAGCATTTTCAGACCGTTTGTGAGTTCTGAAGAAAATACAAGAGTTATCCAACCCATACTTTCTGAGCAAGAGGGGCTTGTACATCTTCACAATATATCTTTTAAAGTTTGAACCGATCATATTGCATTTTTGAGTTATAGCAGTTTTTACTGTTTTTATTACTCCAAAAGCCTTTTCAGCCCAAGAACAGTTATTTGTGAGTTCTGAAAAAAGTACATGAGATATTCAAACCCTATTTGCTGGGCAAGTAGAATCTGTGAATCTACACAATATATATTTTAAAGTTTGAGTCTATCATATTAGGTTTTGGAGTTATAGCTGTTTTTGTGTCTATTGCTTCAAAAGCATTTTCAGATAATTTGTGTGTTCTGAAGAAACTGCAAGAGATATCTAACCCATACTTTCTGAGCAAGAGGGGCTTGTACATTTTCACAATATATCTTTTAAAGTTTGAACCTATCTTATTGCATTTTTGAGTTATAGCAGTTTTCACTGTTTTTATTGCTCCAAAAGCCTTTTTAGCCCATGAACAGTTGTTTGTGAGTTCTGAAAAAAGTACAAGAGCTATTCAAACTCTATTTGCAGGGCAGGTAGAACCTGTAAATCTACAGATTATATGGTTTACAGTTTGAGTCTATCATATATGGTTTTGGAGTTATAGCTGTTTTTGTTTTTAAAGCTTCAAAAGCATTTTCAGACCATTTGTGAGTTCTGAAGAAAATACTCGAGATATCTAACCCATAGTTTCTGAGTAATAGGGGCTTGTACATCTGCACAACATGTCTTTTAAAATTTGAACCTATCATAATGCATTTTTGAGTTATAGCAGATTTTACTGTTTTTATTGCTCCAAAAGCCTTTTCAGCCCATGAAACAGCTGTTTGTGGGTTTTGAAAAAAGTACAAGAGCTATTCAAACCCTATTTGCTGGGCAAGTAGAACCTGTAAATCTACACAATATATAGTTTAAAGTTTGAGTCTATCATATTAGGTTTTGGAGTTATAGCTGTTTTTGTTTCTAAAGCTTCAAAAGCATTTTCAGATCATTTGTGAGTTCTGAAAAAAACACAAGAGATATCTAACCCATACTTTCTGAGCAAGAGGGGCTTGTACATCTTCACAATATATATTTTAAAGTTTGAATCTATCATATTTTATTTTTGAGTTATAGCAGTTTTTACTGTTTTTATTGCTCCAAAAGCCTTTTCAGCCCATGAACAGTTGTTTGTGGGTTTTGAAAAAAGTACAAGAGCTATTCAAACCCTATTTGCTGGGCAAGTAGAACCTGTAAATCTACACAATATATAGTTTACACTTTGAGTCTATCATATTTCGTTTTGGAGTTATAGCTGTTTTAGTTTTTATTGCTTCAAAAGCATTTTCAGACCATTTGTGAGTTCTGAAGAAAATACAAGAGTTATCCAACCCATACTTTCTGAGTAAGAGGGTCTTGCACATATGCACAATATATCTTTTAAAGTTTGAACCTATCATCGTGCATTTTTGAGTTATAGCAGTTTTTTACTGTTTTTATTGCTCTAAAAGCCTTTTCAGCCCATGAACAGTTGTTTGTGAGTTCTGAAAAAAGTACAAGAGCTATTCAAACCGTATTTGCTTGACAACTAGAACCTGTAAATCTACACATTATATAATATAAAGTTTGCGTCTATCATATTAGGTTTTGGAATTATAGCTGTTTTTGTATTTAGAGCTTCAAAAGCATTTTCAGATCATTTATGAGCTCTAAAGAAACTACAAGAGATATCTAACCCATACTTTCAGAGTAAGAGGGGCTTGTACATCTGCACAACATATCTTTTAAAGTTTGAACATATCATATTGCATTTTTGAGTTATAGCAGTTTTTACTGTTTTTATTGCTCCAACAGCCTTTTCAGCCCATGAACAGTTGTTTGTGAGTTCTGAAAAAAGTACAAGAGCTATTCAAACCCTATTTGCAGGGCAAGTAGAACCTGTAAATTTACACAATATATAGTTTAAAGTTTGAGTCTATCATATTTGGTTTTTGAGTTATAGTTGTTTTAGTTTGTATTGCTTCAAAAGCATTTTCAGACCGTTTGTGAGTTCTGAAGAAAATACAAGAGTTATCCAACCCATACTTTCTGAGCAAGAGGGGCTTGTACATCTTCACAATATATCTTTTAAAGTTTGAACCGATCATATTGCATTTTTGAGTTATAGCAGTTTTTACTGTTTTTATTACTCCAAAAGCCTTTTCAGCCCAAGAACAGTTATTTGTGAGTTCTGAAAAAAGTACATGAGATATTCAAACCCTATTTGCTGGGCAAGTAGAATCTGTGAATCTACACAATATATATTTTAAAGTTTGAGTCTATCATATTAGGTTTTGGAGTTATAGCTGTTTTTGTGTCTATTGCTTCAAAAGCATTTTCAGATAATTTGTGTGTTCTGAAGAAACTGCAAGAGATATCTAACCCATACTTTCTGAGCAAGAGGGGCTTGTACATTTTCACAATATATCTTTTAAAGTTTGAACCTATCTTATTGCATTTTTGAGTTATAGCAGTTTTCACTGTTTTTATTGCTCCAAAAGCCTTTTTAGCCCATGAACAGTTGTTTGTGAGTTCTGAAAAAAGTACAAGAGCTATTCAAACTCTATTTGCAGGGCAGGTAGAACCTGTAAATCTACAGATTATATGGTTTACAGTTTGAGTCTATCATATATGGTTTTGGAGTTATAGCTGTTTTTGTTTTTAAAGCTTCAAAAGCATTTTCAGACCATTTGTGAGTTCTGAAGAAAATACTCGAGATATCTAACCCATAGTTTCTGAGTAATAGGGGCTTGTACATCTGCACAACATGTCTTTTAAAATTTGAACCTATCATAATGCATTTTTGAGTTATAGCAGATTTTACTGTTTTTATTGCTCCAAAAGCCTTTTCAGCCCATGAAACAGCTGTTTGTGGGTTTTGAAAAAAGTACAAGAGCTATTCAAACCCTATTTGCTGGGCAAGTAGAACCTGTAAATCTACACAATATATAGTTTAAAGTTTGAGTCTATCATATTAGGTTTTGGAGTTATAGCTGTTTTTGTTTCTAAAGCTTCAAAAGCATTTTCAGATCATTTGTGAGTTCTGAAAAAAACACAAGAGATATCTAACCCATACTTTCTGAGCAAGAGGGGCTTGTACATCTTCACAATATATATTTTAAAGTTTGAACCTATCATATTTTATTTTTGAGTTATAGCAGTTTTTACTGTTTTTATTGCTCCAAAAGCCTTTTCAGCCCATGAACAGTTGTTTGTGGGTTTTGAAAAAAGTACAAGAGCTATTCAAACCCTATTTGCTGGGCAAGTAGAACCTGTAAATCTACACAATATATAGTTTACACTTTGAGTCTATCATATTTCGTTTTGGAGTTATAGCTGTTTTAGTTTTTATTGCTTCAAAAGCATTTTCAGACCATTTGTGAGTTCTGAAGAAAATACAAGAGTTATCCAACCCATACTTTCTGAGTAAGAGGGTCTTGCACATATGCACAATATATCTTTTAAAGTTTGAACCTATCATCGTGCATTTTTGAGTTATAGCAGTTTTTTACTGTTTTTATTGCTCTAAAAGCCTTTTCAGCCCATGAACAGTTGTTTGTGAGTTCTGAAAAAAGTACAAGAGCTATTCAAACCGTATTTGCTTGACAACTAGAACCTGTAAATCTACACATTATATAATATAAAGTTTGCGTCTATCATATTAGGTTTTGGAATTATAGCTGTTTTTGTATTTAAAGCTTCAAAAGCATTTTCAGATCATTTATGAGCTCTAAAGAAACTACAAGAGATATCTAACCCATACTTTCAGAGTAAGAGGGGCTTGTACATCTGCACAAAATATCTTTTAAAGTTTGAACATATCATATTGCATTTTTGAGTTATAGCAGTTTTTACTGTTTTTATTGCTCCAACAGCCTTTTCAGCCCATGAACAGTTGTTTGTGAGTTCTGAAAAAAAGTACAAGAGCTATTCAAACCCTATTTGCAGGGCAAGTAGAACCTGTAAATCTACACAATATATAGTTTACAGTTTGAGTCTATCATATTTGGTTTTGGAGTTATAGCTGTTTTTTTAGTTTTTTTATTGCTTCAAAAGCCTTTTCAGACCATTTGTGAGTTCTGAAGAAAATACAAGAGTTATCCAACCCATACTTTCTGAGTAAGAGGGTCTTGCACATATGCACAATATGTCTTTAAAGTTTGAACCTATCATCTTGCATTTTTGAGTTATAGCAGTTTTTTTTTTTTTTTTTTTTTACTGTTTTTATTGCTCTAAAAGCCTTTTCAGCCCATGAACAGTTGGTTGTGAGTTCTGAAAAAAAAGTACAAGAGCTATTCAAAACCCTATTTGCTTGACAACTAGAACCTGTAAATCTACACATTATATAATTTAAAGTTTGAGTCTATCATATTCTCCTCCTTGAACCGACACCTTAACGTGGTGGAGGGGTTTGAGTGCCCGAATGATCCCGGGAGCTATGTTGTCGGGGGCTTCATGCCCCTGGTAGGGTCTCCCAAGGCAAACAGGTCCTAGGTGACGGGTCAGACAAAGATCGGTTCAGAAGCCTCTTATGACGACGACACAATCAAGGCAGTTCACGTCGCCCGGATCGGCGTCACCGGGGCCCCATCCTGGAGCCAGGCCTGGGATGGGTGCTCCATGGCGAGCGCCTGGTGGCCGGGTCTTACCCCACGGGGCCCGGCCGGGCACAGCCCGAAAGAGCGACGTGGGGCCGCCCTCCCGTGGGCCCACCACCCGCAGGAGGATCCATAAGGGGCCGGTGCAGAGAGATCTGGGCGGCAGTCGATGGCAGGGGCCTCGGCGACCAGATCTCCAGACACAGAGACTAACTCTGGGGACATGGAATGTCACCTCGCTGGGGGGGAAAGAGCCTGAGCTTGTGCGGGAGGTTGAGCGATACCGACTAGATATAGTCGGCCTCACCTCCACGCACAGTTTGGGCTCTGGAACCCATCTCCTCGAGAGGGGCTGGACGCTCCACTTCTCTGGTGTTGCCCGCGGGGAGAGGCGGCGGGCTGGTGTGGGCTTGCTGATAGCCCCTCAGCTCAGCCGCCACGTGTTGGAGTTTACCCCGGTGAACGAGAGGGTCGCGTCCCTCCGCCTTCGGGTGGGGGACAGGTCTCTCACTGTTGTGGCGGCCTACGGGCCGAACAGCAGTGCAGAGTACCCGGCCTTCTTGGAGTCCTTGGGAGGGGTACTGGACAGTGCACCGACCGGGGACTCCGTTGTTCTACTGGGGGACTTCAACGCCCACGTGGGCAATGACAGTGACACCTGGAGAGGGGTGATCGGGAAGAACGGCTTCCCCGATCTGAACCCGAGCGGTGTTCAGTTATTGGACTTCTGTGCTAGCCACGGATTGTCCATAACGAACACCATGTTCAAGCACAAGGGTGTCCATCAGTGCACGTGGCACCAGGACACCCTAGGCCGGAGGTCAATGATCGACTTTGTTGTCGTGTCATCAGACCTCCGGCCGCGTGTCTTGGACACTCGGGTGAAGAGAGGGGCAGAGTTGTCAACCGATCACCACCTGGTGGTGAGTTGGATCCGCTGGCGGAGGAGGAAGCCGGACAGACTTGGCAGACCCAAGCGCATTGTGAGGGTCTGTTGGGAATGTCTAGTGGAGCCCTCTGTCAGTAGGGTATTCAACTCGCACCTCCGGGAGAGCTTCTCCCATGTCCCGGGGGAGGCTGGGGACATTGAGTCCGAGTGGACCATGTTCTCCGCCTCCATTGTTGATGCGGCTGCTCGGAGCTGTGGTCGCAAGGTCTCCGGTGCCTGTCGTGGCGGCAACCCCCGAACCCGGTGGTGGACACCGGAAGTAAGGGATGCCGTCAGACTGAAGAAGGAGGCCTATCAGGCCACGCTGGCTTGTAGGTCTCCGGAGGTCATCGACGGGTATCGGCAGGCCAAGCGAGCCGCGGCTCGTGCTGTCGCAGAGGCAAAAACCCGGGCCTGGGAGGAGTTCGGGGAGGCCATGGAGGAGGACTATCGGTCGGCACCAAAGAAATTCTGGCAAACCGTCCGGCGCCTCAGGAAGGGGAAGCAGTGTCTCACAAACACCGTTTACGGTGCGGGTGGAGGCCTGCTGACCTCGACTGGGGATGTCGTCGGACGGTGGAAGGAATACTTTGAGGATCTCCTTAATCCCTCAGTCACGTCTTCCGAAGAGGAAGTAGAGACCGGGGACTCGGAGGCTGGCTCATCCATCACCCAAGCTGAAGTCACTGAGGTTGTTCGCAAACTCCTCGGTGGCAGGGCTCCGGGGGTGGATGAGATCCGCCCTGAGTACCTAAAGTATCTGGATGTTGTAGGACTGTCTTGGTTGACACGTCTCTGCAACATCGCGTGGCGTTCGGGGACCGTGCCTCTGGACTGGCAGACCGGGGTGGTGGTCCCTCTATTTAAGAAGGGGGACCGGAGGGTGTGTTCCAACTACAGAGGGATCACACTCCTCAGCCTCCCGGGTAAGGTCTATTCCAAGGTACTGGAGAGGAGAATCCGACCGATAGTCGAACCTCGGATTCAGGAGGAGCAGAGTGGTTTTCGTCCCGGTCGTGGAACACTGGACCAGCTCTATACCCTCCATCGGGTGCTCGAGGGTTCATGGGAGTTTGCCCAACCAGTCCACATGTGCTTTGTGGATCTGGAGAAGGCTTTCGACCGTGTCCCTCGGGGTGTCCTTTGGGGGGTGCTCCGGGAGTACGGGGTCCGGGGCCCTTTGCTCAGGGCTGTCCGGTCCCTGTATGACCGGAGCAGGAGCTGTGTTCGCATTGCCGGCAGTAAGTCAGACCTGTTCCCAGTGCATGTTGGACTCCGCCAGGGCTGCCCTTTGTCACCGGTTCTGTTCATAATTTTTATGGACAGAATTTCTAGGCGCAGTCAGGGGTTGGAGGGGGTCCGGTTTGGGGACCACAGGATCTCATCTCTGCTGTTTGCAGACGATGTTGTCCTGATGGCTCCATCAAACCCGGACCTGCAACATGCACTGGGACGGTTTGCAGCCGAGTGTGAAGCGGCTGGGATGAGAATCAGCACCTCCAAATCCGAGGCCATGGTTCTCGACCGGAAAAAGGTGGCTTGCCCTCTCCAGGTGGGTGGGGTGTCCTTGCCCCAAGTGGAGGAGTTCAAGTATCTCGGGGTCTTGTTCACGAGTGAGGGAAGGATGGAGCGTGAGATCGACAGGCGGATCGGTGCAGCGGCTGCAGTGATGCAGTCGCTGCATCGGACCGTTGTGGTAAAGAGGGAGCTGAGCCGAAAGGCAAAGCTCTCTATTTACCGGTCGGTCTACGTTCCTACCCTCACCTATGGTCATGAGCTTTGGGTAGTGACCGAAAGAACAAGATCGCGGATACAAGCGGTCGAAATGAGTTTCCTCCGCCGTGTGGCTGGGCGCTCCCTTAGAGATAAGGTGAGGAGCTCGGCCACACGGGGGGAGCTCGGAGTAGAGCCGCTGCTCCTCCACGTTGAGAGGAGCCAGCTGAGGTGGCTCGGGCATCTGTTCCGGATGCCTCCTGGGCGCCTCCCTCGGGAGGTGTTTCAGGCATGTCCCACCGGGAAGAGGCCCCGGGGAAGACCCAGGACACGCTGGAGAGACTATGTCTCTCGGCTGGCCTGGGAACGCCTCGGGATCCCCCCGGAGGAGTTAGAGGAAGTGTCTGGGGAGAAGGAAGTCTGGGAGTCCCTGCTCAGACTGCTGCCCCCGCGACCCGGCCCCGGATAAAGCGGCAGAAGATGGATGGATGGATGGATGGATGGTCTATCATATTAGGTTTTGGAATTATAGCTGTTTTTGTTTTTAAAGCTTCAAAAGCATTTTCAGATCATTTATGAGTTCTAAAGAAACTACAAGAGATATCTAACCCATACTTTCAGAGTAAGAGGGGCTTGTACATCTGCACAACATATATTTTAAAGTTTGAACCTATCATATTGAATTTTTGAGTTATAGCAGTTTTTACTGTTTTATTGCTCCAAAAGCCTTTTCAGCCCATGAACAGTTGTTTGTGAGTTTTGAAAAAAGTGCAAGAGCTATTCAAACTCTTTTTGCTGGGCAAGTAAGACCTGTAAATCTACACAATATAGAGTTAAAAGTTTGAGTCTATCATATTAGGTTTTGGATTTATAGATGTTTTTGTGTCTATTGCTTCAAAAGCATTTTCAGATAATTTGTGTGTTCTGAAGAAACTACAAGAGATATCTAACCCATACTTTCTGTGCAAGAGGTGCTTGTACATCTGCAAAACTTGTCTTTTAAAGTTTGAACCTATCTTATTGCATTTTTTAGTTATAGCAGTTTTTACTGTTTTATTGCTTCAAAAGCCTTTTCAGCCCATGAACAGTTGTTTGGGAGTTTTGAAAAAAGTGCAAGAGCTATTCGAACCTTTTTTGCTGGGCAAGTAGGACCTGTAAATCTACACAATATAGAGTTTAAAGTTTGAGTCTATCATATTAGGTTTTGGATTTATAGCTGTTTTTGTGTCTATTGCTTCAAAAGCATTTTCAGATAATTTGTGTGTTCTGAAGAAACTACAAGAGATATCTAACCCATAATTTCTGTGCAAGAGGGGCTTATACATCTGCACAACATGTTTTTTAAAGTTTGAACATATCTTATTGCATTTTTGAGTTATAGCAGTTTTTACTGTTTTATTGCTCCAAAAACCTTTTAAGCCCATGAACAGTTGTTTGTGAGTTTTGAAAAAAGTGCAAGAGCTATTCGAACCCTTTTTGCTGGGCAAGAAGGACCTGTAAATCTACACAATGAAGAGTTTAAAGTTTGAGTCTATCATATTAGGTTTTGGATTTATAGCTGTTTTTGTGTCTATTGCTTCAAAAGCATTTTCAGATAATTTGTGTGTTCTGAAGAAACTACAAGAGATATCTAACCCATATTTTCAGTGCAAGAGAGGCTTATACATCTGCACAACATGTCTTTTAAAGTTTGAACCTATCTTATTGCATTTTTGAGTTATAGCAGTTTTTACTGTTTTATTGCTCCAAAAGCCTTTTCAGCCAATGAACAGTTGTTTGTGAGTTTTGAAAAAAGTGCAAGAGCTATTCGAACCCTTTTTGCTGGGCAAGTAGGACCTGTAAATCTACACAATGAAGAGTTTAAAGTTTGAGTCTATCATATTAGGTTTTGGATTTATAGCTGTTTTTGTGTCTATTGCTTCAAAAGCATTTTCAGATAATTTTTGTGTTCTGAAGAAACTACAAGAGATATCTAACCCATACTTTCTGTGCAAGAGGGGCTTGTACATCTGCACAACATGTTTTTTTAAAGTTTGAACCTATCTTATTGCATTTTTGAGTTATAGCAGTTTTTACTGTTTTATTGCTTCAAAAGCCTTTTCAGCCCATGAACAGTTGTTTGGGAGTTTTGAAAAAAGTGCAAGAGCTATTCGAACCTTTTTTGCTGGGCAAGTAGGACCTGTAAATCTACACAATATAGAGTTTAAAGTTTGAGTCTATCATATTAGGTTTTGGATTTATAGCTGTTTTTGTGTCTATTGCTTCAAAAGCATTTTCAGATAATTTGTGTGTTCTGAAGAAACTACAAGAGATATCTAACCCATAATTTCTGTGCAAGAGGGGCTTATACATCTGCACAACATGTTTTTTAAAGTTTGAACATATCTTATTGCATTTTTGAGTTATAGCAGTTTTTACTGTTTTATTGCTCCAAAAACCTTTTAAGCCCATGAACAGTTGTTTGTGAGTTTTGAAAAAAGTGCAAGAGCTATTCGAACCCTTTTTGCTGGGCAAGAAGGACCTGTAAATCTACACAATGAAGAGTTTAAAGTTTGAGTCTATCATATTAGGTTTTGGATTTATAGCTGTTTTTGTGTCTATTGCTTCAAAAGCATTTTCAGATATTTTTTGTGTTCTGAAGAAACTACAAGAGCTATCTAACCCATACTTTCTGTGCAAGAGGGGCTTATACATCTGCACAACACGTTTTTTAAAGTTTGAACTTATCTTATTGCATTTTTGAGTTATTGCAGTTTTTACTGTTTTATTGCTCCAAAAGCCTTTTCAGTCCATGAACAGTTGTTTGTGAGTTTTGAAAAAAGTGCAAGAGCTATTCAAACCCTTTTTGCTGGGCAAGTAGGACCTGTAAATCTACACAATATAGAGTTTAAAGTTTGAGTCTATCATATTAGGTTTTGGATTTATAGCTGTTTTTGTGTCTATTGCTTCAAAAGCATTTTCAGATAATTTGTGTGTTCTGAAGAAACTACAAGAGATATCTAACCCATATTTTCAGTGCAAGAGAGGCTTATACATCTGCACAACATGTCTTTTAAAGTTTGAACCTATCTTATTGCATTTTTGAGTTATAGCAGTTTTTACTGTTTTATTGCTCCAAAAGCCTTTTCAGCCAATGAACAGTTGTTTGTGAGTTTTGAAAAAAGTGCAAGAGCTATTCGAACCCTTTTTGCTGGGCAAGTAGGACCTGTAAATCTACACAATGAAGAGTTTAAAGTTTGAGTCTATCATATTAGGTTTTGGATTTATAGCTGTTTTTGTGTCTATTGCTTCAAAAGCATTTTCAGATAATTTTTGTGTTCTGAAGAAACTACAAGAGATATCTAACCCATACTTTCTGTGCAAGAGGGGCTTGTACATCTGCACAACATGTTTTTTTAAAGTTTGAACCTATCTTATTGCATTTTTGAGTTATAGCAGTTTTTACTGTTTTATTGCTTCAAAAGCCTTTTCAGCCCATGAAAAGTTGTTTGTGAGTTTTGAAAAAAGTGCAAGAGCTATTCGAACCTTTTTTGCTGGGCAAGTAGGACCTGTAAATCTACACAATATGTGCCCGGCCGTATGAAACCCAGTTACATGTCTACCCGGAGACATTTTGAGTTATTCACAGATTCTGAAAGTGTGAATTCAAAGCTTTCCAATGATGTCTCACTCATGTAGATCTGATAATATTTGAGTAAGTTGTGGTCATTTGAATGTATACAACTCTCAAACCCATTCACTGAGAAAACGGCTTCCAAAGTTTCTCACCTGAGAGAGCCCAGAGTCACGGGGGCTCATTTGCATCTCATTTAGATAAGCCCTCCCCCCTGTCACACTGACACCACCTTCCCCTACAGCTGTCACTCAAGACTCAAGGAGTGTTGTTATTGATGGTAACTGGACTTGAATCAGAATTAGAAGTTACTATATTAAAATGGAAATACTTGGATTACAAAAGGCCCTGAATAGAATCAAAGAATCAGAATGAGAATAGGGTTCATTGCATTTGTCTGTAAACATAATTCACAGGTGATTCAGTGCACCAACAACGGTGCACTGAATGATTCAACACAAACAACAAAAGATAAGATAAGATAGCCTTTAATGTTACAACGCAGTAGATACAGGGGGAAAGGACAGATAATTTATAGGAAGTTTAAAAAACACCCTCAATAGAAGAACTCTTATAAACAGATGCCAGAGCCAGGTATACGAACTGCAACATATGAGATAATAGACATCATAGGTACACCATCAGAGTCCAATTACGTCCGCAGCCTCTTTTGCACATTCGTCTTCTGTGCTGTGACTCTCGGCGCTGGGCATGTGATGTCTTTTGCCTCGTCAGCACAGAAAGGCCTGATTTTTTCATGCAGATAGGTCTGCCTGTCAATGTTCAATCCAGGTGGGACCAGGACATGGAGATTGTCAACCGGAGGCAGAACAGCTGTAGTGCGTAGTAGCTGAAATTCCACTGGTTCGGCCTTAGTCACATGGGTTGGGAGCAACTTCACATGCCAGTCCTTATGGCCAGGATGTAGACCAGGTAGCATTATGGAATGGACTTCTGCATAGTTTTTGATAAACTCTACAACGGTGTGGATGACTTCATGGCTGATGAACCTGCGTGAACGTGGCTGTGGCTGTGCACGCTTCTTCCTCAATCGTGGTGTTGCTCCATTTTCATCATAGTGTTTAATTATGTCAGTCAGGGTGTCTTTGCCAATTCTGAAAAGGGGGAAAAAAAGGATTAGGGTTGAGAGTAATATGGGAATAACACGCTTCACGTGGCTAGCTAGCTTGTGATATCATGGCTCACCAGGTTTAGACCAAAACAGGCACTCACAACACAAACACGACCACAACAGCACACCAAACCATAACTTTCAAGCGTGTTTGTGATGCCATTTATTCTGCATTATTCACATTCTGACGTTTACGTCGTATTTAAGACTTAAAACGCGGAGGAGCGGGTACGGCCGGGGCTAGCGGCGCTACGTGGCTAGCTAGCTTGTGATGGCTCAACAAAACAGGCACTCACAACACAAACACGACCACAACAGCACACCAAAACATAACTTTCAAGCGTGTTTGTGATGCCATTTATTCTGCATTATTCACATTCTGACGATTACGTCGTATTTAAGACTTAAAACGCGGAGGAGCGGGTACGGCCGGGGCTAGCGGCGCTACGTGGCTAGCTAGCTTGTGATGGCTCAACAAAACAGGCACTCACAACACAAACACGACCACAACAGCACACCAAAACATAACTTTCAAGCGTGTTTGTGATGCCATTTATTCTGCATTATTCACATTCTGACGTTTACGTCGTATTTAAGACTTAAAACGCGGAGGAGCGGGTACGGCCGGGGCTAGCGGCGCTACGTGGCTAGCTAGCTTGTGATGGCTCAACAAAACAGGCACTCACAACACAAACACGACCACAACAGCACACTAAAACAGGCGTATTTAATATTAATCATTACTTACGCCATGAGGAACAGGAAAGTACTTCTGCAGACTTCCGTGCCTCCTATGAAAAAGCTTATCCGGGCAAACTTGCGCTTCTTCTGGGGCTTTTTCGTGGACGTCGTCAGCTCAGAAGTGACGACAGAACGTCTGTTTGCTTCCATATGTCCGATAATCCTCATATCCTGCCACTCTCTTTCTGCTGCTAATGAGTCGCTCCGTAGCTTGTACATGAGTTCTGGAGAGAGTTTCCCGCTACACGATTTGCTTGAGAGTAGAGAATTTTCTTTTCTTCTTGAGTAACATTTGCAGTCAAAGTTACGGATCTTTTCCAACTCTTCGTTCTCTCCTGCAAAAGTAACCGTGGCTATAGCGTCTGTTATTTCACGCTGCAGCTCTTCGGCGTGACCGGGCGCTCCTTCCTCTGTCCAAAACCCATCTTCCTCCTCATCTAAGGTCAGCCGTAGACTAGGGATATTTTCCAGCTGGATGAAATCACGTTCGTCATCTGTGAGGTCATCTTCAGATTCAGAACTTAGATAGTCATCTGGATAAGCGGACTTTTCGCAGAAATAATCCAAAAGCGTGGAGCTGTAACAACCTCTGTTAAGCTCCGAAGCGATAGCAGAAGGATCCATTTTTCAACTGATGTTACACAGCGTGTGTTGCGTGTCCCTGTGTTGCTGCTTATCAAGTAGCCATGCGGCTGGCGGCTCAGCCCATTGGCTGACTACAATAGCGCAGCTGTTCATATGGAAATGCGGTCACACCCCCTCTGCACGTCCAGAGAGCGCCCGAAAACACCACATTTTAAACGGCTTTATTTATGCTTTTAATGCTGCAAATACTGTTATCTGATACATCGAATGGCTGGTCCATATCTTCAACTAGCACATTCTGCAAAAAAACGAAAATCACAAATTTGGGGAAAAAAAAGTAAAATGCTGTTTTTCTCAGTTTCACCGAGGCCGACATGGTCCGACAATTCCGGTGGCGAGGCACATATAGAGTTTAAAGTTTGAGTCTATCATATTAGGTTTTGGATTTATAGCTGTTTTTGTGTCTATTGCTTCAAAAGCATTTTCAGATAATTTGTGTGTTCTGAAGAAACTACAAGAAATATCTAACCCATAATTTCTGTGCAAGAGGGGCTTATACATCTGCACAACATGTTTTTTAAAGTTTGAACATATCTTATTGCATTTTTGAGTTATAGCAGTTTTTACTGTTTTATTGCTCCAAAAACCTTTTAAGCCCATGAACAGTTGTTTGTGAGTTTTGAAAAAAGTGCAAGAGCTATTCGAACCGTTTTTGCTGGGCAAGTAGGACCTGTAAATCTACACAATGAAGAGTTTAAAGTTTGAGTCTATCATATTAGGTTTCGGATTTATAGCTTTTTTTGTGTCTATTGCTTCAAAAGCATTTTCAGATAATTTTTGTGTTCTGAAGAAACTACAAGAGATATCTAACCCATACTTTCTGTGCAAGAGGGGCTTATACATCTGCACAACATGTTTTTTAAAGTTTGAACTTATCTTATTGCATTTTTGAGTTGTTGCAGTTTTTACTGTTTTATTGCTCCAAAAGCCTTTTCAGCCCATGAACAGTTGTTTGTGAGTTTTGAAAAAAGTGCAAGAGCTATTCGAACCGTTTTTGCTGGGCAAGTAGGACCTGTAAATCTACACAATATAGAGTTTAAAGTTTGAGTCTATCATATTAGGTTTTGGATTTATAGCTGTTTTTGTGTCTATTGCTTCAAAAGCATTTTCAGATAATTTGTGTGTTCTGAAGAAACTACAAGAGATATCTAACCCATACTTTCAGTGCAAGAGAGGCTTATACATCTGCACAACATGTCTTTTAAAGTTTGAACCTATCTTATTGCATTTTTGAGTTATAGCAGTTTTTACTGTTTATTGCTCCAAAAGCCTTTTCAGCCAATGAACAGTTGTTTGTGAGTTTTGAAAAAAGTGCAAGAGCTATTCAAACCCTTTTTGCTGGGCAAGTAGGACCTGTAAATCTACACAATATAGAGTTTAAAGTTTGAGTCTATCATATTAGGTTTTGGATTTATAGCTGTTTTTGTGTCTATTGCTTCAAAAGCATTTTCAGCCCATGAACAGTTGTTTGTGAGTTTTGAAAAAAGTGCAAGAGCTATTCGAACCCTTTTTGCTGGGCAAGTAGGACCTGTAAATCTACACAATATAGAGTTTAAAGTTTGAGTCTATCATATTAGGTTTTGGATTTATAGCTGTTTTTGTGTCTATTGCTTCAAAAGCATTTTCAGATAATTTGTGTGTTCTTAAGAAACTACAAGAGATATCTAACCCATAATTTCTCTGCAAGAGGGGCTTATATATCTGCACAACATGTTTTTTAAAGTTTGAACATATCTTATTGCATTTTTGAGTTATAGCAGTTTTTACTGTTTTATTGCTCCAAAAACCTTTTAAGCCCATGAACAGTTGTTTGTGAGTTTTGAAAAAAGTGCAAGAGCTATTCGAACCCTTTTTGCTGGGCAAGTAGGACCTGTAAATCTACACAATATAGAGTTTAAAGTTTGAGTCTATCATATTAGGTTTTGGATTTATAGCTGTTTTTGTGTCTATTGCTTCAAAAGCATTTTCAGCCCATGAACAGTTGTTTGTGAGTTTTGAAAAAAGTGCAAGAGCTATTCAAACCCTTTTTGCTGGGCAAGTAGGACCTGTAAATCTACACAATATAGAGTTTAAAGTTTGAGTCTATCATATTAGGTTTTGGATTTATAGCTGTTTTTGTGTCTATTGCTTCAAAAGCATTTTCAGATAATTTGTGTGTTCTGAAGAAACTACAAGAGATATCTAACCCATACTTTCAGTGCAAGAGAGGCTTATAAATCTGCACAACATGTCTTTTAAAGTTTGAACCTATCTTATTGCATTTTTGAGTTATAGCAGTTTTTACTGTTTTATTGCTCCAAAAGCCTTTTCAGCCAATGAACAGTAGTTTGTGAGTTTTGAAAAAAGTGCAAGAGCTATTCGAACCCTTTTTGCTGGGCAAGTAGGACCTGTAAATCTACACAATATAGAGTTTAAAGTTTGAGTCTATCATATTAGGTTTTGGATTTATAGCTGTTTTTGTGTCTATTGCTCCAAAAGCCTTTTCAGCCCATGAACAGTTGTTTTTGAGTTTTGAAAAAAGCGCAAGAGCTATTCAAACCCTTTTTGCTGGGCAAGTAGGACCTGTAAATCTACACATTATATAGTTCAAAGTTTGAGTCTATCATATTAGGTTTTGGATTTATAGCTGTTTTTGTGTCTATTGCTTCAAAAGCATTTACAGATAATTTGTGTGTTCTGAAGAAACTACAAGAGATATCTAACCCATACTTTCTGTGCAAGAGGGGCTTGTACATCTGCACAACATGTCTTTTAAAGTTTGAACCTATCTTATTGCATTTTTGAGTTATAGCAGTTTTTACTTTTTTATTGCTCCAAAAGCCTTTTCAGCCCATGAACATTTGTTTGTGAGTTTTGAAACAAGCGCAAGAGCTATTCAAACCCTTTTTGCTGGGCAAGTAGGACCTGTAAATCTACACAATATATAGTTTAAAGTTTGAGTCTATCATATTAGTTTTTGGATTTATAGCTGTTTTTGTGTCTATTGCTTCAAAAGCATTTTCAGATAATTTGTGTGTTCTGAAGAAACTACAAGAGATATCTAACCCATACTTTCAGTGCAAGAGAGGCTTATAAATCTGCACAACATGTCTTTTAAAGTTTGAACCTATCTTATTGCATTTTTGAGTTATAGCAGTTTTTACTGTTTTATTGCTCCAAAAGCCTTTTCAGCCAATGAACAGTTGTTTGTGAGTTTTGAAAAAAGTGCAAGAGCTATTCGAACCCTTTTTGCTGGGCAAGTAGGACCTGTAAATCTACACAATATAGAGTTTAAAGTTTGAGTCTATCATATTAGGTTTTGGATTTATAGCTGTTTTTGTGTCTATTGCTTCAAAAGCATTTTCAGCCCATGAACAGTTGTTTGTGAGTTTTGAAAAAAGTGCAAGAGCTATTCGAACCCTTTTTGCTGGGCAAGTAGGACCTGTAAATCTACACAATATAGAGTTTAAAGTTTGAGTCTATCATATTAGGTTTTGGATTTATAGCTGTTTTTGTGTCTATTGCTTCAAAAGCATTTTCAGATAATTTGTGTGTTCTGAAGAAACTACTAGAGATATCTAACCCATACTTTCAGTGCAAGAGAGGCTTATACATCTGCACAACATGTCTTTTAAAGTTTGAACCTATCTTATTGCATTTTTGAGTTATAGCAGTTTTTACTGTTTTATTGCTCCAAAAGCCTTTTCAGCCAATGAACAGTTGTTTGTGAGTTTTGAAAAAAGTGCAAGAGCTATTCGAACCCTTTTTGCTGGGCAAGTAGGACCTGTAAATCTGCACAATATAGAGTTTAAATTTTGAGTCTATCATATTAGGTTTTGGATTTATAGCTGTTTTTGTGTCTATTGCTTCAAAAGCATTTTCAGATAATTTGTGTGTTCTGAAGAAACTACAAGAGATATCTAACCCATAATTTCTCTGCAAGAGGGGCTTATATATCTGCACAACATGTTTTTTAAAGTTTGAACATATCTTATTGCATTTTTGAGTTATAGCAGTTTTTACTGTTTTATTGCTCCAAAAGCCTTTTCAGCCAATGAACAGTTGTTTGTGAGTTTTGAAAAAAGTGCAAGAGCTATTCGAACCCTTTTTGCTGGGCAAGTAGGACCTGTAAATCTACACAATATAGAGTTTAAATTTTGAGTCTATCATATTAGGTTTTGGATTTATAGCTGTTTTTGTGTCTATTGCTTCAAAAGCCTTTTCAGCCCATGAACAGTTGTTTGTGAGTTTTGAAAAAAGTGCAAGAGCTATTCGAACCCTTTTTGCTGGGCAAGTAGGACCTGTAAATCTACACAATGAAGAGTTTAAAGTTTGAGTCTATCATATTAGGTTTTGGATTTATAGCTGTTTTTGTGTCTATTGCTTCAAAAGCATTTTCAGATAATTTTTGTGTTCTGAAGAAACTACAAGAGATATCTAACCCATACTTTCTGTGCAAGAGGGGCTTGTACATCTGCACAACATGTTTTTTTTAAAGTTTGAACCTATCTTATTGCATTTTTGAGTTATAGCAGTTTTTACTGTTTTATTGCTTCAAAAGCCTTTTCAGCCCATGAACAGTTGTTTGTGAGTTTTGAAAAAAGTGCAAGAGCTATTCGAACCTTTTTTGCTGGGCAAGTAGGACCTGTAAATCTACACAATATAGAGTTTAAAGTTTGAGTCTATCATATTAGGTTTTGGATTTATAGCTGTTTTTGTGTCTATTGCTTCAAAAGCATTTTCAGATAATTTGTGTGTTCTGAAGAAACTACAAGAAATATCTAACCCATAATTTCTGTGCAAGAGGGGCTTATACATCTGCACAACATGTTTTTTAAAGTTTGAACATATCTTATTGCATTTTTGAGTTATAGCAGTTTTTACTGTTTTATTGCTCCAAAAACCTTTTAAGCCCATGAACAGTTGTTTGTGAGTTTTGAAAAAAGTGCAAGAGCTATTCGAACCGTTTTTGCTGGGCAAGTAGGACCTGTAAATCTACACAATGAAGAGTTTAAAGTTTGAGTCTATCATATTAGGTTTTGGATTTATAGCTTTTTTTGTGTCTATTGCTTCAAAAGCATTTTCAGATAATTTTTGTGTTCTGAAGAAACTACAAGAGCTATCTAACCCATACTTTCTGTGCAAGAGGGGCTTATACATCTGCACAACATGTTTTTTAAAGTTTGAACTTATCTTATTGCATTTTTGAGTTGTTGCAGTTTTTACTGTTTTATTGCTCCAAAAGCCTTTTCAGCCCATGAACAGTTGTTTGTGAGTTTTGAAAAAAGTGCAAGAGCTATTCGAACCGTTTTTGCTGGGCAAGTAGGACCTGTAAATCTACACAATATAGAGTTTAAAGTTTGAGTCTATCATATTAGGTTTTGGATTTATAGCTGTTTTTGTGTCTATTGCTTTAAAAGCATTTTCAGATAATTTGTGTGTTCTGAAGAAACTACAAGAGATATCTAACCCATACTTTCTGTGCAAGAGGGGCTTGTGCATCTGCACAACATGTCTTTTAAAGTTTGAACCTATCTTATTGCATTTTTGAGTTATAGCAGTTTTTACTGTTTATTGCTCCAAAAGCCTTTTCAGCCAATGAACAGTTGTTTGTGAGTTTTGAAAAAAGTGCAAGAGCTATTCGAACCCTTTTTGCTGGGCAAGTAGGACCTGTAAATCTACACAATATAGAGTTTAAAGTTTGAGTCTATCATATTAGGTTTTGGATTTATAGCTGTTTTTGTGTCTATTGCTTCAAAAGCATTTTCAGCCCATGAACAGTTGTTTGTGAGTTTTGAAAAAAGTGCAAGAGCTATTCGAACCCTTTTTGCTGGGCAAGTAGGACCTGTAAATCTACACAATATAGAGTTTAAAGTTTGAGTCTATCATATTAGGTTTTGGATTTATAGCTGTTTTTGTGTCTATTGCTTCAAAAGCATTTTCAGATAATTTGTGTGTTCTGAAGAAACTACAAGAGATATCTAACCCATAATTTCTCTGCAAGAGGGGCTTATATATCTGCACAACATGTTTTTTAAAGTTTGAACATATCTTATTGCATTTTTGAGTTATAGCAGTTTTTACTGTTTTATTGCTCCAAAAACCTTTTAAGCCCATGAACAGTTGTTTGTGAGTTTTGAAAAAAGTGCAAGAGCTATTCGAACCCTTTTTGCTGGGCAAGTAGGACCTGTAAATCTACACAATATAGAGTTTAAAGTTTGAGTCTATCATATTAGGTTTTGGATTTATAGCTGTTTTTGTGTCTATTGCTTCAAAAGCATTTTCAGCCCATGAACAGTTGTTTGTGAGTTTTGAAAAAAGTGCAAGACCTATTCAAACCCTTTTTGCTGGGCAAGTAGGACCTGTAAATCTACACAATATAGAGTTTAAAGTTTGAGTCTATCATATTAGGTTTTGGATTTATAGCTGTTTTTGTGTCTATTGCTTCAAAAGCATTTTCAGATAATTTGCGTGTTCTGAAGAAACTACAAGAGATATCTAACCCATACTTTCTGTGCAAGAGGGGCTTGTACATCTGCACAACATGTCTTTTAAAGTTTCAACCTATCTTATTGCATTTTTGAGTTATAGCAGTTTTTACTTTTTTATTGCTCCAAAAGCCTTTTCAGCCCATGAACAGTTGTTTTTGAGTTTTGAAAAAAGCGCAAGAGCTATTCAAACCCTTTTTGCTGGGCAAGTAGGACCTGTAAATCTACACAATATATAGTTTAAAGTTTGAGTCTATCATATTAGGTTTTGGATTTATAGCTGTTTTTGTGTCTATTGCTTCAAAAGCATTTACAGATAATTTGTGTGTTCTGAAGAAACCACAAGAGATATCTAACCCATACTTTCTGTGCAAGAGGGGCTTGTACATCTGCACAACATGTCTTTTAAAGTTTGAACCTATCTTATTGCTTTTTTGAATTATAGCAGTTTTTACTTTTTTATTGCTCCAAAAGCCATTTCAGCCCATGAACAGTTGTTTTTGAGTTTTGAAAAAAGCGCAAGAGCTATTCAATCCCTTTTTGCTGGGCAAGTAGGACCTTCAAATCTACACAATATATAGTTTAAAGTTTGAGTCTATCATATTAGGTTTTGGATTTATAACTGTTTTTGTGTCTATTGCTTCAAAAGCATTTTCAGATAATTTGCGTGTTCTGAAGAAACTACAAGAGATATCTATCCCATACTTTCTGTGCAAGAGGGGCTTGTACATCTGCACAACATGTCTTTTAAAGTTTGAACCTATCTTATTGCATTTTTGAGTTATAGCAGTTTTTACTTTTTTATTGCTCCAAAAGCCTTTTCAGCCCATGAACATTTGTTTGTGAGTTTTGAAACAAGCGCAAGAGCTATTCAAACCCTTTTTGCTGGGCAAGTAGGACTTGTAAATCTACACAATATAGAGTTTAAAGTTTGAGTCTATCATATTAAGTTTTGGATTTATAGCTGTTTTTGTGTCTATTGCTTCAAAAGCATTTTCAGATAATTTGTGTGTTCTGAAGAAACTACAAGAGATATCTAACCCATACTTTCAGTGCAAGAGAGGCTTATACATCTGCACAACATGTCTTTTAAAGTTTGAACCTATCTTATTGCATTTTTGAGTTATAGCAGTTTTTACTGTTTTATTGCTCCAAAAGCCTTTTCAGCCAATGAACAGTTGTTTGTGAGTTTTGAAAAAAGTGCAAGAGCTATTCGAACCCTTTTTGCTGGGCAAGTAGGACCTGTAAATCTACACAATATAGAGTTTAAAGTTTGAGTCTATCATATTAGGTTTTGGATTTATAGCTGTTTTTGTGTCTATTGCTTCAAAAGCATTTTCAGCCCATGAACAGTTGTTTGTGAGTTTTGAAAAAAGTGCAAGAGCTATTCGAACCCTTTTTGCTGGGCAAGTAGGACCTGTAAATCTACACAATATAGAGTTTAAATTTTGAGTCTATCATATTAGGTTTTGGATTTATAGCTGTTTTTGTGTCTATTGCTTCAAAAGCATTTTCAGATAATTTGTGTGTTCTGAAGAAACTACAAGAGATATCTAACCCATAATTTCTCTGCAAGAGGGGCTTATATATCTGCACAACATGTTTTTTAAAGTTTGAACATATCTTATTGCATTTTTGAGTTATAGCAGTTTTTACTGTTTTATTGCTCCAAAAGCCTTTTCAGCCAATGATCAGTTGTTTGTGAGTTTTGAAAAAAGTGCAAGAGCTATTCGAACCCTTTTTGCTGGGCAAGTAGGACCTGTAAATCTACACAATATAGAGTTTAAAGTTTGAGTCTATCATATTAGGTTTTGGATTTATAGCTGTTTTTGTGTCTATTGCTTCAAAAGCATTTTCAGATAATTTGTGTGTTCTGAAGAAACTACTAGAGATATCTAACCCATACTTTCAGTGCAAGAGAGGCTTATACATCTGCACAACATGTCTTTTAAAGTTTGAACCTATCTTATTGCATTTTTGAGTTATAGCAGTTTTTACTGTTTTATTGCTCCAAAAGCCTTTTCAGCCAATGAACAGTTGTTTGTGAGTTTTGAAAAAAGTGCAAGAGCTATTCGAACCCTTTTTGCTGGGCAAGTAGGACCTGTAAATCTACACAATATAGAGTTTAAATTTTGAGTCTATCATATTAGGTTTTGGATTTATAGCTGTTTTTGTGTCTATTGCTTCAAAAGCATTTTCAGATAATTTGTGTGTTCTGAAGAAACTACAAGAGATATCTAACCCATAATTTCTCTGCAAGAGGGGCTTATATATCTGCACAACATGTTTTTTAAAGTTTGAACATATCTTATTGCATTTTTGGGTTATAGCAGTTTTTACTGTTTTATTGCTCCAAAAACCTTTTAAGCCCATGAACAGTTGTTTGTGAGTTTTGAAAAAAGTGCAAGAGCTATTCGAACCCTTTTTGCTGGGCAAGTAGGACCTGTAAATCTACACAATATAGAGTTTAAAGTTTGAGTCTATCATATTAGGTTTTGGATTTATAGCTGTTTTTGTGTCTATTGCTTCAAAAGCATTTTCAGCCCATGAACGGTTGTTTGTGAGTTTTGAAAAAAGTGCAAGAGCTATTCAAACCCTTTTTGCTGGGCAAGTAGGACCTGTAAATCTACACAATATAGAGTTTAAAGTTTGAGTCTATCATATTAGGTTTTGGATTTATAGCTGTTTTTGTGTCTATTGCTTCAAAAGCATTTTCAGATAATTTGCGTGTTCTGAAGAAACTACAAGAGATATCTAACCCATACTTTCTGTGCAAGAGGGGCTTGTACATCTGCACAACATGTCTTTTAAAGTTTGAACCTATCTTATTGCATTTTTGAGTTATAGCAGTTTTTACTGTTTTATTGCTCCAAAAGCCTTTTCAGCCAATGAACAGTTGTTTGTGAGTTTTGAAAAAAGTGCAAGAGCTATTCGAACCCTTTTTGCTGGGCAAGTAGGACCTGTAAATCTACACAATATAGAGTTTAAATTTTGAGTCTATCATATTAGGTTTTGGATTTATAGCTGTTTTTGTGTCTATTGCTTCAAAAGCATTTTCAGATAATTTGTGTGTTCTGAAGAAACTACAAGAGATATCTAACCCATAATTTCTCTGCAAGAGGGGCTTATATATCTGCACAACATGTTTTTTAAAGTTTGAACATATCTTATTGCATTTTTGAGTTATAGCAGTTTTTACTGTTTTATTGCTCCAAAAGCCTTTTCAGCCAATGATCAGTTGTTTGTGAGTTTTGAAAAAAGTGCAAGAGCTATTCGAACCCTTTTTGCTGGGCAAGTAGGACCTGTAAATCTACACAATATAGAGTTTAAATTTTGAGTCTATCATATTAGGTTTTGGATTTATAGCTGTTTTTGTGTCTATTGCTTCAAAAGCATTTTCAGCCCATGAACAGTTGTTTGTGAGTTTTGAAAAAAGTGCAAGAGCTATTCGAACCCTTTTTGCTGGGCAAGTAGGACCTGTACATCTACACAATATAGAGTTTAAAGTTTGAGTCTATCATATTAGGTTTTGGATTTATAGCTGTTTTTGTGTCTATTGCTTCAAAAGCATTTTCAGATAATTTGTGTGTTCTGAAGAAACTACTAGAGATATCTAACCCATACTTTCAGTGCAAGAGAGGCTTATACATCTGCACAACATGTCTTTTAAAGTTTGAACCTATCTTATTGCATTTTTGAGTTATAGCAGTTTTTACTGTTTTATTGCTCCAAAAGCCTTTTCAGCCAATGAACAGTTGTTTGTGAGTTTTGAAAAAAGTGCAAGAGCTATTCGAACCCTTTTTGCTGGGCAAGTAGGACCTGTAAATCTACACAATATAGAGTTTAAATTTTGAGTCTATCATATTAGGTTTTGGATTTATAGCTGTTTTTGTGTCTATTGCTTCAAAAGCATTTTCAGATAATTTGTGTGTTCTGAAGAAACTACAAGAGATATCTAACCCATAATTTCTCTGCAAGAGGGGCTTATATATCTGCACAACATGTTTTTTAAAGTTTGAACATATCTTATTGCATTTTTGGGTTATAGCAGTTTTTACTGTTTTATTGCTCCAAAAACCTTTTAAGCCCATGAACAGTTGTTTGTGAGTTTTGAAAAAAGTGCAAGAGCTATTCGAACCCTTTTTGCTGGGCAAGTAGGACCTGTAAATCTACACAATATAGAGTTTAAAGTTTGAGTCTATCATATTAGGTTTTGGATTTATAGCTGTTTTTGTGTCTATTGCTTCAAAAGCATTTTCAGCCCATGAACAGTTGTTTGTGAGTTTTGAAAAAAGTGCAAGAGCTATTCAAACCCTTTTTGCTGGGCAAGTAGGACCTGTAAATCTACACAATATAGAGTTTAAAGTTTGAGTCTATCATATTAGGTTTTGGATTTATAGCTGTTTTTGTGTCTATTGCTTCAAAAGCATTTTCAGATAATTTGCGTGTTCTGAAGAAACTACAAGAGATATCTAACCCATACTTTCTGTGCAAGAGGGGCTTGTACATCTGCACAACATGTCTTTTAAAGTTTGAACCTATCTTATTGCATTTTTGAGTTATAGCAGTTTTTACTGTTTTATTGCTCCAAAAGCCTTTTCAGCCAATGAACAGTTGTTTGTGAGTTTTGAAAAAAGTGCAAGAGCTATTCGAACCCTTTTTGCTGGGCAAGTAGGACCTGTAAATCTACACAATATAGAGTTTAAATTTTGAGTCTATCATATTAGGTTTTGGATTTATAGCTGTTTTTGTGTCTATTGCTTCAAAAGCATTTTCAGATAATTTGTGTGTTCTGAAGAAACTACAAGAGATATCTAACCCATAATTTCTCTGCAAGAGGGGCTTATATATCTGCACAACATGTTTTTTAAAGTTTGAACATATCTTATTGCATTTTTGGGTTATAGCAGTTTTTACTGTTTTATTGCTCCAAAAACCTTTTAAGCCCATGAACAGTTGTTTGTGAGTTTTGAAAAAAGTGCAAGAGCTATTCGAACCCTTTTTGCTGGGCAAGTAGGACCTGTAAATCTACACAATATAGAGTTTAAAGTTTGAGTCTATCATATTAGGTTTTGGATTTATAGCTGTTTTTGTGTCTATTGCTTCAAAAGCATTTTCAGCCCATGAACAGTTGTTTGTGAGTTTTGAAAAAAGTGCAAGAGCTATTCAAACCCTTTTTGCTGGGCAAGTAGGACCTGTAAATCTACACAATATAGAGTTTAAAGTTTGAGTCTATCATATTGGGTTTTGGATTTATAGCTGTTTTTGTGTCTATTGCTTCAAAAGCATTGTCAGATAATTTGCGTGTTCTGAAGAAACTACAAGAGATATCTAACCCATACTTTCTGTGCAAGAGGGGCTTGTACATCTGCACAACATGTCTTTTAAAGTTTGAACCTATCTTATTGCATTTTTGAGTTATAGCAGTTTTTACTTTTTTATTGCTCCAAAAGCCTTTTCAGCCCATGAACATTTGTTTGTGAGTTTTGAAAAAAGCGCAAGAGCTATTCAATCCCTTTTTGCTGGGCAAGTAGGACCTGTAAATCTACACAATATATAGTTTAAAGTTTGAGTCTATCATATTAGGTTTTGGATTTATAGCTGTTTTTGTGTCTATTGCTTCAAAAGCATTTTCAGATAATTTGTGTGTTCTGAAGAAACTACAAGAGATATCTAACCCATACTTTCTGTGCAAGAGGGGCTTGTACATCTGCACAACATGTCTTTTAAAGTTTGAACCTATCTTATTGCATTTTTGAGTTATAGCAGTTTTTACTTTTTTATTGCTCCAAAAGCCTTTTCAGCCCATGAACAGTTGTTTGTGAGTTTTGAAAAAAGCGCAAGAGCTATTCAAACCCTTTTTGCTGGGCAAGTAGGACCTGTAAATCTACACAATATACATTTTAAAGTTTGAGTCTATCATATTAGGTTTTGGATTTATAGCTGTTTTTGTGTTTATTGCTTCAAAAGCATTTACAGATAATTTGTGTGTTCTGAAGAAACTACAAGAGATATCTAACCCATACTTTCTGTGCAAGAGGGGCTTGTACATCTGCACAACATGTCTTTTAAAGTTTGAACCTATCTTATTGCATTTTTGAGTTATAGCAGTTTTTACTTTTTTATTGCTCCAAAAGCCTTTTCAGCCCATGAACAGTTGTTTGTGAGTTTTGAAAAAAGCGCAAGAGCTATTCAAACCCTTTTTGCTGGGCAAGTAGGACCTGTAAATCTACTCAATATACAGTTTAAAGTTTGAGTCTATCATATTAGGTTTTGGATTTATAGCTGTTTTTGTGTTTATTGCTTCAAAAGCATTTACAGATAATTTGTGTGTTCTGAAGAAACTACAAGAGATATCTAACCCATACTTTCTGTGCAAGAGGGGCTTGTACATCTGCACAACATGTCTTTTAAAGTTTGAACCTATCTTATTGCATTTTTGAGTTATAGCAGTTTTTACTTTTTTATTGCTCCAAAAGCCATTTCAGCCCATGAACAGTTGTTTTTGAGTTTTGAAAAAAGCGCAAGAGCTATTCAATCCCTTTTTGCTGTGCAAGTAGGACCTTCAAATCTACACAATATATAGTTTAAAGTTTGAGTCTATCATATTAGGTTTTGGATTTATAGCTGTTTTTGTGTCTATTGCTTCAAAAGCATTTTCAGATAATTTGCGTGTTCTGAAGAAACTACAAGAGATATCTATCCCATACTTTCTGTGCAAGAGGGGCTTGTACATCTGCACAACATGTCTTTTAAAGTTTGAACCTATCTTATTGCATTTTTGAGTTATAGCAGTTTTTACTTTTTTATTGCTCCAAAAGCCTTTTCAGCCCATGAACATTTGTTTGTGAGTTTTGAAACAAGCGCAAGAGCTATTCAAACCCTTTTTGCTGGGCAAGTAGGACCTGTAAATCTACACAATATAGAGTTTAAAGTTTGAGTCTATCATATTAGGTTTTGGATTTATAGCTGTTTTTGTGTCTATTGCTTCAAAAGCATTTTCAGATAATTTGTGTGTTCTGAAGAAACTACAAGAGATATCTAACCCATACTTTCTGTGCAAGAGGGGCTTGTACATCTGCACAACATGTCTTTTAAAGTTTGAACCTATCTTATTGCATTTTTGAGTTATAGCAGTTTTTACTTTTTTATTGCTCCAAAAGCCTTTTCAGCCCATGAACAGTTGTTTGTGAGTTTTGAAAAAAGCGCAAGAGCTATTCAAACCCTTTTTGCTGGGCAAGTAGGACCTGTAAATCTACTCAATATACAGTTTAAAGTTTGAGTCTATCATATTAAGTTTTGGATTTATAGCTGTTTTTGTGTTTATTGCTTCAAAAGCATTTACAGATAATTTGTGTGTTCTGAAGAAACTACAAGAGATATCTAACCCATACTTTCTGTGCAAGAGGGGCTTGTACATCTGCACAACATGTCTTTTAAAGTTTGAACCTATCTTATTGCATTTTTGAGTTATAGCAGATTTTACTTTTTTATTGCTCCAAAAGCCATTTCAGCCCATGAACAGTTGTTTTTGAGTTTTGAAAAAAGCGCAAGAGCTATTCAATCCCTTTTTGCTGGGCAAGTAGGACCTTCAAATCTACACAATATATAGTTTAAAGTTTGAGTCTATCATATTAGGTTTTGGATTTATAGCTGTTTTTGTGTCTATTGCTTCAAAAGCATTTTCAGATAATTTGCGTGTTCTGAAGAAACTACAAGAGATATCTATCCCATACTTTCTGTGCAAGAGGGGCTTGTACATCTGCACAACATGTCTTTTAAAGTTTGAACCTATCTTATTGCATTTTTGAGTTATAGCAGTTTTTACTTTTTTATTGCTCCAAAAGCCTTTTCAGCCCATGAACATTTGTTTGTGAGTTTTGAAACAAGCGCAAGAGCTATTCAAACCCTTTTTGCTGGGCAAGTAGGACCTGTAAATCTACACAATATAGAGTTTAAAGTTTGAGTCTATCATATTAGGTTTTGGATTTATAGCTGTTTTTGTGTCTATTGCTTCAAAAGCATTTTCAGATAATTTGTGTGTTCTGAAGAAACTACAAGAGATATCTAACCCATACTTTCAGTGCAAGAGAGGCTTATACATCTGCACAACATGTCTTTTAAAGTTTGAACCTATCTTATTGCATTTTTGAGTTATAGCAGTTTTTACTGTTTTATTGCTCCAAAAGCCTTTTCAGCCAATGAACAGTTGTTTGTGAGTTTTGAAAAAAGTGCAAGAGCTATTCGAACCCTTTTTGCTGGGCAAGTAGGACCTGTAAATCTACACAATATAGAGTTTAAAGTTTGAGTCTATCATATTAGGTTTTGGATTTATAGCTGTTTTTGTGTCTATTGCTTCAAAAGCATTTTCAGCCCATGAACAGTTGTTTGTGAGTTTTGAAAAAAGTGCAAGAGCTATTCGAACCCTTTTTGCTGGGCAAGTAGGACCTGTAAATCTACACAATATAGAGTTTAAAGTTTGTGTCTATCATATTAGGTTTTGGATTTATAGCTGTTTTTGTGTCTATTGCTTCAAAAGCATTTTCAGATAATTTGTGTGTTCTGAAGAAACTACTAGAGATATCTAACCCATACTTTCAGTGCAAGAGAGGCTTATACATCTGCACAACATGTCTTTTAAAGTTTGAACCTATCTTATTGCATTTTTGAGTTATAGCAGTTTTTACTGTTTTATTGCTCCAAAAGCCTTTTCAGCCAATGAACAGTTGTTTGTGAGTTTTGAAAAAAGTGCAAGAGCTATTCGAACCCTTTTTGCTGGGCAAGTAGGACCTGTAAATCTGCACAATATAGAGTTTAAATTTTGAGTCTATCATATTAGGTTTTGGATTTATAGCTGTTTTTGTGTCTATTGCTTCAAAAGCATTTTCAGATAATTTGTGTGTTCTGAAGAAACTACAAGAGATATCTAACCCATAATTTCTCTGCAAGAGGGGCTTATATATCTGCACAACATGTTTTTTAAAGTTTGAACATATCTTATTGCATTTTTGAGTTATAGCAGTTTTTACTGTTTTATTGCTCCAAAAGCCTTTTCAGCCAATGAACAGTTGTTTGTGAGTTTTGAAAAAAGTGCAAGAGCTATTCGAACCCTTTTTGCTGGGCAAGTAGGACCTGTAAATCTACACAATATAGAGTTTAAATTTTGAGTCTATCATATTAGGTTTTGGATTTATAGCTGTTTTTGTGTCTATTGCTTCAAAAGCATTTTCAGCCCATGAACAGTTGTTTGTGAGTTTTGAAAAAAGTGCAAGAGCTATTCGAACCCTTTTTGCTGGGCAAGTAGGACCTGTACATCTACACAATATAGAGTTTAAAGTTTGAGTCTATCATATTAGGTTTTGGATTTATAGCTGTTTTTGTGTCTATTGCTTCAAAAGCATTTTCAGATAATTTGTGTGTTCTGAAGAAACTACAAGAGATATCTAACCCATACTTTCAGTGCAAGAGAGGCTTATACATCTGCACAACATGTCTTTTAAAGTTTGAACCTATCTTATTGCATTTTTGAGTTATAGCAGTTTTTACTGTTTTATTGCTCCAAAAGCCTTTTCAGCCAATGAACAGTTGTTTGTGAGTTTTGAAAAAAGTGCAAGAGCTATTCGAACCCTTTTTGCTGGGCAAGTAGGACCTGTAAATCTACACAATATAGAGTTTAAATTTTGAGTCTATCATATTAGGTTTTGGATTTATAGCTGTTTTTGTGTCTATTGCTTCAAAAGCATTTACAGATAATTTGTGTGTTCTGAAGAAACTACAAGAGATATCTAACCCATAATTTCTCTGCAAGAGGGGCTTATATATCTGCACAACATGTTTTTTAAAGTTTGAACATATCTTATTGCATTTTTGGGTTATAGCAGTTTTTACTGTTTTATTGCTCCAAAAACCTTTTAAGCCCATGAACAGTTGTTTGTGAGTTTTGAAAAAAGTGCAAGAGCTATTCGAACCCTTTTTGCTGGGCAAGTAGGACCTGTAAATCACACAATATAGAGTTTAAAGTTTGAGTCTATCATATTAGGTTTTGGATTTATAGCTGTTTTTGTGTCTATTGCTTCAAAAGCATTTTCAGCCCATGAACAGTTGTTTGTGAGTTTTGAAAAAAGTGCAAGAGCTATTCAAACCCTTTTTGCTGGGCAAGTAGGACCTGTAAATCTACACAATATAGAGTTTAAAGTTTGAGTCTATCATATTAGGTTTTGGATTTATAGCTGTTTTTGTGTCTATTGCTTCAAAAGCATTTTCAGATAATTTGCGTGTTCTGAAGAAACTACAAGAGATATCTAACCCATACTTTCTGTGCAAGAGGGGCTTGTACATCTGCACAACATGTCTTTTAAAGTTTGAACCTATCTTATTGCATTTTTGAGTTATAGCAGTTTTTACTTTTTTATTGCTCCAAAAGCCTTTTCAGCCCATGAACATTTGTTTGTGAGTTTTGAAAAAAGCGCAAGAGCTATTCAAACCCTTTTTGCTGGGCAAGTAGGACCTGTAAATCTACACAATATATAGTTTAAAGTTTGAGTCTATCATATTAGGTTTTGGATTTATAGCTGTTTTTGGGTCTATTGCTTCAAAAGCATTTTCAGATAATTTGTGTGTTCTGAAGAAACTACAAGAGATATCTAACCCATACTTTCTGTGCAAGAGGGGCTTGTACATCTGCACAACATGTCTTTTAAAGTTTGAACCTATCTTATTGCATTTTTGAGTTATAGCAGTTTTTACTTTTTTATTGCTCCAAAAGCCTTTTCAGCCCATGAACAGTTGTTTGTGAGTTTTGAAACAAGCGCAAGAGCTATTCAAACCCTTTTTGCTGGGCAAGTAGGACCTGTAAATCTACACAATATATAGTTTAAAGTTTGAGTCTATCATATTAGGTTTTGGATTTATTGCTGTTTTTGTGTCTATTGCTTCAAAAGCATTTACAGATAATTTGTGTGTTCTGAAGAAACTACAAGAGATATCTAACCCATACTTTCTGTGCAAGAGGGGCTTGTACATCTGCACAACATGTCTTTTTAAAGTTTGAACCTATCTTATTGCATTTTTGAGTTATAGCAGTTTTTACTTTTT
This sequence comes from Eucyclogobius newberryi, assembly GCF_026437365.1. Classification (NCBI taxonomy): domain Eukaryota; kingdom Metazoa; phylum Chordata; class Actinopteri; order Gobiiformes; family Gobiidae; genus Eucyclogobius; species Eucyclogobius newberryi. Next base: position 7,808,618 of record NW_027315735.1, read on the forward strand.
TATTGCTCCAAAAGCCTTTTCAGCCCATGAACAGTTGTTTGTGAGTTTTGAAAAAAGCGCAAGTGCTATTCAAACCCTTTTTGCTGGGCAAGTAGGACCTGTGAATCTACACAATATATAGTTTAAAGTTTGAGTCTATCATATTAGGTTTTGGATTTATAGCTGTTTTTGTGTCTATTGCTTCAAAAGCATTTTCAGATAATTTGTGTGTTCTAAAGAAACTACAAGAGATATCTAACCCATACTTTCTGTGCAAGAGGGGCTTGTACATCTGCACAACATGTCTTTTAAAGTTTGAACCTATCTTATTGCATTTTTGAGTTATAGCAGTTTTTACTTTTTTATTGCTCCAAAAGCCTTTTCAGCCCATGAACATTTGTTTGTGAGTTTTGAAAAAAGTGCAAGAGCTATTCGAACCCTTTTTGCTGGGCAAGTAGGACCTGTAAATCTACACAATATAGAGTTTAAATTTTGAGTCTATCATATTAGGTTTTGGATTTATAGCTGTTTTTGTGTCTATTGCTTCAAAAGCATTTTCAGATAATTTGTGTGTTCTGAAGAAACTACAAGAGATATCTAACCCATAATTTCTCTGCAAGAGGGGCTTATATATCTGCACAACATGTTTTTTAAAGTTTGAACATATCTTATTGCATTTTTGAGTTATAGCAGTTTTTACTGTTTTATTGCTCCAAAAACCTTTTAAGCCCATGAACAGTTGTTTGTGAGTTTTGAAAAAAGTGCAAGAGCTATTCGAACCCTTTTTGCTGGGCAAGTAGGACCTGTAAATCTACACAATATAGAGTTTAAAGTTTGAGTCTATCATATTAGGTTTTGGATTTATAGCTGTTTTTGTGTCTATTGCTTCAAAAGCATTTTCAGCCCATGAACAGTTGTTTGTGAGTTTTGAAAAAAGTGCAAGAGCTATTCAAACCCTTTTTGCTGGGCAAGTAGGACCTGTAAATCTACACAATATAGAGTTTAAAGTTTGAGTCTATCATATTAGGTTTTGGATTTATAGCTGTTTTTGTGTCTATTGCTTCAAAAGCATTTACAGATAATTTGTGTGTTCTGAAGAAACTACAAGAGATATCTAACCCATACTTTCTGTGCAAGAGGGGCTTGTACATCTGCACAACATGTCTTTTAGAGTTTGAACCTATCTTATTGCATTTTTGAGTTATAGCAGTTTTTACTTTTTTATTGCTCCAAAAGCCATTTCAGCCCATGAACAGTTGTTTTTGAGTTTTGAAAAAAGCGCAAGAGCTATTCAATCCCTTTTTGCTGGGCAAGTAGGACCTGCAAATCTACACAATATATAGTTTAAAGTTTGAGTCTATCATATTAGGTTTTGGATTTATAGCTGTTTTTGTGTCTATTGCTTCAAAAGCATTTTCAGCCCATGAACAGTTGTTTGTGAGTTTTGAAAAAAGTGCAAGAGCTATTCAAACCCTTTTTGCTGGGAAAGTAGGACCTGTAAATCTACACAATATAGAGTTTAAAGTTTGAGTCTATCATATTAGGTTTTGGATTTATAGCTGTTTTTGTGTCTATTGCTTCAAAAGCATTTTCAGATAATTTGCGTGTTCTGAAGAAACTACAAGAGATATCTAACCCATACTTTCTGTGCAAGAGGGGCTTGTACATCTGCACAACATGTCTTTTAAAGTTTGAACCTATCTTATTGCATTTTTGAGTTATAGCAGTTTTTACTTTTTTATTCCTCCAAAAGCCTTTTCAGCCCATGAACATTTGTTTGTGAGTTTTGAAAAAAGCGCAAGAGCTATTCAAACCCTTTTTGCTGGGCAAGTAGGACCTGTAAATCTACACAATATATAGTTTAAAGTTTGAGTCTATCATATTAGGTTTTGAATTTATAGCTGTTTTTGTGTCTATTGCTTCAAAAGCATTTTCAGATAATTTGTGTGTTCTGAAGAAACTACAAGAGATATCTAACCCATACTTTCTGTGCAAGAGGGGCTTGTACATCTGCACAACATGTCTTTTAAAGTTTGAACCTATCTTATTGCATTTTTGAGTTATAGCAGTTTTTACTTTTTTATTGCTCCAAAAGCCTTTTCAGCCCATGAACATTTGTTTGTGAGTTTTGAAACAAGCGCAAGAGCTATTCAAACCCTTTTTGCTGGGCAAGTAGGACCTGTAAATCTACACAATATATAGTTTAAAGTTTGAGTCTATCATATTAGGTTTTGGATTTATGGCTGTTTTTGTGTCTATTGCTTCAAAAGCATTTACAGATAATTTGTGTGTTCTGAAGAAACTACAAGAGATATCTAACCCATACTTTCTGTGCAAGAGGGGCTTGTACATCTGCACAACATGTCTTTTAAAGTTTGAACCTATCTTATTGCATTTTTCAGTTATAGCAGTTTTTACTTTTTTATTGCTCCAAAAGCCTTTTCAGCCCATGAACAGTTGTTTGTGAGTTTTGAAAAAAGCGCAAGAGCTATTCAATCCCTTTTTTGCTGGGCAAGTAGGACCTGTAAATCTACACAATATATAGTTTAAAGTTTGAGTCTATCATAGGTTTTGGATTTATAGCTGTTTTTGGGTCTATTGCTTCAAAAGCATTTTCAGATAATTTGTGTGTTCTGAAGAAACTACAAGAGATATCTAACCCATACTTTCTGTGCAAGAGGGGCTTGTACATCTGCACAACATGTCTTTTAAAGTTTGAACCTATCTTATTGCATTTTTGAGTTATAGCAGTTTTTACTTTTTTATTGCTCCAAAAGCCTTTTCAGCCCATGAACAGTTGTTTGTGAGTTTTGAAACAAGCGCAAGAGCTATTCAAACCCTTTTTGCTGGGCAAGTAGGACCTGTAAATCTACACAATATATAGTTTAAAGTTTGAGTCTATCATATTAGGTTTTGGATTTATTGCTGTTTTTGTGTCTATTGCTTCAAAAGCATTTACAGATAATTTGTGTGTTCTGAAGAAACTACAAGAGATATCTAACCCATACTTTCTGTGCAAGAGGGGCTTGTACATCTGCACAACATGTCTTTTTAAAGTTTGAACCTATCTTATTGCATTTTTGAGTTATAGCAGTTTTTACTTTTTTATTGCTCCAAAAGCCTTTTCAGCCCATGCACAGTTGTTTTTGAGTTTTGAAAAAAGCGCAAGAGCTATTCAAACCCTTTTTGCTGGGCAAGTAGGACCTGTAAATCTACACAATATATAGTTTAAAGTTTGAGTCTATCATATTAGGTTTTGGATTTATAGCTGTTTTTGTGTCTATTGCTTCAAAAGCATTTACAGATAATTTGTGTGTTCTGAAGAAACTACAAGAGATATCTAACCCATACTGTCTGTGCAAGAGGGGCTTGTACATCTGCACAACATGTATTTTAAAGTTTGAACCTATCTTATTGCATTTTTGAGTTATAGCAGTTTTTACTTTTTTATTGCTCCAAAAGCCATTTCAGCCCATGAACAGTTGTTTTTGAGTTTTGAAAAAAGCGCAAGAGCTATTCAATCCCTTTTTGCTGGGCAAGTAGGACCTGCAAATCTACACAATATATAGTTTAAAGTTTGAGTCTATCATATTAGGTTTTGGATTTATAGCTGTTTTTGTGTCTATTGCTTCAAAAGCATTTTCAGATAATTTGCGTGTTCTGAAGAAACTACAAGAGATATCTAACCCATACTTTCTGTGCAAGAGGGGCTTGTGCATCTGCACAACATGTCTTTTAAAGTTTGAACCTATCTTATTGCATTTTTGAGTTATAGCAGTTTTTACTTTTTTATTGCTCCAAAAGCCTTTTCAGCCCATGAACATTTGTTTGTGAGTTTTGAAAAAAGCGCAAGAGCTATTCGAACCCTTTTTGCTGGGCAAGTAGGACCTGTAAATCTACACAATATATAGTTTAAAGTTTGAGTCTATCATATTAGGTTTTGGATTTATAGCTGTTTTTGTGTCTATTGCTTCAAAAGCATTTTCAGATCATTTGTGTGTTCTGAAGAAACTACAAGAGATATCTAACCCATAATTTCTCTGCAAGAGGGGCTTATATATCTGCACAACATGTTTTTTAAAGTTTGAACATATCCTATTGCATTTTTGAGTTATAGCAGTTTTTACTGTTTTATTGCTCCAAAAACCTTTTAAGCCCATGAACAGTTGTTTGTGAGTTTTGAAAAAAGTGCAAGAGCTATTCGAACCCTTTTTGCTGGGCAAGTAGGACCTGTAAATCTACACAATATAGAGTTTAAAGTTTGAGTCTATCATATTAGGTTTTGGATTTATAGCTGTTTTTGTGTCTATTGCTTCAAAAGCATTTTCAGCCCATGAACAGTTGTTTGTGAGTTTTGAAAAAAGCGTTAGAGCTATTCAAACCCTTTTTGCTGGGCAAGTAGGACCTGTAAATCTACACAATATAGAGTTTAAAGTTTGAGTCTATCATATTAGGTTTTGGATTTATAGCTGTTTTTGTGTCTATTGCTTCAAAAGCATTTTCAGATAATTTGCGTGTTCTGAAGAAACTACAAGAGATATCTAACCCATACTTTCTGTGCAAGAGGGGCTTGTACATCTGCACAACATGTCTTTTAAAGTTTGAACCTATCTTATTGCATTTTTGAGTTATAGCAGTTTTTACTTTTTTATTGCTCCAAAAGCCATTTCAGCCCATGAACAGTTGTTTTTGAGTTTTGAAAAAAGCGCAAGAGCTATTCAATCCCTTTTTGCTGGGCAAGTAGGACCTGCAAATCTACACAATATATAGTTTAAAGTTTGAGTCTATCATATTAGGTTTTGGATTTATAGCTGTTTTTGTGTCTATTGCTTCAAAAGCATTTTCAGATAATTTGTGTGTTCTGAAAAACTACAAGAGATATCTAACCCATACTTTCTGTGCAAGAGGGGCTTGTACATCTGCACAACATGTCTTTTAAAGTTTGAACCTATCTTATTGCATTTTTGAGTTATAGCAGTTTTTACTTTTTTATTGCTCCAAAAGCCATTTCAGCCCATGAACAGTTGTTTTTGAGTTTTGAAAAAAGCGCAAGAGCTATTCAATCCCTTTTTGCTGGGCAAGTAGGACCTGCAAATCTACACAATATATAGTTTAAAGTTTGAGTCTATCATATTAGGTTTTGGATTTATAGCTGTTTTTGTGTCTATTGCTTCAAAAGCATTTTCAGATAATTTGTGTGTTCTGAAGAAACTACAAGAGATATCTAACCCATACTTTCTGTGCAAAAGGGGCTTGTACATCTGCACAACATGTCTTTTAAAGTTTGAACCTATCTTATTGCATTTTTGAGTTATAGCAGTTTTTACTTTTTTATTGCTCCAAAAGCCTTTTCAGCCCATGAACATTTGTTTGTGAGTTTTGAAACAAGCGCAAAAGCTATTCGAACCCTTTTTGCTGGGCAAGTAGGACCTGTAAATCTACACAATATAGAGTTTAAAGTTTGAGTCTATCATATTAGGTTTTGGATTTATAGCTGTTTTTGTGTCTATTGCTTCAAAAGCATTTTCAGCCCATGAACAGTTGTTTGTGAGTTTTGAAAAAAGTGCAAGAGCTATTCGAACCCTTTTTGCTGGGCAAGTAGGACCTGTAAATCTACACAATATAGAGTTTAAAGTTTGAGTCTATCATATTAGGTTTTGGATTTATAGCTGTTTTTGTGTCTATTGCTTCAAAAGCATTTTCAGATAATTTGTGTGTTCTGAAGAAACTACTAGAGATATCTAACCCATACTTTCAGTGCAAGAGAGGCTTATACATCTGCACAACATGTCTTTTAAAGTTTGAACCTATCTTATTGCATTTTTGAGTTATAGCAGTTTTTACTGTTTTATTGCTCCAAAAGCCTTTTCAGCCAATGAACAGTTGTTTGTGAGTTTTGAAAAAAGTGCAAGAGCTATTCGAACCCTTTTTGCTGGGCAAGTAGGACCTGTAAATCTACACAATATAGAGTTTAAATTTTGAGTCTATCATATTAGGTTTTGGATTTATAGCTGTTTTTGTGTCTTTTGCTTCAAAAGCATTTTCAGATAATTTGTGTGTTCTGAAGAAACTACAAGAGATATCTAACCCATAATTTCTCTGCAAGAGGGGCTTATATATCTGCACAACATGTTTTTTAAAGTTTGAACATATCTTATTGCATTTTTGAGTTATAGCAGTTTTTACTGTTTTATTGCTCCAAAAACCTTTTAAGCCCATGAACAGTTGTTTGTGAGTTTTGAAAAAAGTGCAAGAGCTATTCGAACCCTTTTTGCTGGGCAAGTAGGACCTGTAAATCTACACAATATAGAGTTTAAAGTTTGAGTCTATCATATTAGGTTTTGGATTTATAGCTGTTTTTGTGTCTATTGCTTCAAAAGCATTTTCAGATAATTTGCGTGTTCTGAAGAAACTACAAGAGATATCTAACCCATACTTTCTGTGCAAGAGGGGCTTGTACATCTGCACAACATGTCTTTTAAAGTTTGAACCTATCTTATTGCATTTTTGAGTTATAGCAGTTTTTACTTTTTTATTGCTCCAAAAGCCTTTTCAGCCCATGAACAGTTGTTTTTGAGTTTTGAAAAAAGCGCAAGAGCTATTCAAACCCTTTTTGCTGGGCAAGTAGGACCTGTAAATCTACACAATATATAGTTTAAAGTTTGAGTCTATCATATTAGGTTTTGGATTTATAGCTGTTTTTGTGTCTATTGCTTCAAAAGCATTTACAGATAATTTGTGTGTTCTGAAGAAACTACAAGAGATATCTAACCCATACTTTCTGTGCAAGAGGGGCTTGTACATCTGCACAACATGTATTTTAAAGTTTGAACCTATCTTATTGCATCTTTGAGTTATAGCAGTTTTTACTTTTTTATTGCTCCAAAAGCCTTTTCAGCCCATGAACATTTGTTTGTGAGTTTTGAAAAAAGCGCAAGAGCTATTCAAACCCTTTTTGCTGGGCAAGTAGGACCTGTAAATCTACACAATATATAGTTTAAAGTTTGAGTCTATCATATTAGGTTTTGAATTTATAGCTGTTTTTGTGTCTATTGCTTCAAAAGCATTTTCAGATAATTTGTGTGTTCTGAAGAAACTACAAGAGATATCTAACCCATACTTTCTGTGCAAGAGGGGCTTGTACATCTGCACAACATGTCTTTTAAAGTTTGAACTTATCTTATTGCATTTTTGAGTTATAGCAGTTTTTACTTTTTTATTGCTCCAAAAGCCTTTTCAGCCCATGAACATTTGTTTGTGAGTTTTGAAACAAGCGCAAGAGCTATTCAAACCCTTTTTGCTGGGCAAGTAGGACCTGTAAATCTACACAATATATAGTTTAAAGTTTGAGTCTATCATATTAGGTTTTGGATTTATAGCTGTTTTTGTGTCTATTGCTTCAAAAGCATTTACAGATAATTTGTGTGTTCTGAAGAAACTACAAGAGATATCTAACCCATACTTTCTGTGCAAGAGGGGCTTGTACATCTGCACAACATGTCTTTTTAAGTTTGAACCTATCTTATTGCATTTTTGAGTTATAGCAGTTTTTACTTTTTTATTGCTCCAAAAGCCTTTTCAGCCCATGAACAGTTGTTTTTGAGTTTTGAAAAAAGCGCAAGAGCTATTCAAACCCTTTTTGCTGGGCAAGTAGGACCTGTAAATCTACACAATATATAGTTTAAAGTTTGAGTCTATCATATTAGGTTTTGGATTTATAGCTGTTTTTGGGTCTATTGCTTCAAAAGCATTTTCAGATAATTTGTGTGTTCTGAAGAAACTACAAGAGATATCTAACCCATACTTTCTGTGCAAGAGGGGCTTGTACATCTGCACAACATGTCTTTTAAAGTTTGAACCTATCTTATTGCATTTTTGAGTTATAGCAGTTTTTACTTTTTTATTGCTCCAAAAGCCTTTTCAGCCCATGAACAGTTGTTTTTGAGTTTTGAAAAAAGCGCAAGAGCTATTCAAACCCTTTTTGCTGGGCAAGTAGGACCTGTAAATCTACACAATATATAGTTTAAAGTTTGAGTCTATCATATTAGGTTTTGGATTTATAGCTGTTTTTGGGTCTATTGCTTCAAAAGCATTTTCAGATAATTTGTGTGTTCTGAAGAAACTACAAGAGATATCTAACCCATACTTTCTGTGCAAGAGGGGCTTGTACATCTGCACAACATGTCTTTTAAAGTTTGAACCTATCTTATTGCATTTTTGAGTTATAGCAGTTTTTACTTTTTTATTGCTCCAAAAGCCTTTTCAGCCCATGAACATTTGTTTGTGAGTTTTGAAAAAAGCGCAAGAGCTATTCAAACCCTTTTTGCTGGGCAAGTAGGACCTGTAAATCTACACAATATATAGTTTAAAGTTTGAGTCTATCATATTAGGTTTTGGATTTATAGCTGTTTTTGTGTCTATTGCTTCAAAAGCATTTACAGATAATTTGTGTGTTCTGAAGAAACTACAAGAGATATCTAACCCATACTTTCTGTGCAAGAGGGGCTTGTACATCTGCACAACATGTCTTTTAAAGTTTGAACCTATCTTATTGCATTTTTGAGTTATAGCAGTTTTTACTTTTGTATTGCTCCAAAAGCCTTTTCAGCCCATGAACAGTTGTTTGTGAGTTTTGAAACAAGCGCAAGAGCTATTCAAACCCTTTTTGCTGGGCAAGTAGGACCTGTAAATCTACACAATATATAGTTTAAAGTTTGAGTCTATCATATTAGGTTTTGGATTTATTGCTGTTTTTGTGTCTATTGCTTCAAAAGCATTTACAGATAATTTGTGTGTTCTGAAAAACTACAAGAGATATCTAACCCATACTTTCTGTGCAAGAGGGGCTTGTACATCTGCACAACATGTCTTTTTAAAGTTTGAACCTATCTTATTGCATTTTTGAGTTATAGCAGTTTTTACTTTTTTATTGCTCCAAAAGCCTTTTCAGCCCATGAACAGTTGTTTGTGAGTTTTGAAAAAAGCGCAAGTGCTATTCAAACTCTTTTTGCTGGGCAAGTAGGACCTGTGAATCTACACAATATATAGTTTAAAGTTTGAGTCTATCATATTAGGTTTTGGATTTATAGCTGTTTTTGGGTCTATTGCTTCAAAAGCATTTTCAGATAATTTGTGTGTTCTGAAGAAACTACAAGAGATATCTAACCCATACTTTCTGTGCAAGAGGGGCTTGTACATCTGCACAACATGTCTTTTAAAGTTTGAACCTATCTTATTGCATTTTTGAGTTATAGCAGTTTTTACTTTTTTATTGCTCCAAAAGCCTTTTCAGCCCATGAACATTTGTTTGTGAGTTTTGAAAAAAGCGCAAGAGCTATTCAAACCCTTTTTGCTGGGCAAGTAGGACCTGTAAATCTACACAATATATAGTTTAAAGTTTGAGTCTATCATATTAGGTTTTGGATTTATAGCTGTTTTTGTGTCTATTGCTTCAAAAGCATTTTCAGATAATTTGTGTGTTCTGAAGAAACTACAAGAGATATCTAACCCATACTTTCTGTGCAAGAGGGGCTTGTACATCTGCACAACATGTCTTTTAAAGTTTGAACTTATCTTATTGCATTTTTGAGTTATAGCAGTTTTTACTTTTTTATTGCTCCAAAAGCCTTTTCAGCCCATGAACAGTTGTTTGTGAGTTTTGAAACAAGCGCAAGAGCTATTCAAACCCTTTTTGCTGGGCAAGTAGGACCTGTAAATCTACACAATATATAGTTTAAAGTTTGAGTCTATCATATTAGGTTTTGGATTTATAGCTGTTTTTGTGTCTATTGCTTCAAAAGCATTTTCAGATAATTTGTGTGTTCTGAAAAAACTACAAGAGATATCTAACCCATACTTTCTGTGCAAGAGGGGCTTGTACATCTGCACAACATGTCTTTTAAAGTTTGAACCTATCTTATTGCATTTTTGAGTTATAGCAGTTTTTACTTTTTTATTGCTCCAAAAGCCTTTTCAGCCCATGAACAGTTGTTTGTGAGTTTTGAAAAAAGCGCAAGTGCTATTCAAACTCTTTTTGCTGGGCAAGTAGGACCTGTGAATCTACACAATATATAGTTTAAAGTTTGAGTCTATCATATTAGGTTTTGGATTTATAGCTGTTTTTGGGTCTATTGCTTCAAACGCATTTTCAGATAATTTGTGTGTTCTGAAGAAACTACAAGAGATATCTAACCCATACTTTCTGTGCAAGAGGGGCTTGTACATCTGCACAACATGTCTTTTAAAGTTTGAACCTATCTTATTGCATTTTTGAGTTATAGCAGTTTTTACTCTTTTATTGCTCCAAAAGCCTTTTCAGCCCATGAACATTTGTTTGTGAGTTTTGAAAAAAGCGCAAGAGCTATTCAAACCCTTTTTGCTGGGCAAGTAGGACCTGTAAATCTACACAATATAGAGTTTAAAGTTTGAGTCTATCATATTAGGTTTTGGATTTATAGCTGTTTTTGTGTCTATTGCTTCAAAAGCATTTTCAGATAATTTGTGTGTTCTGAAGAAACTACTAGAGATATCTAACCCATACTTTCAGTGCAAGAGAGGCTTATACATCTGCACAACATGTCTTTTAAAGTTTGAACCTATCTTATTGCATTTTTGAGTTATAGCAGTTTTTACTGTTTTATTGCTCCAAAAGCCTTTTCAGCCAATGAACAGTTGTTTGTGAGTTTTGAAAAAAGTGCAAGAGCTATTCGAACCCTTTTTGCTGGGCAAGTAGGACCTGTAAATCTACACAATATAGAGTTTAAATTTTTAGTCTATCATATTAGGTTTTGGATTTATAGCTGTTTTTGTGTCTTTTGCTTCAAAAGCATTTTCAGATAATTTGTGTGTTCTGAAGAAACTACAAGAGATATCTAACCCATACTTTCTGTGCAAGAGGGGCTTGTACATCTGCACAACATGTCTTTTAAAGTTTGAACCTATCTTATTGCATTTTTGAGTTATAGCAGTTTTTACTTTTTTATTGCTCCAAAAGCCTTTTCAGCCCATGAACAGTTGTTTTTGAGTTTTGAAAAAAGCGCAAGAGCTATTCAAACCCTTTTTGCTGGGCAAGTAGGACCTGTAAATCTACACAATATAGAGTTTAAAGTTTGAGTCTATCATATTAGGTTTTGGATTTATAGCTGTTTTTGTGTCTATTGCTTCAAAAGCATTTTCAGATAATTTGTGTGTTCTGAAGAAACTACTAGAGATATCTAACCCATACTTTCAGTGCAAGAGAGGCTTATACATCTGCACAACATGTCTTTTAAAGTTTGAACCTATCTTATTGCATTTTTGAGTTATAGCAGTTTTTACTGTTTTATTGCTCCAAAAGCCTTTTCAGCCAATGAACAGTTGTTTGTGAGTTTTGAAAAAAGTGCAAGAGCTATTCGAACCCTTTTTGCTGGGCAAGTAGGACCTGTAAATCTACACAATATAGAGTTTAAATTTTTAGTCTATCATATTAGGTTTTGGATTTATAGCTGTTTTTGTGTCTTTTGCTTCAAAAGCATTTTCAGATAATTTGTGTGTTCTGAAGAAACTACAAGAGATATCTAACCCATACTTTCTGTGCAAGAGGGGCTTGTACATCTGCACAACATGTCTTTTAAAGTTTGAACCTATCTTATTGCATTTTTGAGTTATAGCAGTTTTTACTTTTTTATTGCTCCAAAAGCCTTTTCAGCCCATGAACAGTTGTTTTTGAGTTTTGAAAAAAGCGCAAGAGCTATTCAAACCCTTTTTGCTGGGCAAGTAGGACCTGTAAATCTACACAATATATAGTTTAAAGTTTGAGTCTATCATATTAGGTTTTGGATTTATAGCTGTTTTTGTGTCTATTGCTTCAAAAGCATTTACAGATAATTTGTGTGTTCTGAAGAAACTACAAGAGATATCTAACCCATACTTTCTGTGCAAGAGGGGCTTGTACATCTGCACAACATGTCTTTTAAAGTTTGAACCTATCTTATTGCATCTTTGAGTTATAGCAGTTTTTACTTTTTTATTGCTCCAAAAGCCTTTTCAGCCCATGAACATTTGTTTGTGAGTTTTGAAAAAAGCGCAAGAGCTATTCAAACCCTTTTTGCTGGGCAAGTAGGACCTGTAAATCTACACAATATATAGTTTAAAGTTTGAGTCTATCATATTAGGTTTTGGATTTATAGCTGTTTTTGTGTCTATTGCTTCAAAAGCATTTACAGATAATTTGTGTGTTCTGAAGAAACTACAAGAGATATCTAACCCATACTATCTGTGCAAGAGGGGCTTGTACATCTGCACAACATGTCTTTTAAAGTTTGAACCTATCTTATTGCATTTTTGAGTTATAGCAGTTTTTACTTTTTTATTGCTCCAAAAGCCTTTTCAGCCCATGAACAGTTGTTTGTGAGTTTTGAAAAAAGCGCAAGAGCTATTCAATCCCTTTTTGCTGGGCAAGTAGGACCTGTAAATCTACACAATATATAGTTTAAAGTTTGAGTCTATCATATTAGGTTTTGGATTTATAGCTGTTTTGGGGTCTATTGCTTCAAAAGCATTTTCAGATAATTTGTGTGTTCTGAAGAAACTACAAGAGATATCTAACCCATACTTTCTGTGCAAGAGGGGCTTGGACATCTGCACAACATGTCTTTTAAAGTTTGAACCTATCTTATTGCATTTTTGAGTTATAGCAGTTTTTACTTTTTTATTGCTCCAAAAGCCTTTTCAGCCCATGAACATTTGTTTGTGAGTTTTGAAAAAAGCGCAAGAGCTATTCAAACCCTTTTTGCTGGGCAAGTAGGACCTGTAAATCTACACAATATATAGTTTAAAGTTTGAGTCTATCATATTAGGTTTTGGATTTATAGCTGTTTTTGTGTCTATTGCTTCAAAAGCATTTACAGATAATTTGTGTGTTCTGAAGAAACTACAAGAGATATCTAACCCATATTTTCTGTGCAAGAGGGGCTTGTACATCTGCACAACATGTCTTTTTAAAGTTTGAACCTATCTTATTGCATTTTTGAGTTATAGCAGTTTTTACTTTTTTATTGCTCCAAAAGCCTTTTCAGCCCATGAACAGTTGTTTGTGAGTTTTGAAAAAAGCGCAAGTGCTATTCAAACTCTTTTTGCTGGGCAAGTAGGACCTGTGAATCTACACAATATATAGTTTAAAGTTTGAGTCTATCATATTAGGTTTTGGATTTATAGCTGTTTTTGGGTCTATTGCTTCAAAAGCATTTTCAGATAATTTGTGTGTTCTGAAGAAACTACAAGAGATATCTAACCCATACTTTCTGTGCAAGAGGGGCTTGTACATCTGCACAACATGTCTTTTAAAGTTTGAACCTATCTTATTGCATTTTTGAGTTATAGCAGTTTTTACTTTTTTATTGCTCCAAAAGCCTTTTCAGCCCATGAACATTTGTTTGTGAGTTTTGAAAAAAGCGCAAGAGCTATTCAAACCCTTTTTGCTGGGCAAGTAGGACCTGTGAATCTACACAATATATAGTTTAAAGTTTGAGTCTATCATATTAGGTTTTGGATTTATAGCTGTTTTTGTGTCTATTGCTTCAAAAGCATTTTCAGATAATTTGTGTGTTCTGAAGAAACTACAAGAGATATCTAACCCATACTTTCTGTGCAAGAGGGGCTTGTACATCTGCACAACATGTCTTTTAAAGTTTGAACCTATCTTATTGCATTTTTGAGTTATAGCAGTTTTTACTTTTTTATTGCTCCAAAAGCCTTTTCAGCCCATGAACAGTTGTTTGTGAGTTTTGAAACAAGCGCAAGAGCTATTCAAACCCTTTTTGCTGGGCAAGTAGGACCTGTAAATCTACACAATATATAGTTTAAAGTTTGAGTCTATCATATTAGGTTTTGGATTTATAGCTGTTTTTGTGTCTATTGCTTCAAAAGCATTTACAGATAATTTGTGTGTTCTGAAGACACTACAAGAGATATCTAACCCATACTTTCTGTGCAAGAGGGGCTTGTACATCTGCACAACATGTCTTTTAAAGTTTGAACCTATCTTATTGCATTTTTGAGTTATAGCAGTTTTTACTTTTTTATTGCTCCAAAAGCCTTTTCAGCCCATGAACAGTTGTTTGTGAGTTTTGAAAAAAGCGCAAGAGCTATTCAAACCCTTTTTGCTGGGCAAGTAGGACCTGTAAATCTACACAATATATAGTTTAAAGTTTGAGTCTATCATATTAGGTTTTGGATTTATAGCTGTTTTTGTGTCTATTGCTTCAAAAGCATTTTCAGATAATTTGTGTGTTCTGAAGAAACTACAAGAGATATCTAACCCATACTTTCTGTGCAAGAGAGGCTTGTACATCTGCACAACATGTCTTTTAAAGTTTGAACCTATCTTATTGCATTTTTGAGTTATAGCAGTTTTTACTTTTTTATTGCTCCAAAAGCCTTTTCAGCCCATGAACATTTGTTTGTGAGTTTTGAAACAAGCGCAAGAGCTATTCAAACCCTTTTTGCTGGGCAAGTAGGACCTGTAAATCTACACAATATATAGTTTAAAGTTTGAGTCTATCATATTAGGTTTTGGATTTATAGCTGTTTTTGGGTCTTTTGCTTCAAAAGCATTTTCAGATAATTTGTGTGTTCTGAAGAAACTACAAGAGATATCTAACCCATACTTTCTGTGCAAGAGGGGCTTGTACATCTGCACAACATGTCTTTTAAAGTTAGAACCTATCTTATTGCATTTTTGAGTTATAGCAGTTTTTACTCTTTTATTGCTCCAAAAGCCTTTTCAGCCCATGAACATTTGTTTGTGAGTTTTGAAAAAAGTGCAAGAGCTATTCGAACCCTTTTTGCTGGGCAAGTAGGACCTTTAAATCTACACAATATATAGTTTAAAGTTTGAGTCTATCATATTAGGTTTTGGATTTATAGCTGTTTTTGTGTCTATTGCTTCAAAAGCATTTACAGATAATTTGTGTGTTCTGAAGAAACTACAAGAGATATCTAACCCATACTTTCTGTGCAAGAGGGGCTTGTACATCTGCACAACATGTCTTTTAAAGTTTGAACCTATCTTATTGCATTTTTGAGTTATAGCAGTTTTTACTTTTTTATTGCTCCAAAAGCCTTTTCAGCCCATGAACAGTTGTTTGTGAGTTTTGAAACAAGCGCAAGAGCTATTCAAACCCTTTTTGCTGGGCAAGTAGGACCTGTAAATCTACACAATATATAGTTTAAAGTTTGAGTCTATCATATTAGGTTTTGGATTTATAGCTGTTTTTGGGTCTTTTGCTTCAAAAGCATTTTCAGATAATTTGTGTGTTCTGAAGAAACTACAAGAGATATCTAACCCATACTTTCTGTGCAAGAGGGGCTTGTACATCTGCACAACATGTCTTTTAAAGTTAGAACCTATCTTATTGCATTTTTGAGTTATAGCAGTTTTTACTCTTTTATTGCTCCAAAAGCCTTTTCAGCCCGTGAACAGTTGTTTGTGAGTTTTGAAAAAAGCGCAAGAGCTATTCAAACCCTTTTTGCTGGACAAGTAGGACCTGTAAATCTACACAATACATAGTTTAAAGTTTGAGTCTATCATATTAGGTTTTGGATTTATAGCTGTTTTTGTGTCTATTGCTTCAAAAGCATTTACAGATAATTTGTGTGTTCTGAAGAAACTACAAGAGATATCTAACCCATACTTTCTGTGCAAGAGGGGCTTGTACATCTGCACAACATGTCTTTTAAAGTTTGAACCTATCTTATTGCATTTTTGAGTTATAGCAGTTTTTACTTTTTTATTGCTCCAAAAGCCTTTTCAGCCCATGAACATTTGTTTGTGAGTTTTGAAAAAAGCGCAAGAGCTATTCAATCCCTTTTTGCTGGGCAAGTAGGACCTGTAAATCTACACAATATTTAGTTTAAAGTTTGAGTCTATCATATTAGGTTTTGGATTTATAGCTGTTTTTGTGTCTATTGCTTCAAAAGCATTTTCAGATAATTTGTGTGTTCTTAAGAAACTACAAGAGATATCTAACCCATACTTTCTGTGCAAGAGGGGCTTGTACATCTGCACAACATGTCTTTTAAAGTTTGAACCTATCTTATTGCATTTTTGAGTTATAGCAGTTTTTACTTTTTTATTGCTCCAAAAGCCTTTTCAGCCCATGAACAGTTGTTTGTGAGTTTTGAAAAAAGCGCAAGAGCCATTCAAACCCTTTTTGCTGGGCAAGTAGGACCTGTAAATCTACACAATATATAGTTTAAAGTTTGAGTCTATCATATTAGGTTTTGGATTTATAGCTGTTTTTGGGTCTTTTGCTTCAAAAGCATTTTCAGATAATTTGTGTGTTCTGAATAAACTACAAGAGATATCTAACCCATACTTTCTGTGCAAGAGGGGCTTGTACATCTGCACAACATGTCTTTTAAAGTTAGAACCTATCTTATTGCATTTTTGAGTTATAGCAGTTTTTACTCTTTTATTGCTCCAAAAGCCTTTTCAGCCCATGAACATTTGTTTGTGAGTTTTGAAAAAAGTGCAAGAGCTATTCAAACCCTTTTTGCTGGGCAAGTAGGACCTGTAAATCTACACAATATATAGTTTAAAGTTTGAGTCTATCATATTAGGTTTTGGATTTATAGCTGTTTTTGTGTCTATTGCTTCAAAAGCATTTACAGATAATTTGTGTGTTCTGAAGAAACTACAAGAGATATCTAACCCATACTTTCTGTGCAAGAGGGGCTTGTACATCTGCACAACATGTCTTTTAAAGTTTGAACCTATCTTATTGCATTTTTGAGTTATAGCAGTTTTTACTTTTTATTGCTCCAAAAGCCTTTTCAGCCCGTGAACAGTTGTTTGTGAGTTTTGAAAAAAGCGCAAGAGCTATTCAAACCCTTTTTGCTGGACAAGTAGGACCTGTAAATCTACACAATATATAGTTTAAAGTTTGAGTCTATCATATTAGGTTTTGGATTTATAGCTGTTTTTGTGTCTATTGCTTCAAAAGCATTTACAGATAATTTGTGTGTTCTGAAGAAACTACAAGAGATATCTAACCCATACTTTCTGTGCAAGAGGGGCTTGTACATCTGCACAGCATGTCTTTTAAAGTTTGAACCTATCTTATTGCATTTTTGAGTTATAGCAGTTTTTACTTTTTTATTGCTCCAAAAGCCTTTTCAGCCCATGAACAGTTGTTTGTGAGTTTTGAAACAAGCGCAAGAGCTATTCAAACCCTTTTTGCTGGGCAAGTAGGACCTGTAAATCTACACAATATATAGTTTAAAGTTTGAGTCTATCATATTAGGTTTTGGATTTATAGCTGTTTTTGTGTCTATTGCTTCAAAAGCATTTTCAGATAATTTGCGTGTTCTGAAGAAACTACAAGAGATATCTAACCCATACTTTCTGTGCAAGAGGGGCTTGTACATCTGCACAACATGTCTTTTAAAGTTTGAACCTATCTTATTGCATTTTTGAGTTATAGCAGTTTTTACTTTTTTATTGCTCCAAAAGCCTTTTTTAGCCCATGAACATTTGTTTGTGAGTTTTGAAAAAAGCGCAAGAGCTATTCAATCCCTTTTTGCTGGGCAAGTAGGACCTGTAAATCTACACAATATACAGTTTAAAGTTTGAGTCTATCATATTAGGTTTTGGATTTATAGCTGTTTTTGTGTCTATTGCTTCAAAAGCATTTTCAGATAATTTGTGTGTTCTGAAGAAACTACAAGATATATCTAACCCATACTTTCTGTGCAAGAGGGGCTTGTACATCTGCACAACATGTCTTTTAAAGTTAGAACCTATCTTATTGCATTTTTGAGTTATAGCAGTTTTTACTCTTTCATTGCTCCAAAAGCCTTTTCAGCCCATGAACATTTGTTTGTGAGTTTTGAAAAAAGTGCAAGAGCTATTCAAACCCTTTTTGCTGGGCAAGTAGGACCTGTAAATCTACACAATATATAGTTTAAAGTTTGAGTCTATCATATTAGGTTTTGGATTTATAGCTGTTTTTGTGTCTATTGCTTCAAAAGCATTTACAGATAATTTGTGTGTTCTGAAGAAACTACAAGAGATATCTAACCCATACTTTCTGTGCAAGAGGGGCTTGTACATCTGCACAACATGTCTTTTAAAGTTTGAACCTATCTTATTGCATTTTTGAGTTATAGCAGTTTTTACTTTTTATTGCTCCAAAAGCCTTTTCAGCCCATGAACATTTGTTTGTGAGTTTTGAAAAAAAGTGCAAGAGCTATTCAAACCCTTTTTGCTGGGCAAGTAGGACCTGTAAATCTACACAATATATAGTTTAAAGTTTGAGTCTATCATATTAGGTTTTGGATTTATAGCTGTTTTTGTGTCTATTGCTTCAAAAGCATTTACAGATAATTTGTGTGTTCTGAAGAAACTACAAGAGATATCTAACCCATACTTTCTGTGCAAGAGGGGCTTGTACATCTGCACAACATGTCTTTTAAAGTTTGAACCTATCTTATTGCATTTTTGAGTTATAGCAGTTTTTACTTTTTTATTGCTCCAAAAGCCTTTTCAGCCCATGAACATTTGTTTGTGAGTTTTGAAAAAAGCGCAAGAGCTATTCAAACCCTTTTTGCTGGACAAGTAGGACCTGTAAATCTACACAATATATAGTTTAAAGTTTGAGTCTATCATATTAGGTTTTGGATTTATAGCTGTTTTTGTGTCTATTGCTTCAAAAGCATTTTCAGATAATTTGCGTGTTCTGAAGAAACTACAAGAGATATCTAACCCATACTTTCTGTGCAAGAGGGGCTTGTACATCTGCACAACATGTCTTTTAAAGTTTGAACCTATCTTATTGCATTTTTGAGTTAAGGCAGTTTTTACTTTTTTATTGCTCCAAAAGCCTTTTCAGCCCATGAACATTTGTTTGTGAGTTTTGAAAAAAGCGCAAGAGCTATTCAAACCCTTTTTGCTGGGCAAGTAGGACCTGTAAATCTACACAATATATAGTTTAAAGTTTGAGTCTATCATATTAGGTTTTGGATTTATAGCTGTTTTTGTGTCTATTGCTTCAAAAGCATTTACAGATAATTTGTGTGTTCTGAAGAAACTACAAGAGATATCTAACCCATACTTTCTGTGCAAGAGGGGCTTGTACATGTGCACAACATGTCTTTTTAAAGTTTGAACCTATCTTATTGCATTTTTGAGTTATAGCAGTTTTTACTTTTTTATTGCTCCAAAAGCCTTTTCAGCCCATGAACAGTTGTTTGTGAGTTTTGAAAAAAGCGCAAGTGCTATTCAAACCCTTTTTGCTGGGCAAGTAGGACCTGTGAATCTACACAATATATAGTTTAAAGTTTGAGTCTATCATATTAGGTTTTGGATTTATAGCTGTTTTTGTGTCTATTGCTTCAAAAGCATTTTCAGATAATTTGTGTGTTCTGAAGAAACTACAAGAGATATCTAACCCATACTTTCTGTGCAAGAGGGGCTTGTACATCTGCACAACATGTCTTTTAAAGTTTGAACCTATCTTATTGCATTTTTGAGTTATAGCAGTTTTTACTTTTTATTGCTCCAAAAGCCTTTTCAGCCCATGAACAGTTGTTTTTGAGTTTTGAAAAAAGCGCAAGAGCTATTCAAACCCTTTTTGCTGGGCAAGTAGGACCTGTAAATCTACACAATATATAGTTTAAAGTTTGAGTCTATCATATTAGGTTTTGGATTTATAGCTGTTTTTGTGTCTATTGCTTCAAAAGCATTTACAGATAATTTGTGTGTTCTGAAGAAACTACAAGAGATATCTAACCCATACTTTCTGTGCAAGAGGGGCTTGTACATCTGCACAACATGTCTTTTAAAGTTTGAACCTATCTTATTGCATTTTTGAGTTATAGCAGTTTTTACTTTTTTATTGCTCCAAAAGCCATTTCAGCCCATGAACAGTTGTTTTTGAGTTTTGAAAAAAGCGCAAGAGCTATTCAATCCCTTTTTGCTGGGCAAGTAGGACCTGCAAATCTACACAATATATAGTTTAAAGTTTGAGTCTATCATATTAGGTTTTGGATTTATAGCTGTTTTTGTGTCTATTGCTTCAAAAGCATTTTCAGATAATTTGCGTGTTCTGAAGAAACTACAAGAGATATCTAACCCATACTTTCTGTGCAAGAGGGGCTTGTACATCTGCACAACATGTCTTTTAAAGTTTGAACCTATCTTATTGCATTTTTGAGTTATAGCAGTTTTTACTTTTTTATTGCTCCAAAAGCCTTTTCAGCCCATGAACATTTGTTTGTGAGTTTTGAAAAAAGCGCAAGAGCTATTCAATCCCTTTTTGCTGGGCAAGTAGGACCTGTAAATCTACACAATATATAGTTTAAAGTTTGAGTCTATCATATTAGGTTTTGGATTTATAGCTGTTTTTGTGTCTATTGCTTCAAAAGCATTTTCAGATAATTTGTGTGTTCTGAAGAAACTACAAGAGATATCTAACCCATAATTTCTCTGCAAGAGGGGCTTATATATCTGCACAACATGTTTTTTAAAGTTTGAACATATCTTATTGCATTTTTGAGTTATAGCAGTTTTTACTGTTTTATTGCTCCAAAAACCTTTTAAGCCCATGAACAGTTGTTTGTGAGTTTACAAAAAAGTGCAAGAGCTATTCGAACCCTTTTTGCTGGGCAAGTAGGACCTGTAAATCTACACAATATAGAGTTTAAAGTTTGAGTCTATCATATTAGGTTTTGGATTTATAGCTGTTTTTGTGTCTATTGCTTCAAAAGCATTTTCAGCCCATGAACAGTTGTTTGTGAGTTTTGAAAAAGGTGCAAGAGCTATTCAAACCCTTTTTGCTGGGCAAGTAGGACCTGTAAATCTACACAATATAGAGTTTAAAGTTTGAGTCTATCATATTAGGTTTTGGATTTATAGCTGTTTTTGTATCTATTGCTTCAAAAGCATTTTCAGATAATTTGCGTGTTCTGAAGAAACTACAAGAGATATCTAACCCATACTTTCTGTGCAAGAGGGGCTTGTACATCTGCACAACATGTCTTTTAAAGTTTGAACCTATCTTATTGCATTTTTGAGTTATAGCAGTTTTTACTTTTTTATTGCTCCAAAAGCCTTTTCAGCCCATGAACAGTTGTTTTTGAGTTTTGAAAAAAGCGCAAGAGCTATTCAAACCCTTTTTGCTGGGCAAGTAGGACCTGTAAATCTACACAATATATAGTTTAAAGTTTGAGTCTATCATATTAGGTTTTGGATTTATAGCTGTTTTTGTGTCTATTGCTTCAAAAGCATTTACAGATAATCTGTGTGTTCTGAAGAAACTACAAGAGATATCTAACCCATACTTTCTGTGCAAGAGGGGCTTGTACATCTGCACAACATGTCTTTTAAAGTTTGAACCTATCTTATTGCATTTTTGAGTTATAGCAGTTTTTACTTTTTTATTGCTCCAAAAGCCATTTCAGCCCATGAACAGTTGTTTTTGAGTTTTGAAAAAAGCGCAAGAGCTATTCAATCCCTTTTTGCTGGGCAAGTAGGACCTGCAAATCTACACAATATATAGTTTAAAGTTTGAGTCTATCATATTAGGTTTTGGATTTATAGCTGTTTTTGTGTCTATTGCTTCAAAAGCATTTTCAGATAATTTGCGTGTTCTGAAGAAACTACAAGAGATATCTAACCCATACTTTCTGTGCAAGAGGGGCTTGTACATCTGCACAACATGTCTTTTAAAGTTTGAACCTATCTTATTGCATTTTTGAGTTATAGCAGTTTTTACTTTTTTATTGCTCCAAAAGCCTTTTCAGCCCATGAACATTTGTTTGTGAGTTTTGAAACAAGCGCAAAAGCTATTCAAACCCTTTTTGCTGGGCAAGTAGGACCTGTAAATCTACACAATATAGAGTTTAAAGTTTGAGTCTATCATATTAGGTTTTGGATTTATAGCTGTTTTTGTGTCTATTGCTTCAAAAGCATTTTCAGATAATTTGTGTGTTCTGAAGAAACTACAAGAGATATCTAACCCATAATTTCTCTGCAAGAGGGGCTTATATATCTGCACAACATGTTTTTTAAAGTTTGAACATATCTTATTGCATTTTTGAGTTATAGCAGTTTTTACTGTTTTATTGCTCCAAAAACCTTTTAAGCCCGTGAACAGTTGTTTGTGAGTTTACAAAAAAGTGCAAGAGCTATTCGAACCCTTTTTGCTGGGCAAGTAGGACCTGTAAATCTACACAATATAGAGTTTAAAGTTTGAGTCTATCATATTAGGTTTTGGATTTATAGCTGTTTTTGTGTCTATTGCTTCAAAAGCATTTTCAGCCCATGAACAGTTGTTTGTGAGTTTTGAAAAAGGTGCAAGAGCTATTCAAACCCTTTTTGCTGGGCAAGTAGGACCTGTAAATCTACACAATATAGAGTTTAAAGTTTGAGTCTATCATATTAGGTTTTGGATTTATAGCTGTTTTTGTGTCTATTGCTTCAAAAGCATTTTCAGATAATTTGTGTGTTCTGAAGAAACTACAAGAGATATCTAACCCATACTTTCTGTGCAAGAGGGGCTTGTACATCTGCACAACATGTCTTTTAAAGTTTGAACCTATCTTATTGCATTTTTGAGTTATAGCAGTTTTTACTTTTTTATTGCTCCAAAAGCCTTTTCAGCCCATGAACATTTGTTTGTGAGTTTTGAAACAAGCGCAAAAGCTATTCAAACCCTTTTTGCTGGGCAAGTAGGACCTGTAAATCTACACAATATAGAGTTTAAAGTTTGAGTCTATCATATTAGGTTTTGGATTTATAGCTGTTTTTGTGTCTATTGCTTCAAAAGCATTTTCAGATAATTTGTGTGTTCTGAAGAAACTACAAGAGATATCTAACCCATACTTTCAGTGCAAGAGAGGCTTATACATCTGCATAACATGTCTTTTAAAGTTTGAACCTATCTTATTGCATTTTTGAGTTATAGCAGTTTTTACTGTTTTATTGCTCCAAAAGCCTTTTCAACCAATGAACAGTTGTTTGTGAGTTTTGAAAAAAGTGCAAGAGCTATTCGAACCCTTTTTGCTGGGCAAGTAGGACCTGTAAATCTACACAATATAGAGTTTAAAGTTTGAGTCTATCATATTAGGTTTTGGATTTATAGCTGTTTTTGTGTCTATTGCTTCAAAAGCATTTTCAGCCCATGAACAGTTGTTTGTGAGTTTTGAAACAAGCGCAAGAGCTATTCAAACCCTTTTTGCTGGGCAAGTAGGACCTGTAAATCTACACAATATATAGTTTAAAGTTTGAGTCTATCATATTAGGTTTTGGATTTATAGCTGTTTTTGGGTCTATTGCTTCAAAAGCATTTTCAGATAATTTGTGTGTTCTGAAGAAACTACAAGAGATATCTAACCCATACTTTCTGTGCAAGAGGGGCTTGTACATCTGCACAACATGTCTTTTAAAGTTTGAACCTATCTTATTGCATTTTTGAGTTATAGCAGTTTTTACTTTTTTATTGCTCCAAAAGCCTTTTCAGCCCATGAACAGTTGTTTGTGAGTTTCGAAAAAAGCGCAAGAGCTATTCAAACCCTTTTTGCTGGGCAAGTAGGACCTGTAAATCTACACAATATATAGTTTAAAGTTTGAGTCTATCATATTAGGTTTTGGATTTATAGCTGTTTTTGTGTCTATTGCTTCAAAAGCATTTTCAGATAATTTGTGTGTTCTGAAGAAACTACAAGAGATATCTAACCCATACTTTCTGTGCAAGAGGGGCTTGTACATCTGCACAACATGTCTTTTAAAGTTCTAACCTATCTTATTGCATTTTTGAGTTATAGCAGTTTTTACTTTTTTATTGCTCCAAAAGCCTTTTCAGCCCATGAACAGTTGTTTGTGAGTTTTGAAAAAAGCGTTAGAGCTATTCAAACCCTTTTTGCTGGGACAGTAGTACCTGTAAATCTACACAATATATAGTTTAAAGTTTGAGTCTATCATATTAGGTTTTGGATTTATAGCTGTTTTTGTGTCTATTGCTTCAAAAGCATTTTCAGATAATTTGTGTGTTCTAAAGAAACTACAAGAGATATCTAACCCATACTTTCTGTGCAAGAGGGGCCTGTAAATCTGCACAACATGTCTTTTAAAGTTTGAACCTATCTTATTGCATTTTTGAGTTATAGCAGTTTTTACTTTTTTATTGCTCCAAAAGCCTTTTCAGCCCATGAACAGTTGTTTGTGAGTTTTGAAACAAGCGCAAGAGCTATTCAAACCCTTTTTGCTGGGCAAGTAGGACCTGTAAATCTACACAATATATAGTTTAAAGTTTGAGTCTATCATATTAGGTTTTGGATTTATAGCTGTTTTTGGGTCTTTTGCTTCAAAAGCATTTTCAGATAATTTGTGTGTTCTGAAGAAACTACAAGAGATATCTAACCCATACTTTCTGTGCAAGAGGGGCTTGTACATCTGCACAACATGTCTTTTAAAGTTAGAACCTATCTTATTGCATTTTTGAGTTATAGCAGTTTTTACTCTTTTATTGCTCCAAAAGCCTTTTCAGCCCATGAACATTTGTTTGTGAGTTTTGAAAAAAGTGCAAGAGCTATTCAAACCCTTTTTGCTGGGCAAGTAGGACCTGTAAATCTACACAATATATAGTTTAAAGTTTGAGTCTATCATATTAGGTTTTGGATTTATAGCTGTTTTTGTGTCTATTTCTTCAAAAGCATTTACAGATAATTTGTGTGTTCTGAAGAAACTACAAGAGATATCTAACCCATACTTTCTGTGCAAGAGGGGCTTGTACATCTGCACAACATGTCTTTTAAAGTTTGAACCTATCTTATTGCATTTTTGAGTTATAGCAGTTTTTACTTTTTATTGCTCCAAAAGCCTTTTCAGCCCATGAACAGTTGTTTGTGAGTTTTGAAAAAAGCGCAAGAGCTATTCAAACCCTTTTTGCTGGACAAGTAGGACCTGTAAATCTACACAATATATAGTTTAAAGTTTGAGTCTATCATATTAGGTTTTGGATTTATAGCTGTTTTTGTGTCTATTGCTTCAAAAGCATTTACAGATAATTTGTGTGTTCTGAAGAAACTACAAGAGATATCTAACCCATACTTTCTGTGCAAGAGGGGCTTGTACATCTGCAAAACATGACTTTTAAAGTTTGAACCTATCTTATTGCATTTTTGAGTTATAGCAGTTTTTACTTTTTTATTGCTCCAAAAGCCTTTTCAGCCCATGAACAGTTGTTTGTGAGTTTTGAAAAAAGCGCAAGAGCTATTCAAACCCTTTTTGCTGGGCAAGTAGGACCTGTAAATCTACACAATATACAGTTTAAAGTTTGAGTTTATCATATTAGGTTTTGGATTTATAGCTGTTTTTGTGTCTATTGCTTCAAAAGCATTTTCAGATAATTTGTGTGTTCTTAAGAAACTACAAGAGATATCTAACCCATACTTTCTGTGCAAGAGGGGCTTGTACATCTGCACAACATGTCTTTTAAAGTTTGAACCTATCTTATTGCATTTTTGAGTTATAGCAGTTTTTACTTTTTTATTGCTCCAAAAGCCTTTTCAGCCCATGAACAGTTGTTTGTGAGTTTTTAAAAAAGCGCAAGAGCTATTCAAACCCTTTTTGCTGGGCAAGTAGGACCTGTAAATCTACACAATATATAGTTTAAAGTTTGAGTCTATCATATTAGGTTTTGGATTTATAGCTGTTTTTGTGTCTATTGCTTCAAAAGCATTTTCAGATAATTTGCGTGTTCTGAAGAAACTACAAGAGATATCTAACCCATACTTTCTGTGCAAGAGGGGCTTGTACATCTGCACAACATGTCTTTTAAAGTTTGAACCTATCTTATTGCATTTTTGAGTTATAGCAGTTTTTACTTTTTTATTGCTCCAAAAGCCTTTTCAGCCCATGAACATTTGTTTGTGAGTTTTGAAAAAAGCGCAAGAGCTATTCAATCCCTTTTTGCTGGGCAAGTAGGACCTGTAAATCTACACAATATACAGTTTAAAGTTTGAGTCTATCATATTAGGTTTTGGATTTATAGCTGTTTTTGTGTCTATTGCTTCAAAAGCATTTTCAGATAATTTGTGTGTTCTTAAGAAACTACAAGAGATATCTAACCCATACTTTCTGTGCAAGAGGGGCTTGTACATCTGCACAACATGTCTTTTAAAGTTTGAACCTATCTTATTGCATTTTTGAGTTATAGCAGTTTTTACTTTTTTATTGCTCCAAAAGCCTTTTCAGCCCATGAACAGTTGTTTGTGAGTTTTGAAAAAAGCGCAAGAGCCATTCAAACCCTTTTTGCTGGGCAAGTAGGACCTGTAAATCTACACAATATATAGTTTAAAGTTTGAGTCTATCATATTAGGTTTTGGATTTATAGCTGTTTTTGTGTCTATTGCTTCAAAAGCATTTTCAGATAATTTGTGTGTTCTGAAGAAACTACAAGAGATATCTAACCCATACTTTCTGTGCAAGAGGGGCTTGTACATCTGCACAACATGTCTTTTAAAGTTTGAACCTATCTTATTGCATTTTTGAGTTAAAGCAGTTTTTACTTTTTTATTGCTCCAAAAGCCTTTTCAGCCCATGAACATTTGTTTGTGAGTTTTGAAAAAAGCGCAAGAGCTATTCAAACCCTTTTTGCTGGGCAAGTAGGACCTGTAAATCTACACAATATATAGTTTAAAGTTTGAGTCTATCATATTAGGTTTTGGATTTATAGCTGTTTTTGTGTCTATTGCTTCAAAAGCATTTACAGATAATTTGTGTGTTCTGAAGAAACTACAAGAGATATCTAACCCATACTTTCTGTGCAAGAGGGGCTTGTACATCTGCACAACATGTCTTTTAAAGTTTGAACCTATCTTATTGCATTTTTGAGTTATAGCAGCTTTTACTTTTTTATTGCTCCAAAAGCCTTTTCAGCCCGTGAACAGTTGTTAGAGTTTTGAAAAAAGCGCAAGAGCTATTCAAACCCTTTTTGCTGGACAAGTAGGACCTGTAAATCTACACAATATATAGTTTAAAGTTTGAGTCTATCATATTAGGTTTTGGATTTATAGCTGTTTTTGTGTCTATTGCTTCAAAAGCATTTACAGATAATTTGTGTGTTCTGAAGAAACTACAAGAGATATCTAACCCATACTTTCTGTGCAAGAGGGGCTTGTACATCTGCACAACATGTCTTTTAAAGTTTGAACCTATCTTATTGCATTTTTGAGTTATAGCAGTTTTTACTTTTTTATTGCTCCAAAAGCCTTTTCAGCCCATGAACATTTGTTTGTGAGTTTTGAAAAAAGCGCAAGAGCTATTCAAACCCTTTTTGCTGGGCAAGTAGGACCTGTAAATCTACACAATATATAGTTTAAAGTTTGAGTCTATCATATTAGGTTTTGGATTTATAGCTGTTTTTGTGTCTATTGCTTCAAAAGCATTTACAGATAATTTGTGTGTTCTGAAGAAACTACAAGAGATATCTAACCCATACTTTCTGTGCAAGAGGGGCTTGTACATCTGCACAACATGTCTTTTAAAGTTTGAACCTATCTTATTGCATTTTTGAGTTATAGCAGTTTTTACTTTTTTATTGCTCCAAAAGCCTTTTCAGCCCATGAACAGTTGTTTGTGAGTTTTGAAACAAGCGCAAGAGCTATTCAAACCCTTCTTGCTGGGCAAGTAGGACCTGTAAATCTACACAATATATAGTTTAAAGTTTGAGTCTATCATATTAGGTTTTGGATTTATAGCTGTTTTTGTGTCTATTGCTTCAAAAGCATTTACAGATAATTTGTGTGTTCTGAAGAAACTACAAGAGATATCTAACCCATACTTTCTGTGCAAGAGGGGCTTGTACATCTGCACAACATGTCTTTTAAAGTTTGAAACTATCTTATTGCATTTTTGAGTTATAGCAGTTTTTACTCTTTTATTGCTCCAAAAGCCTTTTCAGCCCATGAACATTTGTTTGTGAGTTTTGAAAAAAGCGCAAGAGCTATTCAAACCCTTTTTGCTGGGCAAGTAGGACCTGTAAATCTACACAATATATAGTTTAAAGTTTGAGTCTATCATATTAGGTTTTGGATTTATAGCTGTTTTTGTGTCTATTGCTTCAAAAGCATTTACAGATAATTTGTGTGTTCTGAAGAAACTACAAGAGATATCTAACCCATACTTTCTGTGCAAGAGGGGCTTGTACATCTGCACAACATGTCTTTTAAAGTTTGAACCTATCTTATTGCATTTTTGAGTTATAGCAGTTTTTACTTTTTTATTGCTCCAAAAGCCTTTTCAGCCCATGAACATTTGTTTGTGAGTTTTGAAAAAAGCGCGAGAGCCATTCAAACCCTTTTTGCTGGGCAAGTAAGACCTGTAAATCTACACAATATATAGTTTAAAGTTTGAGTTTATCATATTAGGTTTTGGATTTATAGCTGTTTTTGTGTCTATTGCTTCAAAAGCATTTTCAGATAATTTGTGTGTTCTGAAGAAACTACAAGAGATATCTAACCCATACTTTCTGTGCAAGAGGGGCTTGTACATCTGCACAACATGTCTTTTAAAGTTTGAACCTATCTTATTGCATTTTTGAGTTATAGCAGTTTTTACTTTTTTATTGCTCCAAAAGCCTTTTCAGCCCATGAACAGTTGTTTGTGAGTTTTGAAACAAGCGCAAGAGCTATTCAAACCCTTTTTGCTGGGCAAGTAGGACCTGTAAATCTACACAATATATAGTTTAAAGTTTGAGTCTATCATATTAGGTTTTGGATTTATAGCTGTTTTTGTGTCTATTGCTTCAAAAGCATTTTCAGATAATTTGTGTGTTCTGAAGAAACTACAAGAGATATCTAACCCATACTTTCTGTGCAAGAGGGGCTTGTACATCTGCACAACATGTCTTTTAAAGTTTGAACCTATCTTATTGCATTTTTGAGTTATAGCAGTTTTTACTTTTTTATTGCTCCAAAAGCCTTTTCAGCCCATGAACATTTGTTTGTGAGTTTTGAAAAAAGCGCGAGAGCCATTCAAACCCTTTTTGCTGGGCAAGTAAGACCTGTAAATCTACACAATATATAGTTTAAAGTTTGAGTTTATCATATTAGGTTTTGGATTTATAGCTGTTTTTGTGTCTATTGCTTCAAAAGCATTTTCAGATAATTTGTGTGTTCTGAAGAAACTACAAGAGATATCTAACCCATACTTTCTGTGCAAGAGGGGCTTGTACATCTGCACAACATGTCTTTTAAAGTTTGAACCTATCTTATCGCATTTTTGAGTTATAGCAGTTTTTACTTTTTTATTGCTCCAAAAGCCTTTTCAGCCCATGAACAGTTGTTTGTGAGTTTTGAAACAAGCGCAAGAGCTATTCAAACCCTTTTTGCTGGGCAAGTAGGACCTGTAAATCTACACAATATATAGTTTAAAGTTTGAGTCTATCATATTAGGTTTTGGATTTATAGCTGTTTTTGTGTCCATTGCTTCAAAAGCATTTTCAGATAATTTGTGTGTTCTGAAGAAACTACAA
The DNA here is from genome assembly GCF_026437365.1 of Eucyclogobius newberryi. Taxonomy (NCBI): domain Eukaryota; kingdom Metazoa; phylum Chordata; class Actinopteri; order Gobiiformes; family Gobiidae; genus Eucyclogobius; species Eucyclogobius newberryi. Next base: position 7,838,110 of record NW_027315735.1, read on the forward strand.
GAGATATCTAACCCATACTTTCTGTGCAAGAGGGGCTTGTACATCTGCACAACATGTCTTTTAAAGTTTGAACCTATCTTATTGCATTTTTGAGTTATAGCAGTTTTTACTTTTTTATTGCTCCAAAAGCCTTTTCAGCCCATGAACATTTGTTTGTGAGTTTTGAAAAAAGCGCAAGAGCTATTCAAACCCTTTTTGCTGGGCAAGTAGGACCTGTAAATCTACACAATATATAGTTTAAAGTTTGAGTCTATCATATTAGGTTTTGGATTTATAGCTGTTTTTGTGTCTATTGCTTCAAAAGCATTTTCAGATAATTTGTGTGTTCTGAAGAAACTACAAGAGATATCTAACCCATACTTTCTGTGCAAGAGGGGCTTGTACATCTGCACAACATGTCTTTTAAAGTTTGAACCTATCTTATTGCATTTTTGAGTTATAGCAGTTTTTACTTTTTTATTGCTCCAAAAGCCTTTTCAGCCCATGAACATTTGTTTGTGAGTTTTGAAAAAAGCGCAAGAGCTATTCAATCCCTTTTTGCTGGGCAAGTAGGACCTGTAAATCTACACAATATATAGTTTAAAGTTTGAGTCTATCATATTAGGTTTTGGATTTATAGCTGTTTTTGTGTCTATTGCTTCAAAAGCATTTTCAGATAATTTGTGTGTTCTTAAGAAACTACAAGAGATATCTAACCCATACTTTCTGTGCAAGAGGTGCGTGGACATCTCCCCAACATGTCTTTTAAAGTTTGAACCTATCTTATTGCATTTTTGAGTTATAGCAGTTTTTACTTTTTTATTGCTCCAAAAGCCTTTTCAGCCCATGAACAGTTGTTTGTGAATTTTAAAAAAAGCGCAAGAGCTATTCAAACCCTTTTTGCTGGGCAAGTAGGACCTGTAAATCTACACAATATATAGTTTAAAGTTTGAGTCTATCATATTAGGTTTTGGATTTATAGCTGTTTTTGTGTCTATTGCTTCAAAAGCATTTACAGATAATTTGTGTGTTCTGAAGAAACTACAAGAGATATCTAACCCATACTTTCTGTGCAAGAGGGGCTTGGACATCTGCACAACATGTCTTTTAAAGTTTGAACCTATCTTATTGCATTTTTGAGTTATAGCAGTTTTTACTTTTTTATTGCTCCAAAAGCCTTTTCAGCCCATGAACATTTGTTTGTGAGTTTTGAAAAAAGCGCAAGAGCTATTCAAACCCTTTTTGCTGGGCAAGTAGGACCTGTAAATCTACACAATATATAGTTTAAAGTTTGAGTCTATCATATTAAGTTTTGGATTTATAGCTGTTTTTGTGTCTATTGCTTCAAAAGCATTTTCAGATAATTTGTGTGTTCTGAAGAAACTACAAGAGATATCTAACCCATACTTTCTGTGCAAGAGGGGCTTGTACATCTGCACAACATGTCTTTTAAAGTTTGAACCTATCTTGTTGCATTTTTGAGTTATAGCAGTTTTTACTTTTTTATTGCTCCAAAAGCCTTTTCAGCCCATGAACAGTTGTTTGTGAGTTTTGAAAAAAGCGTTAGAGCTATTCAAACCCTTTTTGCTGGGCAAGTAGGACCTGTAAATCTACACAATATATAGTTTAAAGTTTGAGTCTATCATATTAGGTTTTGGATTTATAGCTGTTTTTGTGTCTATTGCTTCAAAAGCATTTTCAGATAATTTGTGTGTTCTTAAGAAACTACAAGAGATATCTAACCCATACTTTCTGTGCAAGAGGGGCGTGGACATCTCCCCAACATGTCTTTTAAAGTTTGAACCTATCTTATTGCATTTTTGAGTTATAGCAGTTTTTACTTTTTTATTGCTCCAAAAGCCTTTTCAGCCCATGAACAGTTGTTTGTGAGTTTTGAAAAAAGCGCAAGAGCTATTCAAACCCTTTTTGCTGGGATAGTAGGACCTGTAAATCTACACAATATATAGTTTAAAGTTTGAGTCTATCATATTAGGTTTTGGATTTATAGCTGTTTTTGTGTCTATTGCTTCAAAAGCATTTTCAGATAATTTGTGTGTTCTGAAGAAACTACAAGAGATATCTAACCCATACTTTCTGTGCAAGAGGGGCTTGTACATCTGCACAACATGTCTTTTAAAGTTTGAACCTATCTTATTGCATTTTTGAGTTATAGCAGTTTTTACTTTTTTATTGCTCCAAAAGCCTTTTCAGCCCATGAACATTTGTTTGTGAGTTTTGAAAAAAGCGCAAGAGCTATTCAAACCCTTTTTGCTGGGCAAGTAGGACCTGTAAATCTACACAATATATAGTTTAAAGTTTGAGTCTATCATATTAGGTTTTGGATTTATAGCTGTTTTTGTGTCTATTGCTTCAAAAGCATTTTCAGATAATTTGTGTGTTCTTAAGAAACTACAAGAGATATCTAACCCATACTTTCTGTGCAAGAGGGGCGTGGACATCTCCCCAACATGTCTTTTAAAGTTTGAACCTATCTTATTGCATTTTTGAGTTATAGCAGTTTTTACTTTTTTATTGCTCCAAAAGCCTTTTCAGCCCATGAACAGTTGTTTGTGAGTTTTGAAAAAAGCGCAAGAGCTATTCAAACCCTTTTTGCTGGGCAAGTAGGACCTGTGAATCTACACAATATATAGTTTAAAGTTTGAGTCTATCATATTAGGTTTTGGATTTATAGCTGTTTTTGTGTCTATTGCTTCAAAAGCATTTTCAGATAATTTGTGTGTTCTGAAGAAACTACAAGAGATATCTAACCCATACTTTCTGTGCAAGAGGGGCTTGGACATCTGCACAACATGTCTTTTAAAGTTTGAACCTATCTTATTGCATTTTTGAGTTATAGCAGTTTTTACTTTTTTATTGCTCCAAAAGCCTTTTCAGCCCATGAACAGTTATTTTTGAGTTTTGAAGAAAGCGCAAGAGCTATTCAAACGCTTTTTGCTGGGCAAGTAGGACCTGTAAATCTACACAATATATAGTTTAAAGTTTGAGTCTATCATATTAGGTTTTGGATTTATAGCTGTTTTTGTGTCTATTGCTTCAAAAGCATTTTCAGATAATTTGCGTGTTCTGAAGAAACTTCAAGAGATATCTAACCCATACTTTCTGTGCAAGAGGGGCTTGGACATCTGCACAACATGTCTTTTAAAGTTTGAACCTATCTTATTGCATTTTTGAGTTATAGCAGTTTTTACTTTTTTATTGCTCCAAAAGCCTTTTCAGCCCATGAACATTTGTTTGTGAGTTTTGAAAAAAGCGCAAGAGCTATTCAAACCCTTTTTGCTGGGCAAGTAGGACCTGTAAATCTACACAATATATAGTTTAAAGTTTGAGTTTATCATATTAGGTTTTGGATTTATAGCTGTTTTTGTGTCTATTGCTTCAAAAGCATTTTCAGATAATTTGTGTGTTCTGAAGAAACTACAAGAGATATCTAACCCAAACTTTCTGTGCAAGAGGGGCTTGTACATCTGCACAACATGTCTTTTAAGGTTTGAACCTATCTTATTGCATTTTTGAGTTATAGCAGTTTTTACTTTTTTATTGCTCCAAAAGCCTTTTCAGCCCATGAACAGTTGTTTGTGAGTTTTGAGAAAAGCGCAAGAGCTATTCAATCCCTTTTTGCTGGGCAAGTAGGACCTGTAAATCTACACAATATATAGTTTAAAGTTTGAGTCTATCATATTAGGTTTTGGATTTATAGCTGTTTTTGTGTCTATTGCTTCAAAAGCATTTTCAGATAATTTGTGTGTTCTTAAGAAACTACAAGAGATATCTAACCCATACTTTCTGTGCAAGAGGGGCTTGTACATCTGCACAACATGTCTTTTAAAGTTTGAACCTATCTTATTGCATTTTTGAGTTATAGCAGTTTTTACTTTTTTATTGCTCCAAAAGCCTTTTCAGCCCATGAACATTTGTTTGTGAGTTTTGAAAAAAGCGCAAGAGCTATTCAAACCCTTTTTGCTGAGCAAGTAGGACCTGTAAATCTACACAATATATAGTTTAAAGTTTGAGTTTATCATATTAGGTTTTGGATTTATAGCTGTTTTTGTGTCTATTGCTTCAAAAGCATTTTCAGATAATTTGTGTGTTCTGAAGAAACTACAAGAGATATCTAACCCATACTTTCTGTGCAAGAGGGGCTTGTACATCTGCACAACATGTATTTTAAAGTTTGAACCTATCTTATTGCATTTTTGAGTTATAGCAGTTTTTACTTTTTATTGCTCCAAAAGCCTTTTCAGCCCATGAACATTTGTTTGTGAGTTTTGAAAAAAGTGCAAGAGCTATTCAAACCCTTTTTGCTGGGCAAGTAGGACCTGTAAATCTACACAATATATAGTTTAAAGTTTGAGTCTATCATATTAGGTTTTGGATTTATAGCTGTTTTTGTGTCTATTGCTTCAAAAGCATTTACAGATAATTTGTGTGTTCTGAAGAAACTACAAGAGATATCTAACCCATACTTTCTGTGCAAGAGGGGCTTGTACATCTGCACAACATGTCTTTTAAAGTTTGAACCTATCTTATTGCATTTTTGAGTTATAGCAGTTTTTACTTTTTATTGCTCCAAAAGCCTTTTCAGCCCGTGAACAGTTGTTTGTGAGTTTTGAAAAAAGCGCAAGAGCTATTCAAACCCTTTTTGCTGGACAAGTAGGACCTGTAAATCTACACAATATATAGTTTAAAGTTTGAGTCTATCATATTAGGTTTTGGATTTATAGCTGTTTTTGTGTCTATTGCTTCAAAAGCATTTACAGATAATTTGTGTGTTCTGAAGAAACTACAAGAGATATCTAACCCATACTTTCTGTGCAAGAGGGGCTTGTACATCTGCAAAACATGACTTTTAAAGTTTGAACCTATCTTATTGCATTTTTGAGTTATAGCAGTTTTTACTTTTTTATTGCTCCAAAAGCCTTTTCAGCCCATGAACAGTTGTTTGTGAGTTTTGAAAAAAGCGCAAGAGCTATTCAAACCCTTTTTGCTGGGCAAGTAGGACCTGTAAATCTACACAATATACAGTTTAAAGTTTGAGTTTATCATATTAGGTTTTGGATTTATAGCTGTTTTTGTGTCTATTGCTTCAAAAGCATTTTCAGATAATTTGTGTGTTCTTAAGAAACTACAAGAGATATCTAACCCATACTTTCTGTGCAAGAGGGGCTTGTACATCTGCACAACATGTCTTTTAAAGTTTGAACCTATCTTATTGCATTTTTGAGTTATAGCAGTTTTTACTTTTTTATTGCTCCAAAAGCCTTTTCAGCCCATGAACAGTTGTTTGTGAGTTTTGAAAAAAGCGCAAGAGCTATTCAAACCCTTTTTGCTGGGCAAGTAGGACCTGTAAATCTACACAATATATAGTTTAAAGTTTGAGTCTATCATATTAGGTTTTGGATTTATAGCTGTTTTTGTGTCTATTGCTTCAAAAGCATTTTCAGATAATTTGCGTGTTCTGAAGAAACTACAAGAGATATCTAACCCATACTTTCTGTGCAAGAGGGGCTTGTACATCTGCACAACATGTCTTTTAAAGTTTGAACCTATCTTATTGTACTTTTGAGTTATAGCAGTTTTTACTTTTTTATTGCTCCAAAAGCCTTTTCAGCCCATGAACAGTTGTTTGTGAGTTTTGAAAAAAGCGCAAGAGCTATTCAAACCCTTTTTGCTGGGATAGTAGGACCTGTAAATCTACACAATATATAGTTTAAAGTTTGAGTCTATCATATTAGGTTTTGGATTTATAGCTGTTTTTGTGTCTATTGCTTCAAAAGCATTTTCAGATAATTTGTGTGTTCTGAAGAAACTACAAGAGATATCTAACCCATACTTTCTGTGCAAGAGGGGCTTGTACATCTGCACAACATGTCTTTTAAAGTTTGAACCTATCTTATTGCATTTTTGAGTTATAGCAGTTTTTACTTTTTTATTGCTCCAAAAGCCTTTTCAGCCCATGAACATTTGTTTGTGAGTTTTGAAAAAAGCGCAAGAGCTATTCAAACCCTTTTTGCTGGGCAAGTAGGACCTGTAAATCTACACAATATATAGTTTAAAGTTTGAGTCTATCATATTAGGTTTTGGATTTATAGCTGTTTTTGTGTCTATTGCTTCAAAAGCATTTTCAGATAATTTGTGTGTTCTGAAGAAACTACAAGAGATATCTAACCCATACTTTCTGTGCAAGAGGGGCTTGTACATCTGCACAACATGTCTTTTAAAGTTTGAACCTATCTTATTGCATTTTTGAGTTATAGCAGTTTTTACTTTTTTATTGCTCCAAAAGCCTTTTCAGCCCATGAACATTTGTTTGTGAGTTTTGAAACAAGCGCAAAAGCTATTCAAACCCTTTTTGCTGGGCAAGTAGGACCTGTAAATCTACACAATATAGAGTTTAAAGTTTGAGTCTATCATATTAGGTTTTGGATTTATAGCTGTTTTTGTGTCTATTGCTTCAAAAGCATTTTCAGATAATTTGTGTGTTCTGAAGAAACTACAAGAGATATCTAACCCATACTTTCTGTGCAAGAGGGGCTTGTACATCTGCAAAACATGTCTTTTAAAGTTTGAACCTATCTTATTGCATTTTTGAGTTATAGCAGTTTTTACTTTTTTATTGCTCCAAAAGCCTTTTCAGCCCATGAACAGTTGTTTGTGAGTTTTGAAAAAAGCGCAAGAGCTATTCAAACCCTTTTTGCTGGGCAAGTAGGACCTGTAAATCTACACAATATATAGTTTAAAGTTTGAGTCTATCATATTAGGTTTTGGATTTATAGCTGTTTTTGTGTCTATTGCTTCAAAAGCATTTTCAGATAATTTGTGTGTTCTGAAGAAACTACAAGAGATATCTAACCCATACTTTCTGTGCAAGAGGGGCTTGTACATCTGCACAACATGTCTTTTAAAGTTTGAACCTATCTTATTGCATTTTTGAGTTATAGCAGTTTTTACTTTTTTATTGCTCCAAAAGCCTTTTCAGCCCATGAACAGTTGTTTGTGAGTTTTGAAAAAAGCGCAAGAGCTATTCAAACCCTTTTTGCTGGGCAAGTAGGACCTGTAAATCTACACAATATATAGTTTAAAGTTTGAGTCTATCATATTAGGTTTTGGATTTATAGCTGTTTTTGTGTCTATTGCTTCAAAAGCATTTTCAGATAATTTGTGTGTTCTGAAGAAACTACAAGAGATATCTAACCCATACTTTCTGTGCAAGAGGGGCTTGTACATCTGCACAACATGTCTTTTAAAGTTTGAACCTATCTTATTGCATTTTTGAGTTATAGCAGTTTTTACTTTTTTATTGCTCCAAAAGCCTTTTCAGCCCATGAACATTTGTTTGTGAGTTTTGAAACAAGCGCAAAAGCTATTCAAACCCTTTTTGCTGGGCAAGTAGGACCTGTAAATCTACACAATATAGAGTTTAAAGTTTGAGTCTATCATATTAGGTTTTGGATTTATAGCTGTTTTTGTGTCTATTGCTTCAAAAGCATTTTCAGATAATTTGTGTGTTCTGAAGAAACTACAAGAGATATCTAACCCATACTTTCTGTGCAAGAGGGGCTTGTACATCTGCACAACATGTCTTTTAAAGTTTGAACCTATCTTATTGCATTTTTGAGTTATAGCAGTTTTTACTTTTTATTGCTCCAAAAGCCTTTTCAGCCCGTGAACAGTTGTTTGTGAGTTTTGAAAAAAGCGCAAGAGCTATTCAAACCCTTTTTGCTGGACAAGTAGGACCTGTAAATCTACACAATATATAGTTTAAAGTTTGAGTCTATCATATTAGGTTTTGGATTTATAGCTGTTTTTGTGTCTATTGCTTCAAAAGCATTTACAGATAATTTGTGTGTTCTGAAGAAACTACAAGAGATATCTAACCCATACTTTCTGTGCAAGAGGGGCTTGTACATCTGCAAAACATGACTTTTAAAGTTTGAACCTATCTTATTGCATTTTTGAGTTATAGCAGTTTTTACTTTTTTATTGCTCCAAAAGCCTTTTCAGCCCATGAACAGTTGTTTGTGAGTTTTGAAAAAAGCGCAAGAGCTATTCAAACCCTTTTTGCTGGGCAAGTAGGACCTGTAAATCTACACAATATACAGTTTAAAGTTTGAGTTTATCATATTAGGTTTTGGATTTATAGCTGTTTTTGTGTCTATTGCTTCAAAAGCATTTTCAGATAATTTGTGTGTTCTTAAGAAACTACAAGAGATATCTAACCCATACTTTCTGTGCAAGAGGGGCTTGTACATCTGCACAACATGTCTTTTAAAGTTTGAACCTATCTTATTGCATTTTTGAGTTATAGCAGTTTTTACTTTTTTATTGCTCCAAAAGCCTTTTCAGCCCATGAACAGTTGTTTGTGAGTTTTGAAAAAAGCGCAAGAGCTATTCAAACCCTTTTTGCTGGGCAAGTAGGACCTGTAAATCTACACAATATATAGTTTAAAGTTTGAGTCTATCATATTAGGTTTTGGATTTATAGCTGTTTTTGTGTCTATTGCTTCAAAAGCATTTTCAGATAATTTGCGTGTTCTGAAGAAACTACAAGAGATATCTAACCCATACTTTCTGTGCAAGAGGGGCTTGTACATCTGCACAACATGTCTTTTAAAGTTTGAACCTATCTTATTGCACTTTTGAGTTATAGCAGTTTTTACTTTTTTATTGCTCCAAAAGCCTTTTCAGCCCAAGAACAGTTGTTTGTGAGTTTTGAAAAAAGCGCAAGAGCTATTCAATCCCTTTTTGCTGGGCAAGTAGGACCTGTAAATCTACACAATATATAGTTTAAAGTTTGAGTCTATCATATTAGGTTTTGGATTTATAGCTGTTTTTGTGTCTATTGCTTCAAAAGCATTTACAGATAATTTGTGTGTTCTGAAGAAACTACAAGAGATATCTAACCCATACTTTCTGTGCAAGAGGGGCTTGTACATCTGCACAACATGTCTTTTAAAGTTTGAACCTATCTTATTGCATTTTTGAGTTATAGCAGTTTTTACTTTTTTATTGCTCCAAAAGCCTTTTCAGCCCATGAACATTTGTTTGTGAGTTTTGAAAAAAGCGCAAGAGCTATTCAATCCCTTTTTGCTGGGCAAGTAGGACCTGTAAATCTACACAATATACAGTTTAAAGTTTGAGTCTATCATATTAGGTTTTGGATTTATAGCTGTTTTTGTGTCTATTGCTTCAAAAGCATTTTCAGATAATTTGTGTGTTCTGAAGAAACTACAAGAGATATCTAACCCATACTTTCTGTGCAAGAGGGGCTTGTACATCTGCACAACATGTCTTTTAAAGTTTGAACCTATCTTATTGCATTTTTGAGTTATAGCAGTTTTTACTTTTTTATTGCTCCAAAAGCCTTTTCAGCCCATGAACATTTGTTTGTGAGTTTTGAAACAAGCGCAAAAGCTATTCAAACCCTTTTTGCTGGGCAAGTAGGACCTGTAAATCTACACAATATAGAGTTTAAAGTTTGAGTCTATCATATTAGGTTTTGGATTTATAGCTGTTTTTGTGTCTATTGCTTCAAAAGCATTTTCAGATAATTTGTGTGTTCTGAAGAAACTACAAGAGATATCTAACCCATACTTTCTGTGCAAGAGGGGCTTGTACATCTGCACAACATGTATTTTAAAGTTTGAACCTATCTTATTGCATTTTTGAGTTATAGCAGTTTTTACTTTTTATTGCTCCAAAAGCCTTTTCAGCCCATGAACATTTGTTTGTGAGTTTTGAAAAAAGTGCAAGAGCTATTCAAACCCTTTTTGCTGGGCAAGTAGGACCTGTAAATCTACACAATATATAGTTTAAAGTTTGAGTCTATCATATTAGGTTTTGGATTTATAGCTGTTTTTGTGTCTATTGCTTCAAAAGCATTTACAGATAATTTGTGTGTTCTGAAGAAACTACAAGAGATATCTAACCCATACTTTCTGTGCAAGAGGGGCTTGTACATCTGCACAACATGTCTTTTAAAGTTTGAACCTATCTTATTGCATTTTTGAGTTATAGCAGTTTTTACTTTTTATTGCTCCAAAAGCCTTTTCAGCCCGTGAACAGTTGTTTGTGAGTTTTGAAAAAAGCGCAAGAGCTATTCAAACCCTTTTTGCTGGACAAGTAGGACCTGTAAATCTACACAATATATAGTTTAAAGTTTGAGTCTATCATATTAGGTTTTGGATTTATAGCTGTTTTTGTGTCTATTGCTTCAAAAGCATTTACAGATAATTTGTGTGTTCTGAAGAAACTACAAGAGATATCTAACCCATACTTTCTGTGCAAGAGGGGCTTGTACATCTGCAAAACATGACTTTTAAAGTTTGAACCTATCTTATTGCATTTTTGAGTTATAGCAGTTTTTACTTTTTTATTGCTCCAAAAGCCTTTTCAGCCCATGAACAGTTGTTTGTGAGTTTTGAAAAAAGCGCAAGAGCTATTCAAACCCTTTTTGCTGGGCAAGTAGGACCTGTAAATCTACACAATATATAGTTTAAAGTTTGAGTCTATCATATTAGGTTTTGGATTTATAGCTGTTTTTGTGTCTATTGCTTCAAAAGCATTTTCAGATAATTTGCGTGTTCTGAAGAAACTACAAGAGATATCTAACCCATACTTTCTGTGCAAGAGGGGCTTGTACATCTGCACAACATGTCTTTTAAAGTTTGAACCTATCTTATTGCACTTTTGAGTTATAGCAGTTTTTACTTTTTTATTGCTCCAAAAGCCTTTTCAGCCCAAGAACAGTTGTTTGTGAGTTTTGAAAAAAGCGCAAGAGCTATTCAATCCCTTTTTGCTGGGCAAGTAGGACCTGTAAATCTACACAATATATAGTTTAAAGTTTGAGTCTATCATATTAGGTTTTGGATTTATAGCTGTTTTTGTGTCTATTGCTTCAAAAGCATTTACAGATAATTTGTGTGTTCTGAAGAAACTACAAGAGATATCTAACCCATACTTTCTGTGCAAGAGGGGCTTGTACATCTGCACAACATGTCTTTTAAAGTTTGAACCTATCTTATTGCATTTTTGAGTTATAGCAGTTTTTACTTTTTTATTGCTCCAAAAGCCTTTTCAGCCCATGAACATTTGTTTGTGAGTTTTGAAAAAAGCGCAAGAGCTATTCAATCCCTTTTTGCTGGGCAAGTAGGACCTGTAAATCTACACAATATACAGTTTAAAGTTTGAGTCTATCATATTAGGTTTTGGATTTATAGCTGTTTTTGTGTCTATTGCTTCAAAAGCATTTTCAGATAATTTGTGTGTTCTTAAGAAACTACAAGAGATATCTAACCCATACTTTCTGTGCAAGAGGGGCTTGTACATCTGCACAACATGTCTTTTAAAGTTTGAACCTATCTTATTGCATTTTTGCGTTATAGCAGTTTTTACTTTTTTATTGCTCCAAAAGCCTTTTCAGCCCAAGAACAGTTGTTTGTGAGTTTTGAAAAAAGCGCAAGAGCTATTCAATCCCTTTTTGCTGGGCAAGTAGGACCTGTAAATCTACACAATATATAGTTTAAAGTTTGAGTCTATCATATTAGGTTTTGGATTTATAGCTGTTTTTGTGTCTATTGCTTCAAAAGCATTTTCAGATAATTTGTGTGTTCTGAAGAAACTACAAGAGATATCTAACCCATACTTTCTGTGCAAGAGGGGCTTGTACATCTGCACAACATGTCTTTTAAAGTTTGAACCTATCTTATTGCATTTTTGAGTTATAGCAGTTTTTACTTTTTATTGCTCCAAAAGCCTTTTCAGCCCGTGAACAGTTGTTTGTGAGTTTTGAAAAAAGCGCAAGAGCTATTCAAACCCTTTTTGCTGGACAAGTAGGACCTGTAAATCTACACAATATATAGTTTAAAGTTTGAGTCTATCATATTAGGTTTTGGATTTATAGCTGTTTTTGTGTCTATTGCTTCAAAAGCATTTACAGATAATTTGTGTGTTCTGAAGAAACTACAAGAGATATCTAACCCATACTTTCTGTGCAAGAGGGGCTTGTACATCTGCAAAACATGACTTTTAAAGTTTGAACCTATCTTATTGCATTTTTGAGTTATAGCAGTTTTTACTTTTTTATTGCTCCAAAAGCCTTTTCAGCCCATGAACATTTGTTTGTGAGTTTTGAAAAAAGCGCAAGAGCTATTCAATCCCTTTTTGCTGGGCAAGTAGGACCTGTAAATCTACACAATATACAGTTTAAAGTTTGAGTCTATCATATTAGGTTTTGGATTTATAGCTGTTTTTGTGTCTATTGCTTCAAAAGCATTTTCAGATAATTTGTGTGTTCTTAAGAAACTACAAGAGATATCTAACCCATACTTTCTGCGCAAGAGGGGCTTGTACATCTGCACAACATGTCTTTTAAAGTTTGAACCTATCTTATTGCATTTTTGAGTTATAGCAGTTTTTACTTTTTTATTGCTCCAAAAGCCTTTTCAGCCCATGAACAGTTGTTTGTGAGTTTTGAAAAAAGCGCAAGAGCCATTCAAACCCTTTTTGCTGGGCAAGTAGGACCTGTAAATCTACACAATATATAGTTTAAAGTTTGAGTCTATCATATTAGGTTTTGGATTTATAGCTGTTTTTGTGTCTATTGCTTCAAAAGCATTTTCAGATAATTTGTGTGTTCTGAAGAAACTACAAGAGATATCTAACCCATACTTTCTGTGCAAGAGGGGCTTGTACATCTGCACAACATGTCTTTTAAAGTTAGAACCTATCTTATTGCATTTTTGAGTTATAGCAGTTTTTACTTTTTTATTGCTCCAAAAGCCTTTTCAGCCCATGAACATTTGTTTGTGAGTTTTGAAAAAAGCGCAAGAGCTATTCAAACCCTTTTTGCTGGGCAAGTAGGACCTGTAAATCTACACAATATATAGTTTAAAGTTTGAGTCTATCATATTAGGTTTTGGATTTATAGCTGTTTTTGTGTCTATTGCTTCAAAAGCATTTACAGATAATTTGTGTGTTCTGAAGAAACTACAAGAGATATCTAACCCATACTTTCTGTGCAAGAGGGGCTTGTACATCTGCACAACATGTCTTTTAAAGTTTGAACCTATCTTATTGCATTTTTGAGTTATAGCAGTTTTTACTTTTTTATTGCTCCAAAAGCCTTTTCAGCCCATGAACAGTTGTTTGTGAGTTTTGAAACAAGCGCAAGAGCTATTCAAACCCTTCTTGCTGGGCAAGTAGGACCTGTAAATCTACACAATATATAGTTTAAAGTTTGAGTCTATCTTATTAGGTTTTGGATTTATAGCTGTTTTTGTGTCTATTGCTTCAAAAGCATTTACAGATAATTTGTGTGTTCTGAAGAAACTACAAGAGATATCTAACCCATACTTTCTGTGCAAGAGGGGCTTGTACATCTGCACAACATGTCTTTTAAAGTTTGAAACTATCTTATTGCATTTTTGAGTTATAGCAGTTTTTACTTTTTTATTGCTCCAAAAGCCTTTTCAGCCCATGAACATTTGTTTGTGAGTTTTGAAAAAAGCGCAAGAGCTATTCAATCCCTTTTTGCTGGGCAAGTAGGACCTGTAAATCTACACAATATATAGTTTAAAGTTTGAGTCTATCATATTAGGTTTTGGATTTATAGCTGTTTTTGTGTCTATTGCTTCAAAAGCATTTTCAGATAATTTGTGTGTTCTGAAGAAACTACAAGAGATATCTAACCCATACTTTCTGTGCAAGAGGGGCTTGTACATCTGCACAACATGTCTTTTAAAGTTAGAACCTATCTTATTGCATTTTTGAGTTATAGCAGTTTTTACTCCTTTATTGCTCCAAAAGCCTTTTCAGCCCATGAACATTTGTTTGTGAGTTTTGAAAAAAGCGCAAGAGCTATTCAAACCCTTTTTGCTGGGCAAGTAGGACCTGTAAATCTACACAATATATAGTTTAAAGTTTGAGTCTATCATATTAGGTTTTGGATTTATAGCTGTTTTTGTGTCTATTGCTTCAAAAGCATTTACAGATAATTTGTGTGTTCTGAAGAAACTACAAGAGATATCTAACCCATACTTTCTGTGCAAGAGGGGCTTGTACATCTGCACAACATGTCTTTTAAAGTTTGAACCTATCTTATTGCATTTTTGAGTTATAGCAGTTTTTACTTTTTTATTGCTCCAAAAGCCTTTTCAGCCCATGAACATTTGTTTGTGAGTTTTGAAAAAAGCACGAGAGCCATTCAAACCCTTTTTGCTGGGCAAGTAAGACCTGTAAATCTACACAATATATAGTTTAAAGTTTGAGTTTATCATATTAGGTTTTGGATTTATAGCTGTTTTTGTGTCTATTGCTTCAAAAGCATTTTCAGATAATTTGTGTGTTCTGAAGAAACTACAAGAGATATCTAACCCATACTTTCTGTGCAAGAGGGGCTTGTACATCTGCACAACATGTCTTTTAAAGTTTGAACCTATCTTATTGCATTTTTGAGTTATAGCAGTTTTTACTTTTTTATTGCTCCAAAAGCCTTTTCAGCCCATGAACAGTTGTTTGTGAGTTTTGAAACAAGCGCAAGAGCTATTCAAACCCTTTTTGCTGGGCAAGTAGGACCTGTAAATCTACACAATATATAGTTTAAAGTTTGAGTCTATCATATTAGGTTTTGGATTTATAGCTGTTTTTGTGTCCATTGCTTCAAAAGCATTTTCAGATAATTTGTGTGTTCTGAAGAAACTACAAGAGATATCTAACCCATACTTTCTGTGCAAGAGGGGCTTGTACATCTGCACAACATGTCTTTTAAAGTTTGAACCTATCTTATTGCATTTTTGAGTTATAGCAGTTTTTACTTTTTTATTGCTCCAAAAGCCTTTTCAGCCCATGAACATTTGTTTGTGAGTTTTGAAAAAAGCGCAAGAGCTATTCAAACCCTTTTTGCTGGGCAAGTAGGACCTGTAAATCTACACAATATATAGTTTAAAGTTTGAGTCTATCATATTAGGTTTTGGATTTATAGCTGTTTTTGTGTCTATTGCTTCAAAAGCATTTTCAGATAATTTGTGTGTTCTGAAGAAACTACAAGAGATATCTAACCCATACTTTCTGTGCAAGAGGGGCTTGTACATCTGCACAACATGTCTTTTAAAGTTTGAACCTATCTTATTGCATTTTTGAGTTATAGCAGTTTTTACTTTTTTATTGCTCCAAAAGCCTTTTCAGCCCATGAACATTTGTTTGTGAGTTTTGAAAAAAGCGCAAGAGCTATTCAATCCCTTTTTGCTGGGCAAGTAGGACCTGTAAATCTACACAATATATAGTTTAAAGTTTGAGTCTATCATATTAGGTTTTGGATTTATAGCTGTTTTTGTGTCTATTGCTTCAAAAGCATTTTCAGATAATTTGTGTGTTCTTAAGAAACTACAAGAGATATCTAACCCATACTTTCTGTGCAAGAGGTGCGTGGACATCTCCCCAACATGTCTTTTAAAGTTTGAACCTATCTTATTGCATTTTTGAGTTATAGCAGTTTTTACTTTTTTATTGCTCCAAAAGCCTTTTCAGCCCATGAACAGTTGTTTGTGAATTTCAAAAAAAGCGCAAGAGCTATTCAAACCCTTTTTGCTGGGCAAGTAGGACCTGTAAATCTACACAATATATAGTTTAAAGTTTGAGTCTATCATATTAGGTTTTGGATTTATAGCTGTTTTTGTGTCTATTGCTTCAAAAGCATTTACAGATAATTTGTGTGTTCTGAAGAAACTACAAGAGATATCTAACCCATACTTTCTGTGCAAGAGGGGCTTGGACATCTGCACAACATGTCTTTTAAAGTTTGAACCTATCTTATTGCATTTTTGAGTTATAGCAGTTTTTACTTTTTTATTGCTCCAAAAGCCTTTTCAGCCCATGAACAGTTGTTTGTGAGTTTTGAAAAAAGCGCAAGAGCTATTCAAACCCTTTTTGCTGGGCAAGTAGGACCTGTAAATCTACACAATATATAGTTTAAAGTTTGAGTCTATCATATTAGGTTTTGGATTTATAGCTGTTTTTGTGTCTATTGCTTCAAAAGCATTTTCAGATAATTTGTGTGTTCTTAAGAAACTACAAGAGATATCTAACCCATACTTTCTGTGCAAGAGGGGCTTGTACATCTGCACAACATGTCTTTTAAAGTTTGAACCTATCTTATTGCATTTTTGAGTTATAGCAGTTTTTACTTTTTTATTGCTCCAAAAGCCTTTTCAGCCCATGAACATTTGTTTGTGAGTTTTGAAAAAAGCGTTAGAGCTATTCAAACCCTTTTTGCTGGGCAAGTAGGACCTGTAAATCTACACAATATATAGTTTAAAGTTTGAGTTTATCATATTAGGTTTTGGATTTATAGCTGTTTTTGTGTCTATTGCTTCAAAAGCATTTTCAGATAATTTGTGTGTTCTGAAGAAACTACAAGAGATATCTAACCCATACTTTCTGTGCAAGAGGGGCTTGTACATCTGCACAACATGTATTTTAAAGTTTGAACCTATCTTATTGCATTTTTGAGTTATAGCAGTTTTTACTTTTTTATTGCTCCAAAAGCCTTTTCAGCCCATGAACAGTTGTTTGTGAGTTTTGAAACAAGCGCAAGAGCTATTCAAACCCTTTTTGCTGGGCATGTAGGACCTGTAAATCTACACAATATATAGTTTAAAGTTTGAGTCTATCATATTAGGTTTTGGATTTATAGCTGTTTTTGTGTATATTGCTTCAAAAGCATTTTCAGATAATTTGCGTGTTCTGAAGAAACTACAAGAGATATCTAACCCATATTTTCTCTGCAAGACGGGCTTGTACATCTGCACAACATGTCTTTTAAAGTTTGAACCTATCTTATTGCATTTTTGAGTTATAGCAGTTTTTACTTTTTTATTGCTCCAAAAGCCTTTTCAGCCCATAAACAGTTGTTTGTGAGTTTTGAAAAAAGCGCAAGAGCTATTCAAACCCTTTTTGCTGGGCAAGTAGGACCTGTAAATCTACACAATATATATCTTAAAGTTTGAGTCTATCATATTATGTTTTGGATTTATAGCTGTTTTTGTATCTATTGCTTGAAAAGCATTTTCAGATAATTTGTGTGTTCTGAAGAAACTATAAGAGATATCTAACCCATACTTTCTGTGCAAGAGGGGCTTGTACATCTGCACAACATGTCTTTTAAAGTTTGAACCTATCTTATTGCATTTTTGAGTTATAGCAGTTTTTACTTTTTTATTGCTCCAAAAGCCTTTTCAGCCCATGAACAGTTGTTTGTGAGTTTTGAAAAAAGCACAAGAGCTATTCAATCCCTTTTTGCTGGGAAAGTAGGACCTGTAAATCTACACAATATATAGTTTAAAGTTTGAGTCTATCATATTAGGTTTTGGATTTATAGCTGTTTTTGTGTCCATTGCTTCAAAAGCATTTACAGATAATTTGTGTGTTCTGAAGAAACTACAAGAGATATCTAACCCATACTTTCTGTGCAAGAGGGGCTTGTACATCTGCACAACATGTCTTTTAAAGTTTGAACCTATCTTATTGCATTTTTGAGTTATAGCAGCTTTTACTTTTTTATTGCTCCAAAAGCCTTTTCAGCCCATGAACAGTTGTTTTTGAGTTTTGAAAAAAGCGCAAGAGCTGTTCAATCCCTTTTTGCTGGGCAAGTAGGACCTGTAAATCAACACAATATATAGTTTAAAGTTTGAGTCTATCATATTAGGTTTTGGATTTATAGCTGATTTTGTGTCTATTGCTTCAAAAGCATTTTCAGATAATTTGTGTGTTCTGAAGAAACTACAAGAGATATCTAACCCATACTTTCTGTGCAAGAGGGGCTTGTACATCTGCACAACATGTCTTTTAAAGTTTGAACCTATCTTATTGCATTTTTGAGTTATAGCAGCTTTTACTTTTTTATTGCTCCAAAAGCCTTTTCAGCCCATGAACAGTTGTTTTTGAGTTTTGAAAAAAGCGCAAGAGCTGTTCAATCCCTTTTTGCTGGGCAAGTAGGACCTGTAAATCAACACAATATATAGTTTAAAGTTTGAGTCTATCATATTAGGTTTTGGATTTATAGCTGATTTTGTGTCTATTGCTTCAAAAGCATTTTCAGATAATTTGTGTGTTCTGAAGAAACTACAAGAGATATCTAACCCTTACTTTCTGTGCAAGAGGGGCTTGTACATCTGCACAACATGTCTTTTAAAGTTTGAACCTATCTTATTGCATTTTTGAGTTATAGCAGTTTTTATTTTTTTATTGCTCCAAAAGCCTTTTCAGCCCATGAACATTTGTTTGTGAGTTTTGAAAAAAGCGCAAGAGCTATTCAAACCCTTTTTGCTGGGCAAGTAGGACCTGTAAATCTACACAATATATAGTTTAAAGTTTGAGTCTATTATATTAGGTTTTGGATTTATAGCTGTTTTTGTGTCTATTGCTTCAAAAGCATTTTCAGATAATTTGTGTGTTCTGAAGAAACTACAAGAGATATCTAACCCATACTTTCTGTGCAAGAGGGGCTTGTACATCTGCACAACATGTCTTTTAAAGTTTGAACCTATCTTATTGCATTTTTGAGTTATAGCAGTTTTTACTTTTTTATTGCTCCAAAAGCCTTTTCAGCCCATGAACATTTGTTTGTGAGTTTTGAAAAAAGCGCAAGAGCTATTCAAACCCTTTTTGCTGGGCAAGTAGGACCTGCAAATCTACACAATATATAGTTTAAAGTTTGAGTCTATTATATTAGGTTTTGGATTTATAGCTGTTTTTGTGTCTATTGCTTCAAAAGCATTTTCAGATAATTTGTGTGTTCTGAAGAAACTACAAGAGATATCTAACCCATACTTTCTGTGCAAGAGGGGCTTGTACATCTGCACAACATGTATTTTAAAGTTTGAAACTATCTTATTGCATTTTTGAGTTATAGCAGTTTTTACTTTTTTATTGCTCCAAAAGCCTTTTCAGCCCATGAACAGTTGTTTGTGAGTTTTGAAACAAGCGCAAGAGCTATTCAAACCCTTTTTGCTGGGCAAGTAGGACCTGTAAATCTACACAATATATAGTTTAAAGTTTGAGTCTATCATATTAGGTTTTGGATTTATAGCTGTTTTTGTGTCTATTGCTTCAAAAGCATGTTCAGATAATTTGTGTGTTCTGAAGAAACTACAAGAGATATCTAACCCATACTTTCTGTGCAAGAGGGGCTTGTACATCTGCACAACATGTCTTTTAAAGTTAGAACCTATCTTATTGAATTTTTGAGTTATAGCAGTTTTTACTCTTTTATTGCTCCAAAAGCCTTTTCAGCCCATGAACAGTTGTTTGTGAGTTTTGAAAAAAGCGCAAGAGCTATTCAAACCCTTTTTGCTGGGCAAGTAGGACCTGTAAATCTACACAATATATAGTTTAAAGTTTGAGTCTATCATATTAGGTTTTGGATTTATAGCTGTTTTTGTGTCCATTGCTTCAAAAGCATTTACAGATAATTTGTGTGTTCTGAAGAAACTACAAGAGATATCTAACCCATACTTTCTGTGCAAGAGGGGCTTGTACATCTGCACAACATGTCTTTTAAAGTTTGAACCTATCTTATTGCATTTTTGAGTTATAGCAGTTTTTACTTTTTTATTGCTCCAAAAGCCTTTTCAGCCCATGAACATTTGTTTGTGAGTTTTTAAAAAAGCGCGAGAGCCATTCAAACCCTTTTTGCTGGGCAAGTAAGACCTGTAAATCTACACAATATATAGTTTGAGTTTATCATATTAGGTTTTGGATTTATAGCTGTTTTTGTGTCTATTGCTTCAAAAGCATTTTCAGATAATTTGTGTGTTCTGAAGAAACTACAAGAGATATCTAACCCATACTTTCTGTGCAAGAGGGGCTTGTACATCTGCACAACATGTCTTTTAAAGTTTGAACCTATCTTATTGCATTTTTGAGTTATAGCAGTTTTTACTTTTTTATTGCTCCAAAAGCCTTTTCAGCCCATAAACAGTTGTTTGTGAGTTTTGAAAAAAGCGCAAGAGCTATTCAAACCCTTTTTGCTGGGCAAGTAGGACCTGTAAATCTACAAAATATATATCTTAAAGTTTGAGTCTATCATATTATGTTTTGGATTTATAGCTGTTTTTGTGTCTATTGCTTCAAAAGCATTTTCAGATAATTTGTGTGTTCTGAAGAAACTATAAGAGATATCTAACCCATACTTTCTGTGCAAGAGGGGCTTGTACATCTGCACAACATGTCTTTTAAAGTTTGAACCTATCTTATTGCATTTTTGAGTTATAGCAGTTTTTACTTTTTTATTGCTCCAAAAGCCTTTTCAGCCCATGAACAGTTGTTTGTGAGTTTTGAAAAAAGCGCAAGAGCTATTCAATCCCTTTTTGCTGGGCAAGTAGGACCTGTAAATCTACACAATATATAGTTTAAAGTTTGAGTCTATCATATTAGGTTTTGGATTTATAGCTGTTTTTGTGTCCATTGCTTCAAAAGCATTTACAGATAATTTGTGTGTTCTGAAGAAACTACAAGAGATATCTAACCCATACTTTCTGTGCAAGAGGGGCTTGTACATCTGCACAACATGTCTTTTAAAGTTTGAACCTATCTTATTGCATTTTTGAGTTATAGCAGCTTTTACTTTTTTATTGCTCCAAAAGCCTTTTCAGCCCATGAACAGTTGTTTTTGAGTTTTGAAAAAAGCGCAAGAGCTGTTCAACCCTTTTTGCTGGGCAAGTAGGACCTGTAAATCAACACAATATATAGTTTAAAGTTTGAGTCTATCATATTAGGTTTTGGATTTATAGCTGATTTTGTGTCTATTGCTTCAAAAGCATTTTCAGATAATTTGTGTGTTCTGAAGAAACTACAAGAGATATCTAACCCATACTTTCTGTGCAAGAGGGGCTTGTACATCTGCACAACATGTCTTTTAAAGTTTGAACCTATCTTATTGCATTTTTGAGTTATAGCAGTTTTTATTTTTTTATTGCTCCAAAAGCCTTTTCAGCCCATGAACATTTGTTTGTGAGTTTTGAAAAAAGCGCAAGAGCTATTCAAACCCTTTTTGCTGGGCAAGTAGGACCTGTAAATCTACACAATATATAGTTTAAAGTTTGAGTCTATTATATTAGGTTTTGGATTTATAGCTGTTTTTGTGTCTATTGCTTCAAAAGCATTTTCAGATAATTTGTGTGTTCTGAAGAAACTACAAGAGATATCTAACCCATACTTTCTGTGCAAGAGGGGCTTGTACATCTGCACAACATGTCTTTTAAAGTTTGAACCTATCTTATTGCATTTTTGAGTTATAGCAGTTTTTACTTTTGTATTGCTCCAAAAGCCTTTTCAGCCCATGAACATTTGTTTGTGAGTTTTGAAAAAAGCGCAAGAGCTATTCAAACCCTTTTTGCTGGGCAAGTAGGACCTGCAAATCTACACAATATATAGTTTAAAGTTTGAGTCTATTATATTAGGTTTTGGATTTATAGCTGTTTTTGTGTCTATTGCTTCAAAAGCATTTTCAGATAATTTGTGTGTTCTGAAGAAACTACAAGAGATATCTAACCCATACTTTCTGTGCAAGAGGGGCTTGTACATCTGCACAACATGTATTTTAAAGTTTGAACCTATCTTATTGCATTTTTGAGTTATAGCAGTTTTTACTTTTTTATTGCTCCAAAAGCCTTTTCAGCCCATGAACATTTGTTTGTGAGTTTTGAAAAAAGCGCAAGAGCTATTCAAACCCTTTTTGCTGTGCATGTAGGACCTGTAAATCTACACAATATATAGTTTAAAGTTTGAGTCTATCATATTAGGTTTTGGATTTATAGCTGTTTTTGTGTCTATTGCTTCAAAAGCATTTTCAGATAATTTGTGTGTTCTGAAGAAACTACAAGAGATATCTAACCCATACTTTCTGTGCAAGAGGGGCTTGTACATCTGCACAACATGTCTTTTAAAGTTTGAACCTATCTTATTTCATTTTTGAGTTGTAGCAGTTTTTACTTTTTTATTGCTCCAAAAGCCTTTTCAGCCCATGAACAGTTGTTTGTGAGTTTTGAAAAAAGCGCAAGAGCTATTCAAACCCTTTTTGCTGGGCAAGTAGGACCTGTAAATCTACACAATATATAGTTTAAAGTTTGAGTCTATCATATTAGGTTTTGGATTTATAGCTGTTTTTGTGTCTATTGCTTCAAAAGCATTTACAGATAATTTGTGTGTTCTGAAGAAACTACAAGAGATATCTAACCCATACTTTCTGTGCAAGAGGGGCTTGTACATCTGCACAACATGTCTTTTAAAGTTTGAACCTATCTTATTGCATTTTTGAGTTATAGCAGTTTTTACTTTTTTATTGCTCCAAAAGCCTTTTCAGCCCATGAACATTTGTTTGTGAGTTTTTAAAAAAGCGCGAGAGCCATTCAAACCCTTTTTGCTGGGCAAGTAAGACCTGTAAATCTACACAATATATAGTTTGAGTTTATCATATTAGGTTTTGGATTTATAGCTGTTTTTGTGTCTATTGCTTCAAAAGCATTTACAGATAATTTGTGTGTTCTGAAGAAACTACAAGAGATATCTAACCCATACTTTCTGTGCAAGAGGGGCTTGTACATCTGCACAACATGTCTTTTAAAGTTTGAACCTATCTTATTGCATTTTTGAGTTATAGCAGTTTTTACTTTTTTATTGCTCCAAAAGCCTTTTCAGCCCATGAACAGTTGTTTGTGAGTTTTGAAACAAGCGCAAGAGCTATTCAAACCCTTCTTGCTGGGCAAGTAGGACCTGTAAATCTACACAATATATAGTTTAAAGTTTGAGTCTATCTTATTAGGTTTTGGATTTATAGCTGTTTTTGTGTCTATTGCTTCAAAAGCATTTACAGATAATTTGTGTGTTCTGAAGAAACTACAAGAGATATCTAACCCATACTTTCTGTGCAAGAGGGGCTTGTACATCTGCACAACATGTCTTTTAAAGTTTGAAACTATCTTATTGCATTTTTGAGTTATAGCAGTTTTTACTTTTTTATTGCTCCAAAAGCCTTTTCAGCCCATGAACATTTGTTTGTGAGTTTTGAAAAAAGCGCAAGAGCTATTCAATCCCTTTTTGCTGGGCAAGTAGGACCTGTAAATCTACACAATATATAGTTTAAAGTTTGAGTCTATCATATTAGGTTTTGGATGTATAGCTGTTTTTGTGTCTATTGCTTCAAAAGCATTTTCAGATAATTTGTGTGTTCTGAAGAAACTACAAGAGATATCTAACCCATACTTTCTGTGCAAGAGGGGCTTGTACATCTGCACAACATGTCTTTTAAAGTTAGAACCTATCTTATTGCATTTTTGAGTTATAGCAGTTTTTACTCTTTTATTGCTCCAAAAGCCTTTTCAGCCCATGAACATTTGTTTGTGAGTTTTGAAAAAAGCGCAAGAGCTATTCAAACCCTTTTTGCTGGGCAAGTAGGACCTGTAAATCTACACAATATATAGTTTAAAGTTTGAGTCTATCATATTAGGTTTTGGATTTATAGCTGTTTTTGTGTCTATTGCTTCAAAAGCATTTACAGATAATTTGTGTGTTCTGAAGAAACTACAAGAGATATCTAACCCATACTTTCTGTGCAAGAGGGGCTTGTACATCTGCACAACATGTCTTTTAAAGTTTGAACCTATCTTATTGCATTTTTGAGTTATAGCAGTTTTTACTTTTTTATTGCTCCAAAAGCCTTTTCAGCCCATGAACATTTGTTTGTGAGTTTTGAAAAAAGCACGAGAGCCATTCAAACCCTTTTTGCTGGGCAAGTAAGACCTGTAAATCTACACAATATATAGTTTAAAGTTTGAGTTTATCATATTAGGTTTTGGATTTATAGCTGTTTTTGTGTCTATTGCTTCAAAAGCATTTTCAGATAATTTGTGTGTTCTGAAGAAACTACAAGAGATATCTAACCCATACTTTCTGTGCAAGAGGGGCTTGTACATCTGCACAACATGTCTTTTAAAGTTTGAACCTATCTTATTGCATTTTTGAGTTATAGCAGTTTTTACTTTTTTATTGCTCCAAAAGCCTTTTCAGCCCATGAACAGTTGTTTGTGAGTTTTGAAACAAGCGCAAGAGCTATTCAAACCCTTTTTGCTGGGCAAGTAGGACCTGTAAATCTACACAATATATAGTTTAAAGTTTGAGTCTATCATATTAGGTTTTGGATTTATAGCTGTTTTTGTGTCCATTGCTTCAAAAGCATTTTCAGATAATTTGTGTGTTCTGAAGAAACTACAAGAGATATCTAACCCATACTTTCTGTGCAAGAGGGGCTTGTACATCTGCACAACATGTCTTTTAAAGTTTGAACCTATCTTATTGCATTTTTGAGTTATAGCAGTTTTTACTTTTTTTTTGCTCCAAAAGCCTTTTCAGCCCATGAACATTTGTTTGTGAGTTTTGAAAAAAGCGCAAGAGCTATTCAAACCCTTTTTGCTGGGCAAGTAGGACCTGTAAATCTACACAATATATAGTTTAAAGTTTGAGTCTATCATATTAGGTTTTGGATTTATAGCTGTTTTTGTGTCTATTGCTTCAAAAGCATTTTCAGATAATTTGTGTGTTCTGAAGAAACTACAAGAGATATCTAACCCATACTTTCTGTGCAAGAGGGGCTTGTACATCTGCACAACATGTCTTTTAAAGTTTGAACCTATCTTATTGCATTTTTGAGTTATAGCAGTTTTTACTTTTTTATTGCTCCAAAAGCCTTTTCAGCCCATGAACATTTGTTTGTGAGTTTTGAAAAAAGCGCAAGAGCTATTCAATCCCTTTTTGCTGGGCAAGTAGGACCTGTAAATCTACACAATATATAGTTTAAAGTTTGAGTCTATCATATTAGGTTTTGGATTTATAGCTGTTTTTGTGTCTATTGCTTCAAAAGCATTTTCAGATAATTTGTGTGTTCTTAAGAAACTACAAGAGATATCTAACCCATACTTTCTGTGCAAGAGGTGCGTGGACATCTCCCCAACATGTCTTTTAAAGTTTGAACCTATCTTATTGCATTTTTGAGTTATAGCAGTTTTTACTTTTTTATTGCTCCAAAAGCCTTTTCAGCCCATGAACAGTTGTTTGTGAATTTCAAAAAAAGCGCAAGAGCTATTCAAACCCTTTTTGCTGGGCAAGTAGGACCTGTAAATCTACACAATATATAGTTTAAAGTTTGAGTCTATCATATTAGGTTTTGGATTTATAGCTGTTTTTGTGTCTATTGCTTCAAAAGCATTTACAGATAATTTGTGTGTTCTGAAGAAACTACAAGAGATATCTAACCCATACTTTCTGTGCAAGAGGGGCTTGGACATCTGCACAACATGTCTTTTAAAGTTTGAACCTATCTTATTGCATTTTTGAGTTATAGCAGTTTTTACTTTTTTATTGCTCCAAAAGCCTTTTCAGCCCATGAACAGTTGTTTGTGAGTTTTGAAAAAAGCGCAAGAGCTATTCAAACCCTTTTTGCTGGGCAAGTAGGACCTGTAAATCTACACAATATATAGTTTAAAGTTTGAGTCTATCATATTAGGTTTTGGATTTATAGCTGTTTTTGTGTCTATTGCTTCAAAAGCATTTTCAGATAATTTGTGTGTTCTGAAGAAACTACAAGAGATATCTAACCCATACTTTCTGTGCAAGAGGGGCTTGTACATCTGCACAACATGTCTTTTAAAGTTTGAACCTATCTTGTTGCATTTTTGAGTTATAGCAGTTTTTACTTTTTTATTGCTCCAAAAGCCTTTTCAGCCCATGAACAGTTGTTTGTGAGTTTTGAAAAAAGCGTTAGAGCTATTCAAACCCTTTTTGCTGGGCAAGTAGGACCTGTAAATCTACACAATATATAGTTTAAAGTTTGAGTCTATCATATTAGGTTTTGGATTTATAGCTGTTTTTGTGTCTATTGCTTCAAAAGCATTTTCAGATAATTTGTGTGTTCTTAAGAAACTACAAGAGATATCTAACCCATACTTTCTGTGCAAGAGGGGCGTGGACATCTCCCCAACATGTCTTTTAAAGTTTGAACCTATCTTATTGCATTTTTGAGTTATAGCAGTTTTTACTTTTTTATTGCTCCAAAAGCCTTTTCAGCCCATGAACAGTTGTTTGTGAGTTTTGAAAAAAGCGCAAGAGCTATTCAATCCCTTTTTGCTGGGCAAGTAGGACCTGTGAATCTACACAATATATAGTTTAAAGTTTGAGTCTATCATATTAGGTTTTGGATTTATAGCTGTTTTTGTGTCTATTGCTTCAAAAGCATTTTCAGATAATTTGTGTGTTCTGAAGAAACTACAAGAGATATCTAACCCATACTTTCTGTGCAAGAGGGGCTTGGACATCTGCACAACATGTATTTTAAAGTTTGAACCTATCTTATTGCATTTTTGAGTTATAGCAGTTTTTACTTTTTTATTGCTCCAAAAGCCTTTTCAGCCCATGAACAGTTATTTTTGAGTTTTGAAGAAAGCGCAAGAGCTATTCAAACGCTTTTTGCTGGGCAAGTAGGACCTGTAAATCTACACAATATATAGTTTAAAGTTTGAGTCTATCATATTAGGTTTTGGATTTATAGCTGTTTTTGTGTCTATTGCTTCAAAAGCATTTTCAGATAATTTGCGTGTTCTGAAGAAACTTCAAGAGATATCTAACCCATACTTTCTGTGCAAGAGGGGCTTGGACATCTGCACAACATGTCTTTTAAAGTTTGAACCTATCTTATTGCATTTTTGAGTTATAGCAGTTTTTACTTTTTTATTGCTCCAAAAGCCTTTTCAGCCCATGAACATTTGTTTGTGAGTTTTGAAAAAAGCGCAAGAGCTATTCAAACCCTTTTTGCTGGGCAAGTAGGACCTGTAAATCTACACAATATATAGTTTAAAGTTTGAGTTTATCATATTAGGTTTTGGATTTATAGCTGTTTTTGTGTCTATTGCTTCAAAAGCATTTTCAGATAATTTGTGTGTTCTGAAGAAACTACAAGAGATATCTAACCCATACTTTCTGTGCAAGAGGGGCTTGTACATCTGCACAACATGTCTTTTAAGGTTTGAACCTATCTTATTGCATTTTTGAGTTATAGCAGTTTTTACTTTTTTATTGCTCCAAAAGCCTTTTCAGCCCATGAACAGTTGTTTGTGAGTTTTGAGAAAAGCGCAAGAGCTATTCAATCCCTTTTTGCTGGGCAAGTAGGACCTGTAAATCTACACAATATATAGTTTAAAGTTTGAGTCTATCATATTAGGTTTTGGATTTATAGCTGTTTTTGTGTCTATTGCTTCAAAAGCATTTTCAGATAATTTGTGTGTTCTTAAGAAACTACAAGAGATATCTAACCCATACTTTCTGTGCAAGAGGGGCTTGTACATCTGCACAACATGTCTTTTAAAGTTTGAACCTATCTTATTGCATTTTTGAGTTATAGCAGTTTTTACTTTTTTATTGCTCCAAAAGCCTTTTCAGCCCATGAACATTTGTTTGTGAGTTTTGAAAAAAGCGCAAGAGCTATTCAAACCCTTTTTGCTGAGCAAGTAGGACCTGTAAATCTACACAATATATAGTTTAAAGTTTGAGTTTATCATATTAGGTTTTGGATTTATAGCTGTTTTTGTGTCTATTGCTTCAAAAGCATTTTCAGATAATTTGTGTGTTCTGAAGAAACTACAAGAGATATCTAACCCATACTTTCTGTGCAAGAGGGGCTTGTACATCTGCACAACATGTATTTTAAAGTTTGAACCTATCTTATTGCATTTTTGAGTTATAGCAGTTTTTACTTTTTTATTGCTCCAAAAGCCTTTTCAGCCCATGAACAGTTGTTTGTGAGTTTTGAAACAAGCGCAAGAGCTATTCAAACCCTTTTTGCTGGGCAAGTAGGACCTGTAAATCTACACAATATATAGTTTAAAGTTTGAGTCTATCATATTAGGTTTTGGATTTATAGCTGTTTTTGTGTATATTGCTTCAAAAGCATTTTCAGATAATTTGCGTGTTCTGAAGAAACTACAAGAGATATCTAACCCATATTTTCTCTGCAAGAGGGGCTTGTACATCTGCACAACATGTCTTTTAAAGTTTGAACCTATCTTATTGCATTTTTGAGTTATAGCAGTTTTTACTTTTTTATTGCTCCAAAAGCCTTTTCAGCCCATAAACAGTTGTTTGTGAGTTTTGAAAAAAGCGCAAGAGCTATTCAAACCCTTTTTGCTGGGCAAGTAGGACCTGTAAATCTACACAATATATATCTTAAAGTTTGAGTCTATCATATTATGTTTTGGATTTATAGCTGTTTTTGTATCTATTGCTTGAAAAGCATTTTCAGATAATTTGTGTGTTCTGAAGAAACTATAAGAGATATCTAACCCATACTTTCTGTGCAAGAGGGGCTTGTACATCTGCACAACATGTCTTTTAAAGTTTGAACCTATCTTATTGCATTTTTGAGTTATAGCAGTTTTTACTTTTTTATTGCTCCAAAAGCCTTTTCAGCCCATGAACAGTTGTTTGTGAGTTTTGAAAAAAGCACAAGAGCTATTCAATCCCTTTTTGCTGGGAAAGTAGGACCTGTAAATCTACACAATATATAGTTTAAAGTTTGAGTCTATCATATTAGGTTTTGGATTTATAGCTGTTTTTGTGTCCATTGCTTCAAAAGCATTTACAGATAATTTGTGTGTTCTGAAGAAACTACAAGAGATATCTAACCCATACTTTCTGTGCAAGAGGGGCTTGTACATCTGCACAACATGTCTTTTAAAGTTTGAACCTATCTTATTGCATTTTTGAGTTATAGCAGCTTTTACTTTTTTATTGCTCCAAAAGCCTTTTCAGCCCATGAACAGTTGTTTTTGAGTTTTGAAAAAAGCGCAAGAGCTGTTCAATCCCTTTTTGCTGGGCAAGTAGGACCTGTAAATCAACACAATATATAGTTTAAAGTTTGAGTCTATCATATTAGGTTTTGGATTTATAGCTGATTTTGTGTCTATTGCTTCAAAAGCATTTTCAGATAATTTGTGTGTTCTGAAGAAACTACAAGAGATATCTAACCCATACTTTCTGTGCAAGAGGGGCTTGTACATCTGCACAACATGTCTTTTAAAGTTTGAACCTATCTTATTGCATTTTTGAGTTATAGCAGCTTTTACTTTTTTATTGCTCCAAAAGCCTTTTCAGCCCATGAACAGTTGTTTTTGAGTTTTGAAAAAAGCGCAAGAGCTGTTCAATCCCTTTTTGCTGGGCAAGTAGGACCTGTAAATCAACACAATATATAGTTTAAAGTTTGAGTCTATCATATTAGGTTTTGGATTTATAGCTGATTTTGTGTCTATTGCTTCAAAAGCATTTTCAGATAATTTGTGTGTTCTGAAGAAACTACAAGAGATATCTAACCCATACTTTCTGTGCAAGAGGGGCTTGTACATCTGCACAACATGTCTTTTAAAGTTTGAACCTATCTTATTGCATTTTTGAGTTATAGCAGTTTTTATTTTTTTATTGCTCCAAAAGCCTTTTCAGCCCATGAACATTTGTTTGTGAGTTTTGAAAAAAGCGCAAGAGCTATTCAAACCCTTTTTGCTGGGCAAGTAGGACCTGTAAATCTACACAATATATAGTTTAAAGTTTGAGTCTATTATATTAGGTTTTGGATTTATAGCTGTTTTTGTGTCTATTGCTTCAAAAGCATTTTCAGATAATTTGTGTGTTCTGAAGAAACTACAAGAGATATCTAACCCATACTTTCTGTGCAAGAGGGGCTTGTACATCTGCACAACATGTCTTTTAAAGTTTGAACCTATCTTATTGCATTTTTGAGTTATAGCAGTTTTTACTTTTTTATTGCTCCAAAAGCCTTTTCAGCCCATGAACATTTGTTTGTGAGTTTTGAAAAAAGCGCAAGAGCTATTCAAACCCTTTTTGCTGGGCAAGTAGGACCTGTAAATCTACACAATATATAGTTTAAAGTTTGAGTCTATCATATTAGGTTTTGGATTTATAGCTGTTTTTGTGTCTATTGCTTCAAAAGCATTTTCAGATAATTTGTGTGTTCTGAAGAAACTACAAGAGATATCTAACCCATACTTTCTGTGCAAGAGGGGCTTGTACATCTGCACAACATGTATTTTAAAGTTTGAAACTATCTTATTGCATTTTTGAGTTATAGCAGTTTTTACTTTTTTATTGCTCCAAAAGCCTTTTCAGCCCATGAACAGTTGTTTGTGAGTTTTGAAACAAGCGCAAGAGCTATTCAAACCCTTTTTGCTGGGCAAGTAGGACCTGTAAATCTACACAATATATAGTTTAAAGTTTGAGTCTATCATATTAGGTTTTGGATTTATAGCTGTTTTTGTGTCTATTGCTTCAAAAGCATGTTCAGATAATTTGTGTGTTCTGAAGAAACTACAAGAGATATCTAACCCATACTTTCTGTGCAAGAGGGGCTTGTACATCTGCACAACATGTCTTTTAAAGTTAGAACCTATCTTATTGAATTTTTGAGTTATAGCAGTTTTTACTCTTTTATTGCTCCAAAAGCCTTTTCAGCCCATGAACAGTTGTTTGTGAGTTTTGAAAAAAGCGCAAGAGCTATTCAAACCCTTTTTGCTGGGCAAGTAGGACCTGTAAATCTACACAATATATAGTTTAAAGTTTGAGTCTATCATATTAGGTTTTGGATTTATAGCTGTTTTTGTGTCCATTGCTTCAAAAGCATTTACAGATAATTTGTGTGTTCTGAAGAAACTACAAGAGATATCTAACCCATACTTTCTGTGCAAGAGGGGCTTGTACATCTGCACAACATGTCTTTTAAAGTTTGAACCTATCTTATTGCATTTTTGAGTTATAGCAGTTTTTACTTTTTTATTGCTCCAAAAGCCTTTTCAGCCCATGAACATTTGTTTGTGAGTTTTTAAAAAAGCGCGAGAGCCATTCAAACCCTTTTTGCTGGGCAAGTAAGACCTGTAAATCTACACAATATATAGTTTGAGTTTATCATATTAGGTTTTGGATTTATAGCTGTTTTTGTGTCTATTGCTTCAAAAGCATTTTCAGATAATTTGTGTGTTCTGAAGAAACTACAAGAGATATCTAACCCATACTTTCTGTGCAAGAGGGGCTTGTACATCTGCACAACATGTCTTTTAAAGTTTGAACCTATCTTATTGCATTTTTGAGTTATAGCAGTTTTTACTTTTTTATTGCTCCAAAAGCCTTTTCAGCCCATAAACAGTTGTTTGTGAGTTTTGAAAAAAGCGCAAGAGCTATTCAAACCCTTTTTGCTGGGCAAGTAGGACCTG
Organism: Eucyclogobius newberryi; assembly: GCF_026437365.1. NCBI lineage: Eukaryota > Metazoa > Chordata > Actinopteri > Gobiiformes > Gobiidae > Eucyclogobius > Eucyclogobius newberryi. The sequence continues at coordinate 7,869,420 of NW_027315735.1, forward strand.
TAAATCTACAAAATATATATCTTAAAGTTTGAGTCTATCATATTATGTTTTGGATTTATAGCTGTTTTTGTGTCTATTGCTTCAAAAGCATTTTCAGATAATTTGTGTGTTCTGAAGAAACTATAAGAGATATCTAACCCATACTTTCTGTGCAAGAGGGGCTTGTACATCTGCACAACATGTCTTTTAAAGTTTGAACCTATCTTATTGCATTTTTGAGTTATAGCAGTTTTTACTTTTTTATTGCTCCAAAAGCCTTTTCAGCCCATGAACAGTTGTTTGTGAGTTTTGAAAAAAGCGCAAGAGCTATTCAATCCCTTTTTGCTGGGCAAGTAGGACCTGTAAATCTACACAATATATAGTTTAAAGTTTGAGTCTATCATATTAGGTTTTGGATTTATAGCTGTTTTTGTGTCCATTGCTTCAAAAGCATTTACAGATAATTTGTGTGTTCTGAAGAAACTACAAGAGATATCTAACCCATACTTTCTGTGCAAGAGGGGCTTGTACATCTGCACAACATGTCTTTTAAAGTTTGAACCTATCTTATTGCATTTTTGAGTTATAGCAGCTTTTACTTTTTTATTGCTCCAAAAGCCTTTTCAGCCCATGAACAGTTGTTTTTGAGTTTTGAAAAAAGCGCAAGAGCTGTTCAACCCTTTTTGCTGGGCAAGTAGGACCTGTAAATCAACACAATATATAGTTTAAAGTTTGAGTCTATCATATTAGGTTTTGGATTTATAGCTGATTTTGTGTCTATTGCTTCAAAAGCATTTTCAGATAATTTGTGTGTTCTGAAGAAACTACAAGAGATATCTAACCCATACTTTCTGTGCAAGAGGGGCTTGTACATCTGCACAACATGTCTTTTAAAGTTTGAACCTATCTTATTGCATTTTTGAGTTATAGCAGTTTTTATTTTTTGATTGCTCCAAAAGCCTTTTCAGCCCATGAACATTTGTTTGTGAGTTTTGAAAAAAGCGCAAGAGCTATTCAAACCCTTTTTGCTGGGCAAGTAGGACCTGTAAATCTACACAATATATAGTTTAAAGTTTGAGTCTATTATATTAGGTTTTGGATTTATAGCTGTTTTTGTGTCTATTGCTTCAAAAGCATTTTCAGATAATTTGTGTGTTCTGAAGAAACTACAAGAGATATCTAACCCATACTTTCTGTGCAAGAGGGGCTTGTACATCTGCACAACATGTCTTTTAAAGTTTGAACCTATCTTATTGCATTTTTGAGTTATAGCAGTTTTTACTTTTGTATTGCTCCAAAAGCCTTTTCAGCCCATGAACATTTGTTTGTGAGTTTTGAAAAAAGCGCAAGAGCTATTCAAACCCTTTTTGCTGGGCAAGTAGGACCTGCAAATCTACACAATATATAGTTTAAAGTTTGAGTCTATTATATTAGGTTTTGGATTTATAGCTGTTTTTGTGTCTATTGCTTCAAAAGCATTTTCAGATAATTTGTGTGTTCTGAAGAAACTACAAGAGATATCTAACCCATACTTTCTGTGCAAGAGGGGCTTGTACATCTGCACAACATGTATTTTAAAGTTTGAAACTATCTTATTGCATTTTTGAGTTATAGCAGTTTTTACTTTTTTATTGCTCCAAAAGCCTTTTCAGCCCATGAACAGTTGTTTGTGAGTTTTGAAACAAGCGCAAGAGCTATTCAAACCCTTTTTGCTGGGCAAGTAGGACCTGTAAATCTACACAATATATAGTTTAAAGTTTGAGTCTATCATATTAGGTTTTGGATTTATAGCTGTTTTTGTGTCTATTGCTTCAAAAGCATGTTCAGATAATTTGTGTGTTCTGAAGAAACTACAAGAGATATCTAACCCATACTTTCTGTGCAAGAGGGGCTTGTACATCTGCACAACATGTCTTTTAAAGTTAGAACCTATCTTATTGAATTTTTGAGTTATAGCAGTTTTTACTCTTTTATTGCTCCAAAAGCCTTTTCAGCCCATGAACAGTTGTTTGTGAGTTTTGAAAAAAGCGCAAGAGCTATTCAAACCCTTTTTGCTGGGCAAGTAGGACCTGTAAATCTACACAATATATAGTTTAAAGTTTGAGTCTATCATATTAGGTTTTGGATTTATAGCTGTTTTTGTGTCCATTGCTTCAAAAGCATTTACAGATAATTTGTGTGTTCTGAAGAAACTACAAGAGATATCTAACCCATACTTTCTGTGCAAGAGGGGCTTGTACATCTGCACATGTCTTTTAAAGTTTGAACCTATCTTATTGCATTTTTGAGTTATAGCAGTTTTTACTTTTTTATTGCTCCAAAAGCCTTTTCAGCCCATGAACATTTGTTTGTGAGTTTTTAAAAAAGCGCGAGAGCCATTCAAACCCTTTTTGCTGGGCAAGTAAGACCTGTAAATCTACACAATATATAGTTTGAGTTTATCATATTAGGTTTTGGATTTATAGCTGTTTTTGTGTCTATTGCTTCAAAAGCATTTTCAGATAATTTGTGTGTTCTGAAGAAACTACAAGAGATATCTAACCCATACTTTCTGTGCAAGAGGGGCTTGTACATCTGCACAACATGTCTTTTAAAGTTTGAACCTATCTTATTGCATTTTTGAGTTATAGCAGTTTTTACTTTTTTATTGCTCCAAAAGCCTTTTCAGCCCATAAACAGTTGTTTGTGAGTTTTGAAAAAAGCGCAAGAGCTATTCAAACCCTTTTTGCTGGGCAAGTAGGACCTGTAAATCTACAAAATATATATCTTAAAGTTTGAGTCTATCATATTATGTTTTGGATTTATAGCTGTTTTTGTGTCTATTGCTTCAAAAGCATTTTCAGATAATTTGTGTGTTCTGAAGAAACTATAAGAGATATCTAACCCATACTTTCTGTGCAAGAGGGGCTTGTACATCTGCACAACATGTCTTTTAAAGTTTGAACCTATCTTATTGCATTTTTGAGTTATAGCAGTTTTTACTTTTTTATTGCTCCAAAAGCCTTTTCAGCCCATGAACAGTTGTTTGTGAGTTTTGAAAAAAGCGCAAGAGCTATTCAATCCCTTTTTGCTGGGCAAGTAGGACCTGTAAATCTACACAATATATAGTTTAAAGTTTGAGTCTATCATATTAGGTTTTGGATTTATAGCTGTTTTTGTGTCCATTGCTTCAAAAGCATTTACAGATAATTTGTGTGTTCTGAAGAAACTACAAGAGATATCTAACCCATACTTTCTGTGCAAGAGGGGCTTGTACATCTGCACAACATGTCTTTTAAAGTTTGAACCTATCTTATTGCATTTTTGAGTTATAGCAGCTTTTACTTTTTTATTGCTCCAAAAGCCTTTTCAGCCCATGAACAGTTGTTTTTGAGTTTTGAAAAAAGCGCAAGAGCTGTTCAACCCTTTTTGCTGGGCAAGTAGGACCTGTAAATCAACACAATATATAGTTTAAAGTTTGAGTCTATCATATTAGGTTTTGGATTTATAGCTGATTTTGTGTCTATTGCTTCAAAAGCATTTTCAGATAATTTGTGTGTTCTGAAGAAACTACAAGAGATATCTAACCCATACTTTCTGTGCAAGAGGGGCTTGTACATCTGCACAACATGTCTTTTAAAGTTTGAACCTATCTTATTGCATTTTTGAGTTATAGCAGTTTTTATTTTTTTATTGCTCCAAAAGCCTTTTCAGCCCATGAACATTTGTTTGTGAGTTTTGAAAAAAGCGCAAGAGCTATTCAAACCCTTTTTGCTGGGCAAGTAGGACCTGTAAATCTACACAATATATAGTTTAAAGTTTGAGTCTATCATATTAGGTTTTGGATTTATAGCTGTTTTTGTGTCCATTGCTTCAAAAGCATTTACAGATAATTTGTGTGTTCTGAAGAAACTACAAGAGATATCTAACCCATACTTTCTGTGCAAGAGGGGCTTGTACATCTGCACATGTCTTTTAAAGTTTGAACCTATCTTATTGCATTTTTGAGTTATAGCAGTTTTTACTTTTTTATTGCTCCAAAAGCCTTTTCAGCCCATGAACATTTGTTTGTGAGTTTTTAAAAAAGCGCGAGAGCCATTCAAACCCTTTTTGCTGGGCAAGTAAGACCTGTAAATCTACACAATATATAGTTTGAGTTTATCATATTAGGTTTTGGATTTATAGCTGTTTTTGTGTCTATTGCTTCAAAAGCATTTTCAGATAATTTGTGTGTTCTGAAGAAACTACAAGAGATATCTAACCCATACTTTCTGTGCAAGAGGGGCTTGTACATCTGCACAACATGTCTTTTAAAGTTTGAACCTATCTTATTGCATTTTTGAGTTATAGCAGTTTTTACTTTTTTATTGCTCCAAAAGCCTTTTCAGCCCATAAACAGTTGTTTGTGAGTTTTGAAAAAAGCGCAAGAGCTATTCAAACCCTTTTTGCTGGGCAAGTAGGACCTGTAAATCTACAAAATATATATCTTAAAGTTTGAGTCTATCATATTATGTTTTGGATTTATAGCTGTTTTTGTGTCTATTGCTTCAAAAGCATTTTCAGATAATTTGTGTGTTCTGAAGAAACTATAAGAGATATCTAACCCATACTTTCTGTGCAAGAGGGGCTTGTACATCTGCACAACATGTCTTTTAAAGTTTGAACCTATCTTATTGCATTTTTGAGTTATAGCAGTTTTTACTTTTTTATTGCTCCAAAAGCCTTTTCAGCCCATGAACAGTTGTTTGTGAGTTTTGAAAAAAGCGCAAGAGCTATTCAATCCCTTTTTGCTGGGCAAGTAGGACCTGTAAATCTACACAATATATAGTTTAAAGTTTGAGTCTATCATATTAGGTTTTGGATTTATAGCTGTTTTTGTGTCCATTGCTTCAAAAGCATTTACAGATAATTTGTGTGTTCTGAAGAAACTACAAGAGATATCTAACCCATACTTTCTGTGCAAGAGGGGCTTGTACATCTGCACAACATGTCTTTTAAAGTTTGAACCTATCTTATTGCATTTTTGAGTTATAGCAGCTTTTACTTTTTTATTGCTCCAAAAGCCTTTTCAGCCCATGAACAGTTGTTTTTGAGTTTTGAAAAAAGCGCAAGAGCTGTTCAACCCTTTTTGCTGGGCAAGTAGGACCTGTAAATCAACACAATATATAGTTTAAAGTTTGAGTCTATCATATTAGGTTTTGGATTTATAGCTGATTTTGTGTCTATTGCTTCAAAAGCATTTTCAGATAATTTGTGTGTTCTGAAGAAACTACAAGAGATATCTAACCCATACTTTCTGTGCAAGAGGGGCTTGTACATCTGCACAACATGTCTTTTAAAGTTTGAACCTATCTTATTGCATTTTTGAGTTATAGCAGTTTTTATTTTTTTATTGCTCCAAAAGCCTTTTCAGCCCATGAACATTTGTTTGTGAGTTTTGAAAAAAGCGCAAGAGCTATTCAAACCCTTTTTGCTGGGCAAGTAGGACCTGTAAATCTACACAATATATAGTTTAAAGTTTGAGTCTATTATATTAGGTTTTGGATTTATAGCTGTTTTTGTGTCTATTGCTTCAAAAGCATTTTCAGATAATTTGTGTGTTCTGAAGAAACTACAAGAGATATCTAACCCATAATTTCTCTGCAAGAGGGGCTTATACATCTGCACAACATGTCTTTTAAAGTTTGAACCTATCTTATTGCATTTTTGAGTTATAGCAGCTTTTACTTTTTTATTGCTCCAAAAGCCTTTTCAGCCCATGAACAGTTGTTTTTGAGTTTTGAAAAAAGCGCAAGAGCTGTTCAACCCTTTTTGCTGGGCAAGTAGGACCTGTAAATCAACACAATATATAGTTTAAAGTTTGAGTCTATCATATTAGGTTTTGGATTTATAGCTGATTTTGTGTCTATTGCTTCAAAAGCATTTTCAGATAATTTGTGTGTTCTGAAGAAACTACAAGAGATATCTAACCCATACTTTCTGTGCAAGAGGGGCTTGTACATCTGCACAACATGTCTTTTAAAGTTTGAACCTATCTTATTGCATTTTTGAGTTATAGCAGTTTTTATTTTTTTATTGCTCCAAAAGCCTTTTCAGCCCATGAACATTTGTTTGTGAGTTTTGAAAAAAGCGCAAGAGCTATTCAAACCCTTTTTGCTGGGCAAGTAGGACCTGTAAATCTACACAATATATAGTTTAAAGTTTGAGTCTATTATATTAGGTTTTGGATTTATAGCTGTTTTTGTGTCTATTGCTTCAAAAGCATTTTCAGATAATTTGTGTGTTCTGAAGAAACTACAAGAGATATCTAACCCATACTTTCTGTGCAAGAGGGGCTTGTACATCTGCACAACATGTCTTTTAAAGTTTGAACCTATCTTATTGCATTTTTGAGTTATAGCAGTTTTTACTTTTGTATTGCTCCAAAAGCCTTTTCAGCCCATGAACATTTGTTTGTGAGTTTTGAAAAAAGCGCAAGAGCTATTCAAACCCTTTTTGCTGGGCAAGTAGGACCTGCAAATCTACACAATATATAGTTTAAAGTTTGAGTCTATTATATTAGGTTTTGGATTTATAGCTGTTTTTGTGTCTATTGCTTCAAAAGCATTTTCAGATAATTTGTGTGTTCTGAAGAAACTACAAGAGATATCTAACCCATACTTTCTGTGCAAGAGGGGCTTGTACATCTGCACAACATGTATTTTAAAGTTTGAAACTATCTTATTGCATTTTTGAGTTATAGCAGTTTTTACTTTTTTATTGCTCCAAAAGCCTTTTCAGCCCATGAACAGTTGTTTGTGAGTTTTGAAACAAGCGCAAGAGCTATTCAAACCCTTTTTGCTGGGCAAGTAGGACCTGTAAATCTACACAATATATAGTTTAAAGTTTGAGTCTATCATATTAGGTTTTGGATTTATAGCTGTTTTTGTGTCTATTGCTTCAAAAGCATGTTCAGATAATTTGTGTGTTCTGAAGAAACTACAAGAGATATCTAACCCATACTTTCTGTGCAAGAGGGGCTTGTACATCTGCACAACATGTCTTTTAAAGTTAGAACCTATCTTATTGAATTTTTGAGTTATAGCAGTTTTTACTCTTTTATTGCTCCAAAAGCCTTTTCAGCCCATGAACAGTTGTTTGTGAGTTTTGAAAAAAGCGCAAGAGCTATTCAAACCCTTTTTGCTGGGCAAGTAGGACCTGTAAATCTACACAATATATAGTTTAAAGTTTGAGTCTATCATATTAGGTTTTGGATTTATAGCTGTTTTTGTGTCCATTGCTTCAAAAGCATTTACAGATAATTTGTGTGTTCTGAAGAAACTACAAGAGATATCTAACCCATACTTTCTGTGCAAGAGGGGCTTGTACATCTGCACAACATGTCTTTTAAAGTTTGAACCTATCTTATTGCATTTTTGAGTTATAGCAGTTTTTACTTTTTTATTGCTCCAAAAGCCTTTTCAGCCCATGAACATTTGTTTGTGAGTTTTTAAAAAAGCGCGAGAGCCATTCAAACCCTTTTTGCTGGGCAAGTAAGACCTGTAAATCTACACAATATATAGTTTGAGTTTATCATATTAGGTTTTGGATTTATAGCTGTTTTTGTGTCTATTGCTTCAAAAGCATTTTCAGATAATTTGTGTGTTCTGAAGAAACTACAAGAGATATCTAACCCATACTTTCTGTGCAAGAGGGGCTTGTACATCTGCACAACATGTCTTTTAAAGTTTGAACCTATCTTATTGCATTTTTGAGTTATAGCAGTTTTTACTTTTTTATTGCTCCAAAAGCCTTTTCAGCCCATAAACAGTTGTTTGTGAGTTTTGAAAAAAGCGCAAGAGCTATTCAAACCCTTTTTGCTGGGCAAGTAGGACCTGTAAATCTACAAAATATATATCTTAAAGTTTGAGTCTATCATATTATGTTTTGGATTTATAGCTGTTTTTGTGTCTATTGCTTCAAAAGCATTTTCAGATAATTTGTGTGTTCTGAAGAAACTATAAGAGATATCTAACCCATACTTTCTGTGCAAGAGGGGCTTGTACATCTGCACAACATGTCTTTTAAAGTTTGAACCTATCTTATTGCATTTTTGAGTTATAGCAGTTTTTACTTTTTTATTGCTCCAAAAGCCTTTTCAGCCCATGAACAGTTGTTTGTGAGTTTTGAAAAAAGCGCAAGAGCTATTCAATCCCTTTTTGCTGGGCAAGTAGGACCTGTAAATCTACACAATATATAGTTTAAAGTTTGAGTCTATCATATTAGGTTTTGGATTTATAGCTGTTTTTGTGTCCATTGCTTCAAAAGCATTTACAGATAATTTGTGTGTTCTGAAGAAACTACAAGAGATATCTAACCCATACTTTCTGTGCAAGAGGGGCTTGTACATCTGCACAACATGTCTTTTAAAGTTTGAACCTATCTTATTGCATTTTTGAGTTGTAGCAGTTTTTACTTTTTTATTGCTCCAAAAGCCTTTTCAGCCCATGAACAGTTGTTTGTGAGTTTTGAAACAAGCGCAAGAGCTATTCAAACCCTTTTTGCTGGGCAAGTAGGACCTGTAAATCTACACAATATATAGTTTAAAGTTTGAGTCTATCATATTAGGTTTTGGATTTATAGCTGTTTTTGTGTCTATTGCTTCAAAAGCATTTACAGATAATTTGTGTGTTCTGAAGAAACTACAAGAGATATCTAACCCATACTTTCTGTGCAAGAGGGGCTTGTACATCTGCACAACATGTCTTTTAAAGTTTGAACCTATCTTATTGCATTTTTGAGTTATAGCAGTTTTTACTTTTTTATTGCTCCAAAAGCCTTTTCAGCCCATGAACATTTGTTTGTGAGTTTTTAAAAAAGCGCGAGAGCCATTCAAACCCTTTTTGCTGGGCAAGTAAGACCTGTAAATCTACACAATATATAGTTTGAGTTTATCATATTAGGTTTTGGATTTATAGCTGTTTTTGTGTCTATTGCTTCAAAAGCATTTACAGATAATTTGTGTGTTCTGAAGAAACTACAAGAGATATCTAACCCATACTTTCTGTGCAAGAGGGGCTTGTACATCTGCACAACATGTCTTTTAAAGTTTGAACCTATCTTATTGCATTTTTGAGTTATAGCAGTTTTTACTTTTTTATTGCTCCAAAAGCCTTTTCAGCCCATGAACAGTTGTTTGTGAGTTTTGAAAAAAGCGCAAGAGCTATTCAATCCCTTTTTGCTGGGCAAGTAGGACCTGTAAATCTACACAATATATAGTTTAAAGTTTGAGTCTATCATATTAGGTTTTGGATTTATAGCTGTTTTTGGGTCTATTGCTTCAAAAGCATTTTCAGATAATTTGTGTGTTCTGAAGAAACTACAAGAGATATCTAACCCATACTTTCTGTGCAAGAGGGGCTTGTACATCTGCACAACATGTCTTTTAAAGTTTGAACCTATCTTATTGCATTTTTGAGTTATAGCAGTTTTTACTTTTTTATTGCTCCAAAAGCCTTTTCAGCCCATGAACATTTGTTTGTGAGTTTTTAAAAAAGCGCGAGAGCCATTCAAACCCTTTTTGCTGGGCAAGTAAGACCTGTAAATCTACACAATATATAGTTTGAGTTTATCATATTAGGTTTTGGATTTATAGCTGTTTTTGTGTCTATTGCTTCAAAAGCATTTACAGATAATTTGTGTGTTCTGAAGAAACTACAAGAGATATCTAACCCATACTTTCTGTGCAAGAGGGGCTTGTACATCTGCACAACATGTCTTTTAAAGTTTGAACCTATCTTATTGCATTTTTGAGTTATAGCAGTTTTTACTTTTTTATTGCTCCAAAAGCCTTTTCAGCCCATGAACAGTTGTTTGTGAGTTTTGAAAAAAGCGCAAGAGCTATTCAATCCCTTTTTGCTGGGCAAGTAGGACCTGTAAATCTACACAATATATAGTTTAAAGTTTGAGTCTATCATATTAGGTTTTGGATTTATAGCTGTTTTTGGGTCTATTGCTTCAAAAGCATTTTCAGATAATTTGTGTGTTCTGAAGAAACTACAAGAGATATCTAACCCATACTTTCTGTGCAAGAGGGGCTTGTACATCTGCACAACATGTCTTTTAAAGTTTGAACCTATCTTATTGCATTTTTGAGTTATAGCAGTTTTTACTTTTTTATTGCTCCAAAAGCCTTTTCAGCCCATGAACATTTGTTTGTGAGTTTTGAAAAAAGCGCAAGAGCTATTCAAACCCTTTTTGCTGGGCAAGTAGGACCTGTAAATCTACACAATATATAGTTTAAAGTTTGAGTCTATCATATTAGGTTTTGGATTTATAGCTGTTTTTGTGTCTATTGCTTCAAAAGCATTTACAGATAATTTGTGTGTTCTGAAGAAACTACAAGAGATATCTAACCCATACTTTCTGTGCAAGAGGGGCTTGTACATCTGCACAACATGTCTTTTAAAGTTTGAACCTATCTTATTGCATTTTTGAGTTATAGCAGTTTTTACTTTTGTATTGCTCCAAAAGCCTTTTCAGCCCATGAACAGTTGTTTGTGAGTTTTGAAACAAGCGCAAGAGCTATTCAAACCCTTTTTGCTGGGCAAGTAGGACCTGTAAATCTACACAATATATAGTTTAAAGTTTGAGTCTATCATATTAGGTTTTGGATTTATAGCTGTTTTTGTGTCTATTGCTTCAAAAGCATTTACAGATAATTTGTGTGTTCTGAAGAAACTACAAGAGATATCTAACCCATACTTTCTGTGCAAGAGGGGCTTGTACATCTGCACAACATGTCTTTTTAAAGTTTGAACCTATCTTATTGCATTTTTGAGTTATAGCAGTTTTTACTTTTTTATTGCTCCAAAAGCCTTTTCAGCCCATGAACATTTGTTTGTGAGTTTTGAAAAAAGCGCAAGAGCTATTCAAACCCTTTTTGCTGGGCAAGTAGGACCTGTAAATCTACACAATATATGGTTTAAAGTTTGAGTCTTTCATATTAGGTTTTGGATTTATAGCTGTTTTTGTGTCTATTGCTTCAAAAAGCATTTTCAGATAATTTGTGTGTTCTGAAGAAACTACAAGAGATATCTAACCCATACTTTCTGTGCAAGAGGGGCTTGTACATCTGCACAACATGTCTTTTAAAGTTTGAACCTATCTTATTGTATTTTTGAGTTATAGCAGTTTTTACTTTTTTATTGCTCCAAAAGCCTTTTCAGCCCATGAACAGTTGTTTGTGAGTTTTGAAACAAGCGCAAGAGCTATTCAAACCCTTTTTGCTGGGCAAGTAGGACCTGTAAATCTACACAATATATAGTTTAAAGTTTGAGTCTATCATATTAGGTTTTGGATTTATAGCTGTTTTTGTGTCTATTGCTTCAAAAGCATTTACAGATAATTTGTGTGTTCTGAAGACACTACAAGAGATATCTAACCCATACTTTCTGTGCAAGAGGGGCTTGGACATCTGCACAACATGTCTTTTAAAGTTTGAACCTATCTTATTGCATTTTTGAGTTATAGCAGTTTTTACTTTTTTATTGCTCCAAAAGCCTTTTCAGCCCATGAACATTTGTTTGTGAGTTTTGAAAAAAGCGCAAGAGCTATTCAAACCCTTTTTGCTGGGCAAGTAGGACCTGTAAATCTACACAATATATAGTTTAAAGTTTGAGTTTATCATATTAGGTTTTGGATTTATAGCTGTTTTTGTGTCTATTGCTTCAAAAGCATTTTCAGATAATTTGTGTGTTCTGAAGAAACTACAAGAGATATCTAACCCATACTTTCTGTGCAAGAGGGGCTTGTACATCTGCACAACATGTCTTTTAAGGTTTGAACCTATCTTATTGCATTTTTGAGTTATAGCAGTTTTTACTTTTTTATTGCTCCAAAAGCCTTTTCAGCCCATGAACATTTGTTTGTGAGTTTTGAAAAAAGCGCAAGAGCTATTCAAACCCTTTTTGCTGAGCAAGTAGGACCTGTAAATCTACACAATATATAGTTTAAAGTTTGAGTTTATCATATTAGGTTTTGGATTTATAGCTGTTTTTGTGTCTATTGCTTCAAAAGCATTTTCAGATAATTTGTGTGTTCTGAAGAAACTACAAGAGATATCTAACCCATACTTTCTGTGCAAGAGGGGCTTGTACATCTGCACAACATGTATTTTAAAGTTTGAACCTATCTTATTGCATTTTTGAGTTATAGCAGTTTTTACTTTTTTATTGCTCCAAAAGCCTTTTCAGCCCATGAACAGTTGTTTGTGAGTTTTGAAACAAGCGCAAGAGCTATTCAAACCCTTTTTGCTGGGCAAGTAGGACCTGTAAATCTACACAATATATAGTTTAAAGTTTGAGTCTATCATATTAGGTTTTGGATTTATAGCTGTTTTTGTGTATATTGCTTCAAAAGCATTTTCAGATAATTTGCGTGTTCTGAAGAAACTACAAGAGATATCTAACCCATATTTTCTCTGCAAGAGGGGCTTGTACATCTGCACAACATGTCTTTTAAAGTTTGAACCTATCTTATTGCATTTTTGAGTTATAGCAGTTTTTACTTTTTTATTGCTCCAAAAGCCTTTTCAGCCCATAAACAGTTGTTTGTGAGTTTTGAAAAAAGCGCAAGAGCTATTCAAACCCTTTTTGCTGGGCAAGTAGGACCTGTAAATCTACACAATATATATCTTAAAGTTTGAGTCTATCATATTATGTTTTGGATTTATAGCTGTTTTTGTATCTATTGCTTCAAAAGCATTTTCAGATAATTTGTGTGTTCTGAAGAAACTATAAGAGATATCTAACCCATACTTTCTGTGCAAGAGGGGCTTGTACATCTGCACAACATGTCTTTTAAAGTTTGAACCTATCTTATTGCATTTTTGAGTTATAGCAGTTTTTACTTTTTTTATTGCTCCAAAAGCCTTTTCAGCCCATGAACAGTTGTTTGTGAGTTTTGAAAAAAGCACAAGAGCTATTCAATCCCTTTTTGCTGGGAAAGTAGGACCTGTAAATCTACACAATATATAGTTTAAAGTTTGAGTCTATCATATTAGGTTTTGGATTTATAGCTGTTTTTGTGTCCATTGCTTCAAAAGCATTTACAGATAATGTGTGTGTTCTGAAGAAACTACAAGAGATATCTAACCCATACTTTCTGTGCAAGAGGGGCTTGTACATCTGCACAACATGTCTTTTAAAGTTTGAACCTATCTTATTGCATTTTTGAGTTATAGCAGTTTTTATTTTTTTATTGCTCCAAAAGCCTTTTCAGCCCATGAACATTTGTTTGTGAGTTTTGAAAAAAGCGCAAGAGCTATTCAAACCCTTTTTGCTGGGCATGTAGGACCTGTAAATCTACACAATATATAGTTTAAAGTTTGAGTCTATTATATTAGGTTTTGGATTTATAGCTGTTTTTGTGTCTATTGCTTCAAAAGCATTTTCAGATAATTTGTGTGTTCTGAAGAAACTACAAGAGATATCTAACCCATACTTTCTGTGCAAGAGGGGCTTGTACATCTGCACAACATGTCTTTTAAAGTTTGAACCTATCTTATTGCATTTTTGAGCTATAGCAGTTTTTACTTTTTTATTGCTCCAAAAGCCTTTTCAGCCCATGAACATTTGTTTGTGAGTTTTGAAAAAAGCGCAAGAGCTATTCAAACCCTTTTTGCTGGGCAAGTAGGACCTGCAAATCTACACAATATATAGTTTAAAGTTTGAGTCTATTATATTAGGTTTTGGATTTATAGCTGTTTTTGTGTCTATTGCTTCAAAAGCATTTTCAGATAATTTGTGTGTTCTGAAGAAACTACAAGAGATATCTAACCCATACTTTCTGTGCAAGAGGGGCTTGTACATCTGCACAACATGTATTTTAAAGTTTGAAACTATCTTATTGCATTTTTGAGTTATAGCAGTTTTTACTTTTTTATTGCTCCAAAAGCCTTTTCAGCCCATGAACAGTTGTTTGTGAGTTTTGAAACAAGCGCAAGAGCTATTCAAACCCTTTTTGCTGGGCAAGTAGGACCTGTAAATCTACACAATATATAGTTTAAAGTTTGAGTCTATCATATTAGGTTTTGGATTTATAGCTGTTTTTGTGTCTATTGCTTCAAAAGCATGTTCAGATAATTTGTGTGTTCTGAAGAAACTACAAGAGATATCTAACCCATACTTTCTGTGCAAGAGGGGCTTGTACATCTGCACAACATGTCTTTTAAAGTTAGAACCTATCTTATTGAATTTTTGAGTTATAGCAGTTTTTACTCTTTTATTGCTCCAAAAGCCTTTTCAGCCCATGAACAGTTGTTTGTGAGTTTTGAAAAAAGCGCAAGAGCTATTCAAACCCTTTTTGCTGGGCAAGTAGGACCTGTAAATCTACACAATATATAGTTTAAAGTTTGAGTCTATCATATTAGGTTTTGGATTTATAGCTGTTTTTGTGTCTATTGCTTCAAAAGCATTTACAGATAATTTGTGTGTTCTGAAGAAACTACAAGAGATATCTAACCCATACTTTCTGTGCAAGAGGGGCTTGTACATCTGCACAACATGTCTTTTAAAGTTTGAACCTATCTTATTGCATTTTTGAGTTATAGCAGTTTTTACTTTTTTATTGCTCCAAAAGCCTTTTCAGCCCATGAACATTTGTTTGTGAGTTTTTAAAAAAGCGCGAGAGCCATTCAAACCCTTTTTGCTGGGCAAGTAAGACCTGTAAATCTACACAATATATAGTTTGAGTTTATCATATTAGGTTTTGGATTTATAGCTGTTTTTGTGTCTATTGCTTCAAAAGCATTTTCAGATAATTTGTGTGTTCTGAAGAAACTACAAGAGATATCTAACCCATACTTTCTGTGCAAGAGGGGCTTGTACATCTGCACAACATGTCTTTTAAAGTTTGAACCTATCTTATTGCATTTTTGAGTTATAGCAGTTTTTACTTTTTTATTGCTCCAAAAGCCTTTTCAGCCCATAAACAGTTGTTTGTGAGTTTTGAAAAAAGCGCAAGAGCTATTCAAACCCTTTTTGCTGGGCAAGTAGGACCTGTAAATCTACAAAATATATATCTTAAAGTTTGAGTCTATCATATTATGTTTTGGATTTATAGCTGTTTTTGTGTCTATTGCTTCAAAAGCATTTTCAGATAATTTGTTTGTTCTGAAGAAACTATAAGAGATATCTAACCCATACTTTCTGTGCAAGAGGGGCTTGTACATCTGCACAACATGTCTTTTAAAGTTTGAACCTATCTTATTGCATTTTTGAGTTATAGCAGTTTTTACTTTTTTATTGCTCCAAAAGCCTTTTCAGCCCATGAACAGTTGTTTGTGAGTTTTGAAAAAAGCGCAAGAGCTATTCAATCCCTTTTTGCTGGGCAAGTAGGACCTGTAAATCTACACAATATATAGTTTAAAGTTTGAGTCTATCATATTAGGTTTTGGATTTATAGCTGTTTTTGGGTCTATTGCTTCAAAAGCATTTTCAGATAATTTGTGTGTTCTGAAGAAACTACAAGAGATATCTAACCCATACTTTCTGTGCAAGAGGGGCTTGTACATCTGCACAACATGTCTTTTAAAGTTTGAACCTATCTTATTGCATTTTTGAGTTATAGCAGTTTTTACTTTTTTATTGCTCCAAAAGCCTTTTCAGCCCATGAACATTTGTTTGTGAGTTTTGAAAAAAGCGCGAGAGCCATTCAAACCCTTTTTGCTGGGCAAGTAAGACCTGTAAATCTACACAATATATAGTTTGAGTTTATCATATTAGGTTTTGGATTTATAGCTGTTTTTGTGTCTATTGCTTCAAAAGCATTTTCAGATAATTTGTGTGTTCTGAAGAAACTACAAGAGATATCTAACCCATACTTTCTGTGCAAGAGGGGCTTGTACATCTGCACAACATGTCTTTTAAAGTTTGAACCTATCTTATTGCATTTTTGAGTTATAGCAGTTTTTACTTTTTTATTGCTCCAAAAGCCTTTTCAGCCCATAAACAGTTGTTTGTGAGTTTTGAAAAAAGCGCAAGAGCTATTCAAACCCTTTTTGCTGGGCAAGTAGGACCTGTAAATCTACAAAATATATATCTTAAAGTTTGAGTCTATCATATTATGTTTTGGATTTATAGCTGTTTTTGTGTCTATTGCTTCAAAAGCATTTTCAGATAATTTGTTTGTTCTGAAGAAACTATAAGAGATATCTAACCCATACTTTCTGTGCAAGAGGGGCTTGTACATCTGCACAACATGTCTTTTAAAGTTTGAACCTATCTTATTGCATTTTTGAGTTATAGCAGTTTTTACTTTTTTATTGCTCCAAAAGCCTTTTCAGCCCATGAACAGTTGTTTGTGAGTTTTGAAAAAAGCGCAAGAGCTATTCAATCCCTTTTTGCTGGGCAAGTAGGACCTGTAAATCTACACAATATATAGTTTAAAGTTTGAGTCTATCATATTAGGTTTTGGATTTATAGCTGTTTTTGTGTCCATTGCTTCAAAAGCATTTACAGATAATTTGTGTGTTCTGAAGAAACTACAAGAGATATCTAACCCATACTTTCTGTGCAAGAGGGGCTTGTACATCTGCACAACATGTCTTTTAAAGTTTGAACCTATCTTATTGCATTTTTGAGTTATAGCAGCTTTTACTTTTTTATTGCTCCAAAAGCCTTTTCAGCCCATGAACAGTTGTTTTTGAGTTTTGAAAAAAGCGCAAGAGCTGTTCAACCCTTTTTGCTGGGCAAGTAGGACCTGTAAATCAACACAATATATAGTTTAAAGTTTGAGTCTATCATATTAGGTTTTGGATTTATAGCTGATTTTGTGTCTATTGCTTCAAAAGCATTTTCAGATAATTTGTGTGTTCTGAAGAAACTACAAGAGATATCTAACCCATACTTTCTGTGCAAGAGGGGCTTGTACATCTGCACAACATGTCTTTTAAAGTTTGAACCTATCTTATTGCATTTTTGAGTTATAGCAGTTTTTATTTTTTTATTGCTCCAAAAGCCTTTTCAGCCCATGAACATTTGTTTGTGAGTTTTGAAAAAAGCGCAAGAGCTATTCAAACCCTTTTTGCTGGGCAAGTAGGACCTGTGAATCTACACAATATATAGTTTAAAGTTTGAGTCTATTATATTAGGTTTTGGATTTATAGCTGTTTTTGTGTCTATTGCTTCAAAAGCATTTTCAGATAATTTGTGTGTTCTGAAGAAACTACAAGAGATATCTAACCCATACTTTCTGTGCAAGAGGGGCTTGTACATCTGCACAACATGTCTTTTAAAGTTTGAACCTATCTTATTGCATTTTTGAGTTATAGCAGTTTTTACTTTTGTATTGCTCCAAAAGCCTTTTCAGCCCATGAACATTTGTTTGTGAGTTTTGAAAAAAGCGCAAGAGCTATTCAAACCCTTTTTGCTGGGCAAGTAGGACCTGCAAATCTACACAATATATAGTTTAAAGTTTGAGTCTATTATATTAGGTTTTGGATTTATAGCTGTTTTTGTGTCTATTGCTTCAAAAGCATTTTCAGATAATTTGTGTGTTCTGAAGAAACTACAAGAGATATCTAACCCATACTTTCTGTGCAAGAGGGGCTTGTACATCTGCACAACATGTCTTTTAAAGTTTGAACCTATCTTATTGCATTTTTGAGTTATAGCAGTTTTTACTTTTTTATTGCTCCAAAAGCCTTTTCAGCCCATGAACATTTGTTTGTGAGTTTTGAAAAAAGCGCAAGAGCTATTCAAACCCTTTTTGCTGTGCATGTAGGACCTGTAAATCTACACAATATATAGTTTAAAGTTTGAGTCTATCATATTAGGTTTTGGATTTATAGCTGTTTTTGTGTCTATTGCTTCAAAAGCATTTTCAGATAATTTGTGTGTTCTGAAGAAACTACAAGAGATATCTAACCCATACTTTCTGTGCAAGAGGGGCTTGTACATCTGCACAACATGTCTTTTAAAGTTTGAACCTATCTTATTTCATTTTTGAGTTGTAGCAGTTTTTACTTTTTTATTGCTCCAAAAGCCTTTTCAGCCCATGAACAGTTGTTTGTGAGTTTTGAAAAAAGCGCAAGAGCTATTCAAACCCTTTTTGCTGGGCAAGTAGGACCTGTAAATCTACACAATATATAGTTTAAAGTTTGAGTCTATCATATTAGGTTTTGGATTTATAGCTGTTTTTGTGTCTATTGCTTCAAAAGCATTTACAGATAATTTGTGTGTTCTGAAGAAACTACAAGAGATATCTAACCCATACTTTCTGTGCAAGAGGGGCTTGTACATCTGCACAACATGTCTTTTAAAGTTTGAACCTATCTTATTGCATTTTTGAGTTATAGCAGTTTTTACTTTTTTATTGCTCCAAAAGCCTTTTCAGCCCATGAACATTTGTTTGTGAGTTTTTAAAAAAGCGCGAGAGCCATTCAAACCCTTTTTGCTGGGCAAGTAAGACCTGTAAATCTACACAATATATAGTTTGAGTTTATCATATTAGGTTTTGGATTTATAGCTGTTTTTGTGTCTATTGCTTCAAAAGCATTTACAGATAATTTGTGTGTTCTGAAGAAACTACAAGAGATATCTAACCCATACTTTCTGTGCAAGAGGGGCTTGTACATCTGCACAACATGTCTTTTAAAGTTTGAACCTATCTTATTGCATTTTTGAGTTATAGCAGTTTTTACTTTTTTATTGCTCCAAAAGCCTTTTCAGCCCATGAACAGTTGTTTGTGAGTTTTGAAAAAAGCGCAAGAGCTATTCAATCCCTTTTTGCTGGGCAAGTAGGACCTGTAAATCTACACAATATATAGTTTAAAGTTTGAGTCTATCATATTAGGTTTTGGATTTATAGCTGTTTTTGGGTCTATTGCTTCAAAAGCATTTTCAGATAATTTGTGTGTTCTGAAGAAACTACAAGAGATATCTAACCCATACTTTCTGTGCAAGAGGGGCTTGTACATCTGCACAACATGTCTTTTAAAGTTTGAACCTATCTTATTGCATTTTTGAGTTATAGCAGTTTTTACTTTTTTATTGCTCCAAAAGCCTTTTCAGCCCATGAACATTTGTTTGTGAGTTTTGAAAAAAGCGCAAGAGCTATTCAAACCCTTTTTGCTGGGCAAGTAGGACCTGTAAATCTACACAATATATAGTTTAAAGTTTGAGTCTATCATATTAGGTTTTGGATTTATAGCTGTTTTTGTGTCTATTGCTTCAAAAGCATTTACAGATAATTTGTGTGTTCTGAAGAAACTACAAGAGATATCTAACCCATACTTTCTGTGCAAGAGGGGCTTGTACATCTGCACAACATGTCTTTTAAAGTTTGAACCTATCTTATTGCATTTTTGAGTTATAGCAGTTTTTACTTTTGTATTGCTCCAAAAGCCTTTTCAGCCCATGAACAGTTGTTTGTGAGTTTTGAAAAAAGCGCAAGAGCTATTCAAACCCTTTTTGCTGGGCAAGTAGGACCTGTAAATCTACACAATATATGGTTTAAAGTTTGAGTCTTTCATATTAGGTTTTGGATTTATAGCTGTTTTTGTGTCTATTGCTTCAAAAAGCATTTTCAGATAATTTGTGTGTTCTGAAGAAACTACAAGAGATATCTAACCCATACTTTCTGTGCAAGAGGGGCTTGTACATCTGCACAACATGTCTTTTAAAGTTTGAACCTATCTTATTGTATTTTTGAGTTATAGCAGTTTTTACTTTTTTATTGCTCCAAAAGCCTTTTCAGCCCATGAACAGTTGTTTGTGAGTTTTGAAACAAGCGCAAGAGCTATTCAAACCCTTTTTGCTGGGCAAGTAGGACCTGTAAATCTACACAATATATAGTTTAAAGTTTGAGTCTATCATATTAGGTTTTGGATTTATAGCTGTTTTTGTGTCTATTGCTTCAAAAGCATTTACAGATAATTTGTGTGTTCTGAAGACACTACAAGAGATATCTAACCCATACTTTCTGTGCAAGAGGGGCTTGTACATCTGCACAACATGTCTTTTAAAGTTTGAACCTATCTTATTGCATTTTTGAGTTATAGCAGTTTTTACTTTTTTATTGCTCCAAAAGCCTTTTCAGCCCATGAACAGTTGTTTGTGAGTTTTGAAAAAAGCGCAAGAGCTATTCAAACCCTTTTTGCTGGGCAAGTAGGACCTGTAAATCTACACAATATATAGTTTAAAGTTTGAGTCTATCATATTAGGTTTTGGATTTATAGCTGTTTTTGTGTCTATTGCTTCAAAAGCATTTTCAGATAATTTGTGTGTTCTGAAGAAACTACAAGAGATATCTAACCCATACTTTCTGTGCAAGAGGGGCTTGTACATCTGCACAACATGTCTTTTAAAGTTTGAACCTATCTTATTGCATTTTTGAGTTATAGCAGTTTTTACTTTTTTATTGCTCCAAAAGCCTTTTCAGCCCATGAACAGTTGTTTGTGAGTTTTGAAAAAAGCGCAAGAGCTATTCAAACCCTTTTTGCTGGGCAAGTAGGACCTGTAAATCTACACAATATATAGTTTAAAGTTTGAGTCTATCATATTAGGTTTTGGATTTATAGCTGTTTTTGTGTCTATTGCTTCAAAAGCATTTTCAGATAATTTGTGTGTTCTGAATAAACTACAAGAGATATCTAACCCATACTTTCTGTGCAAGAGGGGCTTGTACATCTGCACAACATGTCTTTTAAAGTTTGAACCTATCTTATTGCATTTTTGAGTTATAGCAGTTTTTACTTTTTTATTGCTCCAAAAGCCTTTTCAGCCCATGAACAGTTGTTTGTGAGTTTTGAAACAAGCGCAAGAGCTATTCAAACCCTTTTTGCTGGGCAAGTAGGACCTGTAAATCTACACAATATATAGTTTAAAGTTTGAGTCTATCATATTAGGTTTTGGATTTATAGCTGTTTTTGGGTCTTTTGCTTCAAAAGCATTTTCAGATAATTTGTGTGTTCTGAAGAAACTACAAGAGATATCTAACCCATACTTTCTGTGCAAGAGGGGCTTGTACATCTGCACAACATGTCTTTTAAAGTTAGAACCTATCTTATTGCATTTTTGAGTTATAGCAGTTTTTACTTTTTTATTGCTCCAAAAGCCTTTTCAGCCCATGAACAGTTGTTTGTGAGTTTTGAAAAAAGCGCAAGAGCTATTCAATCCCTTTTTGCTGGGCAAGTAGGACCTGTAAATCTACACAATATATAGTTTAAAGTTTGAGTCTATCATATTAGGTTTTGGATTTATAGCTGTTTTTGGGTCTATTGCTTCAAAAGCATTTTCAGATAATTTGTGTGTTCTGAAGAAACTACAAGAGATATCTAACCCATACTTTCTGTGCAAGAGGGGCTTGTACATCTGCACAACATGTCTTTTAAAGTTTGAACCTATCTTATTGCATTTTTGAGTTATAGCAGTTTTTACTTTTTTATTGCTCCAAAAGCCTTTTCAGCCCATGAACATTTGTTTGTGAGTTTTGAAAAAAGCGCAAGAGCTATTCAAACCCTTTTTGCTGGGCAAGTAGGACCTGTAAATCTACACAATATATAGTTTAAAGTTTGAGTCTATCATATTAGGTTTTGGATTTATAGCTGTTTTTGTGTCTATTGCTTCAAAAGCATTTACAGATAATTTGTGTGTTCTGAAGAAACTACAAGAGATATCTAACCCATACTTTCTGTGCAAGAGGGGCTTGTACATCTGCACAACATGTCTTTTAAAGTTTGAACCTATCTTATTGCATTTTTGAGTTATAGCAGTTTTTACTTTTGTATTGCTCCAAAAGCCTTTTCAGCCCATGAACAGTTGTTTGTGAGTTTTGAAACAAGCGCAAGAGCTATTCAAACCCTTTTTGCTGGGCAAGTAGGACCTGTAAATCTACACAATATATAGTTTAAAGTTTGAGTCTATCATATTAGGTTTTGGATTTATAGCTGTTTTTGTGTCTATTGCTTCAAAAGCATTTACAGATAATTTGTGTGTTCTGAAGAAACTACAAGAGATATCTAACCCATACTTTCTGTGCAAGAGGGGCTTGTACATCTGCACAACATGTCTTTTTAAAGTTTGAACCTATCTTATTGCATTTTTGAGTTATAGCAGTTTTTACTTTTTTATTGCTCCAAAAGCCTTTTCAGCCCATGAACATTTGTTTGTGAGTTTTGAAAAAAGCGCAAGAGCTATTCAAACCCTTTTTGCTGGGCAAGTAGGACCTGTAAATCTACACAATATATGGTTTAAAGTTTGAGTCTTCATATTAGGTTTTGGATTTATAGCTGTTTTTGTGTCTATTGCTTCAAAAAGCATTTTCAGATAATTTGTGTGTTCTGAAGAAACTACAAGAGATATCTAACCCATACTTTCTGTGCAAGAGGGGCTTGTACATCTGCACAACATGTCTTTTAAAGTTTGAACCTATCTTATTGTATTTTTGAGTTATAGCAGTTTTTACTTTTTTATTGCTCCAAAAGCCTTTTCAGCCCATGAACAGTTGTTTGTGAGTTTTGAAACAAGCGCAAGAGCTATTCAAACCCTTTTTGCTGGGCAAGTAGGACCTGTAAATCTACACAATATATAGTTTAAAGTTTGAGTCTATCATATTAGGTTTTGGATTTATAGCTGTTTTTGTGTCTATTGCTTCAAAAGCATTTACAGATAATTTGTGTGTTCTGAAGACACTACAAGAGATATCTAACCCATACTTTCTGTGCAAGAGGGGCTTGTACATCTGCACAACATGTCTTTTAAAGTTTGAACCTATCTTATTGCATTTTTGAGTTATAGCAGTTTTTATTTTTTTATTGCTCCAAAAGCCTTTTCAGCCCATGAACATTTGTTTGTGAGTTTTGAAAAAAGCGCAAGAGCTATTCAAACCCTTTTTGCTGGGCAAGTAGGACCTGTGAATCTACACAATATATAGTTTAAAGTTTGAGTCTATTATATTAGGTTTTGGATTTATAGCTGTTTTTGTGTCTATTGCTTCAAAAGCATTTTCAGATAATTTGTGTGTTCTGAAGAAACTACAAGAGATATCTAACCCATACTTTCTGTGCAAGAGGGGCTTGTACATCTGCACAACATGTCTTTTAAAGTTTGAACCTATCTTATTGCATTTTTGAGTTATAGCAGTTTTTACTTTTGTATTGCTCCAAAAGCCTTTTCAGCCCATGAACATTTGTTTGTGAGTTTTGAAAAAATCGCAAGAGCTATTCAAACCCTTTTTGCTGGGCAAGTAGGACCTGCAAATCTACACAATATATAGTTTAAAGTTTGAGTCTATTATATTAGGTTTTGGATTTATAGCTGTTTTTGTGTCTATTGCTTAAAAAAGCATTTTCAGATAATTTGTGTGTTCTGAAGAAACTACAAGAGATATCTAACCCATACTTTCTGTGCAAGAGGGGCTTGTACATCTGCACAACATGTATTTTAAAGTTTGAACCTATCTTATTGCATTTTTGAGTTATAGCAGTTTTTACTTTTTTATTGCTCCAAAAGCCTTTTCAGCCCATGAACATTTGTTTGTGAGTTTTGAAAAAAGCGCAAGAGCTATTCAAACCCTTTTTGCTGTGCATGTAGGACCTGTAAATCTACACAATATATAGTTTAAAGTTTGAGTCTATCATATTAGGTTTTGGATTTATAGCTGTTTTTGTGTCTATTGCTTCAAAAGCATTTTCAGATAATTTGTGTGTTCTGAAGAAACTACAAGAGATATCTAACCCATACTTTCTGTGAAAGAGGGGCTTGTACATCTGCACAACATGTCTTTTAAAGTTTGAACCTATCTTATTTCATTTTTGAGTTGTAGCAGTTTTTACTTTTTTTATTGCTCCAAAAGCCTTTTCAGCCCATGAACAGTTGTTTGTGAGTTTTGAAAAAAGCGCAAGAGCTATTCAAACCCTTTTTGCTGGGCAAGTAGGACCTGTAAATCTACACAATATATAGTTTAAAGTTTGAGTCTATCATATTAGGTTTTGGATTTATAGCTGTTTTTGTGTCTATTGCTTCAAAAGCATTTACAGATAATTTGTGTGTTCTGAAGAAACTACAAGAGATATCTAACCCATACTTTCTGTGCAAGAGGGGCTTGTACATCTGCACAACATGTCTTTTAAAGTTTGAACCTATCTTATTGCATTTTTGAGTTATAGCAGTTTTTACTTTTTTATTGCTCCAAAAGCCTTTTCAGCCCATGAACATTTGTTTGTGAGTTTTTAAAAAAGCGCGAGAGCCATTCAAACCCTTTTTGCTGGGCAAGTAAGACCTGTAAATCTACACAATATATAGTTTGAGTTTATCATATTAGGTTTTGGATTTATAGCTGTTTTTGTGTCTATTGCTTCAAAAGCATTTACAGATAATTTGTGTGTTCTGAAGAAACTACAAGAGATATCTAACCCATACTTTCTGTGCAAGAGGGGCTTGTACATCTGCACAACATGTCTTTTAAAGTTTGAACCTATCTTATTGCATTTTTGAGTTATAGCAGTTTTTACTTTTTTATTGCTCCAAAAGCCTTTTCAGCCCATGAACAGTTGTTTGTGAGTTTTGAAAAAAGCGCAAGAGCTATTCAATCCCTTTTTGCTGGGCAAGTAGGACCTGTAAATCTACACAATATATAGTTTAAAGTTTGAGTCTATCATATTAGGTTTTGGATTTATAGCTGTTTTTGGGTCTATTGCTTCAAAAGCATTTTCAGATAATTTGTGTGTTCTGAAGAAACTACAAGAGATATCTAACCCATACTTTCTGTGCAAGAGGGGCTTGTACATCTGCACAACATGTCTTTTAAAGTTTGAACCTATCTTATTGCATTTTTGAGTTATAGCAGTTTTTACTTTTTTATTGCTCCAAAAGCCTTTTCAGCCCATGAACATTTGTTTGTGAGTTTTGAAAAAAGCGCAAGAGCTATTCAAACCCTTTTTGCTGGGCAAGTAGGACCTGTAAATCTACACAATATATAGTTTAAAGTTTGAGTCTATCATATTAGGTTTTGGATTTATAGCTGTTTTTGTGTCTATTGCTTCAAAAGCATTTACAGATAATTTGTGTGTTCTGAAGAAACTACAAGAGATATCTAACCCATACTTTCTGTGCAAGAGGGGCTTGTACATCTGCACAACATGTCTTTTAAAGTTAGAACCTATCTTATTGCATTTTTGAGTTATAGCAGTTTTTACTTTTGTATTGCTCCAAAAGCCTTTTCAGCCCATGAACAGTTGTTTGTGAGTTTTGAAACAAGCGCAAGAGCTATTCAAACCCTTTTTGCTGGGCAAGTAGGACCTGTAAATCTACACAATATATAGTTTAAAGTTTGAGTCTATCATATTAGGTTTTGGATTTATAGCTGTTTTTGTGTCTATTGCTTCAAAAGCATTTACAGATAATTTGTGTGTTCTGAAGAAACTACAAGAGATATCTAACCCATACTTTCTGTGCAAGAGGGGCTTGTACATCTGCACAACATGTCTTTTTAAAGTTTGAACCTATCTTATTGCATTTTTGAGTTATAGCAGTTTTTACTTTTTTATTGCTCCAAAAGCCTTTTCAGCCCATGAACATTTGTTTGTGAGTTTTGAAAAAAGCGCAAGAGCTATTCAAACCCTTTTTGCTGGGCAAGTAGGACCTGTAAATCTACACAATATATGGTTTAAAGTTTGAGTCTTTCATATTAGGTTTTGGATTTATAGCTGTTTTTGTGTCTATTGCTTCAAAAAGCATTTTCAGATAATTTGTGTGTTCTGAAGAAACTACAAGAGATATCTAACCCATACTTTCTGTGCAAGAGGGGCTTGTACATCTGCACAACATGTCTTTTAAAGTTTGAACCTATCTTATTGTATTTTTGAGTTATAGCAGTTTTTACTTTTTTATTGCTCCAAAAGCCTTTTCAGCCCATGAACAGTTGTTTGTGAGTTTTGAAACAAGCGCAAGAGCTATTCAAACCCTTTTTGCTGGGCAAGTAGGACCTGTAAATCTACACAATATATAGTTTAAAGTTTGAGTCTATCATATTAGGTTTTGGATTTATAGCTGTTTTTGTGTCTATTGCTTCAAAAGCATTTACAGATAATTTGTGTGTTCTGAAGACACTACAAGAGATATCTAACCCATACTTTCTGTGCAAGAGGGGCTTGTACATCTGCACAACATGTCTTTTAAAGTTTGAACCTATCTTATTGCATTTTTGAGTTATAGCAGTTTTTACTTTTTTATTGCTCCAAAAGCCTTTTCAGCCCATGAACAGTTGTTTGTGAGTTTTGAAAAAAGCGCAAGAGCTATTCAAACCCTTTTTGCTGGGCAAGTAGGACCTGTAAATCTACACAATATATAGTTTAAAGTTTGAGTCTATCATATTAGGTTTTGGATTTATAGCTGTTTTTGTGTCTATTGCTTCAAAAGCATTTTCAGATAATTTGTGTGTTCTGAAGAAACTACAAGAGATATCTAACCCATACTTTCTGTGCAAGAGGGGCTTGTACATCTGCACAACATGTCTTTTAAAGTTTGAACCTATCTTATTGCATTTTTGAGTTATAGCAGTTTTTACTTTTTTATTGCTCCAAAAGCCTTTTCAGCCCATGAACAGTTGTTTGTGAGTTTTGAAAAAAGCGCAAGAGCTATTCAAACCCTTTTTGCTGGGCAAGTAGGACCTGTAAATCTACACAATATATAGTTTAAAGTTTGAGTCTATCATATTAGGTTTTGGATTTATAGCTGTTTTTGTGTCTATTGCTTCAAAAGCATTTTCAGATAATTTGTGTGTTCTGAATAAACTACAAGAGATATCTAACCCATACTTTCTGTGCAAGAGGGGCTTGTACATCTGCACAACATGTCTTTTAAAGTTTGAACCTATCTTATTGCATTTTTGAGTTATAGCAGTTTTTACTTTTTTATTGCTCCAAAAGCCTTTTCAGCCCATGAACAGTTGTTTGTGAGTTTTGAAACAAGCGCAAGAGCTATTCAAACCCTTTTTGCTGGGCAAGTAGGACCTGTAAATCTACACAATATATAGTTTAAAGTTTGAGTCTATCATATTAGGTTTTGGATTTATAGCTGTTTTTGGGTCTTTTGCTTCAAAAGCATTTTCAGATAATTTGTGTGTTCTGAAGAAACTACAAGAGATATCTAACCCATACTTTCTGTGCAAGAGGGGCTTGTACATCTGCACAACATGTCTTTTAAAGTTAGAACCTATCTTATTGCATTTTTGAGTTATAGCAGTTTTTACTTTTTTATTGCTCCAAAAGCCTTTTCAGCCCATGAACAGTTGTTTGTGAGTTTTGAAAAAAGCGCAAGAGCTATTCAATCCCTTTTTGCTGGGCAAGTAGGACCTGTAAATCTACACAATATATAGTTTAAAGTTTGAGTCTATCATATTAGGTTTTGGATTTATAGCTGTTTTTGGGTCTATTGCTTCAAAAGCATTTTCAGATAATTTGTGTGTTCTGAAGAAACTACAAGAGATATCTAACCCATACTTTCTGTGCAAGAGGGGCTTGTACATCTGCACAACATGTCTTTTAAAGTTTGAACCTATCTTATTGCATTTTTGAGTTATAGCAGTTTTTACTTTTTTATTGCTCCAAAAGCCTTTTCAGCCCATGAACATTTGTTTGTGAGTTTTGAAAAAAGCGCAAGAGCTATTCAAACCCTTTTTGCTGGGCAAGTAGGACCTGTAAATCTACACAATATATAGTTTAAAGTTTGAGTCTATCATATTAGGTTTTGGATTTATAGCTGTTTTTGTGTCTATTGCTTCAAAAGCATTTACAGATAATTTGTGTGTTCTGAAGAAACTACAAGAGATATCTAACCCATACTTTCTGTGCAAGAGGGGCTTGTACATCTGCACAACATGTCTTTTAAAGTTTGAACCTATCTTATTGCATTTTTGAGTTATAGCAGTTTTTACTTTTGTATTGCTCCAAAAGCCTTTTCAGCCCATGAACAGTTGTTCGTGAGTTTTGAAACAAGCGCAAGAGCTATTCAAACCCTTTTTGCTGGGCAAGTAGGACCTGTAAATCTACACAATATATAGTTTAAAGTTTGAGTCTATCATATTAGGTTTTGGATTTATAGCTGTTTTTGTGTCTATTGCTTCAAAAGCATTTACAGATAATTTGTGTGTTCTGAAGAAACTACAAGAGATATCTAACCCATACTTTCTGTGCAAGAGGGGCTTGTACATCTGCACAACATGTCTTTTTAAAGTTTGAACCTATCTTATTGCATTTTTGAGTTATAGCAGTTTTTACTTTTTTATTGCTCCAAAAGCCTTTTCAGCCCATGAACATTTGTTTGTGAGTTTTGAAAAAAGCGCAAGAGCTATTCAAACCCTTTTTGCTGGGCAAGTAGGACCTGTAAATCTACACAATATATGGTTTAAAGTTTGAGTCTTTCATATTAGGTTTTGGATTTATAGCTGTTTTTGTGTCTATTGCTTCAAAAAGCATTTTCAGATAATTTGTGTGTTCTGAAGAAACTACAAGAGATATCTAACCCATACTTTCTGTGCAAGAGGGGCTTGTACATCTGCACAACATGTCTTTTAAAGTTTGAACCTATCTTATTGTATTTTTGAGTTATAGCAGTTTTTACTTTTTTATTGCTCCAAAAGCCTTTTCAGCCCATGAACAGTTGTTTGTGAGTTTTGAAACAAGCGCAAGAGCTATTCAAACCCTTTTTGCTGGGCAAGTAGGACCTGTAAATCTACACAATATATAGTTTAAAGTTTGAGTCTATCATATTAGGTTTTGGATTTATAGCTGTTTTTGTGTCTATTGCTTCAAAAGCATTTACAGATAATTTGTGTGTTCTGAAGACACTACAAGAGATATCTAACCCATACTTTCTGTGCAAGAGGGGCTTGTACATCTGCACAACATGTCTTTTAAAGTTTGAACCTATCTTATTGCATTTTTGAGTTATAGCAGTTTTTACTTTTTTATTGCTCCAAAAGCCTTTTCAGCCCATGAACAGTTGTTTGTGAGTTTTGAAAAAAGTGCAAGAGCTATTCAAACCCTTTTTGCTGGGCAAGTAGGACCTGTAAATCTACACAATATATAGTTTAAAGTTTGAGTCTATCATATTAGGTTTTGGATTTATAGCTGTTTTTGTGTCTATTGCTTCAAAAGCATTTTCAGATAATTTGTGTGTTCTGAAGAAACTACAAGAGATATCTAACCCATACTTTCTGTGCAAGAGGGGCTTGTACATCTGCACAACATGTCTTTTAAAGTTTGAACCTATCTTATTGCATTTTTGAGTTATAGCAGTTTTTACTTTTTTATTGCTCCAAAAGCCTTTTCAGCCCATGAACAGTTGTTTGTGAGTTTTGAAAAAAGCGCAAGAGCTATTCAAACCCTTTTTGCTGGGCAAGTAGGACCTGTAAATCTACACAATATATAGTTTAAAGTTTGAGTCTATCATATTAGGTTTTGGATTTATAGCTGTTTTTGTGTCTATTGCTTCAAAAGCATTTTCAGATAATTTGTGTGTTCTGAATAAACTACAAGAGATATCTAACCCATACTTTCTGTGCAAGAGGGGCTTGTACATCTGCACAACATGTCTTTTAAAGTTTGAACCTATCTTATTGCATTTTTGAGTTATAGCAGTTTTTACTTTTTTATTGCTCCAAAAGCCTTTTCAGCCCATGAACAGTTGTTTGTGAGTTTTGAAACAAGCGCAAGAGCTATTCAAACCCTTTTTGCTGGGCAAGTAGGACCTGTAAATCTACACAATATATAGTTTAAAGTTTGAGTCTATCATATTAGGTTTTGGATTTATAGCTGTTTTTGTGTCTATTGCTTCAAAAGCATTTACAGATAATTTGTGTGTTCTGAAGAAACTACAAGAGATATCTAACCCATACTTTCTGTGCAAGAGGGGCTTGTACATCTGCACAACATGTCTTTTAAAGTTTGAACCTATCTTATTGCATTTTTGAGTTATAGCAGTTTTTACTTTTGTATTGCTCCAAAAGCCTTTTCAGCCCATGAACAGTTGTTTGTGAGTTTTGAAACAAGCGCAAGAGCTATTCAAACCCTTTTTGCTGGGCAAGTAGGACCTGTAAATCTACACAATATATAGTTTAAAGTTTGAGTCTATCATATTAGGTTTTGGATTTATAGCTGTTTTTGTGTCTATTGCTTCAAAAGCATTTACAGATAATTTGTGTGTTCTGAAGAAACTACAAGAGATATCTAACCCATACTTTCTGTGCAAGAGGGGCTTGTACATCTGCACAACATGTCTTTTAAAGTTTGAACCTATCTTATTGCATTTTTGAGTTATAGCAGTTTTTACTTTTTTATTGCTCCAAAAGCCTTTTCAGCCCATGAACATTTGTTTGTGAGTTTTGAAAAAAGCGCAAGAGCTATTCAAACCCTTTTTGCTGGGCAAGTAGGACCTGTAAATCTACACAATATATAGTTTAAAGTTTGAGTCTATCATATTAGGTTTTGGATTTATAGCTGTTTTTGTGTCTATTGCTTCAAAAGCATTTACAGATAATTTGTGTGTTCTGAAGAAACTACAAGAGATATCTAACCCATACTTTCTGTGCAAGAGGGGCTTGTACATCTGCACAACATGTCTTTTAAAGTTTGAACCTATCTTATTGCATTTTTGAGTTATAGCAGTTTTTACTTTTGTATTGCTCCAAAAGCCTTTTCAGCCCATGAACAGTTGTTTGTGAGTTTTGAAACAAGCGCAAGAGCTATTCAAACCCTTTTTGCTGGGCAAGTAGGACCTGTAAATCTACACAATATATAGTTTAAAGTTTGAGTCTATCATATTAGGTTTTGGATTTATAGCTGTTTTTGTGTCTATTGCTTCAAAAGCATTTACAGATAATTTGTGTGTTCTGAAGAAACTACAAGAGATATCTAACCCATACTTTCTGTGCAAGAGGGGCTTGTACATCTGCACAACATGTCTTTTAAAGTTTGAACCTATCTTATTGCATTTTTGAGTTATAGCAGTTTTTACTTTTTTATTGCTCCAAAAGCCTTTTCAGCCCATGAACATTTGTTTGTGAGTTTTGAAAAAAGCGCAAGAGCTATTCAAACCCTTTTTGCTGGGCAAGTAGGACCTGTAAATCTACACAATATATAGTTTAAAGTTTGAGTCTATCATATTAGGTTTTGGATTTATAGCTGTTTTTGTGTCTAATGATTCAAAAAGCATTTTCAGATAATTTGTGTGTTCTGAAGAAACTACAAGAGATATCTAACCCATACTTTCTGTGCAAGAGGGGCTTGTACATCTGCACAACATGTCTTTTAAAGTTTGAACCTATCTTATTGTATTTTTGAGTTATAGCAGTTTTTACTTTTTTATTGCTCCAAAAGCCTTTTCAGCCCAT
Organism: Eucyclogobius newberryi; assembly: GCF_026437365.1. Taxonomy (NCBI): domain Eukaryota; kingdom Metazoa; phylum Chordata; class Actinopteri; order Gobiiformes; family Gobiidae; genus Eucyclogobius; species Eucyclogobius newberryi. Next base: position 7,900,749 of record NW_027315735.1, read on the forward strand.
GAACAGTTGTTTGTGAGTTTTGAAACAAGCGCAAGAGCTATTCAAACCCTTTTTGCTGGGCAAGTAGGACCTGTAAATCTACACAATATATAGTTTAAAGTTTGAGTCTATCATATTAGGTTTTGGATTTATAGCTGTTTTTGTGTCTATTGCTTCAAAAGCATTTACAGATAATTTGTGTGTTCTGAAGACACTACAAGAGATATCTAACCCATACTTTCTGTGCAAGAGGGGCTTGTACATCTGCACAACATGTCTTTTAAAGTTTGAACCTATCTTATTGCATTTTTGAGTTATAGCAGTTTTTACTTTTTTATTGCTCCAAAAGCCTTTTCAGCCCATGAACAGTTGTTTGTGAGTTTTGAAAAAAGCGCAAGAGCTATTCAAACCCTTTTTGCTGGGCAAGTAGGACCTGTAAATCTACACAATATATAGTTTAAAGTTTGAGTCTATCATATTAGGTTTTGGATTTATAGCTGTTTTTGTGTCTATTGCTTCAAAAGCATTTTCAGATAATTTGTGTGTTCTGAAGAAACTACAAGAGATATCTAACCCATACTTTCTGTGCAAGAGGGGCTTGTACATCTGCACAACATGTCTTTTAAAGTTTGAACCTATCTTATTGCATTTTTGAGTTATAGCAGTTTTTACTTTTTTATTGCTCCAAAAGCCTTTTCAGCCCATGAACAGTTGTTTGTGAGTTTTGAAAAAAGGGCAAGAGCTATTCAAACCCTTTTTGCTGGGCAAGTAGGACCTGTAAATCTACACAATATATAGTTTAAAGTTTGAGTCTATCATATTAGGTTTTGGATTTATAGCTGTTTTTGTGTCTATTGCTTCAAAAGCATTTTCAGATAATTTGTGTGTTCTGAAGAAACTACAAGAGATATCTAACCCATACTTTCTGTGCAAGAGGGGCTTGTACATCTGCACAACATGTCTTTTAAAGTTTGAACCTATCTTATTGCATTTTTGAGTTATAGCAGTTTTTACTTTTTTATTGCTCCAAAAGCCTTTTCAGCCCATGAACAGTTGTTTGTGAGTTTTGAAACAAGCGCAAGAGCTATTCAAACCCTTTTTGCTGGGCAAGTAGGACCTGTAAATCTACACAATATATAGTTTAAAGTTTGAGTCTATCATATTAGGTTTTGGATTTATAGCTGTTTTTGTGTCTATTGCTTCAAAAGCATTTACAGATAATTTGTGTGTTCTGAAGAAACTACAAGAGATATCTAACCCATACTTTCTGTGCAAGAGGGGCTTGTACATCTGCACAACATGTCTTTTAAAGTTTGAACCTATCTTATTGCATTTTTGAGTTATAGCAGTTTTTACTTTTTTATTGCTCCAAAAGCCTTTTCAGCCCATGAACATTTGTTTGTGAGTTTTGAAAAAAGCGCAAGAGCTATTCAAACCCTTTTTGCTGGGCAAGTAGGACCTGTAAATCTACACAATATATAGTTTAAAGTTTGAGTCTATCATATTAGGTTTTGGATTTATAGCTGTTTTTGTGTCTATTGCTTCAAAAGCATTTACAGATAATTTGTGTGTTCTGAAGAAACTACAAGAGATATCTAACCCATACTTTCTGTGCAAGAGGGGCTTGTACATCTGCACAACATGTCTTTTAAAGTTTGAACCTATCTTATTGCATTTTTGAGTTATAGCAGTTTTTACTTTTTTATTGCTCCAAAAGCCTTTTCAGCCCATGAACAGTTGTTTGTGAGTTTTGAAACAAGCGCAAGAGCTATTCAATCCCTTTTTGCTGGGCAAGTAGGACCTGTAAATCTACACAATATATAGTTTAAAGTTTGAGTCTATCATATTAGGTTTTGGATTTATAGCTGTTTTTGGGTCTATTGCTTCAAAAGCATTTTCAGATAATTTGTGTGTTCTGAAGAAACTACAAGAGATATCTAACCCATACTTTCTGTGCAAGAGGGGCTTGTACATCTGCACAACATGTCTTTTAAAGTTTGAACCTATCTTATTGCATTTTTGAGTTATAGCAGTTTTTACTTTTTTATTGCTCCAAAAGCCTTTTCAGCCCATGAACATTTGTTTGTGAGTTTTGAAAAAAGCGCAAGAGCTATTCAAACCCTTTTTGCTGGGCAAGTAGGACCTGTAAATCTACACAATATATAGTTTAAAGTTTGAGTCTATCATATTAGGTTTTGGATTTATAGCTGTTTTTGTGTCTATTGCTTCAAAAGCATTTACAGATAATTTGTGTGTTCTGAAGAAACTACAAGAGATATCTAACCCATACTTTCTGTGCAAGAGGGGCTTGTACATCTGCACAACATGTCTTTTAAAGTTTGAACCTATCTTATTGCATTTTTGAGTTATAGCAGTTTTTACTTTTGTATTGCTCCAAAAGCCTTTTCAGCCCATGAACAGTTGTTTGTGAGTTTTGAAACAAGCGCAAGAGCTATTCAAACCCTTTTTGCTGGGCAAGTAGGACCTGTAAATCTACACAATATATAGTTTAAAGTTTGAGTCTATCATATTAGGTTTTGGATTTATAGCTGTTTTTGTGTCTATTGCTTCAAAAGCATTTACAGATAATTTGTGTGTTCTGAAGAAACTACAAGAGATATCTAACCCATACTTTCTGTGCAAGAGGGGCTTGTACATCTGCACAACATGTCTTTTAAAGTTTGAACCTATCTTATTGCATTTTTGAGTTATAGCAGTTTTTACTTTTTTATTGCTCCAAAAGCCTTTTCAGCCCATGAACATTTGTTTGTGAGTTTTGAAAAAAGCGCAAGAGCTATTCAAACCCTTTTTGCTGGGCAAGTAGGACCTGTAAATCTACACAATATATAGTTTAAAGTTTGAGTCTATCATATTAGGTTTTGGATTTATAGCTGTTTTTGTGTCTAATGATTCAAAAAGCATTTTCAGATAATTTGTGTGTTCTGAAGAAACTACAAGAGATATCTAACCCATACTTTCTGTGCAAGAGGGGCTTGTACATCTGCACAACATGTCTTTTAAAGTTTGAACCTATCTTATTGTATTTTTGAGTTATAGCAGTTTTTACTTTTTTATTGCTCCAAAAGCCTTTTCAGCCCATGAACAGTTGTTTGTGAGTTTTGAAACAAGCGCAAGAGCTATTCAAACCCTTTTTGCTGGGCAAGTAGGACCTGTAAATCTACACAATATATAGTTTAAAGTTTGAGTCTATCATATTAGGTTTTGGATTTATAGCTGTTTTTGTGTCTATTGCTTCAAAAGCATTTACAGATAATTTGTGTGTTCTGAAGACACTACAAGAGATATCTAACCCATACTTTCTGTGCAAGAGGGGCTTGTACATCTGCACAACATGTCTTTTAAAGTTTGAACCTATCTTATTGCATTTTTGAGTTATAGCAGTTTTTACTTTTTTATTGCTCCAAAAGCCTTTTCAGCCCATGAACAGTTGTTTGTGAGTTTTGAAAAAAGCGCAAGAGCTATTCAAACCCTTTTTGCTGGGCAAGTAGGACCTGTAAATCTACACAATATATAGTTTAAAGTTTGAGTCTATCATATTAGGTTTTGGATTTATAGCTGTTTTTGTGTCTATTGCTTCAAAAGCATTTTCAGATAATTTGTGTGTTCTGAAGAAACTACAAGAGATATCTAACCCATACTTTCTGTGCAAGAGGGGCTTGTACATCTGCACAACATGTCTTTTAAAGTTTGAACCTATCTTATTGCATTTTTGAGTTATAGCAGTTTTTACTTTTTTATTGCTCCAAAAGCCTTTTCAGCCCATGAACAGTTGTTTGTGAGTTTTGAAAAAAGGGCAAGAGCTATTCAAACCCTTTTTGCTGGGCAAGTAGGACCTGTAAATCTACACAATATATAGTTTAAAGTTTGAGTCTATCATATTAGGTTTTGGATTTATAGCTGTTTTTGTGTCTATTGCTTCAAAAGCATTTTCAGATAATTTGTGTGTTCTGAATAAACTACAAGAGATATCTAACCCATACTTTCTGTGCAAGAGGGGCTTGTACATCTGCACAACATGTCTTTTAAAGTTTGAACCTATCTTATTGCATTTTTGAGTTATAGCAGTTTTTACTTTTTTATTGCTCCAAAAGCCTTTTCAGCCCATGAACAGTTGTTTGTGAGTTTTGAAACAAGCGCAAGAGCTATTCAAACCCTTTTTGCTGGGCAAGTAGGACCTGTAAATCTACACAATATATAGTTTAAAGTTTGAGTCTATCATATTAGGTTTTGGATTTATAGCTGTTTTTGTGTCTATTGCTTCAAAAGCATTTACAGATAATTTGTGTGTTCTGAAGAAACTACAAGAGATATCTAACCCATACTTTCTGTGCAAGAGGGGCTTGTACATCTGCACAACATGTCTTTTAAAGTTTGAACCTATCTTATTGCATTTTTGAGTTATAGCAGTTTTTACTTTTTATTGCTCCAAAAGCCTTTTCAGCCCCGTGAACAGTTGTTTGTGAGTTTTGAAAAAAGCGCAAGAGCTATTCAAACCCTTTTTGCTGGACAAGTAGGACCTGTAAATCTACACAATATATAGTTTAAAGTTTGAGTCTATCATATTAGGTTTTGGATTTATAGCTGTTTTTGTGTCTATTGCTTCAAAAGCATTTACAGATAATTTGTGTGTTCTGAAGAAACTACAAGAGATATCTAACCCATACTTTCTGTGCAAGAGGGGCTTGTACATCTGCACAACATGACTTTTAAAGTTTGAACCTATCTTATTGCATTTTTGAGTTATAGCAGTTTTTACTTTTTTATTGCTCCAAAAGCCTTTTCAGCCCATGAACAGTTGTTTGTGAGTTTTGAAAAAAGCGCAAGGGCTATTCAAACCCTTTTTGCTGGGCAAGTAGGACCTGTAAATCTACACAATATATAGTTTAAAGTTTGAGTCTATCATATTAGGTTTTGGATTTATAGCTGTTTTTGTGTCTATTGCTTCAAAAGCATTTTCAGATAATTTGTGTGTTCTGAAGAAACTACAAGAAATATCTAACCCATACTTTCTGTGCAAGAGGGGCTTGTACATCTGCACAACATGTCTTTTAAAGTTTGAACCTATCTTATTGCATTTTTGAGTTATAGCAGTTTTTACTTTTTTATTGCTCCAAAAGCCTTTTCAGCCCATGAACAGTTGTTTGTGAGTTTTGAAAAAAGCGCAAGAGCTATTCAAACCCTTTTTGCTGGGCAAGTAGGACCTGTAAATCTACACAATATATAGTTTAAAGTTTGAGTCTATCATATTAGGTTTTGGATTTATAGCTGTTTTTGTGTCTATTGCTTCAAAAGCATTTACAGATAATTTGTGTGTTCTGAAGAAACTACAAGAGATATCTAACCCATACTTTCTGTGCAAGAGGGGCTTGTACATCTGCACAACATGTCTTTTAAAGTTTGAACCTATCTTATTGCATTTTTGAGTTATAGCAGTTTTTACTTTTTTATTGCTCCAAAAGCCTTTTCAGCCCATGAACATTTGTTTGTGAGTTTTGAAAAAAGCGCAAGAGCTATTCAAACCCTTTTTGCTGGGCAAGTAGGACCTGTAAATCTACACAATATACAGTTTAAAGTTTGAGTTTATCATATTAGGTTTTGGATTTATAGCTGTTTTTGTGTCTATTGCATCAAAAGCATTTTCAGATAATTTGTGTGTTCTTAAGAAACTACAAGAGATATCTAACCCATACTTTCTGTGCAAGAGGGGCTTGTACATCTGCACAACATGTCTTTTAAAGTTTGAACCTATCTTATTGCATTTTTGAGTTATAGCAGTTTTTACTTTTTTATTGCTCCAAAAGCCTTTTCAGCCCATGAACAGTTGTTTGTGAGTTTTGAAAAAAGCGCAAGAGCTATTCAAACCCTTTTTGCTGGGCAAGTAGGACCTGTAAATCTACACAATATATAGTTTAAAGTTTGAGTCTATCATATTAGGTTTTGGATTTATAGCTGTTTTTGTGTCTATTGCTTCAAAAGCATTTACAGATAATTTGTGTGTTCTGAAGAAACTACAAGAGATATCTAACCCATACTTTCTGTGCAAGAGGGGCTTGTACATCTGCACAACATGTCTTTTAAAGTTTGAACCTATCTTATTGCATTTTTGAGTTATAGCAGTTTTTACTTTTTTATTGCTCCAAAAGCCTTTTCAGCCCATGAACAGTTGTTTGTGAGTTTTGAAACAAGCGCAAGAGCTATTCAAACCCTTTTTGCTGGGCAAGTAGGACCTGTAAATCTACACAATATATAGTTTAAAGTTTGAGTCTATCATATTAGGTTTTGGATTTATAGCTGTTTTTGTGTCTATTGCTTCAAAAGCATTTTCAGATAATTTGCGTGTTCTGAAGAAACTACAAGAGATATCTAACCCATACTTTCTGTGCAAGAGGGGCTTGTACATCTGCACAACATGTCTTTTAAAGTTTGAACCTATCTTATTGCATTTTTGCGTTATAGCAGTTTTTACTTTTTTATTGCTCCAAAAGCCTTTTCAGCCCAAGAACAGTTGTTTGTGAGTTTTGAAAAAAGCGCAAGAGCTATTCAATCCCTTTTTGCTGGGCAAGTAGGACCTGTAAATCTACACAATATATAGTTTAAAGTTTGAGTCTATCATATTAGGTTTTGGATTTATAGCTGTTTTTGTGTCTATTGCTTCAAAAGCATTTACAGATAATTTGTGTGTTCTGAAGAAACTACAAGAGATATCTAACCCATACTTTCTGTGCAAGAGGGGCTTGTACATCTGCACAACATGTCTTTTAAAGTTTGAACCTATCTTATTGCATTTTTGAGTTATAGCAGCTTTTACTTTTTTATTGCTCCAAAAGCCTTTTCAGCCCGTGAACAGTTGTTAGAGTTTTGAAAAAAGCGCAAGAGCTATTCAAACCCTTTTTGCTGGACAAGTAGGACCTGTAAATCTACACAATATATAGTTTAAAGTTTGAGTCTATCATATTAGGTTTTGGATTTATAGCTGTTTTTGTGTCTATTGCTTCAAAAGCATTTACAGATAATTTGTGTGTTCTGAAGAAACTAAAAGAGATATCTAACCCATACTTTCTGTGCAAGAGGGGCTTGTACATCTGCACAACATGTCTTTTAAAGTTTGAACCTATCTTATTGCATTTTTGAGTTATAGCAGTTTTTACTTTTTTATTGCTCCAAAAGCCTTTTCAGCCCATGAACATTTGTTTGTGAGTTTTGAAAAAAGCGCAAGAGCTATTCAAACCCTTTTTGCTGGGCAAGTAGGACCTGTAAATCTACACAATATATAGTTTAAAGTTTGAGTCTATCATATTAGGTTTTGGATTTATAGCTGTTTTTGTGTCTATTGCTTCAAAAGCATTTACAGATAATTTGTGTGTTCTGAAGAAACTACAAGAGATATCTAACCCATACTTTCTGTGCAAGAGGGGCTTGTACATCTGCACAACATGTCTTTTAAAGTTTGAAACTATCTTATTGCATTTTTGAGTTATAGCAGTTTTTACTTTTTTATTGCTCCAAAAGCCTTTTCAGCCCATGAACATTTGTTTGTGAGTTTTGAAAAAAGCGCAAGAGCTATTCAATCCCTTTTTGCTGGGCAAGTAGGACCTGTAAATCTACACAATATATAGTTTAAAGTTTGAGTCTATCATATTAGGTTTTGGATTTATAGCTGTTTTTGTGTCTATTGCTTCAAAAGCATTTTCAGATAATTTGTGTGTTCTGAAGAAACTACAAGAGATATCTAACCCATACTTTCTGTGCAAGAGGGGCTTGTACATCTGCACAACATGTCTTTTAAAGTTAGAACCTATCTTATTGCATTTTTGAGTTATAGCAGTTTTTACTCTTTTATTGCTCCAAAAGCCTTTTCAGCCCATGAACATTTGTTTGTGAGTTTTGAAAAAAGCGCAAGAGCTATTCAAACCCTTTTTGCTGGGCAAGTAGGACCTGTAAATCTACACAATATATAGTTTAAAGTTTGAGTCTATCATATTAGGTTTTGGATTTATAGCTGTTTTTGTGTCTATTGCTTCAAAAGCATTTTCAGATAATTTGTGTGTTCTGAAGAAACTACAAGAGATATCTAACCCATACTTTCTGTGCAAGAGGGGCTTGTACATCTGCACAACATGTGTTTTAAAGTTTGAACCTATCTTATTGCATTTTTGAGTTATAGCAGTTTTTACTTTTTTATTGCTCCAAAAGCCTTTTCAGCCCATGAACAGTTGTTTGTGAGTTTTGAAACAAGCGCAAGAGCTATTCAAACCCTTTTTGCTGGGCAAGTAGGACCTGTAAATCTACACAATATATAGTTTAAAGTTTGAGTCTATCATATTAGGTTTTGGATTTATAGCTGTTTTTGTGTCCATTGCTTCAAAAGCATTTTCAGATAATTTGTGTGTTCTGAAGAAACTACAAGAGATATCTAACCCATACTTTCTGTGCAAGAGGGGCTTGTACATCTGCACAACATGTCTTTTAAAGTTTGAACCTATCTTATTGCATTTTTGAGTTATAGCAGTTTTTACTCTTTTATTGCTCCAAAAGCCTTTTCAGCCCATGAACATTTGTTTGTGAGTTTTGAAAAAAGCGCAAGAGCTATTCAAACCCTTTTTGCTGGGCAAGTAGGACCTGTAAATCTACACAATATATAGTTTAAAGTTTGAGTCCATCATATTAGGTTTTGGATTTATAGCTGTTTTTGTGTCTATTGCTTCAAAAGCATTTTCAGATAATTTGTGTGTTCTTAAGAAACTACAAGAGATATCTAACCCATACTTTCTGTGCAAGAGGTGCGTGGACATCTCCCCAACATGTCTTTTAAAGTTTGAACCTATCTTATTGCATTTTTGAGTTATAGCAGTTTTTACTTTTTTATTGCTCCAAAAGCCTTTTCAGCCCATGAACAGTTGTTTGTGAATTTCAAAAAAAGCGCAAGTGCTATTCAAACCCTTTTTGCTGGGCAAGTAGGACCTGTAAATCTACACAATATATAGTTTAAAGTTTGAGTCTATCATATTAGGTTTTGGATTTATAGCTGTTTTTGTGTCTATTGCTTCAAAAGCATTTTCAGATAATTTGTGTGTTCTGAAGAAACTACAAGAGATATCTAACCCATACTTTCTGTGCAAGAGGGGCTTGGACATCTGCACAACATGTCTTTTAAAGTTTGAACCTATCTTATTGCATTTTTGAGTTATAGCAGTTTTTACTTTTTTATTGCTCCAAAAGCCTTTTCAGCCCATGAACATTTGTTTGTGAGTTTTGAAAAAAGCGCAAGAGCTATTCAAACCCTTTTTGCTGGGCAAGTAGGACCTGTAAATCTACACAATATATAGTTTAAAGTTTGAGTCTATCATATTAGGTTTTGGATTTATAGCTGTTTTTGGGTCTTTTGCTTCAAAAGCATTTTCAGATAATTTGTGTGTTCTGAAGAAACTACAAGAGATATCTAACCCATACTTTCTGTGCAAGAGGGGCTTGTACATCTGCACAACATGTCTTTTAAAGTTAGAACCTATCTTATTGCATTTTTGAGTTATAGCAGTTTTTACTCTTTTATTGCTCCAAAAGCCTTTTCAGCCCATGAACATTTGTTTGTGAGTTTTGAAAAAAGTGCAAGAGCTATTCAAACCCTTTTTGCTGGGCAAGTAGGACCTGTAAATCTACACAATATATAGTTTAAAGTTTGAGTCTATCATATTAGGTTTTGGATTTATAGCTGTTTTTGTGTCTATTGCTTCAAAAGCATTTACAGATAATTTGTGTGTTCTGAAGAAACTACAAGAGATATCTAACCCATACTTTCTGTGCAAGAGGGGCTTGTACATCTGCACAACATGTCTTTTAAAGTTTGAACCTATCTTATTGCATTTTTGAGTTATAGCAGTTTTTACTTTTTTATTGCTCCAAAAGCCTTTTCAGCCCATGAACATTTGTTTGTGAGTTTTGAAAAAAGCGCAAGAGCTATTCAAACCCTTTTTGCTGGGCAAGTAGGACCTGTAAATCTACACAATATATAGTTTAAAGTTTGAGTCTATCATATTAGGTTTTGGATTTATAGCTGTTTTTGTGTCTATTGCTTCAAAAGCATTTACAGATAATTTGTGTGTTCTGAAGAAACTACAAGAGATATCTAACCCATACTTTCTGTGCAAGAGGGGCTTGTACATCTGCACAACATGTCTTTTAAAGTTTGAACCTATCTTATTGCATTTTTGAGTTATAGCAGTTTTTACTTTTTTATTGCTCCAAAAGCCTTTTCAGCCCATGAACAGTTGTTTGTGAGTTTTGAAACAAGCGCAAGAGCTATTCAAACCCTTCTTGCTGGGCAAGTAGGACCTGTAAATCTACACAATATATAGTTTAAAGTTTGAGTCTATCATATTAGGTTTTGGATTTATAGCTGTTTTTGTGTCTATTGCTTCAAAAGCATTTACAGATAATTTGTGTGTTCTGAAGAAACTACAAGAGATATCTAACCCATACTTTCTGTGCAAGAGGGGCTTGTACATCTGCACAACATGTCTTTTAAAGTTTGAAACTATCTTATTGCATTTTTGAGTTATAGCAGTTTTTACTTTTTTATTGCTCCAAAAGCCTTTTCAGCCCATGAACATTTGTTTGTGAGTTTTGAAAAAAGCGCAAGAGCTATTCAATCCCTTTTTGCTGGGCAAGTAGGACCTGTAAATCTACACAATATATAGTTTAAAGTTTGAGTCTATCATATTAGGTTTTGGATTTATAGCTGTTTTTGTGTCTATTGCTTCAAAAGCATTTTCAGATAATTTGTGTGTTCTGAAGAAACTACAAGAGATATCTAACCCATACTTTCTGTGCAAGAGGGGCTTGTACATCTGCACAACATGTCTTTTAAAGTTTGAACCTATCTTATTGCATTTTTGAGTTATAGCAGTTTTTACTCTTTTATTGCTCCAAAAGCCTTTTCAGCCCATGAACATTTGTTTGTGAGTTTTGAAAAAAGCGCAAGAGCTATTCAAACCCTTTTTGCTGGACAAGTAGGACCTGTAAATCTACACAATATATAGTTTAAAGTTTGAGTCTATCATATTAGGTTTTGGATTTATAGCTGTTTTTGTGTCTATTGCTTCAAAAGCATTTTCAGATAATTTGTGTGTTCTGAAGAAACTACAAGAGATATCTAACCCATACTTTCTGTGCAAGAGGGGCTTGTACATCTGCACAACATGACTTTTAAAGTTTGAACCTATCTTATTGCATTTTTGAGTTATAGCAGTTTTTACTTTTTTATTGCTCCAAAAGCCTTTTCAGCCCATGAACAGTTGTTTGTGAGTTTTGAAAAAAGCGCAAGAGCTATTCAAACCCTTTTTGCTGGGCAAGTAGGACCTGTAAATCTACACAATATACAGTTTAAAGTTTGAGTTTATCATATTAGGTTTTGGATTTATAGCTGTTTTTGTGTCTATTGCTTCAAAAGCATTTTCAGATAATTTGTGTGTTCTTAAGAAACTACAAGAGATATCTAACCCATACTTTCTGTGCAAGAGGGGCTTGTACATCTGCACAACATGTCTTTTAAAGTTTGAACCTATCTTATTGCATTTTTGAGTTATAGCAGTTTTTACTTTTTTATTGCTCCAAAAGCCTTTTCAGCCCATGAACAGTTGTTTGTGAGTTTTGAAAAAAGCGCAAGAGCTATTCAAACCCTTTTTGCTGGGCAAGTAGGACCTGTAAATCTACACAATATATAGTTTAAAGTTTGAGTCTATCATATTAGGTTTTGGATTTATAGCTGTTTTTGTGTCTATTGCTTCAAAAGCATTTTCAGATAATTTGTGTGTTCTGAAGAAACTACAAGAGATATCTAACCCATACTTTCTGTGCAAGAGGGGCTTGTACATCTGCACAACATGTCTTTTAAAGTTTGAACCTATCTTATTGCATTTTTGAGTTATAGCAGTTTTTACTTTTTTATTACTCCAAAAGCCTTTTCAGCCCATGAACAGTTGTTTGTGAGTTTTGAAAAAAGCGCAAGAGCTATTCAAACCCTTTTTGCTGGGCAAGTAGGACCTGTAAATCTACACAATATATAGTTTAAAGTTTGAGTCTATCATATTAGGTTTTGGATTTATAGCTGTTTTTGTGTCTATTGCTTCAAAAGCATTTTCAGATAATTTGTGTGTTCTGAATAAACTACAAGAGATATCTAACCCATACTTTCTGTGCAAGAGGGGCTTGTACATCTGCACAACATGTCTTTTAAAGTTTGAACCTATCTTATTGCATTTTTGAGTTATAGCAGTTTTTACTTTTTTATTGCTCCAAAAGCCTTTTCAGCCCATGAACAGTTGTTTGTGAGTTTTGAAACAAGCGCAAGAGCTATTCAAACCCTTTTTGCTGGGCAAGTAGGACCTGTAAATCTACACAATATATAGTTTAAAGTTTGAGTCTATCATATTAGGTTTTGGATTTATAGCTGTTTTTGGGTCTTTTGCTTCAAAAGCATTTTCAGATAATTTGTGTGTTCTGAAGAAACTACAAGAGATATCTAACCCATACTTTCTGTGCAAGAGGGGCTTGTACATCTGCACAACATGTCTTTTAAAGTTAGAACCTATCTTATTGCATTTTTGAGTTATAGCAGTTTTTACTCTTTTATTGCTCCAAAAGCCTTTTCAGCCCATGAACATTTGTTTGTGAGTTTTGAAAAAAGTGCAAGAGCTATTCAAACCCTTTTTGCTGGGCAAGTATGACCTGTAAATCTACACAATATATAGTTTAAAGTTTGAGTCTATCATATTAGGTTTTGGATTTATAGCTGTTTTTGTGTCTATTGCTTCAAAAGCATTTTCAGATAATTTGTGTGTTCTGAAGAAACTACAAGAGATATCTAACCCATACTTTCTGTGCAAGAGGGGCTTGTACATCTGCACAACATGTCTTTTAAAGTTTGAACCTATCTTATTGCATTTTTGAGTTATAGCAGTTTTTACTTTTTATTGCTCCAAAAGCCTTTTCAGCACGTGAACAGTTGTTTGTGAGTTTTGAAAAAAGCGCAAGTGCTATTCAAACCCTTTTTGCTGGGCAAGTAGGACCTGTAAATCTACACAATATACAGTTTAAAGTTTGAGTTTATCATATTAGGTTTTGGATTTATAGCTGTTTTTGTGTCTATTGCTTCAAAAGCATTTTCAGATAATTTGTGTGTTCTTAAGAAACTACAAGAGATATCTAACCCATACTTTCTGTGCAAGAGGGGCTTGTACATCTGCACAACATGTCTTTTAAAGTTTGAACCTATCTTATTGCATTTTTGAGTTATAGCAGTTTTTACTTTTTTATTGCTCCAAAAGCCTTTTCAGCCCATGAACAGTTGTTTGTGAGTTTTGAAAAAAGCGCAAGAGCTATTCAAACCCTTTTTGCTGGGCAAGTAGGACCTGTAAATCTACACAATATATAGTTTAAAGTTTGAGTCTATCATATTAGGTTTTGGATTTATAGCTGTTTTTGTGTCTATTGCTTCAAAAGCATTTTCAGATAATTTGCGTGTTCTGAAGAAACTACAAGAGATATCTAACCCATACTTTCTGTGCAAGAGGGGCTTGTACATCTGCACAACATGTCTTTTAAAGTTTGAACCTATCTTATTGCATTTTTGAGTTAAAGCAGTTTTTACTTTTTTATTGCTCCAAAAGCCTTTTCAGCCCATGAACATTTGTTTGTGAGTTTTGAAAAAAGCGCAAGAGCTATTCAAACCCTTTTTGCTGGGCAAGTAGGACCTGTAAATCTACACAATATACAGTTTAAAGTTTGAGTCTATCATATTAGGTTTTGGATTTATAGCTGTTTTTGTGTCTATTGCTTCAAAAGCATTTTCAGATAATTTGTGTGTTCTGAAGAAACTACAAGAGATATCTAACCCATACTTTCTGTGCAAGAGGGGCTTGTACATCTGCACAACATGTCTTTTAAAGTTTGAACCTATCTTATTGCATTTTTGAGTTATAGCAGTTTTTACTTTTTTATTGCTCCAAAAGCCTTTTCAGCCCATGAACAGTTGTTTGTGAGTTTTGAAACAAGCGCAAGAGCTATTCAAACCCTTTTTGCTGGGCAAGTAGGACCTGTAAATCTACACAATATATAGTTTAAAGTTTGAGTCTATCATATTAGGTTTTGGATTTATAGCTGTTTTTGTGTCTATTGCTTCAAAAGCATTTTCAGATAATTTGCGTGTTCTGAAGAAACTACAAGAGATATCTAACCCATACTTTCTGTGCAAGAGGGGCTTGTACATCTGCACAACATGTCTTTTAAAGTTTGAACCTATCTTATTGCATTTTTGCGTTATAGCAGTTTTTACTTTTTTATTGCTCCAAAAGCCTTTTCAGCCCAAGAACAGTTGTTTGTGAGTTTTGAAAAAAGCGCAAGAGCTATTCAATCCCTTTTTGCTGGGCAAGTAGGACCTGTAAATCTACACAATATATAGTTTAAAGTTTGAGTCTATCATATTAGGTTTTGGATTTATAGCTGTTTTTGTGTCTATTGCTTCAAAAGCATTTACAGATAATTTGTGTGTTCTGAAGAAACTACAAGAGATATCTAACCCATACTTTCTGTGCAAGAGGGGCTTGTACATCTGCACAACATGTCTTTTAAAGTTTGAACCTATCTTATTGCATTTTTGAGTTATAGCAGCTTTTACTTTTTTATTGCTCCAAAAGCCTTTTCAGCCCGTGAACAGTTGTTAGAGTTTTGAAAAAAGCGCAAGAGCTATTCAAACCCTTTTTGCTGGACAAGTAGGACCTGTAAATCTACACAATATATAGTTTAAAGTTTGAGTCTATCATATTAGGTTTTGGATTTATAGCTGTTTTTGTGTCTATTGCTTCAAAAGCATTTACAGATAATTTGTGTGTTCTGAAGAAACTAAAAGAGATATCTAACCCATACTTTCTGTGCAAGAGGGGCTTGTACATCTGCACAACATGTCTTTTAAAGTTTGAACCTATCTTATTGCATTTTTGAGTTATAGCAGTTTTTACTTTTTTATTGCTCCAAAAGCCTTTTCAGCCCATGAACATTTGTTTGTGAGTTTTGAAAAAAGCGCAAGAGCTATTCAAACCCTTTTTGCTGGGCAAGTAGGACCTGTAAATCTACACAATATATAGTTTAAAGTTTGAGTCTATCATATTAGGTTTTGGATTTATAGCTGTTTTTGTGTCTATTGCTTCAAAAGCATTTACAGATAATTTGTGTGTTCTGAAGAAACTACAAGAGATATCTAACCCATACTTTCTGTGCAAGAGGGGCTTGTACATCTGCACAACATGTCTTTTAAAGTTTGAAACTATCTTATTGCATTTTTGAGTTATAGCAGTTTTTACTTTTTTATTGCTCCAAAAGCCTTTTCAGCCCATGAACATTTGTTTGTGAGTTTTGAAAAAAGCGCAAGAGCTATTCAATCCCTTTTTGCTGGGCAAGTAGGACCTGTAAATCTACACAATATATAGTTTAAAGTTTGAGTCTATCATATTAGGTTTTGGATTTATAGCTGTTTTTGTGTCTATTGCTTCAAAAGCATTTTCAGATAATTTGTGTGTTCTGAAGAAACTACAAGAGATATCTAACCCATACTTTCTGTGCAAGAGGGGCTTGTACATCTGCACAACATGTCTTTTAAAGTTAGAACCTATCTTATTGCATTTTTGAGTTATAGCAGTTTTTACTCTTTTATTGCTCCAAAAGCCTTTTCAGCCCATGAACATTTGTTTGTGAGTTTTGAAAAAAGCGCAAGAGCTATTCAAACCCTTTTTGCTGGGCAAGTAGGACCTGTAAATCTACACAATATATAGTTTAAAGTTTGAGTCTATCATATTAGGTTTTGGATTTATAGCTGTTTTTGTGTCTATTGCTTCAAAAGCATTTTCAGATAATTTGTGTGTTCTGAAGAAACTACAAGAGATATCTAACCCATACTTTCTGTGCAAGAGGGGCTTGTACATCTGCACAACATGTCTTTTAAAGTTTGAACCTATCTTATTGCATTTTTGAGTTATAGCAGTTTTTACTTTTTTATTGCTCCAAAAGCCTTTTCAGCCCATGAACAGTTGTTTGTGAGTTTTGAAACAAGCGCAAGAGCTATGCAAACCCTTTTTGCTGGGCAAGTAGGACCTGTAAATCTACACAATATATAGTTTAAAGTTTGAGTCTATCATATTAGGTTTTGGATTTATAGCTGTTTTTGTGTCCATTGCTTCAAAAGCATTTTCAGATAATTTGTGTGTTCTGAAGAAACTACAAGAGATATCTAACCCATACTTTCTGTGCAAGAGGGGCTTGTACATCTGCACAACATGTCTTTTAAAGTTTGAACCTATCTTATTGCATTTTTGAGTTATAGCAGTTTTTACTCTTTTATTGCTCCAAAAGCCTTTTCAGCCCATGAACATTTGTTTGTGAGTTTTGAAAAAAGCGCAAGAGCTATTCAAACCCTTTTTGCTGGGCAAGTAGGACCTGTAAATCTACACAATATATAGTTTAAAGTTTGAGTCTATCATATTAGGTTTTGGATTTATAGCTGTTTTTGTGTCTATTGCTTCAAAAGCATTTTCAGATAATTTGTGTGTTCTTAAGAAACTACAAGAGATATCTAACCCATACTTTCTGTGCAAGAGGTGCGTGGACATCTCCCCAACATGTCTTTTAAAGTTTGAACCTATCTTATTGCATTTTTGAGTTATAGCAGTTTTTACTTTTTTATTGCTCCAAAAGCCTTTTCAGCCCATGAACAGTTGTTTGTGAATTTCAAAAAAAGCGCAAGTGCTATTCAAACCCTTTTTGCTGGGCAAGTAGGACCTGTAAATCTACACAATATATAGTTTAAAGTTTGAGTCTATCATATTAGGTTTTGGATTTATAGCTGTTTTTGTGTCTATTGCTTCAAAAGCATTTTCAGATAATTTGCGTGTTCTGAAGAAACTACAAGAGATATCTAACCCATACTTTCTGTGCAAGAGGGGCTTGTACATCTGCACAACATGTCTTTTAAAGTTTGAACCTATCTTATTGCATTTTTGCGTTATAGCAGTTTTTACTTTTTTATTGCTCCAAAAGCCTTTTCAGCCCAAGAACAGTTGTTTGTGAGTTTTGAAAAAAGCGCAAGAGCTATTCAATCCCTTTTTGCTGGGCAAGTAGGACCTGTAAATCTACACAATATATAGTTTAAAGTTTGAGTCTATCATATTAGGTTTTGGATTTATAGCTGTTTTTGTGTCTATTGCTTCAAAAGCATTTACAGATAATTTGTGTGTTCTGAAGAAACTACAAGAGATATCTAACCCATACTTTCTGTGCAAGAGGGGCTTGTACATCTGCACAACATGTCTTTTAAAGTTTGAACCTATCTTATTGCATTTTTGAGTTATAGCAGCTTTTACTTTTTTATTGCTCCAAAAGCCTTTTCAGCCCGTGAACAGTTGTTAGAGTTTTGAAAAAAGCGCAAGAGCTATTCAAACCCTTTTTGCTGGACAAGTAGGACCTGTAAATCTACACAATATATAGTTTAAAGTTTGAGTCTATCATATTAGGTTTTGGATTTATAGCTGTTTTTGTGTCTATTGCTTCAAAAGCATTTACAGATAATTTGTGTGTTCTGAAGAAACTAAAAGAGATATCTAACCCATACTTTCTGTGCAAGAGGGGCTTGTACATCTGCACAACATGTCTTTTAAAGTTTGAACCTATCTTATTGCATTTTTGAGTTATAGCAGTTTTTACTTTTTTATTGCTCCAAAAGCCTTTTCAGCCCATGAACATTTGTTTGTGAGTTTTGAAAAAAGCGCAAGAGCTATTCAAACCCTTTTTGCTGGGCAAGTAGGACCTGTAAATCTACACAATATATAGTTTAAAGTTTGAGTCTATCATATTAGGTTTTGGATTTATAGCTGTTTTTGTGTCTATTGCTTCAAAAGCATTTACAGATAATTTGTGTGTTCTGAAGAAACTACAAGAGATATCTAACCCATACTTTCTGTGCAAGA
The DNA here is from genome assembly GCF_026437365.1 of Eucyclogobius newberryi. Taxonomy (NCBI): domain Eukaryota; kingdom Metazoa; phylum Chordata; class Actinopteri; order Gobiiformes; family Gobiidae; genus Eucyclogobius; species Eucyclogobius newberryi. Next base: position 7,918,757 of record NW_027315735.1, read on the forward strand.
GGGGCTTGTACATCTGCACAACATGTCTTTTAAAGTTTGAAACTATCTTATTGCATTTTTGAGTTATAGCAGTTTTTACTTTTTTATTGCTCCAAAAGCCTTTTCAGCCCATGAACATTTGTTTGTGAGTTTTGAAAAAAGCGCAAGAGCTATTCAATCCCTTTTTGCTGGGCAAGTAGGACCTGTAAATCTACACAATATATAGTTTAAAGTTTGAGTCTATCATATTAGGTTTTGGATTTATAGCTGTTTTTGTGTCTATTGCTTCAAAAGCATTTTCAGATAATTTGTGTGTTCTGAAGAAACTACAAGAGATATCTAACCCATACTTTCTGTGCAAGAGGGGCTTGTACATCTGCACAACATGTCTTTTAAAGTTAGAACCTATCTTATTGCATTTTTGAGTTATAGCAGTTTTTACTCTTTTATTGCTCCAAAAGCCTTTTCAGCCCATGAACATTTGTTTGTGAGTTTTGAAAAAAGCGCAAGAGCTATTCAAACCCTTTTTGCTGGGCAAGTAGGACCTGTAAATCTACACAATATATAGTTTAAAGTTTGAGTCTATCATATTAGGTTTTGGATTTATAGCTGTTTTTGTGTCTATTGCTTCAAAAGCATTTTCAGATAATTTGTGTGTTCTGAAGAAACTACAAGAGATATCTAACCCATACTTTCTGTGCAAGAGGGGCTTGTACATCTGCACAACATGTGTTTTAAAGTTTGAACCTATCTTATTGCATTTTTGAGTTATAGCAGTTTTTACTTTTTTATTGCTCCAAAAGCCTTTTCAGCCCATGAACAGTTGTTTGTGAGTTTTGAAACAAGCGCAAGAGCTATTCAAACCCTTTTTGCTGGGCAAGTAGGACCTGTAAATCTACACAATATATAGTTTAAAGTTTGAGTCTATCATATTAGGTTTTGGATTTATAGCTGTTTTTGTGTCCATTGCTTCAAAAGCATTTTCAGATAATTTGTGTGTTCTGAAGAAACTACAAGAGATATCTAACCCATACTTTCTGTGCAAGAGGGGCTTGTACATCTGCACAACATGTCTTTTAAAGTTTGAACCTATCTTATTGCATTTTTGAGTTATAGCAGTTTTTACTCTTTTATTGCTCCAAAAGCCTTTTCAGCCCATGAACATTTGTTTGTGAGTTTTGAAAAAAGCGCAAGAGCTATTCAAACCCTTTTTGCTGGGCAAGTAGGACCTGTAAATCTACACAATATATAGTTTAAAGTTTGAGTCCATCATATTAGGTTTTGGATTTATAGCTGTTTTTGTGTCTATTGCTTCAAAAGCATTTTCAGATAATTTGTGTGTTCTTAAGAAACTACAAGAGATATCTAACCCATACTTTCTGTGCAAGAGGTGCGTGGACATCTCCCCAACATGTGTTTTAAAGTTTGAACCTATCTTATTGCATTTTTGAGTTATAGCAGTTTTTACTTTTTTATTGCTCCAAAAGCCTTTTCAGCCCATGAACAGTTGTTTGTGAATTTCAAAAAAAGCGCAAGTGCTATTCAAACCCTTTTTGCTGGGCAAGTAGGACCTGTAAATCTACACAATATATAGTTTAAAGTTTGAGTCTATCATATTAGGTTTTGGATTTATAGCTGTTTTTGTGTCTATTGCTTCAAAAGCATTTTCAGATAATTTGTGTGTTCTGAAGAAACTACAAGAGATATCTAACCCATACTTTCTGTGCAAGAGGGGCTTGGACATCTGCACAACATGTCTTTTAAAGTTTGAACCTATCTTATTGCATTTTTGAGTTATAGCAGTTTTTACTTTTTTATTGCTCCAAAAGCCTTTTCAGCCCATGAGCATTTGTTTGTGAGTTTTGAAAAAAGCGCAAGAGCTATTCAAACCCTTTTTGCTGGGCAAGTAGGACCTGTAAATCTACACAATATATAGTTTAAAGTTTGAGTCTATCATATTAGGTTTTGGATTTATAGCTGTTTTTGGGTCTTTTGCTTCAAAAGCATTTTCAGATAATTTGTGTGTTCTGAAGAAACTACAAGAGATATCTAACCCATACTTTCTGTGCAAGAGGGGCTTGTACATCTGCACAACATGTCTTTTAAAGTTAGAACCTATCTTATTGCATTTTTGAGTTATAGCAGTTTTTACTCTTTTATTGCTCCAAAAGCCTTTTCAGCCCATGCACATTTGTTTGTGAGTTTTGAAAAAAGTGCAAGAGCTATTCAAACCCTTTTTGCTGGGCAAGTAGGACCTGTAAATCTACACAATATATAGTTTAAAGTTTGAGTCTATCATATTAGGTTTTGGATTTATAGCTGTTTTTGTGTCTATTGCTTCAAAAGCATTTACAGATAATTTGTGTGTTCTGAAGAAACTACAAGAGATATCTAACCCATACTTTCTGTGCAAGAGGGGCTTGTACATCTGCACAACATGTCTTTTAAAGTTTGAACCTATCTTATTGCATTTTTGAGTTATAGCAGTTTTTACTTTTTTATTGCTCCAAAAGCCTTTTCAGCCCATGAACATTTGTTTGTGAGTTTTGAAAAAAGCGCAAGAGCTATTCAAACCCTTTTTGCTGGGCAAGTAGGACCTGTAAATCTACACAATATATAGTTTAAAGTTTGAGTCTATCATATTAGGTTTTGGATTTATAGCTGTTTTTGTGTCTATTGCTTCAAAAGCATTTACAGATAATTTGTGTGTTCTGAAGAAACTACAAGAGATATCTAACCCATACTTTCTGTGCAAGAGGGGCTTGTACATCTGCACAACATGTCTTTTAAAGTTTGAACCTATCTTATTGCATTTTTGAGTTATAGCAGTTTTTACTTTTTTATTGCTCCAAAAGCCTTTTCAGCCCATGAACAGTTGTTTGTGAGTTTTGAAACAAGCGCAAGAGCTATTCAAACCCTTCTTGCTGGGCAAGTAGGACCTGTAAATCTACACAATATATAGTTTAAAGTTTGAGTCTATCATATTAGGTTTTGGATTTATAGCTGTTTTTGTGTCTATTGCTTCAAAAGCATTTACAGATAATTTGTGTGTTCTGAAGAAACTACAAGAGATATCTAACCCATACTTTCTGTGCAAGAGGGGCTTGTACATCTGCACAACATGTCTTTTAAAGTTTGAAACTATCTTATTGCATTTTTGAGTTATAGCAGTTTTTACTTTTTTATTGCTCCAAAAGCCTTTTCAGCCCATGAACATTTGTTTGTGAGTTTTGAAAAAAGCGCAAGAGCTATTCAATCCCTTTTTGCTGGGCAAGTAGGACCTGTAAATCTACACAATATATAGTTTAAAGTTTGAGTCTATCATATTAGGTTTTGGATTTATAGCTGTTTTTGTGTCTATTGCTTCAAAAGCATTTTCAGATAATTTGTGTGTTCTGAAGAAACTACAAGAGATATCTAACCCATACTTTCTGTGCAAGAGGGGCTTGTACATCTGCACAACATGTCTTTTAAAGTTTGAACCTATCTTATTGCATTTTTGAGTTATAGCAGTTTTTACTCTTTTATTGCTCCAAAAGCCTTTTCAGCCCATGAACATTTGTTTGTGAGTTTTGAAAAAAGCGCAAGAGCTATTCAAACCCTTTTTGCTGGACAAGTAGGACCTGTAAATCTACACAATATATAGTTTAAAGTTTGAGTCTATCATATTAGGTTTTGGATTTATAGCTGTTTTTGTGTCTATTGCTTCAAAAGCATTTTCAGATAATTTGTGTGTTCTGAAGAAACTACAAGAGATATCTAACCCATACTTTCTGTGCAAGAGGGGCTTGTACATCTGCACAACATGACTTTTAAAGTTTGAACCTATCTTATTGCATTTTTGAGTTATAGCAGTTTTTACTTTTTTATTGCTCCAAAAGCCTTTTCAGCCCATGAACAGTTGTTTGTGAGTTTTGAAAAAAGCGCAAGAGCTATTCAAACCCTTTTTGCTGGGCAAGTAGGACCTGTAAATCTACACAATATACAGTTTAAAGTTTGAGTTTATCATATTAGGTTTTGGATTTATAGCTGTTTTTGTGTCTATTGCTTCAAAAGCATTTTCAGATAATTTGTGTGTTCTTAAGAAACTACAAGAGATATCTAACCCATACTTTCTGTGCAAGAGGGGCTTGTACATCTGCACAACATGTCTTTTAAAGTTTGAACCTATCTTATTGCATTTTTGAGTTATAGCAGTTTTTACTTTTTTATTGCTCCAAAAGCCTTTTCAGCCCATGAACAGTTGTTTGTGAGTTTTGAAAAAAGCGCAAGAGCTATTCAAACCCTTTTTGCTGGGCAAGTAGGACCTGTAAATCTACACAATATATAGTTTAAAGTTTGAGTCTATCATATTAGGTTTTGGATTTATAGCTGTTTTTGTGTCTATTGCTTCAAAAGCATTTTCAGATAATTTGTGTGTTCTGAAGAAACTACAAGAGATATCTAACCCATACTTTCTGTGCAAGAGGGGCTTGTACATCTGCACAACATGTCTTTTAAAGTTTGAACCTATCTTATTGCATTTTTGAGTTATAGCAGTTTTTACTTTTTTATTACTCCAAAAGCCTTTTCAGCCCATGAACAGTTGTTTGTGAGTTTTGAAAAAAGCGCAAGAGCTATTCAAACCCTTTTTGCTGGGCAAGTAGGACCTGTAAATCTACACAATATATAGTTTAAAGTTTGAGTCTATCATATTAGGTTTTGGATTTATAGCTGTTTTTGTGTCTATTGCTTCAAAAGCATTTTCAGATAATTTGTGTGTTCTGAATAAACTACAAGAGATATCTAACCCATACTTTCTGTGCAAGAGGGGCTTGTACATCTGCACAACATGTCTTTTAAAGTTTGAACCTATCTTATTGCATTTTTGAGTTATAGCAGTTTTTACTTTTTTATTGCTCCAAAAGCCTTTTCAGCCCATGAACAGTTGTTTGTGAGTTTTGAAACAAGCGCAAGAGCTATTCAAACCCTTTTTGCTGGGCAAGTAGGACCTGTAAATCTACACAATATATAGTTTAAAGTTTGAGTCTATCATATTAGGTTTTGGATTTATAGCTGTTTTTGTGTCTATTGCTTCAAAAGCATTTTCAGATAATTTGTGTGTTCTGAAGAAACTACAAGAGATATCTAACCCATACTTTCTGTGCAAGAGGGGCTTGTACATCTGCACAACATGTCTTTTAAAGTTTGAACCTATCTTATTGCATTTTTGAGTTATAGCAGTTTTTACTTTTTATTGCTCCAAAAGCCTTTTCAGCACGTGAACAGTTGTTTGTGAGTTTTGAAAAAAGCGCAAGAGCTATTCAAACCCTTTTTGCTGGACAAGTAGGACCTGTAAATCTACACAATATATAGTTTAAAGTTTGAGTCTATCATATTAGGTTTTGGATTTATAGCTGTTTTTGTGTCTATTGCTTCAAAAGCATTTACAGATAATTTGTGTGTTCTGAAGAAACTACAAGAGATATCTAACCCATACTTTCTGTGCAAGAGGGGCTTGTACATCTGCACAACATGACTTTTAAAGTTTGAACCTATCTTATTGCATTTTTGAGTTATAGCAGTTTTTACTTTTTTATTGCTCCAAAAGCCTTTTCAGCCCATGAACAGTTGTTTGTGAGTTTTGAAAAAAGCGCAAGAGCTATTCAAACCCTTTTTGCTGGGCAAGTAGGACCTGTAAATCTACACAATATACAGTTTAAAGTTTGAGTTTATCATATTAGGTTTTGGATTTATAGCTGTTTTTGTGTCTATTGCTTCAAAAGCATTTTCAGATAATTTGTGTGTTCTTAAGAAACTACAAGAGATATCTAACCCATACTTTCTGTGCAAGAGGGGCTTGTACATCTGCACAACATGTCTTTTAAAGTTTGAACCTATCTTATTGCATTTTTGAGTTATAGCAGTTTTTACTTTTTTATTGCTCCAAAAGCCTTTTCAGCCCATGAACAGTTGTTTGTGAGTTTTGAAAAAAGCGCAAGAGCTATTCAAACCCTTTTTGCTGGGCAAGTAGGACCTGTAAATCTACACAATATATAGTTTAAAGTTTGAGTCTATCATATTAGGTTTTGGATTTATAGCTGTTTTTGTGTCTATTGCTTCAAAAGCATTTTCAGATAATTTGCGTGTTCTGAAGAAACTACAAGAGATATCTAACCCATACTTTCTGTGCAAGAGGGGCTTGTACATCTGCACAACATGTCTTTTAAAGTTTGAACCTATCTTATTGCATTTTTGAGTTAAAGCAGTTTTTACTTTTTTATTGCTCCAAAAGCCTTTTCAGCCCATGAACATTTGTTTGTGAGTTTTGAAAAAAGCGCAAGAGCTATTCAAACCCTTTTTGCTGGGCAAGTAGGACCTGTAAATCTACACAATATACAGTTTAAAGTTTGAGTCTATCATATTAGGTTTTGGATTTATAGCTGTTTTTGTGTCTATTGCTTCAAAAGCATTTTCAGATAATTTGTGTGTTCTGAAGAAACTACAAGAGATATCTAACCCATACTTTCTGTGCAAGAGGGGCTTGTACATCTGCACAACATGTCTTTTAAAGTTTGAACCTATCTTATTGCATTTTTGAGTTATAGCAGTTTTTACTTTTTTATTGCTCCAAAAGCCTTTTCAGCCCATGAACAGTTGTTTGTGAGTTTTGAAACAAGCGCAAGAGCTATTCAAACCCTTTTTGCTGGGCAAGTAGGACCTGTAAATCTACACAATATATAGTTTAAAGTTTGAGTCTATCATATTAGGTTTTGGATTTATAGCTGTTTTTGTGTCTATTGCTTCAAAAGCATTTTCAGATAATTTGCGTGTTCTGAAGAAACTACAAGAGATATCTAACCCATACTTTCTGTGCAAGAGGGGCTTGTACATCTGCACAACATGTCTTTTAAAGTTTGAACCTATCTTATTGCATTTTTGCGTTATAGCAGTTTTTACTTTTTTATTGCTCCAAAAGCCTTTTCAGCCCAAGAACAGTTGTTTGTGAGTTTTGAAAAAAGCGCAAGAGCTATTCAATCCCTTTTTGCTGGGCAAGTAGGACCTGTAAATCTACACAATATATAGTTTAAAGTTTGAGTCTATCATATTAGGTTTTGGATTTATAGCTGTTTTTGTGTCTATTGCTTCAAAAGCATTTACAGATAATTTGTGTGTTCTGAAGAAACTACAAGAGATATCTAACCCATACTTTCTGTGCAAGAGGGGCTTGTACATCTGCACAACATGTCTTTTAAAGTTTGAACCTATCTTATTGCATTTTTGAGTTATAGCAGCTTTTACTTTTTTATTGCTCCAAAAGCCTTTTCAGCCCGTGAACAGTTGTTAGAGTTTTGAAAAAAGCGCAAGAGCTATTCAAACCCTTTTTGCTGGACAAGTAGGACCTGTAAATCTACACAATATATAGTTTAAAGTTTGAGTCTATCATATTAGGTTTTGGATTTATAGCTGTTTTTGTGTCTATTGCTTCAAAAGCATTTACAGATAATTTGTGTGTTCTGAAGAAACTAAAAGAGATATCTAACCCATACTTTCTGTGCAAGAGGGGCTTGTACATCTGCACAACATGTCTTTTAAAGTTTGAACCTATCTTATTGCATTTTTGAGTTATAGCAGTTTTTACTTTTTTATTGCTCCAAAAGCCTTTTCAGCCCATGAACATTTGTTTGTGAGTTTTGAAAAAAGCGCAAGAGCTATTCAAACCCTTTTTGCTGGGCAAGTAGGACCTGTAAATCTACACAATATATAGTTTAAAGTTTGAGTCTATCATATTAGGTTTTGGATTTATAGCTGTTTTTGTGTCTATTGCTTCAAAAGCATTTACAGATAATTTGTGTGTTCTGAAGAAACTACAAGAGATATCTAACCCATACTTTCTGTGCAAGAGGGGCTTGTACATCTGCACAACATGTCTTTTAAAGTTTGAAACTATCTTATTGCATTTTTGAGTTATAGCAGTTTTTACTTTTTTATTGCTCCAAAAGCCTTTTCAGCCCATGAACATTTGTTTGTGAGTTTTGAAAAAAGCGCAAGAGCTATTCAATCCCTTTTTGCTGGGCAAGTAGGACCTGTAAATCTACACAATATATAGTTTAAAGTTTGAGTCTATCATATTAGGTTTTGGATTTATAGCTGTTTTTGTGTCTATTGCTTCAAAAGCATTTTCAGATAATTTGTGTGTTCTGAAGAAACTACAAGAGATATCTAACCCATACTTTCTGTGCAAGAGGGGCTTGTACATCTGCACAACATGTCTTTTAAAGTTAGAACCTATCTTATTGCATTTTTGAGTTATAGCAGTTTTTACTCTTTTATTGCTCCAAAAGCCTTTTCAGCCCATGAACATTTGTTTGTGAGTTTTGAAAAAAGCGCAAGAGCTATTCAAACCCTTTTTGCTGGGCAAGTAGGACCTGTAAATCTACACAATATATAGTTTAAAGTTTGAGTCTATCATATTAGGTTTTGGATTTATAGCTGTTTTTGTGTCTATTGCTTCAAAAGCATTTTCAGATAATTTGTGTGTTCTGAAGAAACTACAAGAGATATCTAACCCATACTTTCTGTGCAAGAGGGGCTTGTACATCTGCACAACATGTCTTTTAAAGTTTGAACCTATCTTATTGCATTTTTGAGTTATAGCAGTTTTTACTTTTTTATTGCTCCAAAAGCCTTTTCAGCCCATGAACAGTTGTTTGTGAGTTTTGAAACAAGCGCAAGAGCTATGCAAACCCTTTTTGCTGGGCAAGTAGGACCTGTAAATCTACACAATATATAGTTTAAAGTTTGAGTCTATCATATTAGGTTTTGGATTTATAGCTGTTTTTGTGTCCATTGCTTCAAAAGCATTTTCAGATAATTTGTGTGTTCTGAAGAAACTACAAGAGATATCTAACCCATACTTTCTGTGCAAGAGGGGCTTGTACATCTGCACAACATGTCTTTTAAAGTTTGAACCTATCTTATTGCATTTTTGAGTTATAGCAGTTTTTACTCTTTTATTGCTCCAAAAGCCTTTTCAGCCCATGAACATTTGTTTGTGAGTTTTGAAAAAAGCGCAAGAGCTATTCAAACCCTTTTTGCTGGGCAAGTAGGACCTGTAAATCTACACAATATATAGTTTAAAGTTTGAGTCTATCATATTAGGTTTTGGATTTATAGCTGTTTTTGTGTCTATTGCTTCAAAAGCATTTTCAGATAATTTGTGTGTTCTTAAGAAACTACAAGAGATATCTAACCCATACTTTCTGTGCAAGAGGTGCGTGGACATCTCCCCAACATGTCTTTTAAAGTTTGAACCTATCTTATTGCATTTTTGAGTTATAGCAGTTTTTACTTTTTTATTGCTCCAAAAGCCTTTTCAGCCCATGAACAGTTGTTTGTGAATTTCAAAAAAAGCGCAAGTGCTATTCAAACCCTTTTTGCTGGGCAAGTAGGACCTGTAAATCTACACAATATATAGTTTAAAGTTTGAGTCTATCATATTAGGTTTTGGATTTATAGCTGTTTTTGTGTCTATTGCTTCAAAAGCATTTTCAGATAATTTGTGTGTTCTGAAGAAACTACAAGAGATATCTAACCCATACTTTCTGTGCAAGAGGGGCTTGGACATCTGCACAACATGTCTTTTAAAGTTTGAACCTATCTTATTGCATTTTTGAGTTATAGCAGTTTTTACTTTTTTATTGCTCCAAAAGCCTTTTCAGCCCATGAACATTTGTTTGTGAGTTTTGAAAAAAGCGCAAGAGCTATTCAAACCCTTTTTGCTGGGCAAGTAGGACCTGTAAATCTACACAATATATAGTTTAAAGTTTGAGTCTATCATAATAGGTTTTGGATTTATAGCTGTTTTTGGGTCTTTTGCTTCAAAAGCATTTTCAGATAATTTGTGTGTTCTGAAGAAACTACAAGAGATATCTAACCCATACTTTCTGTGCAAGAGGGGCTTGTACATCTGCACAACATGTCTTTTAAAGTTAGAACCTATCTTATTGCATTTTTGAGTTATAGCAGTTTTTACTCTTTTATTGCTCCAAAAGCCTTTTCAGCCCATGAACATTTGTTTGTGAGTTTTGAAAAAAGTGCAAGAGCTATTCAAACCCTTTTTGCTGGGCAAGTAGGACCTGTAAATCTACACAATATATAGTTTAAAGTTTGAGTCTATCATATTAGGTTTTGGATTTATAGCTGTTTTTGTGTCTATTGCTTCAAAAGCATTTACAGATAATTTGTGTGTTCTGAAGAAACTACAAGAGATATCTAACCCATACTTTCTGTGCAAGAGGGGCTTGTACATCTGCACAACATGTCTTTTAAAGTTTGAACCTATCTTATTGCATTTTTGAGTTATAGCAGTTTTTACTTTTTTATTGCTCCAAAAGCCTTTTCAGCCCATGAACATTTGTTTGTGAGTTTTGAAAAAAGCGCAAGAGCTATTCAAACCCTTTTTGCTGGGCAAGTAGGACCTGTAAATCTACACAATATATAGTTTAAAGTTTGAGTCTATCATATTAGGTTTTGGATTTATAGCTGTTTTTGTGTCTATTGCTTCAAAAGCATTTACAGATAATTTGTGTGTTCTGAAGAAACTACAAGAGATATCTAACCCATACTTTCTGTGCAAGAGGGGCTTGTACATCTGCACAACATGTCTTTTAAAGTTTGAAACTATCTTATTGCATTTTTGAGTTATAGCAGTTTTTACTTTTTTATTGCTCCAAAAGCCTTTTCAGCCCATGAACATTTGTTTGTGAGTTTTGAAAAAAGCGCAAGAGCTATTCAATCCCTTTTTGCTGGGCAAGTAGGACCTGTAAATCTACACAATATATAGTTTAAAGTTTGAGTCTATCATATTAGGTTTTGGATTTATAGCTGTTTTTGTGTCTATTGCTTCAAAAGCATTTTCAGATAATTTGTGTGTTCTGAAGAAACTACAAGAGATATCTAACCCATACTTTCTGTGCAAGAGGGGCTTGTACATCTGCACAACATGTCTTTTAAAGTTTGAACCTATCTTATTGCATTTTTGAGTTATAGCAGTTTTTACTCTTTTATTGCTCCAAAAGCCTTTTCAGCCCATGAACATTTGTTTGTGAGTTTTGAAAAAAGCGCAAGAGCTATTCAAACCCTTTTTGCTGGGCAAGTAGGACCTGTAAATCTACACAATATATAGTTTAAAGTTTGAGTCTATCATATTAGGTTTTGGATTTATAGCTGTTTTTGTGTCTATTGCTTCAAAAGCATTTACAGATAATTTGTGTGTTCTGAAGAAACTACAAGAGATATCTAACCCATACTTTCTGTGCAAGAGGGGCTTGTACATCTGCACAACATGTCTTTTAAAGTTTGAACCTATCTTATTGCATTTTTGAGTTATAGCAGTTTTTACTTTTTATTGCTCCAAAAGCCTTTTCAGCACGTGAACAGTTGTTTGTGAGTTTTGAAAAAAGCGCAAGAGCTATTCAAACCCTTTTTGCTGGACAAGTAGGACCTGTAAATCTACACAATATATAGTTTAAAGTTTGAGTCTATCATATTAGGTTTTGGATTTATAGCTGTTTTTGTGTCTATTGCTTCAAAAGCATTTTCAGATAATTTGTGTGTTCTGAAGAAACTACAAGAGATATCTAACCCATACTTTCTGTGCAAGAGGGGCTTGTACATCTGCACAACATGTCTTTTAAAGTTTGAACCTATCTTATTGCATTTTTGAGTTATAGCAGTTTTTACTTTTTTATTGCTCCAAAAGCCTTTTCAGCCCATGAACAGTTGTTTGTGAGTTTTGAAAAAAGCGCAAGAGCTATTCAAACCCTTTTTGCTGGGCAAGTAGGACCTGTAAATCTACACAATATACAGTTTAAAGTTTGAGTTTATCATATTAGGTTTTGGATTTATAGCTGTTTTTGTGTCTATTGCTTCAAAAGCATTTTCAGATAATTTGTGTGTTCTTAAGAAACTACAAGAGATATCTAACCCATACTTTCTGTGCAAGAGGGGCTTGTACATCTGCACAACATGTCTTTTAAAGTTTGAACCTATCTTATTGCATTTTTGAGTTATAGCAGTTTTTACTTTTTTATTGCTCCAAAAGCCTTTTCAGCCCATGAACAGTTGTTTGTGAGTTTTGAAAAAAGCGCAAGAGCTATTCAAACCCTTTTTGCTGGGCAAGTAGGACCTGTAAATCTACACAATATATAGTTTAAAGTTTGAGTCTATCATATTAGGTTTTGGATTTATAGCTGTTTTTGTGTCTATTGCTTCAAAAGCATTTTCAGATAATTTGCGTGTTCTGAAGAAACTACAAGAGATATCTAACCCATACTTTCTGTGCAAGAGGGGCTTGTACATCTGCACAACATGTCTTTTAAAGTTTGAACCTATCTTATTGCATTTTTGAGTTATAGCAGTTTTTACTTTTTTATTGCTCCAAAAGCCTTTTCAGCCCAAGAACAGTTGTTTGTGAGTTTTGAAAAAAGCGCAAGAGCTATTCAATCCCTTTTTGCTGGGCAAGTAGGACCTGTAAATCTACACAATATATAGTTTAAAGTTTGAGTCTATCATATTAGGTTTTGGATTTATAGCTGTTTTTGTGTCTATTGCTTCAAAAGCATTTACAGATAATTTGTGTGTTCTGAAGAAACTACAAGAGATATCTAACCCATACTTTCTGTGCAAGAGGGGCTTGTACATCTGCACAACATGTCTTTTAAAGTTTGAACCTATCTTATTGCATTTTTGAGTTATAGCAGTTTTTACTTTTTTATTGCTCCAAAAGCCTTTTCAGCCCATGAACATTTGTTTGTGAGTTTTGAAAAAAGCGCAAGAGCTATTCAATCCCTTTTTGCTGGGCAAGTAGGACCTGTAAATCTACACAATATACAGTTTAAAGTTTGAGTCTATCATATTAGGTTTTGGATTTATAGCTGTTTTTGTGTCTATTGCTTCAAAAGCATTTTCAGATAATTTGTGTGTTCTTAAGAAACTACAAGAGATATCTAACCCATACTTTCTGTGCAAGAGGGGCTTGTACATCTGCACAACATGTCTTTTAAAGTTTGAACCTATCTTATTGCATTTTTGAGTTATAGCAGTTTTTACTTTTTTATTGCTCCAAAAGCCTTTTCAGCCCATGAACAGTTGTTTGTGAGTTTTGAAAAAAGCGCAAGAGCCATTCAAACCCTTTTTGCTGGGCAAGTAGGACCTGTAAATCTACACAATATATAGTTTAAAGTTTGAGTCTATCATATTAGGTTTTGGATTTATAGCTGTTTTTGTGTCTATTGCTTCAAAAGCATTTTCAGATAATTTGTGTGTTCTGAAGAAACTACAAGAGATATCTAACCCATACTTTCTGTGCAAGAGGGGCTTGTACATCTGCACAACATGTCTTTTAAAGTTTGAACCTATCTTATTGCATTTTTGAGTTAAAGCAGTTTTTACTTTTTTATTGCTCCAAAAGCCTTTTCAGCCCAAGAACAGTTGTTTGTGAGTTTTGAAAAAAGCGCAAGAGCTATTCAAACCCTTTTTGCTGGACAAGTAGGACCTGTAAATCTACACAATATATAGTTTAAAGTTTGAGTCTATCATATTAGGTTTTGGATTTATAGCTGTTTTTGTGTCTATTGCTTCAAAAGCATTTACAGATAATTTGCGTGTTCTGAAGAAACTACAAGAGATATCTAACCCATACTTTCTGTGCAAGAGGGGCTTGTACATCTGCACAACATGTCTTTTAAAGTTTGAAACTATCTTATTGCATTTTTGAGTTATAGCAGTTTTTACTTTTTTATTGCTCCAAAAGCCTTTTCAGCCCATGAACAGTTGTTTGTGAGTTTTGAAAAAAGCGCAAGAGCTATTCAAACCCTTTTTGCTGGGCAAGTAGGACCTGTAAATCTACACAATATACAGTTTAAAGTTTGAGTTTATCATATTAGGTTTTGGATTTATAGCTGTTTTTGTGTCTATTGCTTCAAAAGCATTTTCAGATAATTTGTGTGTTCTTAAGAAACTACAAGAGATATCTAACCCATACTTTCTGTGCAAGAGGGGCTTGTACATCTGCACAACATGTCTTTTAAAGTTTGAACCTATCTTATTGCATTTTTGAGTTATAGCAGTTTTTACTTTTTTATTGCTCCAAAAGCCTTTTCAGCCCATGAACAGTTGTTTGTGAGTTTTGAAAAAAGCGCAAGAGCTATTCAAACCCTTTTTGCTGGGCAAGTAGGACCTGTAAATCTACACAATATATAGTTTAAAGTTTGAGTCTATCATATTAGGTTTTGGATTTATAGCTGTTTTTGTGTCTATTGCTTCAAAAGCATTTTCAGATAATTTGCGTGTTCTGAAGAAACTACAAGAGATATCTAACCCATACTTTCTGTGCAAGAGGGGCTTGTACATCTGCACAACATGTCTTTTAAAGTTTGAACCTATCTTATTGCATTTTTGAGTTATAGCAGTTTTTACTTTTTTATTGCTCCAAAAGCCTTTTCAGCCCAAGAACAGTTGTTTGTGAGTTTTGAAAAAAGCGCAAGAGCTATTCAATCCCTTTTTGCTGGGCAAGTAGGACCTGTAAATCTACACAATATATAGTTTAAAGTTTGAGTCTATCATATTAGGTTTTGGATTTATAGCTGTTTTTGTGTCTATTGCTTCAAAAGCATTTACAGATAATTTGTGTGTTCTGAAGAAACTACAAGAGATATCTAACCCATACTTTCTGTGCAAGAGGGGCTTGTACATCTGCACAACATGTCTTTTAAAGTTAGAACCTATCTTATTGCATTTTTGAGTTATAGCAGTTTTTACTTTTTTATTGCTCCAAAAGCCTTTTCAGCCCAAGAACAGTTGTTTGTGAGTTTTGAAAAAAGCGCAAGAGCTATTCAATCCCTTTTTGCTGGGCAAGTAGGACCTGTAAATCTACACAATATATAGTTTAAAGTTTGAGTCTATCATATTAGGTTTTGGATTTATAGCTGTTTTTGTGTCTATTGCTTCAAAAGCATTTACAGATAATTTGTGTGTTCTGAAGAAACTACAAGAGATATCTAACCCATACTTTCTGTGCAAGAGGGGCTTGTACATCTGCACAACATGTCTTTTAAAGTTTGAACCTATCTTATTGCATTTTTGAGTTATAGCAGCTTTTACTTTTTTATTGCTCCAAAAGCCTTTTCAGCCCGTGAACAGTTGTTAGAGTTTTGAAAAAAGCGCAAGAGCTATTCAAACCCTTTTTGCTGGACAAGTAGGACCTGTAAATCTACACAATATATAGTTTAAAGTTTGAGTCTATCATATTAGGTTTTGGATTTATAGCTGTTTTTGTGTCTATTGCTTCAAAAGCATTTACAGATAATTTGTGTGTTCTGAAGAAACTAAAAGAGATATCTAACCCATACTTTCTGTGCAAGAGGGGCTTGTACATCTGCACAACATGTCTTTTAAAGTTTGAACCTATCTTATTGCATTTTTGAGTTATAGCAGTTTTTACTTTTTTATTGCTCCAAAAGCCTTTTCAGCCCATGAACATTTGTTTGTGAGTTTTGAAAAAAGCGCAAGAGCTATTCAAACCCTTTTTGCTGGGCAAGTAGGACCTGTAAATCTACACAATATATAGTTTAAAGTTTGAGTCTATCATATTAGGTTTTGGATTTATAGCTGTTTTTGTGTCTATTGCTTCAAAAGCATTTACAGATAATTTGTGTGTTCTGAAGAAACTACAAGAGATATCTAACCCATACTTTCTGTGCAAGAGGGGCTTGTACATCTGCACAACATGTCTTTTAAAGTTTGAAACTATCTTATTGCATTTTTGAGTTATAGCAGTTTTTACTTTTTTATTGCTCCAAAAGCCTTTTCAGCCCATGAACATTTGTTTGTGAGTTTTGAAAAAAGCGCAAGAGCTATTCAATCCCTTTTTGCTGGGCAAGTAGGACCTGTAAATCTACACAATATATAGTTTAAAGTTTGAGTCTATCATATTAGGTTTTGGATTTATAGCTGTTTTTGTGTCTATTGCTTCAAAAGCATTTTCAGATAATTTGTGTGTTCTGAAGAAACTACAAGAGATATCTAACCCATACTTTCTGTGCAAGAGGGGCTTGTACATCTGCACAACATGTCTTTTAAAGTTAGAACCTATCTTATTGCATTTTTGAGTTATAGCAGTTTTTACTCTTTTATTGCTCCAAAAGCCTTTTCAGCCCATGAACATTTGTTTGTGAGTTTTGAAAAAAGCGCAAGAGCTATTCAAACCCTTTTTGCTGGGCAAGTAGGACCTGTAAATCTACACAATATATAGTTTAAAGTTTGAGTCTATCATATTAGGTTTTGGATTTATAGCTGTTTTTGTGTCTATTGCTTCAAAAGCATTTTCAGATAATTTGTGTGTTCTGAAGAAACTACAAGAGATATCTAACCCATACTTTCTGTGCAAGAGGGGCTTGTACATCTGCACAACATGTGTTTTAAAGTTTGAACCTATCTTATTGCATTTTTGAGTTATAGCAGTTTTTACTTTTTTATTGCTCCAAAAGCCTTTTCAGCCCATGAACAGTTGTTTGTGAGTTTTGAAACAAGCGCAAGAGCTATTCAAACCCTTTTTGCTGGGCAAGTAGGACCTGTAAATCTACACAATATATAGTTTAAAGTTTGAGTCTATCATATTAGGTTTTGGATTTATAGCTGTTTTTGTGTCCATTGCTTCAAAAGCATTTTCAGATAATTTGTGTGTTCTGAAGAAACTACAAGAGATATCTAACCCATACTTTCTGTGCAAGAGGGGCTTGTACATCTGCACAACATGTCTTTTAAAGTTTGAACCTATCTTATTGCATTTTTGAGTTATAGCAGTTTTTACTCTTTTATTGCTCCAAAAGCCTTTTCAGCCCATGAACATTTGTTTGTGAGTTTTGAAAAAAGCGCAAGAGCTATTCAAACCCTTTTTGCTGGGCAAGTAGGACCTGTAAATCTACACAATATATAGTTTAAAGTTTGAGTCCATCATATTAGGTTTTGGATTTATAGCTGTTTTTGTGTCTATTGCTTCAAAAGCATTTTCAGATAATTTGTGTGTTCTTAAGAAACTACAAGAGATATCTAACCCATACTTTCTGTGCAAGAGGTGCGTGGACATCTCCCCAACATGTGTTTTAAAGTTTGAACCTATCTTATTGCATTTTTGAGTTATAGCAGTTTTTACTTTTTTATTGCTCCAAAAGCCTTTTCAGCCCATGAACAGTTGTTTGTGAATTTCAAAAAAAGCGCAAGTGCTATTCAAACCCTTTTTGCTGGGCAAGTAGGACCTGTAAATCTACACAATATATAGTTTAAAGTTTGAGTCTATCATATTAGGTTTTGGATTTATAGCTGTTTTTGTGTCTATTGCTTCAAAAGCATTTTCAGATAATTTGTGTGTTCTGAAGAAACTACAAGAGATATCTAACCCATACTTTCTGTGCAAGAGGGGCTTGGACATCTGCACAACATGTCTTTTAAAGTTTGAACCTATCTTATTGCATTTTTGAGTTATAGCAGTTTTTACTTTTTTATTGCTCCAAAAGCCTTTTCAGCCCATGAGCATTTGTTTGTGAGTTTTGAAAAAAGCGCAAGAGCTATTCAAACCCTTTTTGCTGGGCAAGTAGGACCTGTAAATCTACACAATATATAGTTTAAAGTTTGAGTCTATCATATTAGGTTTTGGATTTATAGCTGTTTTTGGGTCTTTTGCTTCAAAAGCATTTTCAGATAATTTGTGTGTTCTGAAGAAACTACAAGAGATATCTAACCCATACTTTCTGTGCAAGAGGGGCTTGTACATCTGCACAACATGTCTTTTAAAGTTAGAACCTATCTTATTGCATTTTTGAGTTATAGCAGTTTTTACTCTTTTATTGCTCCAAAAGCCTTTTCAGCCCATGAACATTTGTTTGTGAGTTTTGAAAAAAGTGCAAGAGCTATTCAAACCCTTTTTGCTGGGCAAGTAGGACCTGTAAATCTACACAATATATAGTTTAAAGTTTGAGTCTATCATATTAGGTTTTGGATTTATAGCTGTTTTTGTGTCTATTGCTTCAAAAGCATTTACAGATAATTTGTGTGTTCTGAAGAAACTACAAGAGATATCTAACCCATACTTTCTGTGCAAGAGGGGCTTGTACATCTGCACAACATGTCTTTTAAAGTTTGAACCTATCTTATTGCATTTTTGAGTTATAGCAGTTTTTACTTTTTTATTGCTCCAAAAGCCTTTTCAGCCCATGAACATTTGTTTGTGAGTTTTGAAAAAAGCGCAAGAGCTATTCAAACCCTTTTTGCTGGGCAAGTAGGACCTGTAAATCTACACAATATATAGTTTAAAGTTTGAGTCTATCATATTAGGTTTTGGATTTATAGCTGTTTTTGTGTCTATTGCTTCAAAAGCATTTACAGATAATTTGTGTGTTCTGAAGAAACTACAAGAGATATCTAACCCATACTTTCTGTGCAAGAGGGGCTTGTACATCTGCACAACATGTCTTTTAAAGTTTGAACCTATCTTATTGCATTTTTGAGTTATAGCAGTTTTTACTTTTTTATTGCTCCAAAAGCCTTTTCAGCCCATGAACAGTTGTTTGTGAGTTTTGAAACAAGCGCAAGAGCTATTCAAACCCTTCTTGCTGGGCAAGTAGGACCTGTAAATCTACACAATATATAGTTTAAAGTTTGAGTCTATCATATTAGGTTTTGGATTTATAGCTGTTTTTGTGTCTATTGCTTCAAAAGCATTTACAGATAATTTGTGTGTTCTGAAGAAACTACAAGAGATATCTAACCCATACTTTCTGTGCAAGAGGGGCTTGTACATCTGCACAACATGTCTTTTAAAGTTTGAAACTATCTTATTGCATTTTTGAGTTATAGCAGTTTTTACTTTTTTATTGCTCCAAAAGCCTTTTCAGCCCATGAACATTTGTTTGTGAGTTTTGAAAAAAGCGCAAGAGCTATTCAATCCCTTTTTGCTGGGCAAGTAGGACCTGTAAATCTACACAATATATAGTTTAAAGTTTGAGTCTATCATATTAGGTTTTGGATTTATAGCTGTTTTTGTGTCTATTGCTTCAAAAGCATTTTCAGATAATTTGTGTGTTCTGAAGAAACTACAAGAGATATCTAACCCATACTTTCTGTGCAAGAGGGGCTTGTACATCTGCACAACATGTCTTTTAAAGTTTGAACCTATCTTATTGCATTTTTGAGTTATAGCAGTTTTTACTCTTTTATTGCTCCAAAAGCCTTTTCAGCCCATGAACATTTGTTTGTGAGTTTTGAAAAAAGCGCAAGAGCTATTCAAACCCTTTTTGCTGGACAAGTAGGACCTGTAAATCTACACAATATATAGTTTAAAGTTTGAGTCTATCATATTAGGTTTTGGATTTATAGCTGTTTTTGTGTCTATTGCTTCAAAAGCATTTTC